>NC_056629.2:92989175-94189175 GCF_002870075.4 Lactuca sativa
TATATATATATATATATATATATATATATATATATATATATATATATATATATATATATATATATATATATATATATATATATATATATATATACGATTTAAACCAAAAAAAAAAAGCATACAACTTATGAATAATAAGCCTTTTAAAAAACAATTAGTAATTAGTAGTTTTCGATTATTCCAAAAAATTGTATTCGGACACATTCAAACTTATTTTCTAATTAGAGTCTTATCACTCCAGCTTTGCGGGGCGACCAAACTTGGCGACATATGCAAATGCAGGGAGCAAACTTACAAACTTGCCAATATACGAAAGTTAAAAGGTGGAAAATGTAATGCTCAAATTTAAAAAGATAAAAGTGATATTTTACAAAGTATATGTGTGGAAAGTATCATTTACAAAGTAGGGAGTGGAAAGTACGGACTTACAAAAATTTGGGACCAAATCAGCAGCATAAAAAGATTTTGTGGCCAAAATCTAAAATAAAAAAGTTTTATGACCAAAATATGAAACTAAAACTTTACTGTTCTAAACCAGATTGGTCTTAATATAGAGTATAATGTGAACGTCGGCTTCTTAAATACCATGCCCCCTTTAACCAAATGCATGTAGCATGAAACTATCTAAACACTAAGGGTTATGTTTCACTACTAGAAACCTTACCTTCAGTGACGGAATCAGCTACGGAACACATAAATATATCGATGAAAATACTTATAGAGAAGTTCAGAGAGGTATCATAGAGGGATCAGCGACGGAATCGCAAGAGTTTATCGACAAAAACAATTCTTCGCTAATCTGTCACAAATTAAAACCTTTTAACTAGGGAACAGCGATGAATTTCTAAAAATCGCATGCCTTTTTTTCTTGGCCCTCGCCAATCGCTCGCAAAAGATCAGATGCCTCATTTTTTTCATCATCTGCTTTTCTTTATTTTTTCCTTCCCTCGTTTTATTTTCGGTCCCACTTTTCTTTTTCGTTCCCTCGTTTTCTTCTCATTCCCTCCGATTTCTTCCCAAAACCATAAACGATTTCCTCCCAAAGCCCTAATCGACCTTCTGTCGACTCAAATCCCTCCTCCGCCCGAGAAATCACCTCCACCACCATCCACCTGCATCGCCCCTCTTTGAAGACTGAATTATACTTGAAGGCTCGTCGTTTCCCTGCCAATGCACTTCAATCTGTTCGTTCATCCTTGGCTGCTTCATATCATAAACTCGAGCAAATCTAAATTAGTCATCATCAACTTCCAATTTTGGCTTCTAATAGCGTGTAAGTTGCATTTTCATGTAGCTCTCTAACTTTTGTTTTGTTTCTAGTTCATATCTTCATTCATTTTTCTTAGCTCTACCTTCCTTAACTCCTTAATTTTGTTTTTTCGTAGGGTTTTCATATTGATTATCATATTTACTCTAATTTCTGTTGTCTAGATTATATAAATTAGCATACAGATTTTGTTTCTAGATTTGATTTGGAATGAATTTGGTACCGGGTGTAGGCATTTAATAAGGGGCTCAAATTCAAAACATCAGCAATCATGAGTTTCAGAATGTCTCGACCTATTGTTGGTATGTATTTTTGTTTCAATACTCTTGTATTCTCTATTCCTATATTCTTTGTAGGATCCATTTTTGACTTTTAGGTCAAGAATATATCTATTGAGTTAGGCGCTATTGAGTTAGAAACACATGACATACATAGGAACAAGTGCTTTAAAATGGACATTGTGGTGCCTACTTGTTCATAATTTATTAGTATTCCTTCACAAAGTTTTGAATTTTCAATGGCCTGTTGCTTAAAATTTTGGAAATGAAATTATGATTTTTCAACAAGTTTAGGAAAAACCGAAATTGAATACTCTGAGGAGAAGAAGTATAAGATTTCCTTACCACATGATGTTAAGGTGAGTTTGTTGTTAGTTTATCGATTTATTATTTTGAACTACTGGTTTGATTAACAATGGGTGATATTTTGACATAATGATTGGTGAAAGAGATTTTTGAAGGAAATGGTAGTTTGATATTGAGAAGACAAAATATTTGTGGGCTGATATGATCAAATGGAGGAAGGATTATGGTAGACACAACCATGGACTGTTAAGATTTACGTCTTCAAAATGCGACATTTCTAAATACTCTGTACTTTTTACTTGGTTTATTGATTAGGGACTAAAAACATGAACAAAAATGCTAGTGAACTTATCCAATGCCTCCAGAACATTGATGGAAACAACTATCCTGAGGTACTTAGTTTCTAATAACATAAATATATACACATTATCCTCAATAGATATACGATTTTATGTTCGGATTTTACAATTGATTGGTATTATTGTGTGGTGTCATTTTTCAACTAGACCAATTTAATGACTCGTCACAATTAAGAACTCATCTGTGTCCATCAAAAGTATAAACGGATGTGCCTTAGAATCATACACAACAAGAACATGGTTGATTTTCTTAGTTGAACTCATCAAAACTTTGTGTATGATAATTTCATTGCTAATATTTTCTCAGCATGTTTTCATCTGACTAAAAAAACATGTTTTCACACTCTAGAGAGAAAAACATACAGTGATTCCTTTTAGGTTCTTTGATGAACAGTGTCTCAAATCCATGAGAAAGATATTGCATTGATTCCATTTCTTGGGAAACATCTTGTCACCTAATCCCAAATGGTTGAACAAAAAAAGGGACCGGAGGTCTCTGAACTCAAGAAACAGTTAGAAGCTGCTCGACAAAAGGGTATTACTGTTCAGGCATTGGTTGCAATTAATCCGGGCAACCCAACAGGGCTGGTAAAAAAATAAAAATGCCTTTTATTTACCATTTTTAGTAAAAATGGTAAAGTTACTTTTCACTCTTTTTGATATTTAAGAGGTTCTTGCTGAAGAAAACCAACGACAAATTGTGGAATTTTGCAAGAAAGAAGGTTTGGTAAAAAAAAATACAAAAATATCTTAAATATATTATAATTCAAGTTCAAAAGGGTAAATTGGACATTTTCCTAAACCAACTATTGCAGGTATACCAAGAGATTTAACTCATTCAAGAAAATCTGTCGTTCAATGGGATATGGTGACAAAGACATCCCCTTGGTTTCTTTTCAATCCGTATCTAAAGGTATATATAAAAGATTAATGACGTAAATTCAAATTGTTGAATTTATATAAAACTTTGGTTTTTTTTTTTAAAAAAAAAGTGTATCATGGTGAATGTGGGAAAAGAGGTGGTTAAATGGAGGTAATTGGTTTTAGTACTGAAGTTAGACAACAATTTTACAAATTGGCATCTGTGAATCTTTGCTCCTATATCTCTGGTCAAATTCTTGCAAGTCTTGTCATGATTAGTAGTTTTCCTTGCATGGGTGAGAATTGTGTTTTTTCTTTAATGTATTTTTTATAAAAACTGTTATACGACTCACAATTAATACAATTAATACAGGAACAAAGAATGTGGGTAAGTTAAAAAACATTTTACACTATTCTCTGTATTCCCATGGTCTTTTATTCATTGATCAGACAGATGATTCATCCATGGATGAGTGCTTTATTCATGGTCTTGACAGGAGAAGTGGGATCAACTTAATTCATAATGTTGTTTACAATTGTGGGTAAGTTTAAGCTATACATATTACACACTCTGTTACTTTCTTTACACATTAAGTTGCTGCCTGAATTTGTTAATGATTTGCATTATTTTGTAGATCAAAATACATAAACTATAGTGGCTTATTGGAAAGGGGTGATGAAATGATATGTGTTGCATCCGTCAGGTAGGGTAGGGTAGGTTGTTGCATTACTTAACTTTAATAAAATTTGTCAATTTCTGACCTTAATTTCAATAAAAAAAAATTTAGGATAAAAGAGAACTCCATTTTTTTTGTAAAAGATCATTGAGTTGACTAGTCAATGACTCTATTTATATGTAGGTTTTGAGCATAAAATATCATAACCAGCTCCTCGAAATGATCGATGCCAGGTACTTGTATTGTTTTATGAAATAATCTATCATAAATATAAACTTTAAATAATATGTTCAGTTGTTCTAATAAAGAAGGGTAGTTCTATAATTTCCTTCCTAATTACAAATCTTACATCCATTTTTATAAATGCTAAATGTGCAGTCAATTTTGGTGGTAGATGGTCCATAATGGTCAACACAGATGTTCAAAGAATCAAAATCGCAGAAGAGAAGACAATTTCTGAACACCAGTTCCTAAACACGGTATTTTCTTTCACCAACATGTATTTCCAATTACTATTTGGTCCAAATCGGAATTCAATTCCATTCCTGTCCAACATTTGGTTTCAAATGAGTAGATTCTAATCTCCTTTCTAGCAACAGAAAGGCTCTGATTGCAACAAATGCTTCCAACAATGACCATTTCTCCTTCCATTGCAGGAAAAAGTAAGTGGTACTTGGTTCGCCTAATTCAATGGAATTTAACAGGAATCGGAATCCAATTCCATTCCGACCCTTCTTTCGGATGCAAGATATGAAGTAATGGAGAAGATTTATGCGGAAATGCAAAATTTGAGAGGAAATTTAAAATTATCGTACATTATACTTTGAAATGAAATATCAATCAATACTTAACTTTGGTATTTTAATGTTAATGTTTGGTTTTAGATTGTATATTTATTTGATGCTTTTGGTATTTAAATGTTAGAGTTTGGTTTGGAATTGTAACTATTTTATGTTTTTGGTATTTATTGTTTTTAGATTTATAATACAAATAAAAAAGAGTTGATATTACATATCTGCGAGGGATCAGCTGCAGAAAGAAAAAAAAGTCAAATCTTAAATTTGTGAGGGATTAGCGACGGAATATAAAAAATCAGAGATAGAGTTTTGCTAGGGATCAGCGATGGAACAATGTTATTGAGTAAATGTATTAAGTGACGAATTTGCGATGGATATTCCGTCGCTAAGGTCGTCGCAAGTCAAAACTAATCCGTTGCTAAATCTGTCGATAAGTCATTAACCACACTAAAACTTGCTATGGAGTATGTTGGTCACTGATCTGTCGCAAACGTCCTTTAGCGACGGAATAGCGACGGATTCATCCATCTCTGAAACCCTGTTTCTAGTAGTGTTTGGCGTATTAGCTGAAAAATTAGTTAATAAAAAATAACGTTTGGTAAAACTAGCTGGAATATATAAAATTACATAAAATGACATGTAAGAGTAGGGGTTTTCGTGGTTCGGTTTGAAACCGTGAAACCGGCCAAACTTGTAGTGACAAAGAACATGGTTTGGCATGCGGAATTAAATCTTGCACAATTGAACATGGTGATTTGGGTGTTTAAGAGATATATTGAATGTATATGGTGTTACACAAAAAGGATCTAGATCTAGACTACATAAATAACACACACTTACACACTCAACTTTTACATCTCTCAAGCACACCTCTACAAGTGGTATGAACCCACTATTTATAGAGGTGTTTACATGTCTCTCTCTCACTCTAAGTAACAAATGGGTCTAAAGGCTAAAGCACCACATGCAAGTGGGTTTTATAAAAGTCAAACATTTACAAAGTCATGAATGAATAACTTTGCACCCCAACATTCTCCCCCTCAAAGTTAGGAATGAATGACCCACTTTAAAACTTCCAAAATCAAGCACTACGTAGTTCGAGCCTCAAAGGTGACACATGACGAAACGAACTTCAATCTTCAATTCTTCCATGACTCTTCAATTTGGGCTCTAGGATGTGAGACCATACAATCCGAGCAGCAACGAATGATCAAGAGTATTCCAAACTCCAAATAATCACCCTAAAGTTGCGCATAAAAACACACCCCAAAAATCTTCAATAATTCCAAACCATTTCGAATACATTACTTCCGAACTTCGAATTGCATCATCTCATGGCTTCAAAACTTCAAGATCACTTCGGTCTTCAAATCCGCGTAATATGAAAAATTCAAGTTCGAATTTCCATATAAAACTTCTACCCCTTTTTATAATCGAAATTTGATTATAAAACTCCAAAGGAAAAAGAACGTGCTCTATTTGGAATTTTTCATGTCAAAACTCCCCCTTAACATGTGGCATAAACTTTGTGCTTCAATCCGAAAAATCCAAAAAATATTGAATTTTTAGCTTCGTTCACGGATCGCCTTTGACAAAATTTCTCAAAAATGGGTAGAAATTGTCAATTTCAAAATTCTGCAGTGACCCGTTGCGTCAAAAACAGTCAAATATGCAAAACACACCCCCATTTGAGAAACTGGGTAGAATGTGTAAATTCGCACAAACTGCAGGGGCCTGAAATGCACAATCTTCAATTTTCAGCAAAAACAATCCTTTTTCGAATTTGGGTGAAAAGTGTCAAACATGCGAAATTTGAGTTAATTTGCAAAGTGTAAAATATTCAAAGGTTCAAGGTCCGTTTTTGAAACTTCTTCCCTTTTGTTCTCCAAACATGAGAGTAGGCTCTTTTCTTCCTTGTTACATTCGTACGAAATCTCTTGTCAAACCAACAAAACTTTAAGGTCCAGTTTTTTAAATTCGACTTCTTCTTTTTCAATTTATATATTTCACAGTGACACACTTCGCAAGTTCCAGTCAAACAAATTCTTCGCACATCACTGATGCGAACCATGGATGAAAATACTTCGCATCTTACCCCAACTTAACCAAATGCGAAATATTGAGACCCAAATGCGAACTCATGTTTGAAACCCAGATGCAAACTTGATTTTGATCTCATATGCGAACCCAACAGAAATCAATCAAAAAATTTTATTATTCGCATTTCAACAATCGAACTTGCGAACTGATTTTGTCCTCAAATTTGTTTAATCAAATGCGAAGTGAGTTTAAACATTAACCCCTTTCGTTATCACAGCTCAAACACAAGCAATCAATTGTTCGTTCTCCTGTATCATCTTCCCAGTTCATTCTTTGCAATAACGAACTCTATTTTGACTTCAATCGATTGACTCCAACCCATTATAAACAACGAAATATAGTCAATATCGATTTCAAAAACAACCGATTCCAATTTCTTTTGATTTCGTCTAATAATCATTTGTTCTTCAATCAATCGTCCTTTGACTTTCGAAAGTCAATCAAACCATTTTAAACATAAAATCGAAATCTGATCTTTACATATTCTTCGATGCTTTTAATCACAAAACACCAAATTAACATCTTTTTGTTGTTTCCAAGATCAAATCGAGATCTTCAATAGTATTCAACAGATTCACCGATTGTTATTATCACAAAACCAAGAGATAATCTCAATTTGTTTCATGAATCAAAAAGAAACTTGAACTCTCAGTGAATAATGATGAAGTGAAATCGATATCAAACATATAGATTGAGAACAAAATCGATTATCAACAGATTCAAAACAAGACTCATTCAACTTGATTTTAACAATGAATCATCGGTGAAATTAAAACTCAAAGAAGTCGAAAATTTTGATTATCATGAGCAGATCGACTAATCTGAATTGAATCAAAAATCAAAAAATAATTTTCACCACACAAGAGATACTGATTATAAATCGATTCACAACAATTAACCAATAGAGAACATTGATTCACAAATTGCATGAAAAAAAAATATGTGCGAATTGAATAGAACAGATCGATTATCGAACAAATAATGAATTGGGACTAAATCTTGGGTTGAATGAATAGTAAAAGTTATGGATCGAAAACAATTGGACCTTTTTTAAAAAAAATATGGATCAAATTTTTGAGTTTAGAACTTGTATTCGATCAATCAATTTAGAAAAAAGGATTGGGCCATATGAATTTACACATGAACAGTAAAATAAAATGAATTGATTGGGCTTGATCTTAAAAAAAAATTGTTGAATCACCAATGGGGTAAAAACGGATTAGATTCAACGAAACAAATTGATCAAAATTCAAAAACGTAACGCACAATTCAATGAGATTAAGAGAGATCATAGAGAGAGACTCACCAGAATTGATCAAATTGCGACAAAATTTGCCAAACCGAGAATCGTTCTTCAAATATCACCTTGATCTTGAAGACCCGCTCTGATACCAATTGTAGTGACAAAGAACATGGTTTGGCATGCGGAATTAAATCTTGCACAATTGAACATGGTGATTTGGGTGTTTAAGAGATATATTGAATGTATATGGTGTTACACAAAAAGGATCTAGATCTAGACTACATAAATAACACACACTTACACACTCAACTTTTACATCTCTCAAGCATACCTTTACAAGTGGTATGAACCCACTATTTATAGAGGTGTTTACATGTCTCTCTCTCACTCTAAGTAACAAATAGGTCTAAAGGCTAAAGCACCACATGCAAGTGGGTTTTATAAAAGTCAAACATTTACAAAGTCATGAATGAATAACTTTGCACCCCAACAAAACTGGTCATTGGTTTGGTTTTATGGTTTGTATTTTTTCTTTACGGTTTGGCTTGCGGTTTTGAACTTTTCAAAACCGTATTAAACAGTTTGACTTACGGTTTTTAAGATTTCAAACCGTATAAAAACCGAACCGGACCGTAGGATTTATATATATTAATTAATTTTTTTATATGTAATTGTATTTTGTTGTATTATATATTAATTTTTATATACAAATAATAAACTTTAAAACCCACAATATTTAATTATTGCAGTTTTTTTAACAATATTATGCAGTTTTTTGCTGTTTTGACAACTTTGATATTGAAGTTTTTTAACAATATTAGGTAGAATTTTTGTTGTTTTGGCAGCTTTAATATTGCAATATTTTTAACAATATTTGGTCGAATTTTAACTTTTTTAATACCTTTAATAGTGCATTTTTTTTACTAAATTAGTTTAATGGACTCGATTAAAATAGGCCTAAAAAGCACAAACCGTGAAAACAAACCGGAGGCAAACCATTAGTAACGGTTTGGTTTGGTTCGGTTTTAAATTTTCAACGGTTCGGCTTCGGTTTTTGCTTGACAAAACCCGTTAGTAACGGTTTGGCTTCGGTTTGACCTAAAAACCGAAAAAACCGGACCGTAAACACCCCTATGTAAGAGTATGTGTTTCTATAATTAATTAAGGGGTGTATTTGGAAAAAAATTTAAAAACTCCTAAAAAGCTAGTTTAAGTAGATTTTCAAAAAGCTAAGCTTATAAGCTACTTTTTGACTTACCAAAGACGACAACATAAAAAACTCAAAAAATAAACTAGCTGATCAGCTACATGTGGCGCGCCAAACAGAGCCTAAACTTCAAAATATTTGAAGTGCATAGTATTTAGTATGCTTTTATTTGTATAATGAAAAGTGCATAATGTATAGTTTTTATGAAACTTATCTATGGTACCCGACATATAACAATTCTTAAAAACAAATATTCTGAATTAAGCCCAATCAATTCAAACTTTAGGAACCACAACCTTGATCCGAATCCAAAACCAAATGGTGGATCTTCCATTATGTTCACGTAATACATGTTCTGAAATAGGGAACACAAAATATTTTGATGAGTGTTGATTACATGCATTGTTGGTCGACTTGCTTTCAAACAAAAAAATTATATAGTGTAGGGTAATATACATAAATTATTATATTTTGGTTTTCTTTGTTGTTTATATTTCTATATTTCATTTTGATGGATGAAAGTCATTCATTTTGTAAAGAAGTTTGCTACTATCACCATGACCTTTTATTTTCGGTGTAGACCGACAAAACTCCTCATTAACTTAGATGACATACCAAAAGGTTCCTAGTCTAGTGGTATCTGATGTTGTTATCTTTTTTTGGGTTGAGTGTTCAAGTCCCGCAGTGGACATATGTGAAATAATTTAGGTGTAGTTTAGTATATTTGTCGTTTAAAAAAAAATAGATGACATAATATTTACATTCTAAAATAACCTAATATTATTTTCTGAAATAGCTTCTCATTACAAAATGGTTTTAAATTGGAAATTTATTTCAAAAAGAGGTAGCTTGACTTTTGTAATCCCTTATAATACAGGGATAATGACCTTTAAAAGGTAATATATTTTTCGATTTGTACACATTTGATCACTAAGTTTTTTTTTTCATCAACATTTACCCTTTGAACTTGTTTAACTGTACACATTTAGTTCTTATGACCGGTTACTCTAAGTAAGCCGAAAAAAAGGACTTAATAGGGTAATATATTTTCATTTTGTACACATTTAGTCTTTAATATTTTTTGTGCACATTACTCCTTAATATTTTTTTTGTTGCAAAATAGGTCCTTTTGTTTTTCTACATGGTATAATCATTAGTAAGATGTTCAGAGTTGTTGATGTTTATAGTCACCGTGGTCTCGATTGCTTGGTTGCTTAGATTTTGTGGTTTGCTTAGATCTTGTCTTCTGAACATAGTAACTTATTCATAGAATCTCAGATTTTAACGATCCTTATATTCATGCATTTGTATTTAAGTTTGCTACAATTTTCGTTTACATTATTCCCATTAAATAGTAATATGTTTTTACTTACAATTTTAGAAGAAAAAAAAACGTTCATACATAAATACATAAAGACCGCATGGACATAAAGATTGTAAGTAAAAATATATTACTTTTTAACGGAAGTAATCTAAACGAAAGTTGTAGTAGACTTAAATACAAATGTATGGATATAAAGATAATTAAAATATGAGATCGTATGAAGAAGTTATGACATTCAGAACACAAAACCTAAACCAAACCACAAGACCTAAACATCCAAACAGTCGAGGCCGCGGTGGCCTAAATCATCAATAACTCCGAACATCTTATTAATGATTGTACCACGTAGAATGCCGTAAGAACAACCTAAACAAACCGGTCATAAGTACAGAATGTGTAGTAAAACAACATGGACTTACTTTGCAACAAAAGAAATATACTAAGGACTATATATTAAAAAAAATATTAAGGACTAAATGTTTACAAAATAAGAAATATATTACCCTATTAAGTCATTTTTTCCGGGTTACCTGATGTAGCAGGTTATAACAAATTGAAGAAATAAATGTTGACGAAAAAAACTCAATCTTTTTCTTTTAATACAAATTAGCACTCATTTTCAAATATGGTATCATTTACCTTCGATGATTGTCATTTTCCTTGTGAATTAAAAACGATTATTTATTTGAAAACTGTAATAAAATGAAATTGCAAATGCAAAAAGTCAAATATATATAACTGATTGATTCTCTATGACATGGTCCCACATAGTGTATAATAAAAATAATACATGAAGTTGAATATATATATCATCATGTAAGAGATTTTCCAGCCCATTCTCGTTCTCGTTTCTTTTGTTTTGCTATCATCTTGTTGAATTTTTCTTTTCCTTTTTCCAAAAGAGGGTCATGCACCACATAATCATTTGGATCATTCCTACGTGTCATATTATCCTGCAAATCATTTACAACAAAACAAAAATATATGCATCAGAGATATTTAAAGTACAACATCATAATAAAAAAATTATTTAAACTTCTATAATTTGAAGTACAACGCTTCAATAAGTAATAAACTTTAAAAAAAAAAAAAAATTATGTTACCTTATCAGCCACAAACTTCAACTTGGCTTTAGTCCAATCAGACAAATCTTCTTCCTCTTTACCCTCTTGTTCACCATTAGATGCATCAGGTTTTTTAAACATGGATGTTTTAAACTTCTCAAGTTTAGCTAGCACCTACATTATCACAAAAGCAATCCAAAAAGATAAATACACATTTTATTTTATGTTTTTAAATATTTTTTTTCCAAATCTTTCTTTTTTCTATAAAGCGGTTATAACGTTGTACAAGTCCCTTTTGGCCCCACTTGTTACCTAGTACAGGGTACATCAGAACAGGTTGTACTGCGTTTGACATGCATCAGACCGACCGACCTCAAAATTTTCAATTTTTATCCCAATCAAAAAGGTGGGAACAAGGTAGGACATATACTCACTCTCGGTCCCCCCATCTATGCAAAAGACGAAAATGCCCTTCATATCCCCATCATTGAAAATAGCAATACAAAGCTTATCCAGTCTCATCCCGTCCAGTTGGACGGGATGAGAGGGTACAAAACTGGCTTTGTATCGCTATTTTTAATGATGGGGATATGAAGGGCATTTTCGTCTTTTGCATAGATGGGGGGACCGAGAGTGAGTATATGTCCTACCTTGTTCCACCTTTTTGGGTGGGATAAAAATTGAAATTTTTGAGGTTGGTCCCAGTCTGATGCATGTCAAACGCAGTACAACCTGTTCTGTGTTGCACCTTGTACTGGTTAACACGTGGGGCCAAAAGGGACTTGTACAACGTTATAACCGCTTTAAAGAAAAAAGAAAGATTTGGAAAAAAAATATTTAAAAAAAAAAAAAAATGTGTATGAGAATATGACATACATCTTCTTCGTGGCCTTGACGCCTGCGTCTTTTTTGCTTTTGTAATTGTCTTTCTCTTTCATGTTCATTTAGAAGTTGCATGTCTGCATCTGCATTGGCCATACGTTCAGCTCTCACTTCGGATCCAATTCCTTTTTTCTTCAAAGACAATTTATCCACTTTCGGCCGATCATCATGCCTTTCACCTTTTGATCTTTTTTAATTATGTAAAAAAAGAATGCAAAACCTTAAGATGAGAGAAAATATAAAGCAGATAAAACGTACACAAGAAGTTACCCAAGTAGCATTTAGAGATTAGAAATAGGTTTAAGTGCAAGAAGTAGCAATGTATTTTCATTGACTTGTTTGTTATAGCATCCTACTTTCATTTTATTCCTATTATAGCATTGTACTTTCAAAAAAGTTTAATAAAAGGATTTTATTTTGAAAGTAAAATGCTATAAATGGGTAAGATGCTGTAATACACAAATATATGAAAGTAGATTTCTATTTCTTGAATTTAACCCTTAAAGCTACAAAAAAAATATAGTGGATTAAATTAGATAAATACCTTGGTGGAGACTTTTCATGGCTTCTAGACATTGAATTCTCTGAACATGCAACAGAGAAATCAAACTGTTAGAAATCAAAATGATGTGAATGGGAGATATATTCATATGTGAAAAAGACGTAAATGCCCTTCTCATCCCCATCAAAAAATAGCCCTAAAAAGCTTCTCCAGTCCAGTCCAATTCAGTCAAGTCATGTCCCTGTTAATTAAAAAAAAAAACAGAACTTGAGTTTATTTGTGGATTGAAAATTACCTTTTTGCCCTTTTTTCTTGGTTGGCATATCACCAAGCTCTTTCTTCTTTTTAATAATCTGTTGACGCATTCGTGAATCGAAGTTTGCCTCATCATCATCACTGTCACCTGCTGACTCAGCATCTGAATCCTTGGGTAACTCTTCCTTCTTGGAGCTTAAAGCTTCTCTAACACTCTTTTGCAAATCTCTTCTTGCTTTATCTTCAGATGGATCCTGCAACATTTATGTCATATTAATCAAAATTTGTTTATTTATCAACAATTCATCTATTAAGAGTTCACCATAAGAATAAAAAAAATAAAAAAAATATGTGTATACTTACCAATTTATCTTTTGCATTTTCATCTTTTAAGAGCCTAGGATCATTCAAAACATCATGACTACTTTTTATCTTAGTTTTCACAGCTGCAAGTTCTTTCTCCTCTTCTTGTGCTTCTTCTCCAAATGAAAGCAAGTTCAACTTTCTGTAAATATTGAACATAATCACATGAGAAAGAATACTTACAACATAAAGATTATCTAATCTCATGTTAACCACTTCAAAGACATGATAAAAGTGATTACTTTGTGGCCTTCTTTTTTGTATCTTTGTTGGCAGCTTCAACAGTAGTTGATGACAAAGATTTAGAAGGTGCAGCTCTTGGAAAAACATCATCAAATGGATTCCACAACACCTGAAGTTATTTGATAACAATCTCAATTTCCAACAAAATTGGCATTAATGAAGGTTTATTTTGAAACTATTAGACATTAAGCAGAAAAAATAATACCTCGATAGAAAGTATTTTTGGAGGAGAATCCAGAGGTCTGTCATCTTTATCAGTTTCAATATCACCAAATGTTAACAGATTATATATTGAATCTCCAGTGACCTATAAAACAAATAAAATCAATCAATATCCAAATATTGTGAACCTATGTATCAGTGAATCTGTTGTTAGTTGTTACCTTGCCAAATATCGTATTCTTCTTGTCTAGCCAATCACATTTATCTAGGGTTATAAAGAATTGACTTCCATTTGAATGTGGTGAACCAGTATTTGCACAAGCAACTATACCCCTATGGCTGAATCTTAAACGTGAATGGAACTCATCAGAAAATGTACCTCCATATATGCTTTCACCACCTGGATTCAGAAACACCATTTATGTAACTACTCCCTTCATTCCAACATGAGACATAAACTTCAAATGTTTAATGTCAAACCTCAATGTTTTTCAAAATTGCTACATATTTTGTTGGAATTGAGTCAGTAAACTAACCAATCCTTCCAAAATCATATCAAACATGAACTTGAAAATTAACCGCTTATTGCAGCCCATTTTTCAGGAAATGGAGGGGTAATGTTTATAGGATGTGAGCAATCGATTAACTTAGGTCAATCGCATAATCAGGAGGGCCATTACTGATAACACTGTTAAGTAGCTACAATGATATAGAAGAACAGTGTATCTGAGCGATTGAGTGTGTGTGCGTGTGTGCGCGCGCCCGCGAATGCGCGCGTGAGCATCTGATATGGTTGCATAGAGGAAGAGTTAAAAGGTGAAATACCTGTGCCAGTTCCAGTGGGATCACCACCTTGAACCATAAAAGACTTAATAATGCGATGGAATATGGTGCCATCGTAGTAACCATCAACGCACAGTTGAACGAAGTTTCTCACGGCTTTCGGCGCCTCCTTTGGCCATAATTCGATGTCAATCGCTCCGTAATTGGTCTGGAGTACAACCTTACCCTTTGTGGGAGGCTCCGATACATATATCGACGACATTAAACTTGTATCCGATGCGGAGAAGAAGAAGCTCAAACAGGTTCGTAGCTTAGACTGCAGTTCGTGTGTCGTCCAACTGTTTGTGTTAATGTCCCACCGGAAAAACCCCTTCTGGATAGATCCGAAGACGAGCAATTGATTTGACCCTGGGGCATGGAAATTGGAATGTTACCAAAAAAACGTTTAGAGCGAAATGCAAAAAACATCCCTAAACTATTTGTCGATATGCAAACGTAGTCCTTTAGTTGGATTTTTGTCTCCATGGCCCTTATTGCTACTTTTATTTTCCTAGCAGGTGTAGGACCATGTATTACATGGATTAATTTTAAAAAATTAAATACAAAAATTCTAAACATTTGAAAAATGTTTAAATTTATAAGAAAAATTAGAAAAATATTGAATTATAAAAATTAAAGTGGTTTTTTTCTTGTAAATTAAAAAAAAATATTTAGATAAGTAAACAAAAGAAACTAATAAAGCTTTAATTTAAAAATATTGAAATTAGAAGGAAAGTCAATTATTGCAATTATTACATTTAATATTATGTGGATTTAATAAAATAAAAAAAAACCACAAAATGTCATGTGGAGAAAATTTAATTGAAATTAACCATAAAATGACATGTGGCAAAAAGATTTTCATTTATTAGAGAGGATACTATACCAACCAATCTCCATTCTACTATCTTTTTAATTTCTAGGAAACCGTCTAATTATATTTTTGGTCCTTGTTAGTATGTGAAACCAAATAAAAATAAGGGTCTAAAAATATGAGAAAATTACAAATTTAGCCCAATACACTAATTAATTTGTGGAAAATAGTCAAAAAAAATCCAAAATTACAATTTTAGCCCCTAAAATCGCAGATGGAATAAAGCCATCTGCGATTTTGAAAGTCCGTCTGCGATTTTGCTATTTCATCTGCGATTTCGTGTTGTTTTTGTATAAAAACATTTTTTTTCTTCATTTTTCACTTTCTAAGTTGAAGAATCTCTTTATCTGTGTGTGTGTGTGTGTGTGTGTAATTTCCTTTGACGATTTCTTCAACAATATGAATGATTTCTTCAACAATTCCGAAAATATGGCAAGATCTTAACTCATTTTATGTTTTAATCAACATTTATCTAGTGTAAGTTTTTTTTATTTATGATTTATTCTATTAGTTTTTGTAAAAAAAAATGAAACTATATTGTGTGTTATTTGGTAATTATGTTGTATTTGATAGATAAAATATTATTTATTAGTAGCCTTAAAGTTTTGATGTTATTTGGTTAATGGTTGTATAAATGTATAAGTATAGATTAGGGTTGTTCACTATTTGGATAAAACTGAATTATCCAATTGGACAATTTGGATCGTACTATTTGGTTCTGATATTCACATTTTTTGATTGGTTTCAGCAAAACCGAATTATTATTTTGGATTTTGGATTGGTTTTGGTTTATAAACTAAGGACCGAATGGTCCAAAAAAACTGAATAACAACTTATTATCTATTTTTCATATGTATCTTTAACTATTTATAAATTTAGTAAATTTTATTTTTAGTTATTAGAAATTTTCATCGAATATACTACTTTAAAATTACATTTTATCAAAAAAAAAAATTCAGTGAAATATTAACTATAATATATTTTCTTAGTATTTGTTCATAAATTATAATTTATAAAAAATATAAAAAAAAAATAGGTTCTTTATAGCTTTTGCTAATATTCAAGTTATATATTGTTCAAAATGTCTTGCCTCTTGAAAACCGAATTATAAAAATCGATCCAACCGAATTGTAATTTGGTTGGATTGGATCGGATTTAAATTTAGTTTGGATTATTTGAATCGATGTTTTGAAAACTGAAATCTATTTGGATTCACTTGATTGGATCGTATCATAACGATCCTTCCAAACGAACGCCCCTAGTATAGCATACGTAAAATATGCATTGGGTTGTTGTACATTTAGTAAAATGCCTACAATATGTTGTTGTTTTTTACTTTTCTTTTGTTTATTTGTCGTTTATGTTGAAAATGGTTACAATATGTTTTTGGTTAGTGTTTGTATGAATGTACAAATATAGACTGCGTAAAATGTGCATTGGGTTGTTGTACATTAAGTAAAATGGATACAATATGTTCTTGTTTTTTACTTGTCGTTTATGTTGAAAAATGATTACAATATGTTTTTGTTTATAAAAATTCTTGTTTGAATGTTGTTTTATGCATTGTTTATGTTTGTAATTTGAATGTTGGATTATTTATTTATTCCATTTAATATCCCGATATTTTTAAAGGAAATAGTTGTTAGGTTTTCTAATTTTTTGTTGTTTTTTCAGCATGATTATAAAATTTTTAATGTTAAAGCTATTGTCAACTTAAAAGGATCGGGGTATAACATTTGGGAAGTATTGGAGGTGCTACATGGTGCACGACGCGATAGTTTTAGACAAACTGTGTTTGGTTACTTGTTAGACGCCCCTCATTTACAAGGGGACAGATTGTTGTTCCATAAAATGTTTCTTCATCGGATACGGTCGGACGCCATTTTATCCCGAAATGGCATAAAACGGTTATATTTTAGAGTGGGGGATACGAAAATGGTTTATGGCCCGGAAGAGTTTTGTTTGATAACCGGATTTAATTTCGGCGTGTATCCCAAAATGATTGGCAAAAAAGTCTCGGAAAAAAAGTTACTAGTAAAAAAAGATGTTTATTGTGTGAACGGCTATTTCCGAACCATACAAATAGTTCGGTGAAATTTTGTGACTTGAAAAGATTTATTTTAAATCATTCATTCATAGAAGCTACCGACGATGATGCAGTTAGACTATGTCTTATATATGTTTTGTGTGAAGGATTTTTGGGAAAAGAAATAAATGACCGGGTGCCGCAAGACTGGTTTTTTTTGCCGAGAATTTGGATGTGTGGAACATGTATTTTTTGTTTACTTTGAAAGTTACATATTATTAATGTTAATGTATATTATAATTAATATTTTTTTTGGCAGTTTTGCTTGGGATAACTATCTTTGGGAGTTTACCTATGACGACCTTGATGTGTTCATTAAAAGACTTTTGAGTGGTATTCATTAAAATATGAGGTTTCAAATGCATGAGGTGTTTGCAAATTTTTATGGGGGTTTCAAATGTATGAGATTCAAGAAAAAATGTTAGCTTTATAAGTATGTATGATATGTGTGTGTGTGTGTGTATATATATATATATATATATATATATATATATATATATATATATATATATATGACAAGGTTAATGTGTTTCTTATATTTATTGTGTGCTAAAATGCACAAATAGGAATTTAGTAAGATTAAATAATTATTTAATTAAATAAGATAGATATTAAATGATTTCCATAATTGTATGTATATTAAATGATATCCATAATTATAATTCTCTTTTTATAGAAACTAATTAAATTCGTCTTTAATATCAGCAATAACATTCTTTCAGAATGAATTCGCATCTAAGTTTTTATGTATGAATTCATTTTTTTGTTTCAGGACTCACTCACTTAAAATACAATAAAGTTGCATGGAATATGAAGAACAAAAGTGTATTCTACTAGAATACACTATCATTCTGCTAGAATACACTCTCATTCTTCTAGATATGAATTCATTTTGAACGAATATTATTGTTGACACTAATTACGAATTTAATTAGTTTCCATAAAAAAAAATTATAAGTATGAATATCATTTAATATACATATAATTTTTACTAAATTCTTATTGGTGCATTCTAGCACACAATAGATGTGAGAAACATTTGAACCTACCTACCTATATATATATATATATATATATATATATATATATATATATGTGTGTGTGTGTGTGTGTGTGTGTAATTTAATGTTATTTGATTATCAAACGTTAAATAATAATTATTTCATACATAATGTAGTACTTCAACAGTTAAAACATAACAACGACTCCACCATTTTTTTAACGCTACAACTTCAAAACTTTAAACATAACAACAAATAGACCAAGTTACTGACGTTACAACTTCAAACTTATCAAAAATTAAAAAGCTTATAATTTGTAAATAATAATTGCCAAAAACAACACCCAACTACAAACCAAAGGTATCTTCAACTCCTTATTTTCTAATTGAAAGTGTTTATTAGACTTAGCTACCTTAGTTATCACCATAGAAGATTGATCATTCTCTTCATCAACCTAATTGATAAACCCGCATTTTGGTCCCTGTAATTTAAAGTTAAACAATAAAAATAGTTGTCATATAAATATGAGGGCGTAAATATTAAGGAACTAAAGATCATGATACCATATATGGACAATCGTAAAATAATATTTCTAGTTTTTAATTGTACCCGATATCCTAATGATACGTTCACCTCCGCAATTGCAGTATGTCATTCGCCTTATTTTTTTATCAAATAAGTCTAACTTCACAGATAAATTTCATGGAGTGAGTATTACTCATTTATACAAGAATTATGAACTGCAAACAAGTAAAGTTTGAGTATAAAATCAACTGGTTTGACTATGAATCCAAAATGTTGGACTATGAACTGCAGACAAGTACAATGTGTTATCTTGTCGATCTGTAAAGTTTGACTATGAAATCAACTGGTTTAACTATGAATCCAAAAAGTTGAACTATGAACTGCAGACAAGTAGAATGTGTTGTCTTGTCGATCAGTAAAGTTTGACTATGAAATTAACTGGTTTGACTATGAATCCAAAATGTTGGACTATGAATTGCAGACTAGGGATAAGATTTGGAACCGGAAAATCGGACTGGAACCGGAACCGTTAGAACCAGAATATATAAAATCGGTTCCGGTTCCGGGTTTAAAAATTGGCTTTATTCGGGTTCCGGGTAATCCGGGTTTGGGTCCATCGGGTCCAGGTAAACCAGGTCTAAAAACTGGAGCTGGTGTTAGGAACCGGAACCACTTTTAGGGTTGGAACTGGTTTTTGTGAAACGTTTACAAGATGCATATCTCTTTCGTTTCAACTCCGATTGACATGCGGTTTTTTCCAAAATGTATTTTAGAGTTTGTACATGATTTTAGACTGTAAATTTGCCATTTTTAGTTTTATATTCATTGACTTACAGTCCCCAAAGTCAAGATATCAAAGCTGAAATTTTTTAGTTTTTCGGTTTTTTTGTATTCTGCGAAAGTTTTAAAACACGTATATTTAATTAGTTTGAAGTTGGATTGACATGTGGTTTTTTCCAACTTGTAGTTTAGAGTTTGTACATGAGTTTAGACTATAATTTTGTCATTTTTGGTTTAATATTCAATGATTTACAGTCCCCCAAAGTCGGGATATCAAAACTGAAAATTTTCAACTTTTCAGCTATTTGTTTTTCTACTTTGTATTCTGTGAAAATGTTAACACATGCATATCTCATTCATTTAAAGTTGGATTGACATATAGTTTTTTCCAAAGTGTAGTTTAGAGTTTGTAGATGATTTTAGACTATAATTTTATCAATTTTGGTTTCATATTCAATGAGTTACAGTCCCCCAAAGTAGGGATATCAATATGAAAATTTTTAAAGTTTAACCTACTAAGTAGTAAGTAATTACCAAAAAATTCCGGTTTTTCTGGGTTTTCCGATTCTAAACCCACTTTATCCGGTTTCAACCTACCCACTTTGATGTTTTCGGGTTTTTCGGTTCTAGACCCACTTTACCCGGAACCGAACCGTAACCGGTTCCTATATACCGGTCCGGTTTCCGGTTCTACAAAATCCTGTTAACTAGTTCCGGGTTTTCCAGGTCCGGGTCCATCCGGTCCGGGTTTGGACCCACTCTCATCCCTACTGCAAACAAGTACAATGTGTTGTCTTGTTGATCAGTAAAGTTTGACTATGAAATCAACTGCTTTGACTATGAATCCAAAAAGTTGAACTATGAACTGCAGACCAGTACAATGTGTTGTCTTGTCGATCAGTAAAGTTTGAGTATGAAATCAACTGCTTTGACTATGAATCCAAAAAGTTGAACTATGAACTGCAGACAAGCACCAACTTATATATATTTATAATTGGATTCGTGTGATGATTGTAAAACACTATCATTGCTTGTGAAAATGAGTACTTACACCGAAAGAAGCTTTTGTCACCTACCAATATTCTTTCATAATATTAAAAGAACAAATCCTAATACCTTCACAACCATCAAGAAAACAGATACCAACCGATTTCAATTATGTTTCGTGGCTTTAGGTTGTGTGGTACAACATCTTTATTTTATTGAGTTAATTAATAGTTGTAGGTAATGTACCTCGTTTACATTTTGTTTTCCACTAATATAAGTATGCTTTATTATGCAGATCCGTACCTTCCTTAGGTGTATGATGCCGTTAATATATGTGGGTTATTTACCCCTACTTGGCAGCTATCTGACAACAATGTACTTTGTGGTGGCTTTGGACGGAAACCATGAATCCCTACTCTTAGCAGTTGGTTTGAGAACATTAGAGTGTGAGGAATATTGGCAATGGTTCATGATGAAGTTAAAAGAATGTTTAGGTGACGATACAGAGGTTGGTTTCATAAGCAACCTATGTGATAAAATAGGCTTTGCCGTTGAGAGAGTCTACCCAGATTCGTATCATGGGTATTGTCCTAAAGATATAGCTAGAAAAATACGAGATTTTGTCGGACACAATGATACCGAAGTCAAAACGTTGTTTTGGAAGTCATGCAATACATATAGTGTTCATGATTTTTACTTGTGTTTGGAAAGCTTGCAAAGTGTATGTACAAATCCACCTTTTTGCACCTTCCTTAGGAGTCCACTTTTTTGGCTTGACAATATACCAATTTTAAAATGGGCACGTGCATTTTTCCCTAAAGTACGTTACAATGTTAAATCGATTGATATTCCTGAAATTGTGAAAAATATATCCACGTCCACACATGAGTTACCTATAACAACGATAATTGAGTTAATCATTTAGTCGATACAATCGGTGTATGATGAACGGGATGAAATTGCAAGTAACTTTATACTTATAGTTTGTTTTTTGTTGTGTTATTATTTATAAATGAACAAATATCTTATGTTGAGAATAAGGTTCAAAAGCATGTGAACAAGTCTTATAATTGGGTGGCAAGACGTATGTATGGGGATACATTTGAAGTCGATGACAATTTCGACACCATGAAAGTACAACTTGAACATAATGTATGTAGTTGTGGGCAATGGCAAAAAACCGATATACCATGTGGGCACGCTACAACATCTCTAAGAAGTCGTATGTCTGAAGCCATTCACGAAATGGTTGATTATAAGTTGACTGCTACCGTGTATCGAGTTGCATTCCGATCTGAGACGGTGAATCCTATAACATCACATGTGCACTGGTAAATACCAAATGAAAGGGTGGTCTTGTTACCTCCCAAATAGAAGTAGTTATTCATGTACCCTGTTTTCTTTTTATGTCGTATTATGTAGTAGTTATTCATGTACGCCGTTGCATTTTATCTAGTAGTTATGGGTTAATGTTTTAATGAAGTGAATATGGATGTGTTTTCTTAATTCATTTTTACTCATCATTAAGGAAACAACATACATTAAAAGTGAGGGACATTCATTAACGACTCACAAAACACACGTACAAAAAAAAAAACAATGTAACTAACGAAAACAAACAACATAATTAACATGCATATTAAAAGTCGGGGACATTCTTTAAAAGATTCCATGCATCCCCATGCGTAAACTCCCTACCATCAGATTCGAAACAGTATAGTTCCATAGCCACCTATATGAGAATGTCTTCATCCATATTCGCATGTTCATTATCCAGATCGTTGTAAATATGTTGAAAATGCTTCACCTTTTTTTCGAATCCATAAACTTCGCTTTGACATCTCTTCTTCTTCGATATTGAGTATGCCCCATTTGATGGTGAAACAAATGAGAGACACGAGAGATGAGAAGAAGAGAGCTCTCAAGCTCACAATTTTAGAGAGAAAAGAGACAAAGAAAAAACTAGCTAGTTTTTGGTCTTTAATCTTCTTTATATACTTAGACACAAGTCCTAAGTGACTATACCTTCCAACCAAGTCAAAGCATGGCCATAAAAGAAGTATGGGATGGATGAGGAAAGACAACACATAATCTCTTCTCCTTGGGAGATATTTTTGGCCATAAGGACAAAGAAGTGATGGTTGTGTGTGTTTTACTCCCGGTTATAAACTAGTATATACATCTTATATTTATAAAACCCATATTTATATAAATGGAATTCTAAAGGTCCAAAATGTACACAACTTATAAATCATACTATATGAGTAACTAGTTGTTTTTCTCTTAGAAAAGATTATTTCCATTAATAATAATTTTTCCAATTAATCAAAAGTGTTTATTATATTTAATAATAATCAAATTACTTTAATAAATAATCAATAAGTAGTAACTTGCTATAAGACATGACTCTATAGGATCATATGTTATTAATTAGAAAATATCATTAAATAATAACTCTTGGGCATAAAGATATTTCGTAAATAAATTAAGTAATTATTAATTAGGATAAATAAAACAAACTATAATGGAAATAATATTGAATGATGTCTTTAATTTCATCCACTAAAATCGAGTACTATACACATGTAAAAGGATAAGTTGATAGGATGATCCATCATGTCTAAGTTCGTAGTTTTGGAATAGTTCTCATAAACAAAAAGATAGATTATGCCTTAGATAGAAGCTCTTCACTAGGTTCCTCCAACCACTACATTCTATAACTGTAATAAATATATTAAAGTGAAATGGAAATTTCATTAAGTTAGGAGTTGACTATGGTTATCGTTATTGTGACAACCGGCAAAATTCTAGTCAAATAAAGTCAACAAGTCAAACCGGTCAACCCAATTAACCCTTGCATGTTAGGGTTTACGTTATGTAATTACTATACAATTCACTATTTTAATGAGGAATCATCATTTGGAAAGTTCGAGTAGTTAAATTTCCTTAGCCTTAATAGTGCTAAACAATGAACCAAACTGATAAAATACTATTGCACACTCATTGGGAGTGTGTAGGACCCTTAAACATAGCTTAACGGGGTTTACGGACCTTGCGTTGCGAAGCCGGACACACAAAAATGTCACAAACGAAACCTCTCTCAATCGTTTTCACTCTATCTCTCTCTACTTGAAATCTCTCCTGAATCTCCCTCAAAAGTTCCCGTAACTTTTTGTAACCATTTGGGCCATCTCGACCCTTAACCGGGTCAAAAACCGCTTAAAACGGGTAAAATACCCTTAAAGACCCGAAACCCCTCTTAAAGGGGCGAACCCTCTTAGGAATGAAAGTCCATGTAGGGACTGAACCCTGCTGAGCCGAAGCCCCAAGAACCAAACCTGA
Source organism: Lactuca sativa (assembly GCF_002870075.4). Taxonomy (NCBI): domain Eukaryota; kingdom Viridiplantae; phylum Streptophyta; class Magnoliopsida; order Asterales; family Asteraceae; genus Lactuca; species Lactuca sativa. The sequence continues at coordinate 93,013,483 of NC_056629.2, forward strand.
AACTCCAGGAACCGAACTTACCTTCGGACTGAACCCTCTCTCTTGGACCCGAACCTCGCATGCGAACCCGAACCCCACTTTCGATCCATTTCGCTTCTGACCAGTTTCGCCCCATTTCGCTTCCTAGCCCATTTCTCCTTCGGGTCCAACACCAGGAGGGACTGAACCCTCGCACCTTCGGTCCTTCATGCGAGAAGCCTCGCAGCTTCGCCTCAACTTCCCAGTTTTCGACTACGACTTCATTTTAAGCCCGTTTTCCATCATTTTAACGCGGGATTTTCACCAAAAACTTTATTCTAACATACGAAGCCCCAAAATACATAATTAATCACGTTTTTCGTGCCAACCTTATTCAAGAATTAGTGCATGAAGTACAAATGGTGGAGTGTTGACTTTTTTTTTTATTTATGACACAAGCAACCAGCCATACCCACTCCATGACCAACCCACACCCCTCCCCACCATCCCTAGTCACTTCATAGTCCTTTCCCACTCATTTCCCAGCCATACTCACGTCCTAAGGGCTGGAAAACCCCCCTCTTTTCACTTCACTCATTTTCCCTCATTTTCACCAAAGATCAAACACATCTTTTCTCTCAAATTCCCTCTCACAATTTCGAGATTTCCAAGGCATTTTTCAAGCTTACCTTCTACATTTTGTAAGTATCATCACCCTTCATATGGTTATTACACTTCCTTTTACTCACATCATTGATTTCTTACACAAACTCCATCATAATTGTGTTAGATTCTCGAATCTTCAAGCAATCCTCCAAGTGTTCTAGAGTTGAACACTTCTCTCCTTCAACATCCATCCACTGAAATCACATAAGGTGTGTTCATACCCTTATCTTTTCACGTTTTTCTTAATTTTTAAGGGGGGGGGGGGGGGGGAATACAAGTTAAAACACCAAGAACACAACTAGACACATCTAACGGCTTTCATCAGAAAAGTTTAACTGCATTCACAGATTGTTTTGGTCAACTTTAACATTTTAGTTTTCAAAACTGTATTAGGTGCAAATAGTTCAGGTTTATACCTTCAAAATGACTACTTTCACATCTTCATATCATTTTTCTACAATTTATGGTGATTTTTACAAAACTGCCTATCATTTCAAGAATAAATCCGAACCAGTCTGTGATTATGGACTTTTTCACACAAGTTGCAGGTCACTAAAAATCATAATAAAATTCATGAAGAAACTACACTCATTTTCCAAACTCTCAGAATTTACGGATTCTGATTTGGACCTTTGATGATTTTTCTATAAATTTTCTAAGAACAGTAATAGAAATGTTGACACTAGAAAAATACTATCAATTTCATTTGCACCTTGTAACTCGTTGAGCAAGGTGTGTATCATTACGTGAATATATGATTTTACATTACATGTCATTTCGTCTTGGTGAGTTGACATACATCAGAAAACAAATGGATTTTTACCTTCATAAGTATGGTAATTAATTAATTGTTATAAACAAAGTTTACATACATGGTATACAAACATTTGATAAACTATGGAAGTATAGTTTATGTTGCTTTTACATTATAAACGATTATAATTAACTATAATAGGTATAGTTTATGTTTCATTACGTTTCAAAATTTTTACCTAAGGTTTTCAGTTCACGTAAATCTGTTATTGAATAAATTGGTGAGACATTCGCTTCGCGTGACCTCCAAGTAACGAAATCAAAAGTCCTGTAAATTGTAACCAGAGTCTCTTGTAGGGAGAACGTGATAGTTGTGTATAGATCTATATTGGGTCTGACAAACCCAGACCTGAGCTGCATGAAACAGCTAGACCGGCAGGTCTGAGGTGACAAGTGTCATTTAACTTACGACGCCCGAAGAACGTCGTATTACGAGGCCGTCTGAGTCATAGTATGGTAATAATAACTCAAATGTGGTATTAACAAAACATAAGATTTACGGGTTTTACTTCTAAAATTAACGAGTTTATGTCGATTTAAACTTGCATAAATTTCTTTAAGTATGGTAAAATACTTGTGCACTTCGATCTTGACTATTAAGATTACAACACATTACATAAGAAGATATGGGATATTTTTTGAGAAAACATCATTTTTACAAGAAAAGGATTTTAGCATCACCTTCAAAAACTTATGAACTCACGAACTTAATTGTTGACACTCTTTCAAAACTACTTGTATTATCAGGAAATCCATAAACATGTAACCAAGTGCTTTTGAGGATGGGGCGCAAGGCGTCAAACATTTCATTTTTGTCAACATAATGTAATTGATTTGGAAACATGTAAACTCATACTATGGTGTAACTTTTTCAATTATATTTATGTTGGTTGTGTTTACTTTGATCACTATTGTAATTGTTGTTATGATACTATACATGAAGTCCTCCACCCCCAGATATTTCCGCCATCCTTGGTTTGGGGGTGTGACAGATTGGTATCAGAGTACGGTTTATAGTGAATTATGTATATCAAACCACACAAGATATACAAACTATAAACACATTTGGGACTAAAAGTCTCTAATTTGAAACATTTTCAATTGGTTATACATTTAGAAAATAAATAGTTTTTTTGTTTAAAGTATACATACATGCTCGCATAGTGTCATAACTAGGGAGAAAATAAAGTAAAAGAAGAGAAGTTGAACACTATGAGTATGCCTTGGTATGTGTAATCAGTTTTGGGAAGGATATAGCCTGATCAACTATATCCGTCCGAGAAGTGACTTACACATACTAGGGGATAGTCGTAATGGGCAACAAATCTGACGACCTAACTTCACTCTACAAAGAATGCTCTAAAAACCAAATCTAAACACTTAAAATACTATAGGAGTATTTTATGTTGCTATAGCACATTATTATTATTATTATTATCCGTTACATGCTTCTTACACCCCTATTCTCGCAAAGACGACATGGCAGGGTTCCATTTACTTGGAGACCCTTACTTCCCTAATAAGGGAAATGTTGGGTGGCTCGAGGCAGAACCCGAGGAAATGATCAAGGAGGATCCCGAGGAGGACCCTGAGGAGGTTGATGAAGAAGAAGAACCTGAGGAGGAAGATGAAATGGAGGACGAAGAAGAAGAATCTGAAGAGGAACCAAAGGAGGAAGTCTTCAACCCTCCTTACATCGCCAGGGTGCCTGCGAACCGTTTCGGCTACAACGGGCCTGAGCCCTGTTGGGCAACAGTGATCGAGAGGTGGAGCCGACAACAACGCCAACGAACACCATATGGCGATCAACGGGGTTACTACGACCTCAGCCATGGGGGACCGGTTGACAGAGCCCTCCCCGTCATGGTCCAGCATATCACAATTTCGGAAACCAGAGTAGGGAAATGGCAGATCAAGTTTGGAATCTCAACGTTGTTACGGAAGCCACTGTTGCACGCACCAGGGAGTTGGAAAGGGACTTCTATCCAGTGGACCAACTTATTGAGGACCTTGCTGCCGCTCGAGCGGAGGTAAGGGAGTACCAGGTGAGGCACGCAGTTCTCGAGGAGAGAGTGATCGCGGAAGAACGCCGGATTGCGGAGCTTCAGGGAGCCTCAACCTCATCTCAGGGTGTGACAACCCGAAACTTTTTCCGTTTCTGTTGCGTGTTTTCCATTAATGAAATTTCAAGATCCGTTAACTTTTCCGTCAAAATTTTGGTTTAATAAAATAATCTAGTTATATTTAATTAAATTATTTACGAGTCGGAACCAAAAATCGTGCGGAAACCCGAAAATCTCGAGAAAACAACATTTTCGGTCTAAATTGGGATTACGACCGTAAACTAGTTTACGGCCGTAAACTCGTTTATGACCGTAAACTGGTTTACCACCGTAAACTCTGTTTACGGTCAAGGACGAATGGACCCCACTTTCACCCTATAAATACGATGCCTCCGACTTCATTGGGATGTTTCTGGCCGCATTCTCTCCTCCTCTCTCTAAGAATCACCAACCGTAAACTCTCAAAAACGCATTTAAACTCCGGGAAACATCGAAAATCACCGTTTGGAGCCCTTTGGAACGTCTGGAATCACTCCTCGCATCGAATTCAGCATCCAAACCTCATTTTCCGAGTTTACGGTTCGGGGTTCAAAGACTGTAAACTCAGTTCTTGAGTTTACGGCCATAAACTGTCACACCCCAAAACCAAGAACGGCGGAAACGTTCTGGGGCGGAGGACGTCATGTATAATATCAACAACAATGTAAAGTAGTAAACAAGCAACAACATCATCCATTGCATTAATAAAATAATTATTATACAATTGTATTCTGTGAAACTTTGATAAACACTAAAGCATAAATCAAAATGAAAGATAAGTCTTGGATAAGCTCCATCTTCCTTTCTCCTTGCATCGGTACCTGTCTATGATGACCTGAGGATACAAGTAATTTTGAAAGCGAGTATCAGCTTTAAAGCTGGTGAGATCATAAGTATTTAGTGGCTTAATTTGTATGTAAGAATTTGTAAGTCTATGTATTGTAAGAATTTGTAAGTCTATGTATTGTAAGAATTTGTAAGTGTATATGAACTGTAAGTATTTGTAAGTGTTTGAAAAACTCTAGAATCCCTATGATTCCTTCTAGTATATGAAGGTGTCTTCTACCAAGACTTATCTGTTCTGTGTGTATGTGGCTCTTGTAAGAGTATGTATTTTCCAAAGTATAACTATCATTATCCAAAAATATAGTTTGTACATTTATGTTTAAGTGAGGTTATCACTAAAAATATGTAATGGAAAAACTAACGTAGTACTAAAACGTAGCTCTAAAAGGACTACTACCGTACTAACTACCTTAAGCCGGATTTTAGGCAAAGGCACTATGTGATAAATTGCGCCATACTATCGACTAGTAACAACGACATAATGAATGGTCGTAATAAAGAAATGACGTTTGGCACCCGCAGACCTGCAGGTCCGGCTGTAGCTAGCAGCAAGGTGTAGGATTGTCAATCCAGCATAGATCTATACGCAAACTCAACGCTCCCCCTTCAAGAGACTCTGGCCGCAACTCAAGTCATGAGGTTTTAAGTCATGCTCCGATTTAAATCACAGTAATTAACGTATTCTCGTATATGTAATGTAATGTACTGTTCTAGCTGTAATGTAATGAACTGTTCTAGCAAGTATAGTAATGTAATGAACTGTAATGTTCTACGTGTGCTAGCTGTAATGTGTGTTCTCTCTATCTAGCAAGTATAGTAATGTAAACGAATTGTAATGTTCTATGTGTGCTAGCTGTAATGTGTCTTCTCTCTATCTAGCAAGTATAGTAATGTAAACGAACTGTAATGTTCTATGTGTGCTAGCTGTAATGTGTGAACTCTCTATCTAGCAAGTATAGTAATGTAAACGTTCTGGTATAGTTGTACATGTTCTCGTCCTAGTATAGTTGTATATGTAACGTACAATAATGTTCTAGAAAGTATTGACTCATGAATGAACTGACTCATTGTATGATATCGCGTTCTAGTAATGGTTCTAGTATCTTCCTGAACTACCCATATGGTAGCTTACTAGTAATCTAAGTGGTACGTATGGACGTGGATGTACACCCTTGCTACCCAAGGGCATAGGATGAATTGGAAGGACCTTTTATGACTTTATATGTACACATGATATATAACTAATATTTAAACGACTTTCGGACGAGTATCCGATATCCCACCAGACCACATCTCAAGGCGCGAAAAGGAAATAGGGTGGATAGTCTTCCTAAGCCTTTTAAACATTTCTTATATAACTATACATATAGAGGCATGCAATTTATAATATAAAAGCATAAATAAGTTTGGTAAAACATTTGAAACATAAATATTAGTTTAAGGAAAGATCGACTTGATGTCAATCTATAAAACAATTTGAAGGCATAAGTTTGATAAAACAATATAAGTACAAGGAACATTTGTTTGAAACACAGTTGTAAATAAGTTTGAAATATGATAAACAGAGTAAGAGGTATAGTGTAAAAAGTAGTTTGAAACATATAAAATGTTTATAAAAATCATTTGAAGGAAACTGTTTGGTAAAACGGCAAATGAGTAGCCAAATCTTTTGAATGTTGTATATTAATCACATGTGATTGATGTAATAAGTAATATAACCCTACTTACTAATCACATGTGATTGACATAATAAGTAACATGATTCTACTTGTATCCCCCCCATAAAACATTTAAAATAGTTTAAAACATTAGTTAAGGGGTATGAACTCACCTGCAGTATGAGACTGGAATTGAACGGCCGTTATCGTATGGAAGGATCGGACACGTGCTTGGTGTCAAGTGAAGACTTAGACACACACAATGATCCTAATTACATATGAAAACATATGTATATAAATAATTAGTGATTATAACACTAATTATACAAGTAATAACATTTAAGCGCGAGGACAACACTTTTGGTCAAGTGCTAGGAGGCTAATGGGTTGCAACAAAGGAGTGCAATGCCCCTAATGGAAGTTTAAGGTCAAAAGACCATATTCATTGGAGTTTACGGCCTAGGGAAGTAAGCTCCTGGCCGTAAACTCTCAACCAAGTCATGAAATGGAGCTTAGAAGTACTACAACCTTATAGGGGAATTGTTTCTAGGCTTAACAAGTGTTTAAGGTACCATATTGACTCCTATGGGGAGTTTACGGCCCAAAGACCCTTTTCCCTTAGAGTTTACGGCCGTAAACTCCCTTGGGAGGGTTCTTATTGTTCTTTCAAGTCTCCCACATTTCTAGGAACAAGTCTAGGCTTTAGTACTTGGCTTAAGGAAGATTTATGGCACTAAATGGTACCATTTTATGGAGTTTACGGCCTTGGAACCTTTTGGGCCGTAAACTCCCTCACACATGGGGTTCTAAATGTTTTAGTTAGTCCAAAACTCATCTAGGTACATGCCCTAATTGTCTCTTGGCCTAAGGAAGTGTTTAGGGTGTCCTTTGACCCCTTTAAAGGAGTTTACGGCCCAAGAAATACTCTTGGCCGTAAACTCTTCAACACTTGTGCTTTTCATGAGTTTTCTAGGTCCTAAACACATTAAGGTATTTGCCTAAAATAGAGTCCAAGCCTTAGGAAGTGTTTGAAGGGATTTTGGCACTTAAACTTGGAGTTTATGGCCTAAGGAGCTTCTTGGCCGTAAACTCCCTTCAAAAATTGATTTCTAATTGTTTTGGTGGCATAGATCATGAGTTTAAGGCTTCTAGGTTTTTGTTCTAAGGCTAAAGCATCATTAGGCACTCATTTGTGCCCTTTACTTGGAGTTTACGGCCCAAGAGATGTTCCTTGGCCGTAAACTCCTCAAACTAAATGGTTTTGATTTGTTTCTAGCCTCTAATGCTCATACATAAGGTCCTTAGCTAGATGCCTAACACGGAAATGGGACTAGATGGCCTTTAGGCTTGATTTTGGAGTTTACTCCCCAAGAACGTTCTTGGGCGGTAAACTCCCGGATCTTGCATTTTAGACATGTAAACAATGTTATTTAGCATATAACAAGTATTAAAACACATCTATGAAAGTAGACTCACAATCTCGGATGAAAACCTGAAGATCCGTGAGAGAGAAATTGGCTTTTCTCTAATTGGAATTCAACTAATGAACCAATTTGGTTCAGAATTCTATTTATAGTCCTGAGATTTTTGGCAGAAAAATTTTCTATTCCTGGAATGGATTCTAATGATCTAGGATAATGGAATTACAGTGTTGCACAAAATCCTAGTTCAACCACTCTCCTAATATCTCTTTAGGTGTAAAACCCTGAAAACTGTCAAACTTATACTTGAAGTCTGAATTTTCACTGTAACTGATCTACATCTATTGGCTTGATATGGTTTGATTTGAATGGAAAATTTCGGGTTGTCACATAAACTCAGCCATCTGCAAAAACCGTAAACTCGTGTTCAAAGACCATAAACTCATGTTCAAAGACCGTAAACACCCTTTTTGGTGGTACTTTTGGCTGAAAACTCATTTCTTCGATTCAAGCAAGTCTCGGTAACATTCCTCAACCGAATTCAAGTGTTTTTCTAACACTCCATTTATCGAAATCGCTAATTTAGATATATAAACGCATTTATTTGATAATAGGATTTCGTTTAGTGCCACGTGCAACAACTCGGGAATCTTCATTTCAGTCAACAACTCCACACAACAACTGTGAGTTCATACCCCTACATTTTTCCGCATTTTTAAGGTTTTCGGGGGGGGGGGGGGGGGGGGAATACAAGCTAAACATAAATGTTTTCTTATAAGCTAAACATAAATGTTTTCAGAAATATACATAAAGCTTATGCAAATTTCATACTTTATTTCCCTTTTGTACTATGTCGAGCATAAGGGACGTTTTCGCTAAAATTGCATAGTTTTTACGGATACGCTATTCGCTACGTTACACTTGCAAACTATAATCGGTATAGTTTGGTATTTCTCTAAAAACTTATCAGGCATAGAAACTTTCTCTACTAAACATATACACTGGAACAGAAACCGTTTACAGTTTATATCACTGTTTTATCATGAGTTTCATAACTGTAACTTATCACTATACGCGGTATACATTTGGATTTTCACTATGGTAGAACGCTACTGCATTACATGTAAACTAGATTGTATGATACTGTGAGGCGCTACTTCACTACAGTACCCTTAGGTGTACAGGGATAAATCCTACCACTGTATAACCAGAGTCTCATGGAGGGAGAGCGTGAGATTTATGAATAGATCTATTTGGGACTGACAATCCCACATATGGACTGCTAGCTACAGTTAGGTGGGCACGCCTGAGATGTACAAATGTCATTTAACATCAACGCATGAAGAACGTTGGAAAGGTCACTAGTCATATCAAGCATGGTTATACGACTCATATTATGTATAAGTCATCGATAGTTTACCAACCTGGTTCTTCTTCAGTAGTTTTATTTATACCAAATAGAACTAAACACACTATGCATACTGGCCGAGCCAGGGTTTTCAAAACTGAATCATTTATGCTACGGTCTTACATTTAAATACGTATACTTCATGATTAACTTTAGCTTGTCACATGAAGTAGTATTTTGCATATCTCTACGATTTTTTTTTCAGAAACGAACATTCATGGTTGTATACGAAATCGATAACACTACGTTTTTCACTAAAGAAAATATCAGATTTTCTTGAAACTACACAAGCATTTCGGCTCACTCATCAATAGGTTTTCATTACAAATTACTGCTTATGAACTCACCAACTTTATGCTGATATTTTTCAAACTACTTGTATTCTCAGGAAATCAGTAGACAGGTACTTGCTGGATTTTCAAGGAACCGAAGAATTTAGAGTTTTTAAGTTTTTATTTTGCAAAACTATTGGATGTATTTCAAACTAAGTTTCAAACAGATGTAAACGTTTTCATTCAAATATTCACTGTAATGGTTGTGTTGCTATGATTGTTGTTATTCATTGGTTGTGATGCTATACATGACGTCCTCCGCCCCAGAATGTTTCCGCCAACGGTTTCGGGGTGTGACACAGGACCATCATGGACCAGATGCCACCCGCTTGGAGTAGTGCTTACACTGCTTATGTTTTGTTATAAAACTAGGAGTTCGAGTATGCGTTGGTGCTACTCTTTCTTGCGAAAAGGTTGACCCCGCGATTAAGTGATTACACTAGTCAAAGGGCTTTTGTGCTGCCAAAAATTATCCTTTACATTGATATAATGTGGACCCCTATGAGGTCAAATTTTCCCCAAAACAATATATACTAAAAGTTTATCAATGAATTTGGAATTCATTTTATTTCATTGGATGTTTGGCACTAGATCTCACTACTTACTATTACAAACAACTTACAGCTAATAACTCGAAGATTCTTAAGGTGTACCCCGAAGTCATGTGTAATTAAGAAATGATCGGCCTAGAAATGGCGAGTCTGCCTTAGGACCTGTTCCTTGTTTGGTTATAGACTTAGGGTAGACTCATTAGGTTCAACAGCTTATTAAAATTTTAATTACACACAATTGGGGCACGACAAGCGAATCTTAGGAGTGGGTCAGATATGAAACAAAAATTACAAGACTCCATTTAAAGTCATTACTACTGAATTCATAAGTTTATTTATATAGATTTCTACTATGAATTTGTTTGCAAACATATGGAAGTCGGGAAATAATATACTTAAAAAAAAACTAATGAACTAATTTTACGACACCCGACTTATATCCATTACTAAAAGACTTACACTCGTTTCGTCTTTAAAATTCTATGACAGAAAAATGCCACCTTGTAGATCTGCTAGACGCACTGAGAGAACACAAAAAATCCTCCCCCGCCGCCTCCCCAGTATGATCCTGTTATGTTCTAGGCTGTGGTTACAGCCGCAGTGGCAGTTGCTATGTCCCAAATCAGCACTGACGGTGCCAGGAAAACAGGGAGTAGTATTAACAACTCTAATCAAGGAGATAGCTAAGGTCGTTCGAAAGAATGTTCCTATAAAGACTCCACAAATGGCAAGCCCGATCCTTTCAATGGAAGCGGAGGCGTCGTCGCTTTGATGCAATGGTTCGAGAAGACTGAATCCGTCTTCGAGATCTGTGCGTGCCCCGAAGCAGACAAAGTCAAATTCGCAGCCTGGACTTTCTCCGGCAGGGCCGTCACTTGGTGCAACGGCCATGTAAAATCGCTGACACTCTCCGTGGCTAATTCGTTGAGTTGGGAAGACTTGAAAACTATGATGTTGAAGGAATATTGCCCAAGGGGTGAGGTGCAAAAATTAGAGCAAGAACTGTGGAATCTCAAGATGACGGGCTCTAACCTTGCAGCTTACACCGCCCAATTCAATGATCCAACACTCCTCTGTCTGACGATGGTTACACCGGAAAGCAAGAAGGTTGAACGATATCTCTGGGGTCTATCATCCCAGATTCAAGATAGCGTGTTGGCCTCGAGACCAACCACTTTTGACAGTGCCAAGGAGTTGGCACAACAACTCATTGATCATCGGGCCAGCCATGTCACAGTGCCAACCACCTCGGATAAAGCAAAAGGAGGGAACAACAAGAGGAAGTTCTAGAACAATTAAAAGAAGCAATCGGCGTAGGATCCTGCAAAGAAACAACAAACTGTTGCCACCCATGCTGCCACTACTCCCTCCACTCCGGCTCCACGGAAGCAATACGCTGGAACTCTTCCTAAGTGTAACAAGTGCAATTTCTACCACACTGGTGCTTGTCGGGAAATGCACTGCAGAAATTGCAACAAGAAGGGGCACACTGCTCGATTCTGTAAAGTGCCAGCCCAATCCGCCACTCAAGCCGCCCCGGTCGCCAACACCGGAGCAAGCTAAACTTGTTACGGCTGTGGAAAGGCAGGGCACTTGTAACACCCAAAATCAGGAAGGCCAAGAAAGGAAAGAAAACCCTAAATCAAAGGGTCAACTCATCGAGTCCAGGGAGGAACTCGACAAGTCGGAGTGGGATCCAGGGGGATTGATTAAGTAACCGACTCGGTGAGTCGGCTAAGGGGACTCGGCGAGTCTGGTCTAAACAAGGAAAACCCTAATCTCGGGAGTTGTATCCTATATAAAGGGTGTTATGTCCCTTCCTCAGCCTCCATATCATCCTAGAGAGCCTGTAAACCCTAGATTTCGTGTGAGCTTCCATCATTTGAGAGGAATAGCTTTGGAGGAGGGAACCTTTGAAAGGAACTTGAAGATCAAGAGGGTTGCTTCAAAGGAGAGGTGTAGATCCGAGATCTACTTCAGTTTGTGTTCATCTTGGAGGTAATAAGCTGCTATCTTCCCTCCTTTGCATCTAGATCTATTTTTGTTATGAGATTTGGGGGTTTTATGGTTGTTTGAGACCCAATTCGGGTTTGGGGCTTAGAAATGTGGTTGCCACTTCAGATCTAGTGTTGTTGAAGCCAATATTGAGTAGGGATGGTCCAATATGTCGTAAAGCATCAGATATTGAGTAGTTGTTGAAGCCCTTTTGTCCTAAAACCTAGCCCTAGTGTGTTTTGAGCCTAGATCTCTTTAGTTATACGTAAAGTTTACAACTTTACGTAAGGATTGAGCCTTGGAAGTATGGATCTATGATTTGGAGCCCCTGCATGGCTCGAAAAGCCACTGAATGGATTAAGAACTGGAACGACTCGGCAAGTCACATGGGTGGACTCAGCAAGTTGGATGAAGTTGGGCAGGAACTCGGCGAGTTGGAAGAACAACTCGGCGAGTCTGTTCTTGGACTCAGCGAGTCAAGTCGTGAAACCCCAAACCCTTCGAGTTAAGACTCGGATTAGTGAGTTGAGTGGGGACTCAATGAGTTGGACAGGCCAGGACTCGGAAATCGGTAGACTCGGCGATTCAGAGGCTGACTCGGCGAGTGGAGTCGCGAATGAAAGGACTCTGAGCGTGTAAACTCAGTTAGTCAGTAGGCAGACTCGACGAGTAGGGTTGACCTGGCAGGTTGACCTTGACCAGGACTTTGACTTTGAACTGAGTTGACTTAGTTGACTTTCGGAGGATAGCTAGACTAAGTGTTGCATTGATATTGGTAGCTCGGGGAGCTAGTGGAGCAGGAGTTCAGAGAGTTGCCGAGCAGCATCTAGAGGGGTTATCAGCAAGTTTAACAAGTGCAGGTGAGTTTCCCTTTGTGTGAATGGGTCTAAGGCCACAATGTCGGCCCATGTAGTTATGAGTAGAAGACTCGGGGGTTAGCCCTAGGCACAGTATGCTAGTATGATATTCAGGACGAGGTCCAATGATAGCGCGCGGGTGTCCAAGGAATGGTTTATATGATAGTTATACTTGTTGTATGTGTGATACATGTATGTGCCTGGTAGGGAGGTGAGAGTGGGCGAGGTCCCGTATCTCACCAATAGCAGAGTGTGGATGGTGTTCCACATCTCATTAGTTGCAGATCAGGGGCGAGGCCCAAGTTAGGGAAAGAGTGAGTGTAGGCTGGGCCCGTATCTCACTATCAGTAGGAGCGTGGACAGGGTTCCATGACTCATCAGTAGCAGGACAAGGGCGAGGCCCAAGATAGGCGAGGCCTTAGAGCAGGTTCCATTAGTATATGTTTAGCTTATGTGTTGTGATATGTTTATGTGCTATTATATGTTAGCGGGCGAGGCCCAGTGACAGGCGAGGCCTAAGTGAAACAGATCTGTATCCGAGCGGGGCTCAAAGCCAGGCGAGGCCTGGAGCGGCGGGGCCGTTGTAGCCGGCGAGGCCCGAGGTAGGGGGCGAGGCCCGAAATAGCAGGCGTGGCCTAGTATGTGCATTATGTGTTTATGCATGGTATGTGGTAGGTTGGGGGAACTCACTAAGCTTCATGCTTACGGTTTTCAGTTTTGGTTTCAGGTACTTCCGGTAGCGGAGGGAAGAACTCGGGGTGATCGCATGGCACACACCATAGATTAGACAGCTTGGGAATGTTTTACTCTGATAATGAACATATGTTTTGGAAATTAATACTCTGATTATGCTATGGATTGATAATTATGTTTTAAGTAATGTTTTATAAAAGAAATTTTTAGTCTGAAATTTTGGGATGTTACAACACTTCAAAAGAAACTGACCAAAATCACGAAATGCCAACGTTGGGGGTGCAGGAAGAGTCCTAGCCTTAGGGCACAAAGAAGCAGTCAAGGACCCCACTGTAGTTACCGGTACGTTCCTCCTCAATAACTCTTATGCATGCATAGTTTTCGATAATGGGGGTAGAAAGGAGTTTCGTGAGCCACTAATTTAAACATTTACTTAAACAAAATCCCCAGTCATTAAAAGATTCATACGTCGTAGAAATGGCAAACGGAAAGGTTGAGCGGGCTAATGATATTTTCATAGGGTGTACCCTCACTCTAGACAACCATTCATTCAAAATCGATCTAATTTCGATCACAATAAAAAGTTTCGACATCATCATTGGTATGGATTCGTTAAGTTCTAATCGTGCCGACATTTTATGTTACATAAGGGCCGTACACCTTAATCTACTAAATGGCGAAACCCTTCTCGTCTACAACGATAAACCCAGTACAAATCTACAAATCATTTCTTGCGTCAAGGCTCAAAAGTACCTCGGAAAGGAATACCACGCCTTCTTAGCCCACGTCGTAGATAAGAAACAAGGGGTGAAGGATATCAAAGACATTCCAGAAGTGTGAAACTTCCCCGACGTATTCCCAGAAGATCTGCCAGGTGTACCAATCGCACGAAAAGTTGAATTCAGAATCGACTGGGTTCCCGGAGCTACCCCAATAGCCAAAGCTCCATATCGCCTAGCACCGGCAGAAATGCAAGAACTGTCTAGTCAACTGAACGAACTATTAATCAAGGGGTTCATCTGACCGAGCTTTTCACCTTGGGGAGCACCAGTCCTATTTGTGAAAAAGAAGGATGGATCCATCCGCATGTGCATCGACTATCGGGAGTTAAACAAACTTACTGTCAAGAATCGATATCCCCTACCCCGAATCGACAACCTCTTCGACCAACTTCAGGGAGCAAGCTACTTTTCAAAAATCAAATTGAGGTCGGGTTACCATCAACTGCGAGTTCAAGAGGATGATATTCCCAAGACAACTTTCAGAACGTGCTACGACCATTAGGAATTTGTGGTGATGCCCTTTGGTCTGACAAACGCACCTGCAGTATTCATGGATCTGATGAACCGAGTGTGTTGAGCCTTCTTAGACAAATTCGTAATCGTATTCATCGACGATATCTTAGTCTATTCGCAAAGCAAAGAAGAGCACAGCCAACATCTGCGACTAGTATTGGAGACTCTAAGAACTGAGAAGCTTTATGCTAAAATTTCAAAGTGAGAATTTTGGCTCCGAGAAGTGGGATTCCTTGGCCACGTGGTTAGCGAGAAAGGAATACATGTGGATCCCTCAAAATCAAAGAGATCGAAACTGGTCAGCAACTACAACGCCGACATAAATCCGATAATTTTTAGGGCTCGCTGGATACTACCGAAGATTCATCCAAAACATCTCCAAGATCGCTAAACCACTGACCACCTTGACTCAAAAAGGTGTGATGTTTAAGTGGGGAGATAAATAGGAAGCCGCCTTCCAAACGTTAAACCAAGCCCTATGCAGCGCGCCGGTCTTGTCTCTTCCAGAAGGAACCGATGACTTCGTGGTATATTGCGATGCTTCAAATCAAGGTCTCGAATGTGTGCTCATGCAGAGAGGGAAGGTCATCGCTTATGCGTCAAGGCAACTTAAGACACACGAAGTTAATTATACTACCCACGACCTCGAATTGGGAGCAGTAGTGTTCACCTTAAAGATCTGGAGGCACTACCTCTTTGGCACAAAGTGCACTGTCTTCACCGATCACAAAAGCCTTCAGCATATCCTCAATCAAAAAGAGCTCAACATGCGGCAAAGAAGATGGGTAGAGCTGTTGAATGACTACGAGTGTGAAGTTCGCTATCATTCGGGCAAGGCAAATGTTGTAGCTGATGCCCTAAGCAGAAAGGAATATCCGGGTCGTCGAGTAAAGTCATTAACAATGACAATCCATTCACACACCTGACCATACACATCAATGAAGCTCAACTAGAAGCCTTGAAACCAGAGAATGTGACAGGTGAGGCATTAAGAGGGATGGATAAGAACCTAGAAGTCAAGGATGATGGAGCTCGATATCTCATGAACCGGATCTGGACACCGAAGTGCGGTGGGTTCCAGGACGTCTTCATGAACGAAGCACACAATACTCGATACTCCATCCATCCAGGTTCGGATAAGATGTATCTAGACCTCAAGAAGTTGTACTGGTGGCCGAACATGAAAGCTGAGATTGCTACCTATGTGGGCAAGTATCTGACTTGCGCCAAGGTCAAGGTAGAATATCAGAAACCCTCAGGACTACTACAACAGCCTGATATACCTAAGTGGAAGTGGGAACGAATAACCATGGACTTCATAACCAAGCTACCTAAGACCACGGGTGGATTGGATACCATATGGGTAATTGTCGACAGACTAACCAAGTCAGCACACTTTCTACCAATGAAAGAGAACGACAAGATGGAGAAACTGACAAAGCTGTACATCAAGGAAATCGTGAGATTGCATGGGGTACCAAGGTCCATTATCTCAGATCGGGATAGTCGATTTACCTCGCGATTCTGGCAATCACTTCAGAAATCCTTGGGAACTAGGCTGGACATGAGTACAACTTATCACCCACAAACTGACCGGCAAAGTGAGGGGACCATTCAGACGCTAGAAGACATGCTTAGGGGGTGTGTAATAGACTTTGGTAAAGCTTGGGATACCCATTTGCCACTGGTCGAATTCTCGTACAACAACAATTATCACACTAGCATCAAGGTTTCACCGTTTGAAGCCCTCTATTGCCGCAAGTGCAGGTACCACTGTGATGGGCTGAAGTGGGTGACACACAAATAGATAAGGGACAAGTCCCTAATAGCACCCTCACTGGTCTGGAGATAATAAGAGAAACTATAGAGAAGATTGTCCAAATCCGAGAACGATTAAAGGCTTCTAGAGATAGGCAGAAAAGTTACGCAGATAACAGACGGAAGCCTTTGGAATTTCATGTTGGAGATCGAGTGCTATTAAAGGTCTCACCCTGGAAGGGTTTAATACGTTTCGGTAAGCGAGGAAAGTTGAACCCCAGATACATCGGGCCATTCAAGATCCTCGCTAGGATTGGTCCGGTAGCTTACAAGCTCCTCCTACCACAAGAACTTAATAACGTACACCCTACCTTCCACGTATCAAACTTGAAGAAATGTTTATCCGACGAGACTCTCGTGATACCCCTCGAAGAAATTGAAGTTAATGAGAGTCTCCATTTCGTGGAAGAACCAATTGAGATCATGGATCAGGAGATCAAAAGAACGAAACAAAGTCGTATTCCCATAGTGAGGTTCGTTGGAACGCCAAACGAGGACCTGAGTTCACCTGGGAACGCGAAGATCAAATGAAACAAAAATACCCACATCTATTCCCAAACGCTTGAAGTCCCGATCAAAATTCAAATTTCGGGACGAAATTCCCTCTAACGGGGGGATGATGTGACAACCGGCAAAATTCTAGTCAAGTCAAAGTCAAATAAAGTCAACAAGTCAAACCGGTCAACCCAATTAACCCTTGCATGTTAGGGTTGACGTTATGTAATTACTGTACAATTCACTATGTTAATGAGGAATCATCATTTGGAAAGTTCGAGAAGTTAAATTTCCTTAGCCTTAATAGTGCTAAACAATGAACCAAAGCGATAAAACACTATTGCACACTCATCGGGAGTGTGTAGGACCCTTAAACATGGCTTAACGGGGTTTATGGACCTTGCGTTGCGAAGTCGGACACTCAAAAATGTCACAAACGAAACCTCTCTCAATCGTTTTCACTCTATCTCTCTCTATTTGAAATCTCTCCCAAATCTCTCTTAAAAGTTCGTATAACTTTTTGTAACCATTTGGGCCATCCCAACCCTGAACCGGGTCAAAAATCGCTTAAAACGGGGTAAAAACGGGTAAAATACCCTTAAAGACCCGAAACCCCTCTTAAAGGGGTGATCCCTCTTAGGATCGAAAGTCCATGTAGGGACTGAACCCTGCTGAGCCAAAGCCCCAAGAACCGAACCCGAAACTCCAGGAACCGAACTTACCTTCGAACCGAACCCTCTCTCTCGGACCTGAACCTCGCATGCGAACCCGAACCCCACTTTCGGTCCATTTCGCTTCCGACCAGTTTCGCCCCATTTCGCTTCCTATCCCATTTCTCCTTCGGGTCCAGCACCAGGAGGGACCGAACCCTCGCACCTTTGGTCCTTCATGCGAGAAGCCTCGCAGCTTCGCCTCAACTTCCCGGTTTTCGACTACAACTTCATTTTAAGCCCGTTTTCCATCATTTTAACGCGGGATTTTCACCCAAAACTTTATTCTAACATATGAAGCCCCAAAATACATAATTAATCACGTTTTTAGTGCCAACCTTATCCAAGAATTAGTGGGTGAAGTACAAAGAGTGGAGTGTTGACTTTTCTTTGATTTATGACACAAGCAACCACCCATACCCACGCCATGAACAACCCACACCCCTCCCCACCATCCCTAGTCACTTCATAGTCCTTTCCCACTCATTTCCCAGCCATACTCACGTCCTAAGGGCTGGAAAACTCACCCTCTCTCTTCACTTCACTCATTTTCCCTCATTTTCACCAAAGATCAAACACATCTTTTCTCTCAAATTCTCTCTCACAATTTCGAGATTTCCAAGGAATTTTTCAAGCTTTCCTTCTATATTTGGTACGTATCATCACCCTTCATATGGTTATTACACTTCCTTTTACTCAAATCATTGATTTCTTACACAAACTCCATCATAATTATGTTAGATTCTCGAATCTTCAAGCAATCCTCCAAGTGTTCTTGAGTTGAACACTTCTCTCCTTCAACATCTATCCACTGAAATCACATAAGGTGATTTCATACCCCTATCTTTTCACGTTTTTCTTAAGTTTTAAGGGGGGGGGGGGGAATACAAGTTAAAACACCAAGAACACAACTAAACACATCCAACAACTTTCATCAGAAAACTTTAACTCCATTCATGGACTGTTTTCGTCAACTTAAACATTTTAGCTTTCAAAACTGTATTAGGTGAAAATAGTTCAGGTTTATACCTTCAAAATGACTACTTGCACATCTCCATACGATTTTTCTAAAATTTATGGTGATTTTTACAAAACTTCCTATCATTTCAAGAATAAATCCGGACCAGTCTGTGATTATGGACTTTTTCACACAAGTTGGAGGTCACTAAAAATCATAATAAAATTCATGAAGAAACTACACTCATTTTCCGAACTCTCAGAATTTACGGATTCTGATTTTGACCTTTGATGATGTTTGTATAAATTTTCTAAGAACAGTAATAGAAATGTTGACACTAGAAAAATGCTATCAATTTCATTTGCACCTTGTAACTCGTTGAGCAACGTGTGTATCATTACGTGAATATATGATTTTACATTACATGTCATTTCTTCTTGGTGAGTTGACATACATCAGAAAACAAATGGATTTTTACCTTCATAAGTATGGTAATTAATTAATTGTTATAAACAAAGTTTACATGAATGGTATACAAACATTTGATAAACTATGGAAGTATAGTTTATGTTGCTTTAACATTATAAACGATTATAATTAACTATAATAGGTATAGTTTATGTTTCATTACATTTCAAAATTTTTACCTAAGGTTTTCAGTTCACGTAAATCTATTATTGAATAAATTTGTGAGACGTTCGCTTCGCATGACCTCCAAGTAACGAAATCAAAAGTCCTGTAAATTGTAACCAGAGTCTCTTGTAGGGAGAATGTGATAGTTGTGTATAGATCTATATTGGGTCTGACAAACCCAGACCTGAGCTGCATGCAACAACTAGACCGGAAGGTCTGAGGTGACAAGTGTCATTTAACTTACAACGCCCGAAGAATGTCGTATTACGAGGCCGTCTGAGTCATAGTATGGTTATAATAACTCAAATGTGGTATTAACAAAACATAAGATTTACAGGTTTTACTTCTAAAATTAACGAGTTTATGTCGATTTAAACTTGCATAAATTTCTTTAAGTATGGTAAAATACTTGTGCACTTCGATCTTGACTGTTAAGATTACAACACATTACATAAGAAGATATGGGATATTTTTTGAGAAAACATCATTTTTACAAGAAAAGGATTTTAGCATCACCTTCAAAAACTTATGAAATCACCAACTTAATTGTTGACACTCTTTCAAAACTACTTGTATTATCAGGAAATCCATAAACAGGTAACCAAGTGCTTTTGAGGATGGGGCGCAAGGCGTCAAACATTTCATTTTTGTCAACATAATGTAATTGATTTGGAAACATGTAAACTCATACTATGGTGTAACCTTTTCAATTATATTTATGTTGGTTGTGTTTACTTTGATCACTATTGTAGTTGTTGTTATGATACTATACATGAAGTCCTCCACCCCCGGACGTTTCCGCCATCCTTGGTTTGAGGGTGTGACAGTTATCAACTAGCTGACATGTACATATAATCAATTCACTCTTATTTTTATATGAACAATTTTGAAATGTCCAGAAAGGAGATGCATGGCATGTTTAGGACCTTTTCAAACTAACATGGCCATGAGAACTCTAACTTTAAATACTACTATAATCACTATCGTGAATGGAATTATCAAGAAGAAGAAAGCTAGTTGACCATGGGCGATTAGTGTTAGTATACCTAATCTGACCCCACATGCCAAGGACAATATGAAGGATTATTCCGAGACATGTTTTGATAGGCTATTCGTTTACAAAACAAGAAAAGGTCCAATAAAGCATAAATACCCAATATATCTAAACAAAAGTAAAAGACTGAAACATGGAGAAGAAATTTTGATCATGGATTACGAGCCCATGTTACTATCTATGGGATCAATGTAATGTCCTAATTTTCAAGATAAAATATTCATTCTTAAAAAAAGATAAACACCCATTTTTATAGAACTATAATCAAGGTAAAACCATTTTTTCGTAAACCATAATCCCAAAATCAGAGTATTAAAGAAAATCATCACAAAATCTTAAAATATAAAGTTGTTGATATATGTGTAAAATCACTTCTTTGCTTTCCCATGATCCAAAGAGGTACCTGAAAACATTTAATCCACAGCTGTAAGCATGAATCTTAGTGAGTTCCCCAACATACCACATACAAAACAAAATAATGGGTCTCTCCCTAGGCTCCAACCTAGCGAGTCCAACCCAACAAAGCATGTAAATGGGTCCAACCCAACTGGTCCAATTCAGTAAAGCATGTAAATCCCATAATACAGTGAGAAGACTCACCTAAATCCCGGAGCTGAATCCGACTACTCGAAGTCCCAATGAATTAGCTACACGAATCGCCTAACCCAATCACAGGCTAAAGCTCAGTATATAGCGCAAAACCTCAAAGTTCGATCAAAAAGTTAAACTGGTAAAAAAGTAAAAAAGTCAACGATCAAGGTCAAAGTTAACGGTCAACAACGTACACGCTGTGACCCTTGACCAGTTACACCATGATCCACTAAATGACATAATACTCGGGAACACTCCAAAATCACGTCATGGCCCTCAATAAGTCGCGTTGTGATTTCATCCAGGCAACTTAACTCATTAAGCTTGTAATCCTTAATTACAAAGATTCCAATTCTAATATATGAAACTCCTAATGGTCCTAATGGTTAAGGTTTCCAACTTTATCATATCAAGGCCTAATCAACCACAAATCTAAACCCCAAATCCAAAAAACCCAAAACCATGTGCATGGATCAAGATTTGCACACACATAAACCCTTTTTCTATTCTACAAATAAGGTCCAAAAGCATCAAAATATCACCAATGAGTTCTGGTGTTCTTCAAACACCAAGAACACTAAGTTTACGGGACCAAAATGACACCTAAACACAAGCCTAGATCTAACATTCAATAGCCAAAAAGGTTGAATCTTGGAAACTTATATAGCTAGGTGAGATTTTTAGAGGTAGAAACTTTTGCTGCTTGCTTCCAACTATCACCAAAAGCACACTTTTCTTCAAAACTTCCCACCAAAGAAGAAAATAAGGTTACAAGGCACAAATGAGGATACAGTTTGGTTGGAGGAATTCCTATGGAGGTGGAGGCTCTTAAAATGAGGAACCCTAGGGAAAAGTGCACTTAAATAGTCCCAAATCCTATGGCCTAAGGCCGAAGCCCAAACACTCCAAAATCACGTAGTGAAAGTCTTGATCCAGCAAGGCCCATTTCCGATTAAGCCTAAACTGCTTCCATTCCAATACTAACCTTTATAGTCTGAAGCCTTATCCTCATAGCCCACAAACTGCTTTCCCTCCTTTCCCGTATCCGTAAACTAGAACTTAATGATCCTGCTTACTTGAACCGTTGATTTTTCTGACCCAAACAAAAAGTCAAATTGTACTTTGAATTCCTAATCTGAATACTAAGTTCTCCCCTACTTAGGGTTCAAGCTTCCTTCATTTTTCGTCCTGAAATCTCATGGACCAGAACCTGCCCAGTCAAAACATACCCTTGATTTAAAATTACTACACTTAATACCGAATCACATAGTCATTTGAATAGTCGACTCCGCCCTAAAACCCTATCAGACAAGAACAACCAATAGAGGTAAGTCAAAATTCTAAGCCTATGTAATTCAATTCCGCATAGTCCCTTGACAACTGAAAAAATTATTGGTTGCTTACCAAATAACTTTTTTGTTCTGAAGTAACATTACTGCCCTTGCAACAAAAAATCGACTTAAACAAAAAACTTGCTCCCCAAAAGACAGACCAAGACATGATCAAGGTCGGCCGAATCATATCACCAACCCGACTAATAACAAAATCAGAACAAGCCACCAAAACATATAAGAAACATACATGCCACCACGACGGGGTGTTGGATCTCACACTATTCCTCTAGCCCTTTAGAGACCAATATCATTGACATTCCTCCTGTAGATTGAGAAGAGATATACACTCTCTTATCCTTTACTTATAGTCACGGTTGTAATTATCTTCATAACCATATTAGAAACATCCTGAAACATGAGCATGACAATTCCTCCAAGTGTCTTCACAAACCTGCAACATTGACTGCAATTTTCTTGACCTCATGATGAACATCAACAAGCTTGAACCCCTTAGCTACCAACAATTCTTGGTCCTACACCATCCTCACCATTCCCCCATCGAACTTCTAATCTGGACTTCAGAATCATATACTCGAACTACATCCGAGGCACACAATCTTCTCTAAACTGGGTCGAAGACTCAACTTACAACATGGCCTCTAGCTAAACTGGACATAAGAGGTTGATAAGGAGGCTAACACATGGGACATAATGACATTATATAGGTCTTACACACTAAAATTATGGTTTTTGGGAACTGACCACGTATGATGTACATACCACTTCATATGCTAAGCGTACGTGCATGCCTCAGTGGTCCTTAATGATTCACTTACACCTAATCTACTACCTTAGCAAGACAATTCATGGAAGCCCAAGTCTTCTAAGCCCAACAACAACTTTCATGATTAAAACAATAATTAAATAATTAATACATTGGAATCATCGGGCGTTACATAATGGCTTATTTTAGAAAAAAAAGACTCCACTTGGAACTCAAATTGACTTTATAGAAAAAGGCTTTACTTGTTCCTCATGTTTTTTTTACTTCTCTCTTTTTTTTGTAGTTCATCTTTTTTTGCTTCTTTTCATTTTTTTGGTCTATTTTTTGACCTTTGATTTTTTTTGAGGAAGCTAATAGCCCAAATGAAAATATAAAGGAAAAAAAGAAATGTAGAATATAGAAGTTTGACAACTTAGAAATTCAAAAGTCGCTAGTAAGAACCTTGACAACTTGTGACAAGACCCACTACCAATATGCGTCTTAGAACTCATGTAATCCAAAAAATAATGATAAAAAAAAAACCAAAATAGATATGCAATAGAAAGAACTGGCTTTGATACCAAATGATGTGATCTCACCAAAAATTAAGGTTTGAACATGTTTTGCCCGACTGTTATATCGGTTGTTGAATTTTAAAAGGTTGAAACCGTGACTCGTTGTCTATAAAGAGACAAGAACCTTGGTATAAAATGCCACAATCAACCCACCAAATTGATTGATAATGATGAAGGCCACACGCTATAAAAACCTAATAAGTTCTAAAGTTCACAAAGAACGAAAAGAGTTAAAAACTCACCAATTGTATTGAAAACTTGATTGATTCCAAAATGGATACAAGACCACGTTTTTATGGGGGGGGGGGGAGGGGAAAGCACCTAAAGAGCAATCAATTAAAGAAGTGTTAAGGCATTTAACCCCCAGGTTAAGACTATGAATCTAGACATGGTTTATCACAAGGTTCAAGTATATTAAGACCCTTTTATATTCCTAACACTTATTTAGGAGAAATAAAAACGAAAATTACATATTAAAATATAAAAAAAAACAAAATGGTCTTGTTAAAGGCTCTTATTGGATCTCATAAATCAGTCTTGCACTTGAATTATAGTAATCCACTTTTGATCAGGTCCAATAGGTATCTATGCACTTTCTTGAGTACAAACTTCTCTAGTCAACCCATTTAAGGCCTCCTTGAATGCTTTAGTTCATGCAATCATAACTAGTCCATCTGGTATTTTAATTAGATCCTTTATAGACAGGTGTGGGTTTGCATCAAGATTCGAGTGGCTTATGTTGAGTCTATGAAAGAAGAGAACTGGAAAAGTGAGTGCATAGTGGGTTTGGTGGTTTCCTTTGATTATGATAGCTGGTGATTATTGAACCTTCATTGGAGGGTGTGAGTTCCATATTAGGGTTGTATGCGTTAGATATTGATGGAGGAGGTGCACAAGTCGATATTCTATTTTCATCCCGGAGCGACAAAAATGTATAGGGATCTCCGGCCCGACTATTGGTGGACATGCATGAAGCGAGATGTGGCCTGGTGTGTGGAGAGGTGTTTGACTTGTAGGAAAGTCAAGGCCGAGCATCAGCAACCCCATGACAAAATAGAGTCGTTGGATATTCCTGTTTGGAAATGGGAAGAGATTATGATGGATTTTATCACGAAGTTGCCTCGGACGGGGTGTAGAGTGGATTCAATATGGGTCATCGTGGATCGATTGACCAAGAGTGCGCATTTAATTCCCATTCAAGAGAGTATTTCGGTGGAGAAGTTGGTCGATATGTACATTCGGGAGGTAGTGGCACGATATGTAGTGCCAGTTTCTGTGGACTTTGATAAGGATGTTCGGTTATTTCTAGATTCTGGAAGAGTGCCAGTTTCTGTGGTCTTTGATAGGGATGTTCGGTTACTTCTAGATTCTGGAAGAGATTTCATGAGGAGTTGGGTACTCGTCTGCACTTCAGCACGACTTTCCACCCATAGACTGATGGACAGAGTGAACGGACTATCCAGACATTGGAGGACATGTTACAGGCATGTGTACTAGAATTCGGCGGTAGTTGGGATACATATCTTCCTTTGGCGGAATTTCCGTATAACAAAAGTTATCACGCAAGCATTGATCGACCTCCTTTTGAGAAGCTTTATGGGAGGAAGTGTACGACCCTGATTTGTTAGGGAAAGGTCGGTCAGCGGGTTATGGGGAGTCCTGAGGTAGTACTCAAGACGAAGGAGTTGATTCAACATGTTTGCAACAAACTTCAGACTGCTCAGAGCCGAAAGAAGAGTTATGCGGATAGACGCCGGTCGGACTTGGAATTCTAGGTTGAGGATATGGTACTCCTGAAGGTGTCAACTTGGAAAGGTGTCATCTGATTTGGGAAGCGGGGCAAACTGGGCCCAAGGTATATTGGTCCTTTCAGGGTATTAGTTCGGGCAGGCAGGGTAACGTATCATTTGGATCTCCTATCGGAGCTCAGTCAGATCCATAGTACTTTTCATGTCCCTCAGCTGCGAAAGTATTCGATTGATGAATTCACATCCGTTCCTTTGGAGGATATTTGGGTGGATGACCGACTGAGTTATATTGAAAGACCGGTGGCGATCCTTGACCAGAAAATGAAAACCTTGAGGAAGAAGGTTGTGGAATAGGTGAATGTGCAGTGGCTGCACCGAAAGGGTTCCAAGTCGACGTGAGAGCCTGTAGACGAGATGAGGAAGCATTACCTAGAGTTATTTGTGGCAATAGACTTTAGGGATGAAGTCTGATTCAAGCGGGGGAGAATTGTAACATCCAAATCAAGGTACTTTTCATTTTTGACCCTTGGTGTGTAAATAGTTTGCAAGTTTGGTCCTTACGGGGCATTTTTTCCATTTCGAAAAAATCGGTGTTACGTTGGGCATACTCCTCATACGCTCGGCGTACACACCCAGGGGACAAACCCTAATATTTAGGGTTTGGGCCCTATTTAAGCTAACATTATGACCCATGATCCTCTCATTTCTCAGCCTCTATTACCCATTGAGCCCCATTTCGAAACCCTAGCCCCTCTTGAGAAGATTTGACCCTCTTTGTGTGTGTTGGTGATCTTTGAGGAAGGAGAGAATATAAGAAGGAGCTTTGATCAAGGGAGAGCTTTTAGATCTAGATTCTAGTCATCATTTCCATCTTCATTGAGGTATAAAGCTTGGAAGTTGCTCATTGTATGCTTAGATCCATTCTTTATGAAGTTTTGGTCATTTTGATCACATTAATGAGATCTAATAGGAATTATTCCACTCCAGAAGTTAGGAGTTGCTTCTCTTGATGTTTCTGAGGTCCCTAGTCCATAAAGTTAGCATCTTGATGGTTGTTGATTAACCATGCATGTATTTGTGTCCATTCGGTGGAAGTAGAATGCTTAATCTAGGGGTTGGGATCATTTGAGCCATGCAAAGGCTCCAAGTTAAGGACTTTATGGATCAACTTTGGACGTTTGGAATGCAAGCATTAAGTACTTAAGGAAAAAGTGCTTAGTGGTCGTGTATGTTGAGCGTACGCATCCGAGTCCTCGATCATGCAGGCGACATAGTATGTCGGGCGTACGTCTGGTACGCGTAGCATACCAGGCCTGGTCTTGGGGTTTGCGGTTTGGGCCATTGTGGACTATTAGGGTTTTGGACCTTGTTGAGCCACTGGTGTTTATGACATGGGGCTATTGTTAGGCTTTGGGCCTTCTTGGATTTGGTCCCATAATGAGCTTTAAGTATCATTCAGGAATTTGGGCCATATTGGGCTTTTGGTGCCATCGGGTTGGGCCTTGGTTATTGGGCCAAGTGAGGAAAGGGTAAAATGGACTTTTACAAATGAACTACATTCCCAGTTTATGTTTTACTTTGGGTGTTGGACTAGACCTGACATATATGTATGGTATGCGGTATTTTGGGGTAATCACTAAGCCTTGTGCTTACGGATTTTAGTTTATGGTTTAGGTACTTCCAGATCGAAGGGGAAGAGCTCGGGATGATCGCATCGCACACACCATGACTTTTCACTTATTTGACTCTGATGTTTTTGGGATGATTGATTGACATACTCTGATTTTTCCTTTATGGTTTTATAAACATGGTTGGTTGATGATTTATTTAATATGAAAACAAAAATTTTTGGCTTTACATTTTGAGACGTTACAAAATCTTAATTAATTATTACTATTTCCAATTAATTTATTAATAATATAATAAACTAATAAATCATTTTCTCTATCTACAAATATCATTCTAATTAGTTTCTAGTTATGAGGGCAACCCAAAAAGGACTCTGCTTTTATTTATAAGTATATACCAATTTAGTTATGAGTTTAGACACCTTAATCCAACAATTCTAAGATGATAACATCTCTTAATCTTCAAATAAGATACATATGGACTTTTGCTTTTCAAATTTGTTGTGCTTTGGTCTACTCCAACAATATCTGTAATTGGTAATAATAAATGGTATGTCCATGTATGATATGATGAGTAGATAAAACCTATGTAGTTAAAGTTTATTTGTTCCTCTTACCTTAGTAGGATAAGCGATATATATGGGCCCCTTGATGATTCAGTGCTCACATCTAAAGTGTTTGGTTGAGCCTTAACTGAAATTGATGTATTTATTTTAGTTGTCTGATGTAGTTGTTACAAATCTTTATTGGGAAACATAATATTGAACACTAAGATTGACCCTAATCCATGTCTCATGTTTATACATATATCTAGAATAAAGTAATAAATGATCACTTATCCAAGGATTGAATCTTAATTAGATTAGAGTTCGGCAGTTGCATTGGATGACACACACTATGCTTATTATTAGGAAAGTAATGGACCATATATAGTTGATGACTTCTCCAAATGTGAGGCTATTGGATTGAGTGTCCAAGATCATTAACTAAATTGTAACATCCATAAATTTTTACGCCAAATTTAAACTTTTGAATCATAAATAAAAATCAAATATCATTGTTTACAAAAATGTTTTCAAATCAATATCCATCATAGTGTCCCAAAATCATAATATAAGGATGAGGAGCGGTACGGTCACGCCTTCGCCTTGCCATGATCTCCTGAAGTACCTGAAACAATAAACTAAAAACTGTAAGCCCAAGGGCTTAGTGAGCTACCCCCAAAATACCAATACCACACTAACAATGCCATATCAGTAACAATCAATCAATCAATAAATCAACATGCATACTGGCCATCGTCCTGACTGGACCGCCCTACTGGGCCTACAATCTATCTGAATCTATCCCGAGCCTTCGGCATGACTGGTCTGCCTCGTGGGCCTCCAGTCTCCCCGGACCGCTCATAGGGTATGTTGTCCTTCAGCAGAAAGCATGACTGCCTCAACCCAACCAACAAACACATAACCATGTGCACATAACTATCATATACTGGCATATACAAACATCAAAAATATCTATCACACTGATCATCAATCATAGAGTTCTCTCGTAACTAGAGTACCGACCTAGCAGGTCACTATCATACCAATCCCTACGGATCATAAGAGCATAACATACTGTCTACCCTAATTCCGATCTAACAGATCATATCCACATATAGCATACTATAACAATAACAACCTAAGGGCCGACCTTGGTGCCGTAGACCCTATCGATATAGTGAGGATAACTCACATTGTAAATGTCGACTCGGAAGATAAACTCCAACTCTCGGATCACTTGACATAGGCTCCACCACCTATGATCATAATACCATATACTCATAAGTCCTTAACCTTATAAGGTACTCCATAACCCACCAGTCAACCCCTGGTCAAAGTCAAAGTCCTTAATCAAGGTCAACAGTCCATGTTGACCCCAACTCGTTGAGTACCCTCGGCTACTCGCCGAGTTCCTCGATGTACAAACCAACTCGCCGAGTCATTGTGGTGACTCGTCGAGTTCCTTCGATTCTCATTCAAACTTTAAGGCCACCCGTCGAGTTCCCTCCTTGCAACTCGACGGATACACACGCATACATATTCTAGGGAAAACTCATCGGACTCGCCGAGTTGTTCTTCAACTCGTCGAGTCTTATGGTAATCTTCATCGGACTCGCCGAGTTGTTCATCAAACTCGTCGAGTTCATGACCATCTTCGTGTGACTCGCCGAGTCAACCTTGCAACTCGCCGAGTCCATTCAATCCTTTTTCCATACAGACTTGCTTTGAGCCATGCAATGGCTCCAAATCAAAAATCCAAGCTTCTATGGCATGCTTATCACGTAAATTTGCAAACTTTACATGCATGCATGGCTATAAAGGCTCTAAATGCCTATTTTAAGTTCTTAATGGAACTTCATGCTCAAGAGGGGCCTTAATCATGACCAAAACTGAAACTTTATACTTTTAGAATCCAAGGAGTGTCCAGATCTGAAGTTACAACCTCAGATCTAGCCCATAGCTCATCTTCCCAACTTGTTATCTCACCAAAAACCCTAAAACTCAACCAATAGAAGATATTCACAAGGAAAAGGCGATGTGGTTACCTCCAGAAGATGATAACTGAGATAAGTGTTGATTTCCACACTCTACTTGCTCCAATCTCCTTCTCCTCTAAGCCTTCTCCCTCCAAAGATCCTCTTTTCAAGATTCAAACACATAATGGGAACACACACACACGGATTAGGGTTTTAAGGGGCTCTCAAGGACTGGAAAGAGGCCAAAGGAGGCTGAGGATCCTTTAAGTAGAGGTGCAAACCCCAGGATTTAGGGTTTCATCTGCCAGCTCCTACTCGCCGAGTCCCAATATGGACTCGTTGAGTAGGTCACTTAACTTGCGATCCCACCCCACTGCTACTCGACGAGTTGGTCAACCAACTCGTCGAGTAGAGCTTATCCCATTAAATCTTATTTAAACAATACCTGAGAATCGGGGCATTACAACTCTCCCCCACTTAAGCTAGACTTCTCCCTCGAAGTCAGCTGGAATAAACAATGTCGGGTAATGCCCGCGCATCTCCGCCTCCGGCTCCCATGTCCACTCGGATCCCTTCCGATGTTCCCACTGTACCTTTACTAAATGTATTTCCTTGTTCTGCAGAATCTTCTTCTTCCTTTCCAAAATAGCCATAGGCCTCTCCACATAGTTCAGGCGCTCATCGACCTGAATGTCCTCTAACGATACCACTGCCTCCTGGTCCATAATGCATTTTCTCAATTGCGAAACATGAAATGTGCTGTGGATCCGACTAAGCTCCTCCCGAAGCTCTAGCCTATAAGCCACCCCACCAACCCTGGCAACAATCCTGAACGGTCCAATGTAACGGGGACCCAATTTTCCCCTCTTCCTGAAGCGGATCACACCCTTCCAGGGTGAGACCTTTAGGAGAACCATGTCACCCACCTGAAATTCCAGCTTAGAACGACGTCGGTCGGCATAACTTTTCTGCTGACTTTGAGCGGTCTGCAGATGCTGTCTAATCTGCTGTATCATCTCGGTAGTTTGCAGAACTACCTCTGTCCGACCCATCACTATGTTCCCAACCTCGCACCAACAGAATGGGGTCCTACACTTCCGACCATACAACAGTTTGAAAGGCGGGGCGCCAATACTTGAATTATACTTGTTGTTGTAGGCGAACTCTGCAAGCGGTAGGTGGGAATCCCAACTCCCACCGAAATCAATGACGCACGCCCTCAACATATCCTCGAGGGTCTGAATGGTCTGCTCACTCTGCCCATTAGTTTGCAGATGGAACCATGTGCTAAAATGCAGCCGCGTACCCAGTTCCTCATGGAACTTCTGCCAAAAACGGGAAGTAAACCTGACATCTCGATTGGAAACGATAGAAACTAGAACCCCATGGCGAGAGACAATCTCTCTGACGTACAGGTCAGCCAACTTCTCTGCCGACGAACTCTCCTCTATGGCTAGGAAATGGGAACTCTTGGTCAATCGATCCACGATGACCCATATAGCATCGAACCCCCTTTCCGTTTTCGGCAACTTCATGATGAAATCCATCGCGATCCGTTCCTATTTCTACATGGGAATCTCCAGAGGTTGCAACTTGCCATGCGGCCTCTGATGCTCGGCCTTGACCATCCTACAGGTCAAGCACCTCTCAACAAACCAAGCGATATCTCACTTCATGCCAGGCCACCAATAACTCGAACTCAAATCACGATACATCTTGGTGGCTCCCGGGTGAATCAAAAAACGAGACTTATGAGCCTCTTCCATCACTGTCTGTCGGACCCCTCCGGACATCGGAACCCAAACCCGACAATAACGGGTCAACAATCCACGACTATCTTGAACAAACCAGGTGCTTTCGCCCTTAATCTTCTCCAACTTCCAGTTCTCTGGTCTCATACCCTCAATCTGAGCATCCCTGACCAAACCCACCAACAGGGACTCCACCGCTATCCTCATACACCTGGATGGGGTCGAGGACCCAGATGACTTGCGGTTCAGAGCATCCCCAATCACGTTCGCTTTACCAGGATGGTAAAGGATCTTGCAATCATAGTCCTTGACCACATCCAGCCACCTGCGCTGCCTCATATTCAGGTTTGGCTGATCCATGATGTGCCTCAAACTCTTGTGATCCGTGTATATAGTACACCGAACCCCATACAGATAATGCCTCCAAATCTTGAGAGCAAAAACCACCGCTCCCAACTCAAGGTCGTGCATAGGGTATCTCGTCTCATGCAGATTCAGCTGCCGCAATGCGTAGGCTACCACTCGTCCTCTCTGCATGAGGACTGCCCCCAAGCCTGTTATGGATGCATCACAAAATACCACAAAATCCTCCACTCCCTCGGGGAGTGTCAACACCGGCGCCTCGCATAAACACTGCTGGAGGGTCTCAAACGCCCTCTGCCGCTTAGGGGACCACCGGAAATCCACCCCCTTCCTCGCTAGACGAGTGAGGGGTACGACAATCTTGGAGAAATCACGAATGAATCTCTGATAATACCCTGCTAAATCCAAGAAACTCCTGATGTTTGAGGGAGATTTCGGGGTCTCCTACTGCATAACCGCCTCCACCTTGGCCGGATCGACCAAAATCCCCTCCTGGTTAACGAGATGTCCGAGGAACTGGACCTCTCGTAACCAAAACTCGCATTTCGAGAACTTGGCATACAACCGTTCTTGCCTCAGAACCTCCAGCAGCTCCCTGAGATGCTCCTCATGCTGCTCTCGAGTCATGGAATACACCAAGATATCATCTATGGACACACTGACCGAGCGATCGAGCATCTGTCTGCAGACTTGGTTCATCAAATCCATGAACACTGCCGGCGCATTGGTGAGCCCAAACGGCATCACCATGAACTCGTAATGACCATAACGAGTCCGAAACGTGGTCTTCTCCACGTCTTCCTCCCTCACCCTGACCTGGTGGTATCCTGATCTCAAATCAATCTTGGAAAACCAAGATGCTCCCTGCAGCTGATCAAAAAGATCGTCTATCCCCGGGAGCGGATAACGGTTCTTCACCGTTAACTTGTTCAGCTCCCTATAGTCAATGCACATCCTATGCGAACCGTCCTTCTTCCTAACGAAAAGGATTGGTGCTCCCCAGGGTAAGTGATGTGTGTAAAACCCACAAGTTTTAAACCTACTTTTAATTATCAAATAACACACAAAAGGCAGTCAACCTATCAATTGTGGTATAGCTAAATAAGCAGGGTATCGAACACAGGGAACGGCAAATTAAACTAAAAACTAATTTAATCTAATTTAATTAAAAAGCAGAGGTTGTTCTCTAGTTTTACAAGACTAGAAACTTACTAATTATTACTAATTTAAGCTAGAAAATAACGATTTAACTAGATTCAATAATTGGAAAGGAACTTCTGTTTAGTTCAACTTGGTTAACTCTATGGTTGATTTTTAAGGTAATAGTGCAATGGATTAATTCTTTCGTTGGTTATCGATTCAAGTGATTAGGTTCATGTTCACTACCCTAATCCTTAGCAAATAAAATAACTCAAACAGTGGCCAATTGTCTAATTTAATTATATTTACTAGATTAATTATTCGGGTTAAGTTAGACTTGCAATAGTTAACTAATTTAGTCTTTTTAATTAACCTCTTGTTTGATAGTCATCTTACAAGCTTGCACATGAATTTACTCAATTTTCTTATTAATTCTAGTTTCATATTCATTAATCCTAGACATATAACTATGTGGTCACAATATATCATATGAGGACAATAATCAATAGATGTTCATTCTAATCAATTATCTTCCTATTAACAGAAAATTAATTATTATTCATACACAAGGTTCTTTAGCAAGCTAAAATAACAAAAATTCACCAACTTAGAATTAATCCTACCAATCAATCAAACCATATTGTCAACTTTGTATCCCCAACCAGAAGTCTAAAGGTTTTATCTCATCATTAAAGTAAATAACAGCAAACAATCAAAGTCAAATTGCTTAGTCATGATGAATAAACAAAAGAATAAATGGAATGATGAAATTTTGCCTTAATTACTCTCCGGAATTGAATTCTAGCTTCCTTTGTCGTCTTCTAGGGTTTTTCAGGCTTCTCAATCGTAGCAAGATACTTCTGAATCGTCCCCGAACTCCCCTTATCGATCTGTGGAATTATCTTTAAATAAGCAATCCGACTCGTCGAGTCAAGTGGTGACTCGTCGAGTCCCTCTCACATTCCCCGTATTGCGATGACTATCTGGGATCCCGAGTCATTATCCTTCTGATTCCTCGACCGGACTCGTCGAGTAGCTATCTGACTCGACGAGTAGAAGCTTTTTTTAAGTGTTTTTCCTTCTTCATTCCACTCTCGATCTCCTAACCGCTTCTCTTGCTTCCTTTTGCTTCCGAGCTTCATCTTTGGACTGAAAAACATAATTTAACACTTTTAAGTACCTTTTGTCCATAATATGCGATAATTTAGCTAATATATGAATAAAAAACTATACTAAATACACACTAAATATGCACATATCAAAATACCCCACACTTGTCTTTTGCTTGCCCTCAATCAAAACTGAATTTTAACACATTAGAATTATGTATAACAACTCCAATCTAACCCAGCCATTATGCCAAGACCGCAACGCATGCATTTGTGTCTAAAATTTTTCCTATAAACCTCCCATACTCTAAATACTCACAATCCTCATAAACATTCGCCCACTCACCCCGAACTATGCTCATTTTATGCAACCCTCCGAATCCATCCTCAGAAAACCTCTTTACCCTCAAGGTATTTTTAATTGAGCAACCCAAGCATACATATTCTAGAAAATTACAATTTTTCGATACCACTATAAAATTTTTTGAATTCTTCACTTTCTTGATAATTTGATCTTTGATATCTTTGAATTCACCAACTTGTATTGACTTTCGGGTATCTTCAACTTTTTTGGATTTCTTGGAATTTTGATCTTTTGATCTTCACTTTATTTGCTCCAAAATTCTTACAACTTTTCTTGTAATTCTCTCTTTTTTTTACATGTATACCTCACTTTTTTTCACTCAAAACCCTACATGCTTAAGCAGGGGCGCTCAATCTCAACCTTTATTGGCTAATGATAAAAATTTTCCAGGATACATTTCAGGTTTAGGCTGCTAAACATATTGCATCCTTCAAACTAAGCAAGGTCGTGTTTTTGTCTCATGATTTCACTAGAATAAGGAAGCCACAAATGCACTAGAACGTATATAGGCTCAACTAAACATTTGGGTTTTCATGCAATTATTAACACAATCCTAACATGGAATCCTAATTTTTTTACCAAAGTTTTCTAATTAAGTCCTAAATAATACTTTTGGTATGCAATTTTTTTTTTAAAATTGACTATTATGTAACCAACCCCCTACCCCACACTTATGTGATGCAATGCCCTCATTGCACATGATGCATAAAAACATATAAAGACTAAAGAGGGAATTGGAACAAACTCCCCTGGGATAGCAGTGGATAGGTTGATCACTCTCATTTAAGCTCCAACTTCAATCAACTTTAGACATGGTAACATCTCATCCATGCCTTGGGTGTCTCGTCTCGTGTGGGTCGCTCCAAATACGCGGAAATCAGTGTAAGATCTTCAAGAATGGATATGGAAGAATAAGTGAGCAAGTGGGACAAGTAGCAGCATCAAATCAGCAGTCTGTCGGTACAAAAATTGAACGACTCGTCGAGTCTTATGGTGGACTCGTCGAGTACCAGCGCGCCTTCTCAGAATATGTAGAAATACAAGGCGACTCGGCGAGTCAGCTTAGTGCACTCGTCGAGTAGGCCACTGAACGAAAAAACTTGGTATTTTGCAACTGTTTTAGCCTCTAAAAACGTCTCTAACTCTTCCCCATGTTTAGACTCAATTTCTCATACCCCCTAAAAACCGGACTCGACACTTTGACGTTAAAGTTCCACTTCCTTGACTCGCTTTCACTCGTGATAACATCCAAGCTATAACTCTAAACCATCCTAAGCAAGCAATCCTAATCCAATCCTAAAAAATAACTAAAGCATACAATCATTAAACACAATAAAATCTCAAACAAGTCATACACTCCAAATAAGAATAAAAACAAAACAAAAATAAAAATTGTTTAATTAAAACACAAAAATCAATCTTCGTCCTCCTCATCATCATTGGCGGCTCCACTTCCTTCGGCTCCACTTCGTCTCGCAGCAATCACCTCATCCCAAGATGGAATAAAGGGGTAATTTCCACCATCAATATGTGGGATATTGAAGTGGTCAAAAAGTCGTATATGGGATTGGTTGCAAAAGTTCAGCCCCCTCGCCATTTGATCTTGCATCCGCCTCATCTCCACATTGTACCAATCCATTGGTACGTCTTCATTGTCGACCGGAATCACTGGCGGCTCGTCCTCCACATCCCGCTCTCTTCTTGATCTTACCCTCCTTCCCGGTGCTTCGGGACCAACAACGGGGTCATCATTTAGGATGGCATAATGGCCACCACCATAGTCTTCAATAATCCGTGCTCTTCGGAAAAGAATGGGATTAAACGGAGGTGTCGGGATTAATGTCATGAAGTTCCATGCACCGCGGTTCATCAACCCGAATGAGTTAGCCAATCGGGTGACAAACATCCCACCATTAATACGGGAGGTTTTGCGATCCTTGACCGCACCCTCCGAAAGGTATGAAGCTATACACCAAGGGATGTTGCAAAAGACGCCGGGTGTAATTATACTCCATAAATAGAAGACGTCAAGGTTGGAAACCTTGTCATCATCTTTTCTTTGATTTATGGTGGAGGAAATAAGGCGGTGAGTTGGGGATCGGATGCTCCCTTCCTATGCAGACTTCGGGATGTAAACTTTATTTCCAATGGTATTCCACCAACCCGTGCTTGTAACTCCATCGGGAAATGCCATATGTGCTTGTGCTAAAAAGGCCCGAAAGATGTTTGTTGAAACCAAGGGCTGATCGTAGATCCCTAGTCGACAGGCAAGATCCACTACCGAGCATTGAC
This sequence comes from Lactuca sativa, assembly GCF_002870075.4. Lineage (NCBI taxonomy): Eukaryota > Viridiplantae > Streptophyta > Magnoliopsida > Asterales > Asteraceae > Lactuca > Lactuca sativa. Next base: position 93,049,925 of record NC_056629.2, read on the forward strand.
GAAATTCTTCCCCAAGGCAAAAACTAAAGCTTGTTGGGTGAAAGACATCCACTCCCCCGGTGAAAGACACCGTGGAGAAAAACTCCAAACAAAGCTCTAAATAGATCGGCTCTTGTATACGGAAGACCTGGCTCCACCCGTCGCAGATCATTGTTTGGCCTTCATGTTGGAACTCCTTTAAAAGGTAAGGAGCTAATTCCTCCTCATATCGAACACTTTGCAGCCACTCCCAATCAATCCTGTTTGGCACATACACCTCCTTCTTCTTAATATCAGATAGCTTCTTCTTCCATTTCCGCATTGTTGAGGCGGACTCAATTTGTGGGAAGTTTAGCCATGGAAACTCCCCTTGGTTGCCACTTGAAGTTTGTCCCCTTCTGAACATGATGTCTGCAAAATAAACACACAAAACCCAGAAAACACAGAATATAATTAAAAAAAATGTCTCCTGTCTGTTACTCGACTGGACTCGTCGAGTCCAGGCCCGACTCGGCGAGTCGCGCAACCTGCACGAGTCGGTCGACGGGTCACTACAAATTGGACCATAAAACCTGTAAATTCTTTCAAGGGTTTTGACTCAACACTTAGTATTGATGTATTAAGGCCAAAATAGACATTCAAAACAACTTAATTCATGAAAAATCAAAACCCTAGAAATTTAATACTTCTCAAAAACGGGTTTTTCATGCAATTACTACCATGGATGGCCTTATAATCATGCTCTTAACAGAAAATAGGAAGAAATTTGTTACCTTTTTGGATTGGGCTTGAGAAATTTGAAAGAACTTGAAGAAGAATGATGAATGCTTGAGAGAGAATGAAAATTGCGGCACCCGACGAGCGTGGTTTGTGAAATCTGATTCTTAGGGTTAAAACCCTACTTACCCAATGTAAAAGTAATTTCGAAAAATTATTTTTTTTTCTGTAAATAATACCGACTCGTCGAGTCGTGGGCAGACTCTGCGAGTCAGGTCGCGAAGTCAATTCTTTTCTGAAATTCATGTGGACTCGTCGAGTTGTGGTCAGACTCGGCGAGTCGCTTAAAAAAATGCATAATTTTCAAAATTTTGTTATGTATTGTAAATCATTTCACCCCACACTTAGCTTATGCACACTCTCAAGCAGACATGCCCGATGATTTGGAAGATTAAGAATTTAAAAACAAACGAAGGGAAAATAAATAAATAAAAAGAAAACTAAGACGTAAAAGAAAGCAAACTCTATATAACGGGTTGCCTCCCGCCAAGCGCTTCTTTTTGAGGAGTCATTAGCTAGACTCCTTCCCATCTACGTTTTGTCATCTTCGAGTATCGGGAACGCACGCCTAACTTTTTGTGATTTGTACTTGGTCTTGTAAGCGTGGATCTTTTTCTTGTAAGCCCTTTTTAATGCATCCCTTTTTCTTTTCATTGCCTCATCTTCAGCTGCTTGGGCTTCCCTTTTTCTCTTTTTCTTCTTTACCCCCTTCTTTTTCACCAACTCTTGAACCTCCTTCTCTTTAAATTTAATAACTTCATATTTCATAATGGTCCGTGCTCTAGGTTTAGTGGTGAATAGGTGACCAGCTTCCTCCCTCCTTTCCTTTTTCTCTTGGCTCGTTTCAGTGCTTAACCCATCTTCAAGATGAACCGTATGAAGACATGCTACATCGGCGTATTGGACTCTCCTTTCCTTTCCTCTTTCTGCTGTTTGTTCTTCTAAAGAATCCTGTATATTATTGAAATCCAAGGTATGTGAAGGACTAGTAACAAGCAGATCTAAGTCGGCCAAGTGTTTGCCCAAATCGACTGGACTCGTCGAGTCCATTAAAGTGACTCGGCGAGTCGGTACGAATTCCATAAATTCTTGGGTTTTTTCTGAGTGGGCTCCTTCCAGTAGCTTTTCTAATTCATCCAAGTCCTTGTTAACATCTCCTTCTTCTTCAGAGTGTATCACAAACTTGCTTGGGTCTTCTTTCATCAAACGTGCAAGCTCTTGTTCTAATATCTCATCATCCAATTGGATCATTGAGACTTCATCAATCTTTTCCTCTTCTTGCTTGATTTCTGGAATAGCTTTAAACGTCATAGCCTCATCACCCACTCTCAATGTCAATGTAGACTCACTTATATCAATTAAAGCACACGCGGTGTTCAAGAAAGATCTCCCCAAAATAATTGGAATTTCGGGGTCTTCTTCCATATCAACAACCACGAAGTCTACTGGGAAAATAAACTTGTCAACTTTTATAAGGAGATCTTCACAAACGCCTTTTGGATGGATTGTTGTCTTGTTCGCCAAATGGATCTTCATATTCACCGGTTTTGGTTCTGGTAGATTCAACTTCTTATAGAATGACAAAGGCATCATATTGATGCTTGCCCCTGAGTCAGCTAATGCTCGTGTGAAGACTTTATTACCAAATTGGCACGGAAGCACAATATTTCCTGGATCACCCTTCTTTTTAGGCAGTTCACTCATCAAGACTTCTGCAACTTCAGCCAAATCCTTCCTAGCAGCAAAAAGGCCCTTAAGCAAGTTGAAGTATTTAGGCGTTTGAAGTATTGTTTCCACAAATGGCACATTAACTTGTAAAGTGTTAACATGATTCATGAAGGTTCTGTATGCTTCAACTTTTTCTGCAGGCATGGCTTTGGTTGGGTATGGCAGTGGAGGCTTATAAGGTTTTGAAGAACTGATGGGTTTCTCAATTTCGCATGGACTCGTCGAGTCCATAGGAGTGACTCGGCGAGTCGGGTCGGGTTTGGCTGGCTCCGATTCTTCTACCTTTTCTTCCTTCTTCTTGGAGATCCTTAGTGCTTCTGTAAGTTTTTCTTCACTGTTGGAGGTTATTACACTCACGTTCTCCATTTTTGGATTGGGCTCGGTGTTGCTCGGAAGTTGACCCGGTCTTCTTTCATTCACTTGATGTGCAAGCTGTCCCAGCTGTTTCTCAATGTTGAGAATGGAAGCTTGCTGATTCCTCAACATGTTTCTGGTTTCTTGCATTGCTACATCGTGATCATTATGCCTTTTCTCGGACGCGGTTATGAACCTTGTGAGTATATCTTCTAAATTTGCCTTCTTTTCCGTCACCGGCTCTTCCTTTTGATAGAATCCCCTCTCCCTCTGTTTGTATTTCTCCTCCTTAGCCTTTTTATACTCTTCGTATGGGAGCCATTCCTTCTTTGGTTTCCTCCAGTCTTCATCGTATCTATCGCCACTGGAATAGAATACTTGAGCCTTTTTATTTCCATTCTCGTCTCGATCATAATCCTTGGTAAGATGGGGGCCGCCACAATTTTCGCATCCTACCCTAATAGCATGGATCGTTTGATCCATTTTCGTCATTCTTCGGTCGAGGCTATCGAGTTTAGCTATTACCGCCGCCATGCCATCATTCACCGAGTTTACTGCTCCACGACTCACTTCATTCCTCGGATTGTGGTATTCTCTAGAATGCTTAGAGAATTCTTCAATTAATTCCTTTATTTCCGGAGGTGGCTTTCGGGTGAGCGGGCCTTGTGAATCGAGTAGTTGCCTTGTGGTGACATTAACTCCATCATAAAAGATGGAGACCTCTTGTTGGCTATTAAGATCATGGTGTGGGCAATTTCTAAGTAGGCTCTTGTACCTTTCCCAAGCTTCATAAAGAGATTCACCGGGTTGTTGCTCGAAGTTGGCAATGGCTTTCTTTAGCTTGGCTATCTTGGAAGGTGGGCAGAAATGGTCAATGAACTCTTCTTTCATCTTGGCCCATGTGGTGACCGATCCGGGAGGAAGTGATTTTAACCAATCTTTTGCAGCGCCTTTAAACGTGACAGGAAGAATTCGAAGAAGCTGGGTCTCGCGTGGAACATTAGGCACGTTGAAGTAATCGGCCACATCATTTACTTCGTCCAAATGCTTGTAAGCGTCTTCATGATCTCTCCCATAAAAAGGGATCTCCTTGAGTTGAGCGAGAATATGGCCCTTTAGCTCAAACGTAGCGGTTGCGGGAATTGCGGGTTGCACAAGTCCCGGTCTGGTGTCATCACGCATCCTTTTCTTCCACTCCCCCATGGGGACTTCATCGATGTTAGCCATAATGATAGCTAACTCTTCTTCAGAATTGGTTTCGTGCTCGGAAATATGCTCTTCTTCTTCCTCGGTCTCGTACTCGATATCTTCGTGAATTGGATCTTCAATTTTTAACGAGGCACTGGATGCTCCTGATTTGCTGCCTTTCTTCTTGCTGAAAACGGATTTCAAGTTCTTGAGTGGTGAGTTCTTTGAAGTTGCGGTTTCTCCTACGGCTTTTCATTTGCTTCTCTTTAGTGCGGATTCCGGGTCTTCCAAAGGTGGTACTAGAGGTGTGTCCGATCATCGGGTCATGAAACAGCTGAAAAAAAAACGAAACAAAAGAAACGAAACGCGTAAAAGGAACAAAAACGAAATAAAAAATAAATACTAAAACAACGATGGACTCACCGAGTCGGCACGAGTGCACTCGGCGAGTGCAAGGCAAAAACCGAAAAGAAAAATTTCTAGTAAAAAAAAAAGGAATTGTAATAAAACTAAGTCTACTTACTGGATTTGCTTTGTAAATAACTTTGTGTAAGATAAATCCCACACAAAGGATCGATTAAACTAGACTTTATTATTAATTTTAGAACCGTTCCCCGGCAACGGCGCCAAAAACTTGATGTGTGTAAAACCCACTAGTTTTAAACCTACTTTTAATTATCAAATAACACACAAAAGGCAGTGAACCTATCAATTGTGGTATAGCTAAATAAGCAGGGTATCGAACACAGGGAACGACAAATTAAACTAAAAACTAATTTAATCTAAGTTAATTAAAAAGCAGGGGTTGTTCTCTAGTTTTACAAGACTAGAAACTTACTAATTATTACTAATTTAAGCTAGAAAATAACGATTTAACTAGATTCAATAATTGGAAAGGAACTTCTGTTTAGTTCAACTTGGTTAACTCTATGGTTGATTTTTAAGGTAATAGTGCAATGGATTAATTCTTTCGTTGGTTACCGATTCAAGTGATTAGGTTCATGTTCACTACCCTAATCCTTAGCAAATAAACTAACTCAAACAGTGGCCAATTGTCTAATTTAATTATATTTACTAGATTAATTATTCGGGTTAAGTTAGACTTGCAATAGTTAACTAATTTAGTCTTTTTAATTAACCTCTTGTTTGATAGTCATCTTACAAGCTTGCACATGAATTTACTCAATTTTCTTATTAATTCTAGTTTCATATTCATTAATCCTAGACATATAACTATGTGGTCACAATATATCATATGACGACAATAATCAATAGATGTTCATTCTAATCAATTATCTTCCTATTAACGGAAAATTAATTATTATTCATACACAAGGTTCTTTAGCAAGCTAAAATAACAAAAATTCACCAACTTAGAATTAATCCTACCAATCAATCAAACCATATTGTCAACTTTGTATCCCCAAACAGAAGTCTAAAGGTTTTAGCTCATCATTAAAGTAAATAACAACAAACAATCAAAGTCAAATTGCTTAGTCATGATGAATAAACAAAAGAATAAATGGAATGATGAAATTTTGCCTTAATTACTCTCCGGAATTGAATTCTAGCTTCCTTTGTCGTCTTCTAGGGTTTTTTCAGGCTTCTCAATTGTAGCAAGATACTTCTGAATCGTCCCCGAACTCCCCTTATCGATCTGTGGAATTATCTTTAAATAAGCGATCCGACTCGTCGAGTCAAGTGGTGACTCGTCGAGTCCCTCTCACATTCCCCGTATTGCGATAACTATCTGGGATCCCGAGTCATTATCCTTCTGATTCCTCGACCGGACTCGTCGAGTAGCTACTCGGACGAATAAACTGCTTACCCAACAGCTCCTACAACTGAGATGATAACTCCTGCATCTTCGGTGGTGCCAAACGGTACGACGCCTTGGCGATAGGGGCCACACCTGGCACTAGATCAATCCTGAACTCAACCTGCCTCACCGAAGGCACTCCGGGTAACTCCTCCGGAAACACATCAGCAAACTCTCTAACCACCGGAACCTCTGAAACTGAGAGCTACTCTCTAACCTGTGTATCTACCACATACGCTAAATAACCGGCACACCCGTGCTGAATATACTGTTGAGCCCTGGCTGCCGAATAAAAACCTGATCCCGACCTAGTGCCCTCACCATATACTACTAGTTCTCCCCCACTTGGGGTTCGAACCACCACCCGCTGTCCCTAACAGTCGAACATGGCGCCAAAACGGCTAAGCCAATCTATCCCTACAATCACGCGTACATCCCCCATGGGGATAGGAATCAAATCTACCGGGAAGGACACCCTGAAAATCTCCAACTCGCATCCCCGGTAGACTGAAGAAGCAAAAACCCCGTGCTTGTTGGCGATCGAAACTCGCAACGGACACTCAAGATCATCTATCGACACACTGAACCCTTTAGAGAAGGTCTAAGATACAAATGACCGACTCAACCCCGAGTCAAATAATACCAAAGCGGGCAAAGAATTCACTAAAAACGAACGTAACCACAGGCACAATCCATAAGCATAACATATATACAATAATTGAGACAAAGAGTAGAAACATACCAGCAACCACATCCGGTGCTGCCTTGGCCTCCTCGGCCGTGAGCTGGAAGGTGCGACCCTGAGCCTTCGGAGGCTCCACCTTGACTGGCCTCCCATCTCCAATCCTCACAGTAGCTGGCGCGGAACCCTGCGCCGAATTGGCGGCGAGCTGCGGACAGTTGGTCTTCACATGACCAACCTGATGACAATGATAACAAATCCTCATATCTGCAGGAGGGGCGAACTGACGGCAGTCCCTGGCATAGTGCCCCTCCTTGCTACATTTGTGGCACCCACCTCCCGCTCGACAAACTCCCGAATGACCCCTGCCACACTTTCCACAAGTGCGGCTCTGCTGACTCCCAGATCGAGTATCAACGGTCTTAGACCGCTTAGGCGCCGACTGAGACTGTGTCGGTGCCTGACGCTGCTCCTTCAGCTGCAACTTTATCTCCAACTCACGCCGCCTCGCGGCTTCCTATAGATCCAGGAGGGTATCACAACGTTGTGTAGCCACAAACTGCCGTATATCTGTCTTGAGCATACTCAGATAATGAGTCATCTGAGACTGCTCTAACGCAAACTCCGGGCAAAATATAGCCCTATCAGTGAACATCCGGGTAATCTCCATCACAAACTCCCCATCTTGTCTCAATGTCAAAAACTCTTGAGTAAGCCGCTCCCGTTCCACGCGTGGAACGTAGCGGGTGCGAAACATATCCCGGAACTGCTCCCAAGTAATAGCAGCTCGTTGATCATCAGAATATGAACCTGTCGTCAATCTCCACCAGTCCTTTGCTCCGAGCCTAAGCAGGTTCAGAGCACACCTGACCTTCTGGTCAGCAGGACATGAGCACGTGAAGAAACAGCCCTCCACGTCAGACAATCACCGCATAGCTCTGATCGCATCCTGAGTACCATCAAATGTCGGGGGCTTCGTATTATCGATGTCCCGGTACTGGAAAGCCCTGCCGACTCCTCCTCCAACCCCTGCCATAGTTACAGCCGAAGCGGCTGCAACGGCTGCTGTCTCTGCCAGAGCAGCATATCGCTCATCAAAATACTCGACCATTGTGGTCTTGATCGACCCAAACATCTTTGGTAGCTACGCTCGGAAAGCCGCAGCGACCTCATCGTGCATAATCTCCCGGATCCTGGCATCCAGCTCCTCAGTCCCTATCTGAACCACGGGCTCAGTTGCTACCGGCACCTCTGACTCTCTGTCTCCCGACCCTGACCCCGACCCGGATCCCGATCCTGATCCGGATCCAGCAGCAAAACGTCTCGTCACCACCATACTGAAAGGTACACTCAAGACATCAGATAAACAACATAATGTCGGGAGACGCAAACCCATAAACCCTAGGGGTTGTGACTTCCTTGCTACGCGTATGGGTCCTGTGCTTTCAGTAGTATGGGCCCATAATACCTTCCACACCTACCCATATTTGTCTCAAGTATCACCACAACACCCTAACAATAAAATCAACATAGAAATGCGTTCAACCCTCACTTCTAGAGGAATACCAACTATCTCGCATCTAGTCTCACCACTTCTCATGACACACACACACCCATGAAACTTCCATCATCCCTTGCATCGCTAGTGCATGCTAGCTGCACATAACGCTGGACCCAATAGACTTTCTAATATCCATTCCTACCGAAGGCCGAATCAACATTCTCAGGCTATAAGGTTATTATTATGCACAATCATGATGCATACACTAAACATCTGCAGTTATGATGTCAATTCCATATACAAGAAATCCCTAGGCTAATAGGCATCATATAATCAGGCAAATCTATCATGCGATTCCTGAAGATCCCTAGCCTAGCACTAGCATGTTGTTCTAACATATCAGAATATCAAATAACTGTATGGTATTTTTGGGTTTACTTACTGGCTCCGGCTGATCGTACCCTCTGCATCCTCCATCCTTTATTTTGAAAACCATTTTTAAAACTTACTTTCCGAAAATATCCTTGATTTGAGATTGGATTCACACGAGTGTTCCTCCAATTCACTCAAACCAAGGCTCTGATACCAACTTGTAACATCCATAAATTTTTACGCCAAATTTAAACTTTTGAATCATAAATAAAAATCAAATATCATTGTTTACAAAAATGTTCTCAAATCAATATCCATCAGAGTGTCCCAAAATCATAACATAAGGATGAGGAGCGGTACGGTCACGCCTTCGCCTTGCCATGATCTCCTGAAGTACCTGAAACAATAAACTAAAAGCTATAAGCCCGAGGGCTTAGTGAGCTACCCCCCAAATACCAATACCATAATGACAATGCCACATCAGTAACAATCAATCAATCAATAAATCAACATGCATACTGGCCATCGGCCTGACTGGACCGCCCTACTAGGCCTATAGTCTATCTGAATCTATCTCGAGCCTTCAGCATGACTAGTCCGCCTCGTGGGCCTGCAGTCTCCCCGGACCGCTCATAGGATATGTTGGCCTTCAGCATAAAGTAGGACCGCCTCAAATCAACCAACAAACACATAACCATGTGCGCATAACTATCATATACTGGCATATACAAACATCAAACATATCTATCACACTGATCATCAATTATAGAGTTCTCTCGTAACTAGAGTACCGACCTAGCAGGTCACTATCATACCAATCCCTACGGATCATAAGAGCATAACATATACCCTAATTCCGATCTAACAGATCATATCCACATATAGAATACTATAACAATAACAACCAAAGGGCCGACCTTGGTGCCGTAGACCCTATCGATATAGTGAGGATAACTCACCTTGTAAATGTCGACTCGGAAGATAAACTCCAACTCTCGGATCACTTGACATAGGCTCCACCACCTATGATCATAATACCATATACTCATAAGTCCTTAACTTTATAAGGTACTCCATAACCCACCAGTCAAGCCCTGGTCAAAGTCAAAGTCCTCAGTCAAGGTCAACAGTCCATGTTGACCCCAACTCGCCGAGTACCCTCGACTACTTGTCGAGTTCCTCGAAGTACAAACCAACTCGCCGATTCATTGGGGTGACTCGTCGAGTTCCTTCGATTCTCGTTCAAACATTAAGGCCACTCGTTGAGTTCCATCCTTACAACTCAACGGATACACATACATACATATTCTAGGGAAAACTCATCCGACTCGCCGAGTTGTTCTTCAACTCGTCGAGTCTTATGGTAATCTTCATCGGACTCGCCGAGTTGTTCATCAAACTCGTCGAGTTCACGGCCATCTTCATGTGACTCGCCAAGTCAACCTTGCGACTCGCCGAATCCATTCAGTCCTTTTTCCATAAAAACTTACTTTGAGCCATGCAGCGGCTCCAAATCATAGATCCAAGTTTCTAGGGAATGCTTATCACGTAAAGTTGCAAAATTTACGTCCATGCATGGCTATAAAGGCTCTAAATGCCTATTTTAAGTTCTTAATGGAACTTCATGCTCAAGAGGGACCTTAAACATGACCAAAACTGAAACTTTATGCTTCTAGAATCCAAGTAGGGTCCAGATCTGAAGTTACAACCTCAGATCTAGCCCATAGCTCATCTTCCCAAATTGTTATCTCACCAAAAACCCTAAAACTCAACCAATAGAAGATATTCACAAGGAAAAGGCGATGTGGTTACCTCAAAAAGATGATAACTGAGATAAGAGTTGATTTCCACACTCTACTTGCTCCAATCTCCTTCTCCTCCAAGCCTTCTCCCTCCAAAGATCCTCTTTTCAATCTTCAAACACACAATGGGCACACACACACACACGCATATTAGGGTTTTAAGGGGCTCTCAAAGACTGCAAAGAGGCCAAAGGAGGCTGAGGCTCCTTTAAATGGAGGAGCAAACCCTGGGATTTAGGGTTTCATCTGCCAGCTCCTACTCGCCGAGTCCCAATATGGACTCGTAGAGTAGGTCACTTAACTCGCGATCCCACCCCGCTGCTACTCGACGAGTAGGTCAACCAACTCTTCGAGTAGAGCTTATCCTAATAAATCTTATTTAAACAATACCTGAGAATCGGGGCGTTACCTAAATGATAATATTTTTAATAATAGTAGGGTCTATTTGGTTGCCCTCATGATCCAATTAAGTAATAAGGAATAAGAAGAAAATAAGTCGTTAATTTTTTATAAATTAATAAATTAATTAGAAATTATTTTGGAATTAATTAAATAGTTTTAATTAATTAAATAAGTTGAATATTAATTAATTTATTCTTAATTAATTAAATATTACAGAATCTTCCAGAATATATATGGGATCGATTTTATCCTAGAGATAAAAAGATATGGATTGATTCATATAAGGATAAGGATTATACTTGGAAATTTTAATTCAACAGGAGACTATACATATGGATTGATTTGTCAACCTTTCCCTTTTATTTATATATATATATATATATATATATATATATATATATATACATATATATATATATATATATATATATATATATATACATACAATGTATGTATATATATGGATGTATGTATATATATATATATATATATATATATACACACACACACGGAAATCATAACTCTTTTCTAGGGTTATAGGATTTTCAAATGAAACATGCTCTCTCCAAAAGTTCCTTCTTGCTAGTTGGTGTCTTGAGTGTGATTCCACTAGAGGGATTCATGGTTTGTGTCCTTGTTGTTAATTGCAAAGTGGTTGTAATTGGATCTGAAGCTAAGAATCAAAAGTTTAGTTTTTCTTTCATGTTTTAAAGTAAATTGCTACAATAGTAAAACCTAGATCTTTATGATGCATGTACACATAGAATTTAAATATTAACGCTGTGCAAACTAGTGTGTATAGAGTGTATCAATTCGCATCATATATATATATATATATATATATATATATATATATATATATATATATATATATATATATATATACACATGACTATTATATGTTATAAATTAACAAGATTTTGATAAGTGAATCGTATATAATTTCCCTTTAAATGGCGATGGCAAGGCAACGACAAGGCGAGGGTTCCGAGTCACCAATTTATTTCACCACCAAAACCCTAGGAGCACTAAGAGAAAATGAGGTAAGAGTCGACATTGATCTTAGCATGTAGAAACCAGATATCAAATGAATAAAAGACTACTACTTTTATAATGGCGATGATTTTAAGATAGAGAAAATGACGTATATTTTTTGTTTCAATTTTCAATTATGACATTAAACTATGTCATACATGTTTTGTATTCTTATATTATTCAAAAGACGACGTACGTTTGATGTAAATCCTTTAGATTTTGCAAAAGATGACATTATTTTTTATTTAATCCGTTTGTGTGTCATAAAATGAATAAAATGAGTATGTGGCATAATTCGTATGACATTAAATACCCTTATTCTAGCCGTGTTTGTTGGAGTGTGGTTTGGCAAACGGTACTTTTATAAGGTTAAATGCAAGAAATGGCCATATACTTTTCTTGATTTTTCTATTATATCATTTTACTTTCATCTCTCTTGTATCACAACATCTTACTTTGAAAAACTACCCCTATTACATCAATGTCAGCCAAATACAGAATAATTTTCAATGCTATAATTATAATGTTATAATAAAAAAAAAGAATTAGATGTACAATGCCATAATTAATTCAGACTTTCAAAATATAATTTAGTAATTGAAAGATAAAAAAGAGGATGCTATAATAGACAAATAAATAAATATACATGGCTACTTTTGGCAATTAGACCTACAAAGTAAATTAGCTAAAAATGAGTGAAAATTGAATAAAAACTCCTAGAAGAAGACCCTAAAGTTGAAAGATACTTTGGATTGAATAGAAGTATATGGAAGGATTTGATGCATAATCCACGTCTTTAAGTAAAGGATATATGTTGTGCATGCAAAGAAGAAAGCATAAAGGGCGGCAGAACATATGCTTAATAAAAGGTGGATTGTGCATAGAGAAAGGCATGCCAAAATATTACTAAATCTATAACTAATTGGCTTACTCTACTAAAATTGTTTAACTGTAACTAACATTTAATTTATGGGTTCTGGAATAAGAATTAAAAGAGTTTTTTTTGAAACGAAATTTACATAACTAGAGTTCCAAACCAGCTTTTACATACCGACTAATCTCCCGTTACAAATTTAAGACAAAAATTAAAAGATTTAGCATACGTAATTTTTAAAGTTAAAAATCTGAAAATATATAATTTTTATAATGATTCGGAATATTTTATAATTACTTTCTAATTTTTGTCTTAATGATTGACAAATTGTTTGGAATAGCAATATATTTTACTCTTATTTCTTGTATAAATGTCGTACTCATATATCCTTATATATAATAACAACTTACTTATATTTTATTAATAATGGTAATATCCATACTACTATATAAAGTATACTATTTCCTATAGTTTTCTTTAAATGATTATACTTCCAAAATAAGCATCTAAAATTGAAAAGCACATACACCCTTGATAGAAGTCTATAAAGTCACAAAGCAGGTGAGTACCACAAGTTTCTCTCCACACCACCACTCTTAAACTCTTAGTTCTTCAAAGTATTACATTTTATGCTTATATGGAACAACTCCATACTTCCAACGCAGTAACACGTAAATGGTACTTCTGTTTCCTCTTGATCTCTATATTTTCGAAAGTCGAACCATCAACCACACCAGACGCAAATTTACTATGCATTAGTGAGTGTGGCACGTGTCCTGTCATATGTTCTCCACCACCTTCACCACCGGCCCAGTCAAAGTCACCATCACTGCCCGTTGAGTCAAAGCCGCCACCATCACCATCAACAGATGACTCAGAGCCACCACCTTATCTGACTCCCATATATCATGCAACACCACCGCCACGATCACAGCCTATGCCTTCATCTCCGCCACACACTAAGTCATGTCCACCACCGTCGTACATCACAATGGGTACCAATGCACCTCCACCTCCGCCTCCACCCAAAGTGGTGGTGGTGCCTTCGACTCAGGTTCCGGCTGTCGAACCGAAGAACAATCCATACCCGTATTACTACTTCTACGCCTCGAAGGGTGTTACCTTTTCTCTTGATTTTACGGGTTTTGTTATTGTGTTCGTGTCTTTTCATGTCATCTTTCTTTTGCTCGGGTGATCATAGTAGTGTCGATGGTTTTACGTTTTGGTTCGAAGAAGGATTTTTATTGAATTTTGTTTCCTATTTGTTATTTATACGAGTTCATAGTGAAATATACGCTTTATTCATTGCAAATTTTCCTATTTGTAATTTATACGAGTTCATAGTCAAATATACGTTTTATTCATTGCGAATTTTCGTCTAAATTGTTATAAAAGACTAAACTATTTTGCAACAGATAACCACCAAAACTTGTTTTTAAGATGGTCCCAAAAAGAAAAATAGTTTACTCTTTTTTAATGCCAAAACATTCTTCCTGCACTCCAAATTGTTCTTCATATGCGAATTGTTAATATTATTGCTAAAGTATATATATAGTATATTTTTTCTTTTTTTAATCAAAATTTCATCTTTTAATTTTTTGTGGGGATCTTTAAAAGAAATTTTCGCACAAAAAAAGCAATTAAAGCTGCATTAGCTATTGCGAAAATTGATTGTATATTTGTTAAAGACGGTGAAACTTTTAATCTGTAGATGAAGAAATATAGGTCGATATCATTGTAACCCAACTAAGTATTGGGTTTGTCATAGTTTGGTGTCTAAGTAGTTTTTATATATTGTAGGTCATCAAACTTCTAAATATGGCCGAATAAACCATTTTCATATTTTCATAGATATGAAGTAATTAATCCGGTTACATGACATGTTGTCAACTAAAAGTGGTCTGGTGTACATGTGGCGCTGAAGTCCTCATGAATTTATTATTAAAAATTAATTGTTATTTAAGAATTAGTTATTGATTAAATTTATTATTATTATTATTATTTATTATTATTATTATTATTATTATTATTATTATTATTATTAGATTTAATTCAATATATAATAATTATTAATAAGTTTAAATGTTTGAAGGTGTTGACAATATGAAGAACATCATTACCACAACCACCGATAAGTATTATTCAACATCATTCCTGTATTCAACCAAAGAACATTTGGCATAATGGTAAAGAATAACTCTTTTGGTTGATAGATCATAGATTGAAGTCTAGTTTGAGACATAAGTGATAATTTAGGAATTTGTTAACATGTCTTTCCAAAAAAAAATATCACTTATACTACAAAAACAACACTCAATTGGCAGTTTGGCACTACTAGAAAAAAAAGCTTTTCTTGGGAGACAGCATACATGATACAACAGTTTTATGACAGACATACAGGTCTGTCATAGAATTTATGTCATATATAGTAAGATATCAATGATTTACGACAGATATAAATATCTGTCGTAAATTTGTGTCATATTTCAAGAGTAAATTAAATTATTTTTTTTGTTAATACTATAAGAAAAAGTTGAAATTAAAAGGATATATAATGTAACATAATTGTAAGATAGAGAATTTTTTTTGAAAATTAAAATTCAGTCTAGCAATAATTAAAGTTTTTAAGATAATATATGATAATTTTAATTATAAAGATACTATCTTAGATGGATAATATTAAATATAGGGTATATGTGATAAAGTTTGGTAGAAACTATATATAACCGTTATTTCTTAAAAGATATAAAAAAGAAATGAAATAGTTGTACGTTTCTTAACGATGTAAATTTGAAATTGATAATTTAAATATATGATTGACGATTTATATTCAGGAGATAAATTAAAGTAGCATGTCTTAGATAAAAAAAAACATAAAATGAATTTCTTAACAATTTGTATAGTGATATTTCAACTTATTATTTATAGTCTATAAACATATTTTTGCATTAAGAAAATACCAAATCACTATTTTATCTATTTAAAAACATATTTCATTTCCAAAGAATATTCTATATTAGTTAAAAAAATAATGGCAAACAAAATATTAAAATGGCAAGATAAAAAAATTGGTTGAATATATTAAAATGACATTTAAATTTCATTTCTAAAGGATAATTTATATTAATTAGATAAGGTCAATAATATCATACAGATAGATAGATGTTATTAACTATCTATTTAAATTAGATATAAAAAAGTATTATAAATATGAAGGATGAAATTCAGATTTTTCATATCTCAAGGGACTAAAAGGGAAATTAAAAGGAAAAAGAAATCATTGTTTTGCAATTTCAAAGTCATAAACTTCATTTTTATTTCTCATTAATTTCATTGATAAGAAAATGGCTTATAACTTAACAACTAATATTACATTATCCATAATGAAAATTGACAGAAATATATGCCTTAAATTAGTTTTGTTTTTTTGGGTAAGATGGTATACTTTTATATATTTGTTTTTTTATATAAATTAAATAATCAGACAACTATCAATTTATTTGATAAATATTTTTTTTAGGGGCTGATAATTCCATTTTCAATTTCTATTCTTCCACTTAATATAAATACATTTTTCCTTTTATGTCCCTTTGGAAACAAAAACCCTCCTCTCCTCTTATTTTGATTTTACCACTTATTCTATTTTTGAATTTTATACATTTTATTTGGAAACTCATGAATTTCCCATCGTGACCTTAATTTGTTTTATTTTTGCTTTATTTTTATTATTTGTTTTAGTTTCATTTTGATTTTATTATATGTTATTAAAACAAAGTATATATAAATAATAATAATAATATTTAATATTTGAAGAAAAATTAGATAAAAAAATATATAATGTGACACCAACATCATACAAAGGTATTAATATCTTTATTTGTTTATCAAGTATCATATATAAGCCAAAAAGAATAAATTTTTTTATTAGTACTGTAATCTAAACAAATATCACGGTCATAAGTAAAATAATAGTCATAGATTGCGATTTGAAATAATATCTCGTTTTGTATTAGTTTAAACATTTTTGTGACATGTATTGTTTTGGAATATTTTTGGCGGACATCTTACCTCAGTGGGATGAATGCATCATTACTGCCATTATTACATCGCGAAAACTGTTGTTTCAAGTTGAGTCCCCTGACTGCTATTTAATTTATGGTTGTCCCTTTCCAACCAAAACTCGTCCCTTTCGACCATGCTAAGGATGATCGTGATACCTGGTTAGATTACACCATTAATAAGAAACAAAATTAATTTCTTTTTAGTTTATGGTATGACACTTAATAAATCAAATAAAGATATTTAACCGATTCCAATAATACGTACATATGATGTTGGTATCACATTGTATATTGATTATATATCTATTTTTTGCTTCAAACATTTATTATTATTATTATTATTATTATTATTATTATATACTTTATTTTAATAACATACAATAAAACTAGGATTGACTAAAAAAATAACAATAAAAACAATTAGATATCACCTTAGGAAATCATAGGTTGTCAAATAAAATGTATAAAAATCAGAGACGGTGGCAAAAATCAAAATAAAGGGCGATGAGGGTTATTTTGTACAAAGGGCATAAAAGGAAAATGGTATTTTCATTATGTGGATGAATAAAAATCAAGGTTTTAAAAAGCTCGTCATGGCGCGTTACGACTCCAAAGCTTGTATCTGCCGCCAAGCTTTGCCAAAACGCCGTCTTAACTCATATATGTGTATAAAAATGGATAATAGTTGAAAATACATATAAAAATATTAATTATATAGAAAATTACCGCCTTAAGTCACGCCTTACAAATGTCGTAACTCGCCAAGGCTCGAAAAAGTTTGAGGCTTGACATTGCCACCAAATCACGCTTTACATTATTTAGAACCTTGATAAAAATTATAAGTGGAGTTATCACCTCCCATTTTTTTTATATAAAAGCTTTTTTCCACGTAATAAAAATGAATACGAACCGGACTTTTTTATGATCCATTAACCCGTGTTTTCCCCACTCCATCTCCTCACATCCCTTCTGGATCGCCTTTGCTACCGTTGAATTGATTATCCCGACGAATCTCTCCTTACAGTTAGCCGTAAATTGACACACCAACCATCGACAGTTCGGAACCAGCGTCCTCGGTCAGACATAAACTCTCTTCTCCGCTCCGACCATCGATGTAGCTACATCTATTGCTTGCATGTCGCATACATCACTTTCCTGCTAATCAATTGTTCAATTGCTAATTAATCGGGTCCATTACTTAGCTTACATCGAATACTATAAATCACTTGATGCGCTCCTTCTCCTCGTCCGGGTTTGGTATTCATCTATTGCCTTCGACCTATATTTTCAGCATATAAGGACTAGAGTTCATCTTCTCCCCCATTCAATATCATGTGCACAACAGTTGTTCGATGAAATGCTCACATGAATTGGGAGTGCATTTGTACCGGAGGTCTGCATCTCGTTCGACTTATTGCAAATATAGTTCGCCGTTGCAAGTTGCTTCCTAAAGTTTCCTAAAGAATTGGTTGTACCTGAGTATATCCATATCCGTTAGTTCATAATTTGTGAGCACTCTGTCTCTCTCATATTTTTTTGAATTTTTCAAATCGATTTCTCTCCGTTTTCCCACAACTGAATCACTTGTTGGTCCTCAATCGATTTCATCATCGAGGATAGTGATTCACTCAATAATTTTTTTCTTAACTAAGTTCGTTCTATTAACTACAATTAGTTTTGTTTCTTTTGCTTTCTATAAAGTTTTAAATGTTGATTTCTGTTTTGCTGAGTAATTTGTTCTGATTTTTGCAAAGTCTGTATATCATATGTTCATCACTCTTTCTAATTTTTGCTGATACCTGATTGTCGAATCCGCAACTCTGCATATAGCTTCAGTGCATCACTCACCAGTTTTGATTTTTGTTGATACTTCATATTTGATCAGTTGATTATTCATTTGTTCCTGAATTGTAAATCAATTTCAGTTTGTTTCTAAATTCTGAAATCTTGTTGATTGTTTTTGAATTCTTGCTGATTGTAACTGTAACCACTAATAATATCATCTGTCATCGGTGTTTTTCTCTATGAAAGAGAGTACTGCAAGCATCTATAGATAATGTTCAAATATCATATGCATGGAAAGGGCAACAAGTGAGTATAATTGTTGAATTTTCAGGTCTACTAAGAGATTTGACTCTGAAAAGGAGAGGTTTGAGCATTTGGCATTCTTAAACTTGGCAAACGTGCTGTTTGTTTATAATGGTCCTTCATTAGAAAGCCTTTCTTGTGTTTCTTTATTTAATTTCTTCTCGTGATTTTAAATCTGAGTCACTACCATATGTAACTATTAATACTAACAATTTCTATTCATTGCATTAGTGATAAAGCTCTGGGGAAAATATAGAGGTGTTTGTGCTCTATGCTGCAGTTATTACAGTACTGGAATTACAGGTATTTAAACAGTATAAAAGCAAGTGATTTTTCAGAAATGCATTTTTTTTTACAATTTTAGTCTTTTTTAAAGAACCTGGTCCTTATAAAACTTACATGTCTTGGAAATATCTTCCAAAATGATTCTAGGTGTGTGATATGTTCTTTATAATTCATCACTTGTAAAACCTAGCTTCATAATCATACAATTTTTACAAAATATGAATCAATCTTAATCTTGTACACAGTGATGCTGATGGGGTCGCTAGCTTATGTTGATGATACCATTTAAAAATAATGCAGTTTCTGCACCTGAGGTTTGTTTTTTTGTTATTAATTTTGATGTTGTGAAACATGTTTTTTTAATGCATTTAGCTCATGAAATTCTAGGTTAAATACACGGATGTAAGGAGGATTGATCAACTTCTAATTCCTATTACATTATTGAAATAAAGGATATGTATCTTCCACCATATGCAGGTGGTAGCTGCCATGTACCCAACAGTCCCTTATGTTAGCAAAGTAGTCATGAAATACACTAGTTCTAGTAATGTTTTGTGAAGAAAATATGAGCAAGTTTCAAGATCATGGAACTACATTTATTGGAAGCTAATATGCGGTTTGATTGGATTGTATTGGATTCAGTTATTGTAATTTTATTCAAACATTATCACTAAAATATTTAAGTATTTTTTAATTTATAGCAATTACATCAACATAGTCAGTATGTTCCTTTCTTGTATTTTCCTGGTTAGTGGCCACCTTGTTTGGTCTCTAACAATAAATATTTAGTGACCACTTTTTGGTCACTATAGTCATTAATATGGTAAAGAAAATCGGTGACTTTTTTGTGGTCTATATATATATATAATTTATTTATTAAAAATGTAAAACCATGACATACAAATGTAAAACTATGTCGAAAATCATGTTGTACAAAACATATGTTGTAATTTGAAGTTGTAAATGTCTATCATAATTACAAATTATGAAATACAAAGTTTGTCGTAAATGTATGTCGAAAAACAGTTGTATATGTATGTCCTAATTGTAGGTCATAAAGATTTGTAGTAAATTTTATGACCATTTTATGACAGGCCAAATGCCTGTCATTTTCGTTTATGATATGACTTGCAATGACACTCTGTCATGATAGACATTTAAGACAGACATTTTCGATTATGTCAAGGAAAACCTTTTTTCTAGTAGTGTGGGATCCCAAAATCAACTTGTACAAAATATAAACCCAAAGAACCTTTTACAAAAAAATGAAATAATAAGAAAATTTAGGTTAAACCCCAAAAAGATCCGCACCCAAGAAAACCCAAAAAAACTTGTTTATCATCTTCAAAGAACAAATCAACAAAGAAACCAAATTTTTTTACAAAACATAAAAAACCAAAAAAAAAATCCGTTAATTATTGTCTACGAAGATAAAATGAACAAAGCAACCAAAAAAAATGATTTCATACAAAAAAAACCCCAAAGAAGAAACAAGAACACTCATAAAAAATGATTACATAAACAAAAGAAAACAATTCTAAAAAGAATCATAAACGAGTTAACCTAGTCAGAGTCGAACAACATAAAGTCTAACCTAGAAATCAATAACACAGATTTAACCTACAAAGTAAAGACACAAAATCTAATGCACATTTTAAATCTATAAATTCAAAACAAAATCTAACATCTCTTAAGTTACTAAAGAATTTCCAACCTATTGGAACTTCAAAAAAATTTAAGTCGAGACTTTTTGCTATAACATTAAGTGTTTAGGGGAAATTTAAGGGGTTAATAAAATGGTTTTTGGCATTTTAGCACAATAAAGTCTGACGAAATTATATCTTTAGCCACTCAAGTATTTTTGTGCCCAGTTGGTCCTTAATGTTAGAAAATACCGGCTAATTAAGGGTCTAGGGGAAATTGTATTCTGATGTGGATTGGCATACCCATATGAGGTTTTTAGTACTGTAGCACAACATAGTTTGACGAATTTACACATTTAGTCACTCAAGTAACCGGTTGTTCCTGTATCCGGTTATTCCTATATTAGACCATATAATGGTGTCATTGATATGTAAAATTCAACTCTAATGAGCAAAAAATACTTGAGTGACTAAATGTGTAAACTCATAAAACTTTGTTGTGCTAAATGCCAAAAACTCTTAATAATTAAACTGCATGATTTTTTATAAAATAAGAAAATATGAAGAATAGCGACCCAAAGACGCCCTTTCAACCAAAAGAAAATTAGGGAATGGATTAGACTGCACCGGTAGCAATGATGGAGACAAAATCGGAATGGGTAACAAAAAACATTATGAAGCTAGTTAGTGTTCAAGCCATCGTGAAGTGAAGATGGGGCTTCAATAAGTACATGACAATTCCAATGCGTCACTGTTTTTTTTTTCATATTTAAATAAATGAAAAACAATAAATAAATCATGTGGCAGTCCAGGTGAGCGCTTTTGTCTACTAGGCACTTCTTAGCCATGTCAACATGTGCATATATCATTCTACATGGTGAAACCAATGTTGAATCTATATGGTCAAGCATCATTTTAGAATGATATTGTCAATAACGTATGATCCTATAGGGTCACATCGATAAATAGTTGACACACATATATAAATGTTTATAAGAATTTGATTGAGAAATTATTTTACCAACAAACTTCCCTTCTCTAGTTCCCTGTTTAGAAGAAGAAATTCCTCTTACCCCTTTGTGACACATGATGCGAAGCAACACATGGAGCATTAGTGGGAAGTCTCATCACCAAGCTTAAAATTGGAGCAAGTTGAGACTTGAAAGTTTCTTCAACAGAAGATAAGCGTTAGAGATTTGCGCACAAATAATGAAGAGGAAGAATCCTTTGTATACAAAACAAGTTGTTCTTGACAATTTTTAATCTGAGAATCAAAATATTTGAACATAGAAGAATCATAAGCTTCTTTCTTGCGTAACTCACCCTTATATTCAACATGAATGCACGAATATCCTCCAACAATGCCTTAGCACTTGAAATTAATTCCTCAAAATTCTTCTGTACTCTAGAAAACAACTCCCCAATCATTTGAACTTCCTTTGATATCGAGTTGTGTACACCTAAAATCTTCAAGGAAATTGACTCCTTAAGATTTTTTAGTTTCGTATCAAAAAGTGCAAATCGTTCTCTTACCACATTCTTTTCCTCAAAAACTCCAAACTTGAACGATGACAAATTATTAGCAAGTCTTCCTTAAATATCAGAAACAACTTCTTTCAACAAATCCTTAACCTTTGATTCATGACTCAAGAACATTGAATAAACATTAGTTTTACTCACTGAAGAATTGTGATTTGACGAAGATGAATCACATAGTAATTGCAAGATCATGTTTATCTTGAAGTTAAGAGTTCTGAATTGTTTGACTGACATAATGGCATCATCCTCAACATCATCATCATCATCATCCTCAAAATTAAGAGGACCAAAGTCAAAACCTTCATCTTGAGCTTATATGTTTTGAATTTGTGAGCCACCATTTCCAAGAATAGTTTGAGGATCCGTTGATTAAGATGAAAACAAGGAAGTGATAGGCTATTGAAGAAATCTGTCAAATATACATGAGTGAAATGGAGAAGTTGCAGTTGAAATGGTATTGTAACGCCGCAAATTTTTCGATTTAAAACTTTAAGTATTTATTTAATTTAGAACTGCAAGATCTTAAAACATTTATTAGAGTGTCATTAAAAGTTATCAAATACACAAGTCCCCTATTGATGCAATGCAATCGAGCCATGCCCCCTCCTTTAATATAAGAAAACCTAAAACATATAAAGAACAAATCGTAAGCACAAACCTTAGTGATTTCCCCAAAATACCACACACAACACAACATAATTAAACATTTATGGGTTATCGGCAACCTTGGAGACTATCACCAGTCTCAGTCACATATAAACAACATAATACAATAATAACAGCTAGACATAACTGGTCATCACAAATACATCTATTCTACCATACAAGCTCATACAACATGCGAGAGTCATAAAGACAGCTAGCATCTTACATACATAATTTATTGAGCCAACATTGGTGCCTTCGACTCACGAGCATCGGGAGAAGACTCACCTGAATCAAAGAAGCCTGAAACACTATGACACAATCCTTTTTTCTACACTGCTCGCTGTAACGACCCGTCTCCAGTATGATGATTCCTTGGTATTTATTTTGAAGTTTTGCAAGAGGGACTCGGCGAGTTCATAGCCTGACTCGCCGAGTAGGGTCGGGATTTCGAGCACGTGTTAGCTGGCGACTCGGCGAGTCCATATTCTGGACTCGGCGAGTCTGTCCGTCTGGGAGAAACCCTAAATCCCCGGGTTGCCCACTATTTAATCCACCTTATGGCCTCCATTCTCGCCTCCTTCACCCTCAGAAGCTGTGAGAAAACCCTAATTCGTTCTTGAGTGATTCTAAGTGATTTTGTGTGCATTTGTGAAGGCTTGAAGAAGGAGAAGAAGAAAGGAGCAAGGAGAAGCATTGTAGAGCAGAGATTCAAGGGAAAGCAAGAGCTCTTTGAGGTATTCTTCAGATTTCCTTCCCTTTTATGCTTTAAAACTCCTTCTAGATCTAGTTGATGCTTTTCTCAAGCCTTATGTTGATATGGAAGCCCTTTTATGCCGAGATATCCTTAGATCTGTTCATTTAGGAGTTGTAGAGCCCAGATCTATTGCCTTTATGGAGCTATTTTGCATATTAACCCTAGATCTACCCCTTTTAAGCATCTTTTAGCCTTTATTCCCTTGTTCATGTGTTTGTACACGTAAAGTTGGAAACTTTACTTGGTAAATCAGCTTATTGGACTCAGATCTATCTTGTGTATGTATTGGATTCGAGCAGAATCGAGTGTAGAATAGTTGCATGGCGGTGACTCAGCGAGTCGGAAGAATGACTCGGCGAGTCGAGTCGCGAGTCCCCGATTTCTTCCTTTTGAGCGGTGTCGAGTGGGACTAGTGAGTAGTGGAGTGGACTCAGCGAGTTTGAGGGTAGACTCAGTAATGGAGGGACTCGGCGAGTTGTTCATACAACTCGGCGAGTCCAAGGCAATCTTCTTAAGCTCAAGAACAACTCGTCGAGTTGTTCATATGACTCGGCGAGTCGAATGAAGATTTTCTGAGTTCTTGGATCGAGAGAGTACTCATCGAGTCGATGCCATACTCGACGAGTAGCAGCGAGTAGAGTCGAGGAGTGAGAATAGGGACTCGGCGAGTTGGCGGCCCAACTCGGCGAGTCAGGTCAACTGTGGGTTGACTTTCACCGAGAGTTGACTTTGACCGAGAGTTGACTTTGACCAAGGGTAAAAGAGTCATTTTACCCAGTGCAGTGTTTAGTATTTGATTGAGTGTGTTTATGGACTTGTAGCCGGGGAGATACCGGAGCAGCAGCAGTTAGCCCTCAGAGCCATTCACTCAGCAGCCAGTTCACGAGGTGAGTTTCCTTCCAGTAGGAACGGGTCTAAGGCCACAATGCCGGCCCGTTTAGCTAGCAGTAGTATCCGGATATTGATCCGATGCAGTAGTTAGCATGTTTGATGCCTTAGTGGCTCAGACAGGATTTATGTGTGTTCATGCTAGTGATATGTTTATGCTATGTTCATTCAGCTTCGGACTTCGGTTCGATGTAGGGGACAAGGTCCCAGTCAGCTTCGGACTTCGGTCCGATGTCAGCTTTGGACTTTGGTCCGATGGAGGGGGTAAGGCCCCAGTCAGTTAGCTTCGGACTTCGGTTCGATGTAGGGGACAAGGTCCCAGTCAGTCAGCTTCGAACTTCGGTTCGATGGAGGGGGCAAGGCCCCAGTATGTGCTTGATATGTTATTGTATGGTATGTGGTAGTTTGGGGGAGCTCACTAAGCTTCGTGCTTACAGTTTTAGTTTTGGTTTCAGGTACTTCCGCAAGCAGAGGGAAGAGCTCGGGATGATGGAATCGCACACACCACAACTTCAGCTTTTATCCTGGGAGTTGATTTAGTTTTTGATTTGATATGACATCGTTATGATACAGTTTTCCACACAGTGTTTTGTTATGTTTGAGATATATCACGTATGGTTTTATGATATGACACTCAGATTATGGTTTTTAGTTATATTGAAAAATGAAAATTTTGGGTCGTATTTTTGGGTCGTTTCACTCGCACCCGCGAATCTACTAATACCGAAACCAGATAAAATCTTAATTAATAACCCCAAACCCTCAAGTTTGACCTAAGGTCAAACTTGGTCAAAAAGCCAACGGTCAACGGAAGTCAAAGTTAACAAGTCAAGTTCAGGCTGAGTATGCCCAACGTACTCAACTCTTTTGCATGAGATACTCACCATTTAGAATCGGGACCCCATACAAGTGCACGCATCGTACTCGAAGGTACGTCCGACGTACTTGGCCAAAATGCACTTTTCCTTTAAGTGCTTAATCTCTTAAGTCCTTTCATCCAACACTTAGATCTAGTCCCACAACATCATTCTAAGTCACAAAGTTTCCACCTTTATGGCTTTCCATGTCTAGAGAAAGGTCCAAAAGCCAAAACCTTAACTTATAAATCCATTAAGACATCATGACACTTTCATGAAAGGTATAGAAGGATCAAGTTCACATTTTTATGGATCCTAAAAGCTCTATAATGGATAAAGTTTCCAACTTTATCCATTAGAATGGTCCAAACCACCAAGATCTAGCCTTTAAGCATCACATTTTCAACTTAATCCATTACATCCAAGTCTCCAACCATCATATTTGAATTACAAGGTTGTTTAAATGGATAAAGTTTCCAACTTTATCCAAAAGAATGTCACAAAATTTTAACATCTAAAATTTATGCACTAAAATGACCAAAAGCTCATAACATCCAAAACTAGCTACATCTAACAAATGCATCATCAATATTCAAACTTTATACCTCTAGAAGATATATCAAGGTGAACAAAGTCCAGATATACAAGCTCCAATGCAACCAAAACTTCTCCAAGAAGTTCCTTCTCCTCAAAGGTCGACCATACATACTCGAAACCAGTCAAAAACACCTTCTTTTAGCTCACAAGGCACAAAATAGGGTTAGGTTTTCGTGGAAGGGGTGTTGGGGAGGTGGAGGCTGAGAATAGAATGGTTTTGGGGGAGTTAAGGAGCTTAAATAGGGCTCAAACCACGAAAATAAGGATTAGAAACTGTTCGTATATGCCCTGCGTACTCAGGATGCCTTAGTACGCCCATCGTACTCCCCCTTGTATGCCCAGTGTACTCAGCTTAACCTAGAACCGTCCAAACTTCAAAGGATTATAACTTCTTCGTTTCAACTCCGATTTCGATGATCATTATATCCATGACAAGGTATTGAGGAGCTCTACATCCCTATATAATTACTTTTGACTTAAAACACATTGAACTAAAATCCATAATTCATAAAAGAAGTATGAAAAACTACTTTCCCATTTTACCCTTTAACTTCCAAGCAAAAACCAAACTCTGGGATCACACAATCTACATTACCCACATCCAAATGGGTCTAAACCTCTCGTTACCAAAGAACTAAGCCTTATGATACCTGATCATCGGGACACGACCCCGAGTTATGAAACAACTTGAAACAAGGTGTTACAAGTATATATTGGAATAGGTGAAGTAAGAGGTGGAAGTTGAGTAGATGTACCACTAGGAGGAATCACACAAGTATTTCCGTTTGAGTCCATATGAAATGTGTACTCAAGGATGTCTTGATTCCTAATATCCTCTGTATTGATCTGATAGTAGGAATGCATGTTGGAGTAAGGTTTTAATGTAGGTATTTATGGTGGGATCGATGTATATGTTTAGACATTTGTGATATGTGAGTCCATATTAGATGTGTTCTCAGGGATACCCAGACTACATGTATCCTCTATATTATATTCTAAAGTGGTAACCCTTTGTGGTGAAACATTCTGATCAGGAATATGTGTCGACAGAGTTACCTCAATAACAAGACGATCAACATCATAAACATTTGCCTCCAAAGAATACTGTGAAGACTGAAATTGATCAACAATCTCTATATCTATTTCTTCATCATCATCATTAGTTCCACCCTCATCCTCTAGATCAATAATCATCTTTTTGAGTCTCATTTTCAATGGTTTCGTTGTTAACTTTTTACTAGAAAAAGTTTTTAACACACTGGCTACCTTCCTCTTATCTTGTGGTTGTTCTTCAACAACTGGTTCCTGAGTCATCACTCCATTCGACTTTCTCTTCAACTTCTTTGGTTTTGAACCATGAGTAATACCCACTAACATCTCCATGCAACTTTGTAAAATTCGGTTCGATGCTGATACTACACTCATCATGTGACAACCCGAAATTTCTATCTTGAAAGCCAATCAATTCAATCAAAAGACAGACTTATTTCTGCTATCTTTTAGCCCTGTTTTGGGTCTATTTGAGAGTTTCTGAGCCTAGTGTAATGTATGAATGGATGCTAGGATGAGTTAGCTTCTGAACGGGAGGATTAAATCGAACCAAAAAACCACTCACAAGGTGTTCACGGCCGCAAACTAGGTTCACAGCCATGAACTACCTCCTATATATATATATATATATATATATATATATATATATATATATTAGAGTGACCTAATTTTCTTCTCATTTCTCCTCCTCCCAACCGTGAAAGCATCCATTCACTCTCAAAAAGCTTCAACTGTAAACACTCTAAAGCCTAAAAAACGTAAGTGTTTCATCCTTAATCTTGTCATACTTGAAAGGCTACTAGATCCTAGCCTTGATTTGTCATGTTTCATCATCATCTTCATGAACTTGAAGGGATCACGGCCGTGAACCCTTCATAAGGGTCGTAAACCCTTCATAGAATCATACGGACCGTGAACACCCCATGAGACCATGAACCCTTCTTAGATGCAAGGTTGGGCCGTGAATACATCATGTGTTCATGAATGTGACAACCTGATATTTCGAATCAATGTAATGACCTAAAAAGTCAAGAATTGTAATCTCTTTTGATATAACGAAATTAGCGTCCAAAAATAAAATGTTCAAAAGTCTCTATTGGGTTGCCTAAAATGATAGTTATCATGTCAGGGTTTTCAGAAATATAAAGAACACTAAAATCCGAGTTATAACAAAGAAGTTATGACCAACCTAAGATTCACAAAAAAACCGTCAATACGACTAAACGTAAAACGCGAAGTTTTAATAAAATACTTTTTAACCTTAAGTATCTAAATGAAAGTTGTAGATATCATTAAACCGTGAACATACATAAAAGGAAAGTCCAAATCTGACTTCGTATGAGGAAGTTATGATTTTTCCAAGTTTTGGATATAGCAGCAGATAGCTAAAATACTCGAAATAGAGATCAAGAGATTTTTAGCCGATACAACCTAAATGAGAATCGAAGATCTCAACAATAGTAGCACAACGGTATAAAGTCTGACGAGAACGAACATCACATGAAGAAGTTATGGATTTTTAATGGACTTTTCGTGTCCCGGCCTGTTAAAAATAAATAATAAAAATTAAATTCAAAATTAGCCAATGGAGTCTAAACGAGAGTTGTAGAGTATATTCTCACCTTCGCGTGCATATAAATAACGTCGAAAATGGAGCTCGTACGCGAAAGTTATGCATTTTACAAGTTCGAGTCCCGAAATCCGAGGCTGTCAGGCCTACCACGACGTGGTGAAGAAGCCAACGATGTGGTATTGTGACTGATGGGTGCCAGGTGCGTCAGCAAACATCTCGTCAACAGAAGAGGATAGAATCCCTCACCACGACTTGGCAAGGTGTACCACGACGTGGCGCCCAATTTGGGGCTATAAATAGCAGCCGAAGGTGTTTGGTTTCATTGCTCATTTCTTCTCTCTCTCTCTCTCTCTCTCTCTCTCTCGTGTCGAAGCTCTGCGTTTAAACCCCCCGAAGCCATCCCAAAGCCCTGGTCTTCATACCCAAGTTCCGAAGGAAGGTTTTTCACTCCCGAGACTCCCAAGATTCCCGAGAATCCCGAGAAATTCAACTTTCCTTAGTCGAAGTTCTGCTCAGTTTTCGTTTCACCTTCTTCTATCTATCAAGTGAGTTCATACCCTATAACTACGTTTTTAAATACTTTATAAATGCTTTTATACGCTTTCAAGAGGGAGGGGGGGATACAAGTAAACACTCAGTTACTCTCGTGTCGAAAACAATAAGCTTTTACTACACTTATCTTTATATAACAAATCATATGTGATTCTTAACTATCATATGAAAACGTTCGCATGCAACACCTATTCAATAACATCTTGTCCTTTAAGAATATAAACATGTTGTTATACGAATGTCAAACACTTCATTTATATTTTGGTGAATAAATGTTCAATAGGTTTATTATAATTGTTATACTTACATACCAAGCTGATACTGCCCTAGGGCTATCATACAAAGAATCATACATTTGAGAAAAACTATAATATGTATAATTACTAGATATTCAAGAGGTTTTACATACTATAAGTTCTATATCAAAGAAATAGTTTCATATACAAGAACAAACGAGCTTTTCATACGTAAATCTATTTGATACTAAGTTTTGTGAGACGTTCAGCTTCACATACTTTCGAGAATGCAGTTAAAGTCCTGTATTATATACCATAATCTCTTATAGGGAGAGCGTGATACTTGTGTATAGATCTATATGGGATTGACAATCCCGCACCTAAACTGTTAGCTACAGTTAGACCGACAGGTTTGGGGTGACAAACGTCATAACAGTCCAACGCCTGAAGAACATTGTTACAGGCAGTCTGGGTCAATAGCATGGTTGTAAAACTCACATGGAGGATTAAAAACACATTGATTTACGGGATTATTAAATGCCTTAGCGATTTTATATATACATAAATCTACTATTCTATGCATGAAAAACACTATTGCATTATAGTTTTTGGAACTTTTAAATTACCATACACTTATGGAAAAATATTGAAATTTTAGAAACAATATTCAAAACAGTAGGGACTTGTAGAAGACTACATTTATATTAGTAGGAAATATGGGATTTTCTAGGAGTTTTTCAAACATATACAAACAATCTATTCAAATTTTTACAAACATTGACATTAAATATTTATGAACTCACCAACTTAAATGCTGATCTACTCTTTCAAATCTACTTGTATTTCTAAGGGATTCAGTAATACAGGTAAAACTTCAGCTTTTGGAGAAGTGATGCTAAGGCGTCAGTCTTAAACTCATTTTGTCATCATATTGTAATTTGTTTTTTGAAACAAGTATCTTACAACAATGAAACTTTCAAATTATATATATGATGGTTGTGCTTACTTTCTTTACTATGTATTCAATTGTTTCGATACTATATGAAGTCATCCGCCCTCGAACGTTTTCGCCGTTCTGGTTTGGGGTTGTGACAGATTGGTATCAGAGCATTGTTTATAGTGAACTAAGTATATCGAACTACATAAGATATACAAACTATAATTGCATAAGGGACTAAAACTCTCTGACAAAACGTTTTTACACCTAAACCGCGTTTCATTTAACTTAAATTATTTGGATTGTAAAAGTACAAATACATGCATACAATGATTTATTTTCATAGTTAGAACTATACAAGAAGTATTAAGACAAGTTGTACACTACGACTAAGCCTCGGAATATGTAGTCAGATTTGGGACGAATATAGCCTGATCAACTATATTTATCCGAGATCGGACTAATGTATGTCGAGGAATGGTTGTAGACAGCAACAAGTCAAAACTTACCAAAAATGACATTAGTATCAAACATACAAATTTAAATACTATAGGAGTATTTAGTAAATACAATAGTTTAAGTTACGTGTTTAGATTTACATGTATTAACTTCTAGACAATTCTCATACCTCTATTCTCGCACAGACACAATGGCTGGATTCCACCCACTAGGGGATCCCTACTACCCAAATCAGGGCAATGGAGGATGGGTAGAGGAGGACCCCGAAGAGGATGAAGAACCTATCGAGTTGGAAGAAGGGGATGACTCTAGGACAGACTCAGAACCAGAAGTAATTGACCCTCCAGCCGCTCAACCTCCCGTTGTTAGGAGAAACTTTCAGGGACCAAGTCTCGTTTGGGGATGTCACCTTCACCATTGGAGCCAACAACAAGGGTTACGTCCTCCCTACGGTATGTGTCAGGACTTCTATGACGTCAGGGATGGACGTTCAGCCGACCGAGCACTCCCAGTCATGGTAGGCAAACTAGCCAACTAGTCCTATCAATCCAGGGTTCAAGCTAACCGGATTTGTGAAGTCAATGTGGAGGTACAAGTTCACACTTCCGACATCCGTCGACTGGACAGGGCATAAGATAATGCCCAACTCCGAACCGACACATTCCAAGCACAACTGATTGCAGCCCTCTCTGAGATAAGGGAACAACAAGCCACCTTCGATAGGCGTCTTATGGAAGCAAAGTAATCAGACACGGAGTCAAGCTCCAAGCGCAACCTACGTCGCAAGTAGTACTTGCGGAATCCCAAAATTTTGTTATAGAATAGGAAATCGGCTAAAAGTCTTACTTTTCTTTAACTTCTGTATCAGAGATCCTTAGAAGGGTCGAAATTTTCCTAACATCAAATGTAACTCAGCATGTGTTTAATATATATGAAGAAATTCCTTTATGTGTAAATTCTTTGACTACCACTCAGATTCATAAGTTTATCTATCACAATGCAAACTTTTATTATGAGTCAAACTCTAAACCTTGGATAGGTCAGTCGAATTTATAAATTGATTAAAAAAAAGTAACAAATTTATTAACACACAACTTCCAATCATTAAAAACTTATGTTCTTCATTCTATTTCTTTAGCAGCACAATGCCGCCCCGTAGATCTACACGCCGTGTCAACAACGCAACACCTCCACCACCACCCCCTCCATCGACGGAAAATGCCGCATTGATAGCTGCCGTAACAGATGCAGTGACAGCATCAATGGCACAGATGAGTAATAATGGGTCTGGAGGAGGAGTAAATAGCTCTACGAATGGCCAACGTCAGGGTCGTTTATGGGACTGAACCTTCAAGGACTTCACTAATAGCAAGCCCATGACTTTTAACGGATCCGGAGGGATAATGGCTTTATCACAATGGATAGAGAAAATAGAAGCTGTTTTCGAGATCTGTGCATGTTTGGAAGTGAGCAAGGTAAAATTTGCCGCTTGTACATTCTCTGAGAGAGCTCTGACGTGGTGGAATGGACACGTCAAGTCACTAACTCTGGTAGTGGCAAATTCTATGGGCTGGGAGAATCTAAAGCAAATGTTAATGCAAGAGTACTGTCCAAGGGGCGAAGTACAAAAGCTAGAGCAGGAACTTTGGGGCCTTACTATGGTAGGCTCGGACATCACAACCTATACCAATAGGTTTAGTGATTTGGCAATCCTTTGCCCAGGGATGGTTGCTCTAGAGAGCAAGAAGATCGAAAGATACATCTAGGGACTATCACCCCAGATTCGAGGAAGTGTACTAGCTTCCAAACCAGTCACTTTCGATAGTGCCAAACAGTTGGCACAAGCTCTCGTTGACCATGGAATCTTTCAGGGCTTCATAATTGCTGTCCCGGAGCAAACCATAGAAAAAAATAACAAGAACATCAGTACCAACAACAACAACAACAAGAAGTTTTGGAACAAGAGGAAGAGTCAGTTTTCACAGGAACCTTCCAAGAAGCAACAAATAGTGGCAGTCCATGCCGCTACTAGCCCCACTGCTACTCCTGTTACCTCTGCACCAGCGAAGCAATATGCTGGGAACCTACCGAAGTGCAGAAAATGCAATTTCCATCACAACAGAAATTGTCGGGAGATGCACTATAACAGCTGCAAAAAGAAGGGGCACACTGCCCGTTTCTGTAAGGCACCGGCACGAATAATCACTCAAGTCCCTGGGGCCGGTGTGGGCCAGGCGTGTTATGGGTGTAGGGAGGCTGGACACTACAAGAGGGACTGCCCTAAGACAAGGAATGTTGGCGGCATAGGAAGAGTGATGGCAATAGGGCAGAACGAAGCAATAGCTGACCCCACGGTGGTTATGGGTACGTTTCTCCTCAATAACGCTTATGCATGCATAATCTTTGATTGTGGTGCGGAGAGGAGTTTTGTGAGTCATAAATTCAAGCACATACTAAAACAGAACCCTCAATCACTCAATAAGATATTTACAGTAGAAATGGAAAACGGTAGAACAGAAAGCACAAACGATATGTACATAGGCTGCACACTAACTCTAAACGAACATTCATTTCAAATCGATCTAATGCCGATCACTATAAAGAGCTTTGATGTCATCATCGGTATGGATTGGTTAAGCCTACACCATGCCGATATACTTTGTCACGAAAGGGTCGTTCGCCTAAATCTGCCAAACGGCGAAACTCTTGTCATTTATGGTGACAAGCCCGATACCAATTTATAGATCATCTCTTGCTTCAAAGCCCAAAAATACCTGCGTAAGGAGTACCATGCCTTCTTAGCCCACGTAGTAGATAAGGAAAAAGAAGTGAAAGAACTCAAAGACATTCCAGAAGTCTGCGATTTTCCTGATGTCTTCCCTGAAGATCTTCCAGGAGTCCCACAAAAACGACAAGTCGAGTTCAGGATCGATTTAATTCCCGGAGCTACCCCAGTAGCTAAGTCGCCATATAGCCTAGCGCCAGTTGAGATGCAAGTATTATCCAGCCGTGACATCCCCAAATTCTCGGTCAGAAAAGACCGATTTTCATTTATGCTTTTAAAATATTTTCAGAGTAAATCCTTTTGATTTGAAAGAGTTGCGGAATTTGTTCCCAAAACAAAACATGATAAAACAATATTTATCAAAGCATTTCATCAAGAGATGCATTTTCATTATAATCAAAACTCGGGATTTCATGTTCCGATACAGACCATAAAGCATAAACGATAAACATTACAAGTCATTCAACAAATATATACATAAACAGACTTGTAAACAAAACAACAAGATGATCCATCCATCTTATGCCCTTGCGCCACTTCCTGTAATTCAAATAAAACTGAGTGGGTCAGGCTTGGGAGCCTGGTGAGCATATAGGGTTTTCAACCCACAATAAATAAATTAAATTTAATTTCTCCAACCAATCACTATCCCGATTACCCATTCCCGTTATCCTCACTTTATGTCCCTAAAACAACATCTATCTCAAGGGACCTAATCTAGGATTTTCATCGGGACGGACATCACTGCTAAGGGGTTTCCTCAACAATAGATATCCTAAAGGCAACCATTAGGGGGATAGAGTACACTGGTGAACACATCGTTCACAACACCTACAGGTTATGAGCCTGCTAGCGTTCCACAGGACTGTCTAGAAAGAGTCCGTGGTCGTTATCCATACTCCGCTGAATAACTAGATCAACAACAACAACATCGAGGCCTCTCATCTGTTTATTACACACCAACTATCTACCCATGTTCTACCCAACATATTAGTAGATAAAAATATATATTTTCATACATAGTTTAAAACCTGTATAGCATTTTCATTCAATATATATTCCACGCAACAGACGAGGCATACCCACATAACACGTATTTCATAGAAAACAAATCAGATCTATGAGATAGAATAAAGTGAATATACATTCACACATATAAAAACAAAATATACACATAACAAGTAAATCTTATAAAATACTTCATAGTTATGCGTTAGAAGAAAGTAACTACACACTCACACATATAAACCACAATTTACTTAATACACTCAAACCATACTTGTATTATTATCGTGTTTATGAAAGGTAGTATACACTCACTTGATCAGAAGATGATCGGACAGCACTACGACTTGCAGAAGTAGTAATCCTCAGTAGATCTGGAAGATCTCTACAAAAATCAAACTTCTCGCGGGTAGAGCTTCGACTCGGGAACCGCACTTCTCGGGATCTTCGGGATCTCGGGACTTGCTTCCGGGCTCGAGAATAATACCGGGGCTTTGGGGTATTTCTAGCACGCAAAACGATGCAAAACGGGAGAGAGAAGAGAGAAAATTAGCAAAAGAGCCGGCTACCCTCGCATCCTATTTATAGGAGGCTGGAGCCTCGGAGTACGCGGGGCGTACGCGTCCGAATTCGTCACTGCATGCATCATCCGAAGCCACTTGCTGCGAGTGTCGACACCTTCGGTGTACGCGGGGCATACACGAGTATGCGGGGCGTACTTTGGATCGGATCGCTGACTCCCCTTCGGATAATGCCGTATTAAATAATTAAATTTAAATACAAAATATTTAATTAACTTCGGAAAATCATATCTTCTTCATACGAACTCCGTTTTCGATGTTCTTTATATCCACGCGTAGGTGAGACTATGCTCTACAACTTTCGTTTAGACATTAATATTCAAATATATCAAGTTTATCTTACACTTGAATTTTGACGCTTATTTTTATTCTTAATTAATCAAACCACATAATTAAGCAATTAAGCACAAAACACATAATACTCAAATAATACACTTCTATTATTTCAAAACTGGTTACAAAGGTTAACCTGGACTATTACATTGCTAAAAATGGCAAGCCCGGAAACACAGGCGTTACAATTCTCTCCACCTTAGAATGATTCCGTCCCCGGAATCACACATCAACAAACAAATGCGGATAGCGACCAAAAACTCGTAGTGTCCATATCGTGTTCTGAATGCAGTCTTCTCTATATCCTGCTCTCTTACTTTCAAATGATGATATCCTGTCCTTTGGTCGATCTTTGAAAAATAACTTGAACCTTGCAATTGATCAAACATGTCATCAATCCTTGGCAACGGATATCTATTCTTTATTGTTGCCTTGTTCAGCTCTCGGTAATCAATGCACATTCTCATACTTCCATCTTTCTTCTTCACGAATAACACCGGAGCTCCCCAGGGTGATGAACTATGTCTAATGAAACCCTTGTCCAATAACTCCTGAAGTTGCATCATTAGCTCCTTCATGTCCGTTGGTGCTAATCGATAAGGTGCTTTTGCAATCGGCGTCGTTCCTGGCAACAAGTCAATACAGAATTCCACTTGTCGATCAGGCGGTAATCCAGGAAGATCTTTGGGAAATACTTCCAGATAATCACACACCACTGGAATATTCTGCATCACCTTCTTTTCCTTCTTAGCATCGATCACGAATGCTAAGTATGATGTACACCCTTTGGTCAAACATTTTCTAGCTTTCATTAGAGAAATGATTCCAGAATTTACTCTGCGTTTATCTCCACACACCATAAACGAATCTTTCCCAGGCGGGTTCACTTTCACTATCTTCTTCTTGCACAAAATCTCAGCATCGTTGGCGCTAAGCCAATCCATTCCCAATACGATGTCGAAACCATTAAGTTCGATAGGCAATAATTCCCCGTGGAACTTATTCCCATTCAGATCAATTAAGATCTTTTTCATACGATGGCTAACAGGTACAAACTTGCCACTAGCAACTTCGACTAATAAGGCATTATCTAGTCTATCAACAAGAAAAGCTAGCTTTCTACCAAATTCATGCGATATAAAGGAGTAGTTGGCTCTAGAATCAAATAAAATTTGGGCAGGCAAATTGTTAACAAGAAAGGTACCTGAAGCGACATCAGCTTCATCTTTAGCAGCTTCCAGTGTCATATGGAATGCTCTCGCCTTTGGCTTTGGCGGAATGTTGGGTCTAGCTGCCTCCTTCTTCTTCGGGCAGTCCCTCGACATGTGTCCCTCCTCACCACAACCATAGCAAACCTTCTTAGAGAGGGTACAATCATTGGCATAGTGCCCTAGCTTTCCACATTTGTAGCACATGGCCCTACCTCACATTTTCCATGATGCTTCTTCTTACATTTGTCGCACCATTTCGCTTCGCCTCCACTTCCCCTCGAACCAGACTTCGAGAACTTGTTTTTCTTGTTGGACCCTGAATTTCCATCGAACTTCCTCTTTTCACCAACATCTATCCTTTCCAGACCCTTTTCCTTCTGCTGGGCCTCCACATTCTTAGCTGCACGAACAACCGTTTTCAGAGTAGTTGCCATCTTGACTGTCAGACCAAAGTCGGCAGGCAGTCCATTAGCAAACCTCTCAATCTTGGAGAGTTCCGTTGGCACTAGGTACGGAAATAACTTCATTTTCTCAGTGAATGCAGTAGCATAATCATCTATGCTCATCCTCCCCTTCTTCAAGTTTTGGAACTCATTGTTCAGATCAATCAGATCTATCTCTGAACAATACTGCACCCTTAGCTGTTGCAAGAACTCCTCCCATGACATTTTCAGGGCTTCTCCTCGTGACAAAGTATCTGCCAACAACTTCCACCAACTCAAGACTCCAGTCTTCAGTTGTCTAACCGCAAAGACGGTCTTCTGTTTGTTGCTACAGTCGCAACTTTCAAATATCATCTCCATTTCGGAGATCCAATCCATTATCTCAATAGGCTTTGGGCTTCCAGAAAGACTTGGCGGCTTGGCGCCCAAGAAGTTCTTGTACATTCGCCCATCCTTGTTGTTTCTCCTTTCCGGATCGTTCCTTCGTTCTCCTTGAGTCCCAACTTGACTCATCATGCGACTATTGTTCCCTTCCTCCGATTGCTCGGGAATCAATTCAGGTTCCTCAATAGGTATGATAGGTTCATCCCTATTATCCAACATCTGTCGCATCTCATCCCTTTGTTCGGCTAACATAGCCCGAATCATGGCTTGCACCCCAGCCATTGTTATTGGTTCTGGTGCTGCTGCTATAACAAGTATTTGCTCAATCACTGGCGGTTGATTCCTGTTTTCATCCGCGTTTCCAACACCACTCCTTGTTCTCACCATTTTTGATCTACACACCGAATAAGGTGAAATTAGATCCTCTTTCATGATAGATATTCAAATCATCCATATTACTCCGAAACGTTTACATGCTAGTTCTAATAACGTAGGCATACACTTAGAATCCTACACACATAAGGTTTCCAGATCCGGTCGGCAACAGACCGTAGATCCGAACAAATTATATCATATATGGCAACATATAACATTTAGCACATAAAAGCATTTTAAGCAACTTTTCTAAAATAAACTAGTGCTCGTGTCTAAAATCCAACAGACACACATCTCAAAATTCCACTTAGCATTCTAAGTTTAAGTCTAGAAATCCTACAAATTCCTAGTTCGCTTAAACTAATGCTCTGATACCAACTGTGACATCCCCAAATTCTCGGCCAGAAAAGACCGATTTTCATTTATGCTTTTAAAATATTTTCAGAGTAAATCCTTTTGATTTGAAAGAGTTGCGGAATTTGTTCCCAAAACAAAACATGATAAAACAATATTTATCAAAGCATTTCATCAAGAGATGCATTTTCATTATAATCAAAACTCGGGATGTAATGTTCCGATACAGACCATAAAGCATAAACGATAAACATTACAAGTCATTCAACAAATATATACATAAACAGACATGTAAACAAAACAACAAGATGATCCATCCATCTTACGCCCTTGCGCCACTTCTTGTAATTCAAATAAAACTGAGTGGGTCAGGCTTGGGAGCCTGGTGAGCATATAGGGTTTTCAACCCACAATAAATAAATTATATTTAAATTCTCCAACCAATCACTATCCCGATTACCCATTCCCGTTATCCTCACTTTATGTCCCTAAAACAACATCTATCTCAAGGGACCTAATCTAGGATTTTCATCGGGACGGACATCACTACTAAGGGGTTTTCTCAACAATAGATATCCTAAAGGCAACCATGAGGGGGATAGAGTACACTGGTGAACACATCGTTCACAACACCTACAGGTTATGAGCCTGCTAGCGTTCCACATGACTGTCTAGAAAGAGTCCGTTGTCGTTATCCATACTCCGCTGAATAACTAGATCAACAACAACAACAACATCGAGGCCTCTCATCTGTTTATTACACACCAACTATCTACCCATGTTCTACCCAACATATTAGTAGATAAAAATATATATTTTCATACATAGTTTAAAACCTGTATAGCATTTTCATTCAATATATATTCCACGTAACAGATGAGGCATACCCACATAACACGTATTTCATAGAAAACAAATCAGATTTATGAGATAGAATAAAGTGAATATACATTCACACATATAACAACAAAATATACACATAACAAGTAAATCTTGTAAAATACTTCATAGTTATGCGTTAGAAGAAAGTAACTACACACTCACACATATAAACCACAATTTACTTAATACACTCAAACCATACTTGTATTATTATCGTGTTTATGAAAGGTAGCATACACTCACTTGATCAGAAGATGATCGGACAGCACTACGACTTGCAGAAGTAGTAATCCTCAGCAGATCTGGAAGATCTCTACAAAAATCGAACTTCTCGCGAGCAGAGCTTCGACTCGGGAACCGCACTTCTCGGGATCTTCAGGATCTCGGGACTTGCTTCGGGGCTCGAGAATAATATCGGGGCTTTGGGGTATTTCTGGCATGCAAAACGATGCAAAACGGGAGAGAGAAGAGAGAAAATTAGCAAAAGAGCCGGCTACCCTCGCATCCTATTTATAGGAGGCTGGAGCCTCGGAGTACGCGGGGCGTATGCGTCCGAATTCGTCACTGCATGCATCATCCAAAGCCACTTGCTGCGAGTGTCGACACCTTCGGTGTACGCGGGGCGTACTTCGGATCGGATCGCTGACTCCCCTTCGGATAATGCCGGATTTAATAATTAAATTTAAATACAAAATATTTAATAAACTTCGGAAAATCATATCTTCTACATACGAACTCCGTTTTCGACGTTCTTTATATCCACGCGTAGGTGAGACTATGCTCTACAGCTTTCGTTTAGACTTCGTTGGCAAATTTTGATTTTATTTTTATTATTTATTTTTAATAGGCCGGGATAGAAACTTTCGTTATAAATTCATAACTTCTTCGTTTGACATCCGTTCTCGCCTAACTATTTATCGCTTCGATACCAACAACGAGACCTTCGATCCTCGTTTAGATTGTTCCGGCTAAAAATCGCTCGATCTCAAATCAAGTATTTCAGGCTGCATACCGCTAAGTCGAAACTTTGATAAATCATAACTTCTTCATACGAAGTCAGATTTGGGCGTTCTATATATATTCGGAAACCTCGTTTCAACTACTACATTAATATTCAAAGATATCAAGTTTATCTTACACTTGAATTTTGACGCTTATTTTTATTCTTAATTAATCAAACCACATAATTAAGCAATTAAGCACAAAACACATAATACTCAAATAATACACTTCTATTATTTCAAAACGGGTTACAAAGGTTAACCTAGACTATTACATTGCTAAAAATGGCAAGCCCGGAAACACAGGCGTTATAATTATCTCCACCTTAGAATGATTCCGTCCCCGGAATCACACATCAACAAACAAATGCGGATAGCGACCCATCATGTCACTCTCTGTCTCCCAGGTGAGATTCGGCCCATTCGTGTGTTTCCATCGGAGAAGCACTAACCCAACCATCTTGCGTCGCAATTTCTTAGTCTTTCGGTCAACAATTGCCTCTGGTTCTTCAATCAACCTTTTGTTCTCATTGATTCTCAACTCCGAAATTGGAAGCATGTCGGGAACTTCCCCCGTGAACTTTCTCAAATAACACACATGAAAAGTGTTACGAATTCCATTCAGTTCTTCTGGTAGTTCGAGCTTGTAAGCTTGGTTCCCAATCCTCTGAAGAACTTTAAACGGTCCAATAAACCTTGGACTCAATTTTCCCCTTTTACCAAATCTTATAAGTCCCTTCCACGGCGAGACTTTAAGCAAAATCGAATCTCCAATTTCAAAAGTTATCGGTCTTCGCTTTTTGTCAGCATAGCTCTTTTGACGATCCTGAGCTGTTAACATTCTTTCCCTAATTATTTTCAACTTTTCAGCAATTTGATAAACCATCTCCAGTCCCATAAACTGCTTTTCCCCAGCCTCAAGCCAACAAGACGGCGTACGACACTTCTGTCCATACAAAGCTTGTAAGGTGCCATCTTAATGCTCGAGTGGAAACTATTATTATAGGAAAGTTCTACCAAAGGTAAATGTTCATCCCAATGGAAATTCGACAATTCTTGGGCCTTGCTGGCTATTACCGAAGATTTATACAAAACTTCTCAAAGATTGCTAAACCACTTACCACCTTGACACAGAAGGGTGTAATTTTCAATTGGGAAGAAAGACAAGACGCTGCATTCCAAACACTGAAGCAGGCACTATGCAGCGCGTCTATATTGTCCTTGCCAGAAGGAACAGAAGACTTCGTGGTCTACTGTGATGCATCTAATCAAGGTCTTGGATATGTTCTAATGCAATGAGGAAAGGTCATCGTCTACGCCTCGAGACAACTAAAGACACACGAGGTCAATTACACTACACACGACCTCGAACTGGGAGCAGTCATTTTTGCCTTAATGATTTGGAGACACTATCTCTATGGCACAAAATGCTCAATCTTTACCGATCACAAGAGCCTTCAACACATCCTCAATCAAAAGGAACTCAACATGAGACAAAGATGATGGGTTGAACTGTTGAATGACTACGAATGTGAAATTCGTTATCATCCAGGAAAAGCGAATGTGGTGGCTGATGCTCTTAGTCGAAAGGAATACTCAGGCCGCCGAGTGAAATCCTTAACCATGACGATCCATTCACACTTGTCCATGCAAATGAAGGAAACTCAGAGGGAAGCCTTGAAATTAGAGAATGTGACGGGTGAAGCCTTAAGAGGAATGGATAAGAATCTTGAAGTCAAGGGCGACGGAGTTCGTTACTTCATGGATTGGATCTAGACACTGAAGTTTGGTGGATTCAGAGACGTGGTCATGAACGAGGCTTATAACACTCGATACTCCGTGCATCCAGGTTCGGACAAGATGTATCTGGACCTCAAGAAACTGTATTGGTGGCCGAACATGAAAGCAGAGATCGCTACCTATGTGGGCAAGTGTCTGACTTGTGCCAAAATCAAGGTAGAGTACCAAAAGCCATCAAGATTACTACAACAACCGAAAATACCCGAGTGGAAGTGGGAGCGGATAACCATGGACTTCATAACCAAATTACCCAAGACAGCAGGTGGGCTAGACACCATCTGGGTAATCATCGATAGATTAACAAAATCCAAACACTTCTTACCCATAAAGGAAACCGACAAGATAGAGACGCTAGCTCGAACAAACATCCGAGAGATTGTACGACTACATTGTGTACCAATATCCATAATCTCGGACAGAGATAGTAGGTTCACCTCGCGATTCTGACAGTCGCTAAAAAAATCTCTTGGAGCGAAACTAGACATGAGTACCGCTTACCATCCACAAACCGACGGTCAAAGTGAGAGGAACATACAGGCCTTGGAAGATATGCTAAGAGCTTGTGTAATCGATTTTGGTAAAGCATGGGATACCAATTTACCACTAGTCGAATTTTCATACAACAATAGCTATCACTCCAGCATTAAAGTTGCTCCATTCGAAGCCCTCTATGGACGGAAGTGCATATCACCACTGTGCTGGGCTGAAGTGGGTGACACGCAACTAGCTAAGGGAAAAGTACCCGACAACGCTCTCACGGGCCCGAAAATTATAAGAGAAACGACTGAGAAGATTGTACAAATTCGGGAATGACTAAAGGCTTCAAGATATAGAAAAAAGAGTTATGCAGACAAAAGACGAAAGCCCTTAGAATTCAGGTTGGCGACCGAGTGCTATTGAAGGTCTCGCCCTGGAAGGGGTTAATACGTTTCGGAAAATGTGGGAAACTAAACCCAAGATATATCGGACCATTCGAGATCCTTGCAAGGATCGGCCCGGTAGCATACAAACTTCGACTGCCGCAAGAACTCAATAATGTACATCCTGATGAGTTTTGGTCATAAGACATCCTATGCGCTCATACAAACCCTAATGCTTGGATCTAGGTTTCTCTATTGTACATGCTTTGAATCCAAGACTATAAACCCTAATTCTAGCATTCAAATAATCATATTAACATGAGAATAAATTTATAATGTTACCTTCATTGTTATGTAGCAATAACAATCCCAATTCCTCCTTGATTGACTTTGGAAGGCTTAGAGTCACAAGTGTCACTCCTCTAATGGTTCACAAACACCATAAGCAAGAGGATGAAGAGGAGAGAGGATGGAGGCTGCCAAAACTCGTGTGAAACCCTAGCAAGAAGCTTAGCCACGTTTTTGGTCCTTAAGGGTTCTATATATAGTTAGGCTATTAGGGTTATCTAACAAGGAAACCCTAATTTGGTTACTTAAGCCCTAAGCAACCCATGGAGCCTTTTCCTTAAGGCCTTGGACGATTTCATATGGGCTTCCCCTATAGAATTCGTCCACCTTATAATATAAGGCAATCCACGACCCAAATTGCAATTATCTTATAATTATAATTTCAGTCCCTTAAGTTTAATTAATCTCTTTTAGTCACAAAACTAATTACTAAATAATTCTTGACTAATATTAATTAAACAATATGATTTCTCCTTTAATATATTATTCCCATAATATATTAATAAATCATATTTAATCCTTTCTCTCCATAATTCATCCTATCAAGTTGCTTTGGTGAAGGCAACCCAAAAGGACCATGCACCATCGGGTCAAGTACATACCAAAATAGTTATGGACTTAGACACTAATCCAATAGTCTCCCACTTGGATAAGTCTAACAACTATTCTCCGTATGACTTCGGATCCCGATCTGCAATCGTAGCTTTCCAAAGCCGCTGTCAACTCTGATCATATCAAATACGCGTGTCCTTAGATACGGGATCATATATTCCTCCATTCTAGATATCATATGAGATATGATTTCAAATCATTCTCTTTGTACTATATCTCGATTTCCGATTTATGACGACGGACTAATTGAACAAATCAAATTAGCCCTAGCCCGACCGAGCATTTATGTTTGTCATCACTAAACCATCGAGGGGCCCAAAGATATCGCTTTTATTCTACTTTGAATAAAAGGAATGGATAAACTTTGATACAATGCTCGCTTGCACTCACTAACCAAATCACACACAACAATATGTTTTATAACACCAAGTTACTAGTGCGTTTACATATTATCAATGTGCAACCGATTCGCAAGATACAACTCACACATCTCGGTTTCAAGAATATAAGATGTTATCGTCTCACTAATCACTCGTGATACAATTCATGGAGTGATCCAAGTGAGCGTGGGTTTAATCCAATGCTCAAATCATATTCGTAAGCACTCATGAACGTTGCAGCAAACATTTGCTTATATCTAATGCTCTTTAGACAATCCACACACCAATTCACGACAGTCTTCATTCATATCTACTTCCAACATATGA
This sequence comes from Lactuca sativa, assembly GCF_002870075.4. NCBI lineage: Eukaryota > Viridiplantae > Streptophyta > Magnoliopsida > Asterales > Asteraceae > Lactuca > Lactuca sativa. The sequence continues at coordinate 93,094,286 of NC_056629.2, forward strand.
ATGACTGTGGCCCGTTCGAATAATTCGATTATTCTTAATAAACTCAATTATTCTGGAAGTCAAAACATGCAAATTATGTGAAACACAAGAATAATACTAATCCCATATGGCCTCAAACCTTTGAGTATAAATAAAACGCCTTTTATTTATCACCATATTGATTACTCATTATTTGTCGTTTCGGGTAATCAACTTCTTACTTGAATTATTACACTTGTCCCATGCTCCTAGCATGCACACAATGTTTACCTATGGTTCTTACTTTTGTGAAATAGACAAATTGAACACATTTCCAATCATTCTCATTTTACAACTCCAAATCCTTTTTCATAAGTGTAAGAATATCAAATTCTTGCTACTTATAGAATATGCTAGATTCTAACACTTTATGCAACAAACCTTTCGTAATGTAACTGCACCAAAGTCACAAAGACTATTGCCAATGATATTACAAAGTCCTCTATCGGAGATTGTTACAAGACAATTCCTTAGATATGATGTCTCTCTTTCAAAGTACATTCGTTTGAACATCCTTTTGCATAAAAGTTTCTAATCTAGACATAGATTTTCAATATTTACTTCCTAATATGAACACGCTTCCATATTTTCCTCATGACAACTCATTCTTAATAGAATCTTTTCTATTTGTAATGATGTCGATATGATCCATCCAATATGGAAACATTTCCATAATTTCCAATACTATACTTCCAACTACTCACAAGCGACCAATTCTCGTCGAACTTTGAATTGTCCTTTGATAGTTGTTTAATTATTTTAGTCAAAACCGATTCTAGTCCCTTTTTCCTCTAAATGCGCTAGACATTTGGAAAATTTTAGAATGGTCAAACATTAAAGCATTTGCAATTGATCCTATACCCGAAGCGTATGGGACACGGCGCATAATGTTTTATTTGCTATGTTCTCAAAATTCGAATTATGAAGAGGAATGCCGTAATCATAATCGAAATTTTAAGAACACACTATGTACCCTTGACTAAGTTTATTAACATTTCTCAACCTAATCCTTTAGATTTGAAATGAAGCATAATATTCTCTCCCTTAATTATAGCAAAACAACCTTTCAACTATTACAACTTTGCAAAGTATGACTCTTGTTTTCTATAATTAATATTGCTAACCTTGCAATACTTTCCTTAATAATCATAAAATCATAACTTTTATGCTCCCACTATCATGATGATTACTATATAAACATAACACTTATGCTCCTACTAACATCTTAACTTCCAGAAAGACAATACTTATTAAATCTCTTAAGTTCATGTTTCAAATACTTAGTGCTTTGATAATCTTTTATCAAGGCTTCTTGAACTTATACACTTTTTCCTTCGATAGTTCATATGTGTCTTAAACAATTAAGACCAATTGCCAAATCTCACAATTCGAATCATGGAGAGGGATACCGTAACCATAATCAAATTTGAGAATGCAATTTTACTATCTTTTTAAAATCTTTCTTAGTGAAAGCATTTCCTCACAGTCATTTTCATGAAGGAGGAAATCTTATGAAACTTAGATTTAAACGGTGTATGTGTTCCTATCCATGTGAATTTGTTAAAACCAAAGTTTACGACAAATTCAAACTCATATGGACCGAACTTTCTTAATCTTTATTTCTTGCCTTATGGTAGCATAGTTGCCCACCATGACTTCCAAGTAGTTAAGCAGCTCACCATTTCCTATCAATGTACCTTTCATTGATTAAGGTTATTTTCCTTTTATGCATTCAAAATGAGAACTCATAGAACTCTCATGCATAATTAACTCGATTGGATTTGCACAGAACCAAAATAATGTCATCACGATAGGTTGTAAACCTCAACTCGTGTGCTAGTGATGATCGATAAGGTTTATTTGATTTGTTCTTGAAACCTTTCAAGACCATTAAGGCTCCCACTGACTCCTTGACATATAAGATTCTTTTGTCAATAAACATTTCTTGACAAACAAATAGTCAAGAGTTAGAGTAGCTTTTATCAAAAACACTTCATAAATTGGTCCTAGTCGGTCTTTGTCTTATTCAAGACATCACAACTTTCCACATTTGATGAATGTTATAAACCTTTAATACTTTTCACTCATTGTCACAATCTTAACTTTAATACTTGTTATTGGGACGAAGTATGATTGACTTCTTGATTTAACCATTTCTTCAATCCTTGATTCCTCTTCTTAGACATACAATTGTACTAAGACTCACTTAGAGGATCAATTGAGATATGGTTCTTAATCATTAAGACCTATCATAAAGCATAAAAGCTACTCTCCCTTCTTCTTAGAATGGAGAAACTTTTATCTTTCTGCCTACTTGATTCTTCTTATTCGTTCTGCTATTGATCTAAACCCTTTAATCAATTCAGAATTACACCTAATCTTGTAAGTATAATCGTATTTACTAAACCTTTAGTAAATCATGACGAATATCTTTGTTACTCTTATGGTGGACTTGATCAACACGCAACTTTGTGTATTCGATCTCCAAGTCCTTTACTTTACACTTTGTCAATGAATTAGTCTAATTTCCAAATATGAAATTTCTCATTCATCGTGCAACCAAGTTGCATGATTCCAAGTTTCCGTCCAATTGAAACTTGGGCGATGAGAAACTCTCCCTATTTGGTAAATTCTCGACTTTCCATAAATAACATAATAAGAACCAAATCCATTATTGCAAATAATAGAAACATTTTAACATCAATTTTTTTTTCATACTCGCCATTGTAAGGATAAATAAATAAAATTTAAAATCAAAATTTATTTTATTGCGGAAAATTTTTTCCTTACAATGCAACTCATTGAAAAACTTATGCTAATACATCTTTCTTAGCAATCTAATTCTAACTCTAAGTAGTAGCTCAAGAATCTAATCTTCGAGAAACGCGATCGAAATCCATTCCTTCACGGTTAGATTCTGCTCACTTCTTCTCTTAAGCTTCCTTTCTTTTCTTTGATCCTACAAAAAATCAATTGTAATCTTATCACATTATGTATTCAGAATCTAGAATGAAGCTTAAAAGAGTTAGTCAATGGATTTTACCTAAATTAGAGTCATACGTTTCGACTCTCCCATCTCTTAGATCTCTTAGGTAAATGGGGCAGCTTTGTCTCCAATTCCCTTTCTCTTGGTAATAAAACCAAATTGACTCTTTTGGAACATGACATGGAACTACTTCAAACATTGTCTTTCTCTTGTGATCAAACTTTTCGATCATAGCATGTCTTTCGTTGCCATTGTCTATATCCATAGAGGTCTCGAAGGCAGATTCACCAATCAACTTTGCTTTTCTATTGCGCCAAATCATTGCAGATTCAGCAGCAATAAGCATATAGGTGGGATCTATAAGGGTCACGTCGTAGTTCATCATATAGTACTCTCTTACGAACTCACTATATGAGTTGGGAAGTGACTGAAGAAGCCAATCAACAGCCATTTCCTCACAGACAACGGATCCCAGCATTCTTAACCTATCAATGTGTGACTTCATCCCTAGGACGTGTGCACACACGGACTTTCCTTCTTTATGTTCACTTGCCAAAAGGGCTTGAGTGATCTTGAACTTTTCAAGCCTTTGAACTTGTGGGTTAAGGAGAATAATTGGAGGAGGAGGAGGAAGTGAAGAATGATTTCTTGCTCCTCGATCGAATCGTGGAATATCATCTTCATGTGGAAAGCTTGTTCCACGGGATTTGGGAAGACCGTAGTTGTCGAACTTTGACATCTACAAAACGGGAGAAAACGAATTCAAGTTAGTTGATTGATTGAGTACTTAGTAAATCACCCAAATGAGATACTAAGGCTAGGACCCAACACAATATTCTACAACTCGGGAGAGGGATGCCGTAACCCTATGTCACACCCCCGAACCAGACGGCGGAAACGTCCGGGGGCTGTCGTGACTCAATTGAATACCATAACATTGAATATATATGAAACATAACAACATTCGTCACCGTGCATTAATATATTACAACCAGTAGTGTTTACATGTCATACATTGTTTAAACATTACATTCCCAAAAATTAATTTGTTCAATTCATACAAAACTAAACTGCAAGCCATCACTGAATAAGATTTCCTTTGATTCACCGGTTCCCTGAGAATACAAGTATTTTGAAAAACGTCAACATATGAAATGTTGGTGAGTTCATAAGTTGTATTTGAAAACAATGCTTCGTATCGTTTGAAAACCACCAGAAAATCCGATATTTTCTGAAAATAGTATAGTCAAAAAGGTGTGAAGATCCATAAGTATGCTTGTTTGTTTTCTATACTTGTAAAATATTGTTTATTGAAATCGTATGTGTTCTGAATTTGTATGTATTGAAAACCCTATGAAAACCCGATGTTTTCCTAATTCTTTGAATTCCATGAAATTACTTGAAACCATTGCAACGCATGAAGTTATCATTCCAGACGACATTGGATTATTCTTGAGCATGACTATCCGCCACAAACACGCGTTACACAAACGACTAGTCTATAGCAATACTAACGATCCCGAAGGCGTCGTCCGTACTAGTCACGTTATCCAACCGTCCTGTTGTCCCACATCCGAAGAGAAGGAGGACACGAAGGCCTCGACGACTCCATTAGCCGGTTGGGGATAAAAAGGTACGAGGGGTCCCAGACCCGCCTCGCAAAAAGGCAGACTCTACTAGCGACACTAAAGGACCCTTGGGGACCAGTAGTCTACAACCATTGAAAGTCCGGTTACGTCGTGTCGGGTTGGTAAAACCCAACACTTCGTAAGATGAAGTCTTTGGGCCTTAAGATCAGGTCGTCGGGCTAGCTAGGCTCAACGAACAAGATTTTACACTTGTGGGGCCCAAAGATAGTGCGTAGACGTCTGTGCACATGTATAATGTATTCCGAATCGTTATTTGTATGAATCATAGTATTGTAGTATCATAGTATCGTTGTGTTAGTGGTTTCGGATTTTTATTGGTTCGAGACCGAACCAATTCGTTTAACAACGACTTTTGGTATTGTAGTGTATTGTATTTTGTCGATAGTAGTAGTACCATTATTTGATCATACTGCATGTATTGAATTAGTCTTGGAAATTTTCTGTTTTCAGCCCCTCCTCGTTTGTAAAATTTACCTTTTCAACCCTTTATTTAAAATATTTTCCGGTTTGGTCCTTAAATCAATTTTCTTGACATTTTAACACCAAAAATTATTGAAATACACATTTTCCAGCATATTTTTCATAGAAAACAGCTTAAGACCCTGAAAATGCAGTTTTCTCGGTTTTAGTCCCTTCTTTTCGCAACTTTGACAATTTTGGCCCAAATTGGAAAATTTTTGCAACTTTGGTCCTTTTTAAATTTAAAAAGCATTTTAAACCTTTGAAAAGGATTTGGAACACTTATAGTCCACTGTTTTACAGAAAATTACAGTTTTGGCCCTCCAAAACAGAAAAATTCGCATAATGGGCCTCATTGGGCCGAAATTTTCATTTTTAGCCCATTAGGCTTGAAATTTATGTTTTTAACCCTCTAATTGAGTATAATTCCAGAAATAGTTTTGTGGAAACTGTTTTGGCACACTTCATCCATCAAAATCTGTGAAATGTCAATTTGGGCCCTTAATTTTGTAATTTTCACATTTTTGGCCCAAAATTTGGGTTTTTAGCTTAAAGAAAATTGTTACTAAATCATTTAGCTATCTTTCTTGAAACACTTTGTATGTAGAATTACATTTCATGCTAAAATCATAAAACTTAAGTTATATCTCGGTTTTGAGGAGTTTTATGGCTAGATCCAACATTAAAACCCATAAAAGCATACATATAAGCATGGAAATCATACAAGGCATATAAACACATATAGATCTACACTTTCACTTGTATTCCCCCCCCCACAAAACTCATAAAAACAGAAAATTGGGGGTATGAAGCTCACCTTGGGTGTTGATTCGGTTTTTGAAGAAAGATTGGAAGAAATGAAGTGATTTTTGGCCTTTGCACTCCTTGATGAACTTTTCGAGTTTATGGGGTCTCTAGAGTGCAAGATCATGATTTTTGCATGGATTAGGAAGTGATTTTTGATAAATAAGGAATACAAATCATAGATCCAAGCAAAACCTTACCTTAGATGATGATTTTGTGGAAGAACCTCCTTGAATGCTTCCTAATTTTCGAGATTTTGGATGGAGAAGAGGAAGAAGTCTTGAGTGAATTTTAGAGAGAGTTTGTGAGTGTTTTGTGTGTGTGTGGTGTTGCTCTCGGCCGAGAATGAGAGAGGAGAGAAGAAGAGATGTGATCTTGAAGTGATTTGCATGGAAGAATGGGAAATAATGCATGGAAGTCCTATGGGTAATAGTGAGGTGGCAAGCAAATAGTCAACTCTTTCTTGGATTTGGGCCTTGGGCCGAGATTTTGGAAGGGAAAAGAAAAATTTGGGGCTTAAATGCTTAATCCCAATTCTCATGGTTAAGTTGAGTGATTTTTGGTCCAAATAAATATAAAGGTGATTTTTATAACTTGTTAGGGTCAAATTAGGTCAATTATGGATCAAAGCTTTCAATTTATTTCATTCTAGGCCCAATATGGCCCATAATATTGAAATAAATTAGTGTGGGTCCAAATAGAGCCCAATTAGGGTTCTAAGCCCATGATAGTCTAATTGGAAGCTTATTGGTCCATTTGGATCCAATAAGGAAGTTCTAGTCCAAGATAGACTTAACAAGAACTTCTAGGGTTTTCCAATTGTTTGATGACTACTAGTAGTAATTGTATGATGTATTTGATTGAAGTTTTTGATTCACACTAACTTGAATGTACAGATTACATGGCTCAAAATTTTCAGTTGTGACACCCTAATTGCAGAACATTTGAAGGTAAGTGAATGACGATTCACTAATTTCCATCACGAAAAACGAAAAAGAAATTTAAGTTTTAAATCTATGAAAACTCCTAGATCCTTTGAGATTCATTGAACTTTCAATGGCATGTTTAAATCTCGATATGCCCCTCTTGTTTGTGATTGGGATGCCGAGGATCACAAAGCGGGTGTGAATAACTATGCAAACTTACATGGTGCCCTTACATGTTACAGTCACCTATTCGATGTGCCGGTAAACCACACACGCTCCACCGAACTATGACAAACATTGAGTCACCCTTTGCTACCTTTGCTTAAAACCATTTAGTGTGCCGGTAAACCACACACGCTCCACTAACGTCTTCGCAAGGGCACAAAGTGTAATTTCATGGAATTGCATCAATTCACTTTTGCCTAAGTAACCAAGATTGGGAATTTTATGAAAATATTTAGTTACTTGTACTTCATTATACTTATAATGGAAGGTTTCGTCCTATCCTACCCGTTCGGCTAACGACCCTCCACTAGTCAAGAGTGCGGTGGGTAAGAGTGGATACCCATTCAATCGCCATTTTATAGGCAATTTCCTTAAACACCCCTTATAGACTAGCTTCGTGAATGAGGCCTACTAACGGTAAGACTGAATTTTACTCATACATATATATAATGTTAGACCTTTAATATTATATATAGTATAGGGTGTATTTTATACTTTCAAAATACTAGGTGGTCTAATTTAACAATTATATTTTTAATTCAATTAAATTGTAAACCTAAACTTTTATGAATTTATTAAACTTGTTTTAATTATACACCTTAATTAATTAACAAAACCATTTGAAGGTAATTTCGTCCCGAAATTCTGTTTGAAAGCTAGATTTGAGAATGCTAGAATAGATGAGGGTACTTCTGCTTCATTTGATCCTCGCGTTCCCACGTGAATTCTGGCCCACGCTTTGCGTTCCACCGTACCTTCACGATCGGGATGCGGCTCTGTTTAGTACGCTTCACCTCCCTGTCCATGATTTCGACTGGTTCTTCGACGAACAGAAGATTCTCATTGATTTCGATTTCGTCAAGAGGAATGACAAGGGTTTCGTCTGATAGGCACTTCTTTAGGTTTGAGACATGGAACACGGGGTGTACACTGTTGAGCTCCGCGGGTAGTTGTAGTCTGTAGGCTACTGGGCCTATTCGGGCGACGATTTCGAAAGGTCCAATGTATCGCGGGTTCAGCTTTCCCCGTTTTCCGAAACGTATAACCCCTTTCCAGGGTGAGACTTTCAACAATACTCGATCACCGACCTGGAATTCTAAGGGCTTTCGCCGTTTATCAGCGTAGCTCTTTTGTCGGTCACGCGATGCTTGTAATCGAGCTTTGATCTGGACAATCTTTTCTGTGGTCTCGTGAATGATTTCCGGTCCCGTTAATGCCCTGTTTGACGTATGCGTTCTTGCTAGCTGGGTGTCACCTACTTCAGCCCAACATAACGGTGATCTACATTTACGCCCGTACAGTGCTTCAAAAGGGGCCACCTTGATGCTCGAATGATAACTATTGTTATATGAAAACTCGATCAACGGTAGGTGGGTATCCCAAGACTTTCCGAAGTCTATCACACATGCACGAAGCATGTCCTCGAGCGTCTGGATGGTTCGTTCGCTCTGACCGTCCGTTTGTGGGTGATACGCAGTGCTCATATCAAGATGAGTTCCCATTGCCTTGTGGAGTGATTGCCAAAACCGCGACGTGAACCTACTGTCCCTATCCAAGATGATAGATTTTGGCACTCCATGGAGTCTTACGATCTCTCGTAGGTACAACCGCGTCAGTCTCTCCATCTTGTAGGACTCTTTGATTGGTAGGAAATGGGCAGATTTTGTCAGTCGGTCGATTATTACCCATATGGTGTCCAGTCCGTCCGACGTCTTGGGCAGCTTGGTCACGAAGTCCATAGATATCCCCTCCCATTTCCACTCAGGGATTGCCGGCTGCTGTAACAATCCTGAAGGTTTTTGGTATTCTACCTTTACCCTAGGGCACGTAAGGCACTTACTAACATAAGTTGCGATTTCCGCCTTCATGTTAGGCCACCAATAGTGCTGCTTAATGTCCAAATACATCTTGTCCGAACCAGGGTGAATGGAGTATCGTGTCTTGTGGGCTTCCTTCATAACGGTCTCTCTAAATCCTCCGATTTTTGGGACCCAAATACGGTTCATGAAGTAGTATACCCCATTCTCCTTGACTTCTAGATTCTTCTCCATTCCGCGTAATGCCTCGCTAGTTCTATTTTCCGCTTTCATAGCCTCTGACTGGACTGATGCGATTTGAGTGGCCAGATGAGATTGAATGGTTATCGAGTGCGTTTTCGTACGACGATTTGTGTACTCCTTCCGACTTAATGCGTCAGCTACCACGTTGGCCTTGCCTGGATGGTACTTGATCTCGCATTCATAGTCATTTAGTAATTCCACCCATCATCGCTGTCTCATGTTCAGCTCCTTTTGATTCAAGATGTGCTGGAGGCTCTTGTGGTCTGTGAAGATGGTTCACTTTGTACCGTACAGGTAGTGTCTCCAAATTTTTAGAGCAAAGACCACGGCTCCCAGTTCTAGGTCATGGGTCGTATAATTTACCTCATGCGTCTTTAGTTGGCGGGACGGATATGCTATCACTCTTCCACGTTGCATGAGAACGCAGCCTAGGCCCTGATTCGACGCGTCACAGTAGACTACAAAGTCTTCTGTTCCTTCAGGTAGAGATAGCACAGGAGCGCTACAGAGAGTTTGCTTCAAGGTTCCAAACGCAATCTCTTGTCGGTCGGTCCACTCGAACGGCACGCCCTTTTGCGTAAGCAAGGTAAGTGGCTTGGCGATTTTTGAGAAGTTTTGGATGAATCTCCTATAGTAGCCTGCTAGGCCTAAAAACTGACGAATTTATGTGGGTGTAGTCGGAGTTGCCCATCCTTCTACAGCCTTGACCTTAGAGGGGTCCACATGAATTCCGTCTTGGCTAATCACGTGGCCTAGCAAATTCACACTCCGAAGCCAGAACTCACACTTGGAGAGTTTGGCGTAAAGCTTTTCCGATCGCAGAGTGTCTAGAATTTGTCGTAGATGCTGGCCGTGCTCCTCCTTGCTTCATGAATAGACGAGAATGTCATCGATAAACACAATGACGAAGTTATCAAGGAACGGTCGACAGATTCGATTCATTAGGTCCATAAATGCGGCAGGTGCATTTGTTAGACCGAAAGGCATTACGACGAATTCATAATGTCCATAGCGGGTTCGGAAAGCGGTTTTGGGAATATCCTCTTCTCGGACCTTGAGCTGGTGGTATCCGGACCGTAGGTCTATTTTGGAGAAATAACTAGCTCCTTGGAGCTGGTCGAATAGATCATCGATTCGGAGGAGTGGGTAGCGGTTTTTAACAGTGAGTTTATTCAACTCTCTGTAATCGATGCACATTCTGAAAGATCCGTCCTTCTTTTTGACAAAAAGCACTGGGGCTCCCCACGGCGAGTAGCTAGGTCGGATAAATCCCTTGTCCAGAAGCTCACTGAGTTGGCTGGACAGTTCCTGCATTTCGGCAGGAGCCAACCGATATGGTGATTTAACGAGAGGAGTCGCTCCTGGAACGAGGTCGATTTGCAACTCAACCTGTCTCTCTGGGGGTACTCCCGGAAGATCTTCAGGAAACACGTCCGGGAATTCACACGCTACCGGAATGTCTTGGATGTTAGTTTCTTCTTTGGTCCTGTCCACTATGTGAGCCAGGAACACCAAATTGTTCTTTCGCAGGTGTTTTTGTGCTTTGATGCACGAGATGAGGTGGAGATTCATACTGGGTTTGTCTCCGTAAATCACTAGGGTTTCGTGGTTCGGAAGACGAAGGCGAACGGCCTTCTCGCGGCACAAAATCTCAGCATGGTGGGGGCTTAACCAATCCATGCCGATAATTACATCGAAACTCCTAATTGATACCGGCATTAGGTCTATTCGAAAGACATGCTGGTTAAGGGTTAGGGTACATCCAGTGTAAATCTCTTCAGTGGATTCGGTTTTCCCATTGGCCATTTCTACCGTATATGTTTCATTTAGCCTCTGTGGTTGTTGCTTTAATAAATGTTTAAACTTCTCGCTCACGAAACTTCGTTCCGCTCCGGTATCAAATAAGATGCATGCATAAGTGTGGTTTAGGAGGAACGTACCGGTCACAACTGCGGGATCCTGGACTGCATCACTCTGACCCATAGTCAGCATTCTTCCTGCTCCTATGTTTCCTGAGTTGTTGTTAGGGCAATCTCGGCGAAAATGTCCCGTCCTTCCGCACCCGTAGCAAGTGTGGCTAGGCCCTGCATTATTGCCGCCGGCATTGGTGTTGTTGTTATTGCGGTAGTTGTTGTTGTTGTTGTTGTTGTTCTGGTTGTTCCCCTGACTCTGGTTCCTAGGAGGGTACGTTCTGCAGAATCTTGCAGTGTGTCCCCTTCGGTTGCAACTGGTGCAATGGAGTTCCCTGCATTCGCCGTGATGGTGGAGGCCGCACTTATTGCAACTAGGAAGATTACCGGAGTAGCGTCTTGAAGCATTTGAAGCAGCTGAGGCTGGAGCATGTGGTCTGACTGGAACCGTTGTGGTGACAGCGTTAACTGCCACTGTTTGCTGCCTTTTAGAGGTCTCGGGGCCCTGACGCCCCTTCCTCTTGTTGTTCCATCCTTTCTTACCACCACTCTCCTTCTTCTTCTCGGTCTCCATTGGTTTCTCGCCTCTTTTGTTGTTATGATCGTACAGCCTCTTTGCCAATCTCTTCGCACTGTCAAAAGTTTCAGGGTTCGCAGCTATCACATTCCCTTGAATGGGGGATGTCAGTCCCCAAATGAATCGTTCAACCTTCTTCCCTTCTGACGTGATCATACCCGGGCACAATAGGGATAATTCGCTGAATCTCGAGATGTATGCGTCGATGTTAGCATTCTGCACCGTGAGATTCCATAGTTCCTGCTCCATCCTTTGAATTTCGCCTCGGGGACAGTACTCAGCCATTAACATTTCTTTCATTTCTGCCCATGGGATAGAGTTGGCGACAGGAAGTGTCATAGCTTCCACATGTCCATTCCACCAAGTGAGGGCTTGGTCCACGAAAGTGCAGGCCGCGAACTTCACCTTCATCTGCTCGGGGCATTCGCATATTTCAAACACCGACTCTACCTTCTCGATCCATCTCTTTAAGGAAATCACCCCTCCCGTGCCGTTGAAAGTTCGGGGTTTAGCGTTCGCAAAATCCTTGTAGGTGCACGTTTTAGTGAGTCCTTGGTTCGTCCCGTTGTTCGAACTTCCGGAGCCTTGACCATTGCCTCCTCCGTTGTTCCCTCGGTGAAGTTGTGCCATAGCTGCGGTGACTGCAGCGGACACGGCTGCCTGGAAAGCAGTGGAGTCAACTTCGGGCGGGGTTGGTTCGGGATTTCCACGAGTAGCTGGGCGAGGCATCTTTCTGTCATGGAACGGAAAGATGTTGAGTGTAGGTGGTCTCTGTGAGGTCGTGATCCTACTAACTAGATGTATGATACGAACCTAAACATTACTACCATCGAGCATATAATCATTACTTCTCATCGCATAACATCTTGTAATATCATAGCAAAACACATAAAAGTTTACTTAATATTATCCGAGTTTAGTACAAGAAAATTTGGTCGTAAGAGCTTACATAAGTAACACTAATCTGACAGCATAACGGCTCCATGAGTAGTGTAGTCACTTAAACATAGAGCTGAAGTACATAATATAGTTCCTAATGACCTACTATGATAAGCCTGTCCCTAATTGCGATGAGCTGCGTCAGGAGGTGGTGCCGAGGTCATATGCCGAAATGTTGCGCCAGTAGCTGCGCCATCTCTGCCATGTCTCCTATAACTTCGTCCCTCTCGTGCTCTGCTCTCACTGCCCGAGCTTCCATAGCGTACAGCTGTTGTCGCAGCGCGGCGATCTCCGCTTCGAGAGAACGGTTCTCTCTTGGGGAATTCACTGGCGGAGCGGGGTGATCTGGCTGTGTCTCGATCTCACATGGTGGGACGGGGTCCTGATCCCCGACCTGACCTTCCTCGTCGTCGTCGTCGATTTCTCCAAACTCGTAGTCAGTGTCTACATATTCGTCGGGTTCGACACTGTGTGCTTCCCCCGGATTCTCCTCCGGTTCCTCCCCAATTATCTCTTGAGCTACTAGAGCCGGATGAAGCTGGATACCCTGCTGTTCTTCCTCAGGCTCCTCCTCCTCTAGCCACCCGTTGTTTCCCTGATTAGGGAAATAGGGGTCTCCAGGGTGATGAAAACCAGCCATGCTGTCTGCGCGAGCACGTAAATATGCTAACATTATTCCTAGGTTCTATGACTATTGTACAGGCCAAGCAAACGTTCTCTTGTTGATGATAAAGGGTATAGTTTTAGGTTCCCTAGCTATCCCGATCTCATCAAGACGTGTGTTAGTTTTACTTTGGAGGGAATGTAGTTGATCAGGCTACATTCACTCCTTCGCATCACTAAGAACAGTCTCGAATTATCCGAGATACCAGCATTATTGTGTTTGATTCGGCGTTAGGCTCTTATTCCTAATGCAAGCAAGTGTGTTTTATTTACTTGTTTTGTTCAGAGTTATGTTAGTCCCTCTTTTTGGTTTATAGTTGCATATCAATGTATGGCTCGACATGCTAGTTCACTATAAACAAAGCTCTGATACCAACCTGTCACACCCCCGAACCAGACGGCGGAAACGTCCGGGGGCTGTCGTGACTCAATTGAATACCATAACATTGAATATATATGAAACATAACAACATTCGTCACCGTGCATTAATATATTACAACCAGTAGTGTTTACATGTCATACATTGCTTAAACATTACATTCCCAAAAATTAATTTGTTCAATTCATACAAAACTAAACTGCAAGCCATCACTGAATAAGATTTCCTTTGATTCACCGGTTCCCTGAGAATACAAGTATTTTGAAAAACGTAAACATATGAAATGTTGGTGAGTTCATAAGTTGTATTTGAAAACAATGCTTCGTATCGTTTGAAAACCACCAGAAAATCCGATATTTTCTGAAAATAATATAGTCAAAAAGGTGTGAAGATCCATAAGTATGCTTGTTTGTTTTCTATACTTGTAAAATATTGTTTATTGAAATCGTATGTGTTCTGAATTTGTATGTATTGAAAACCCTAGGAAAACCCGATGTTTTCCTAATTCTTTGAATTCCATGAAATTACTTGAAACCATTGCAACGCATGAAGTTATCATTCCAGACGACATTGGATTATTCTTGAGCATGACTATCCGCCACAAACACGCGTTACACAAACGACTAGTCTATAGCAATACTAACGATCCCGAAGGCGTCGTCCGTACTAGTCACGTTATCCAACCGTCCTGTTGTCCCACATCCGAAGAGAAGGAGGACACGAAGGCCTCGACGACTCCATTAGCCGGTTGGGGATAAAAAGGTACGAGGGGTCCCAGACCCGCCTCGCAAAAAGGCAGACTCTACTAGCGACACTAAAGGACCCTTGGGGACCAGTAGTCTACAGCCATTGAAAGTCCGGTTACGTCGTGTCGGGTTGGTAAAACCCAACACTTCGTAAGATGAAGTCTTTGGGCCTTAAGATCAGGTCGTCGGGCTAGCTAGGCTCAACGAACAAGATTTTACACTTGTGGGGCCCAAAGATAGTGCGTAGACGTCTGTGCACATGTATAATGTATTCCGAATCGTTATTTGTATGAATCATAGTATTGTAGTATCATAGTATCGTTGTGTTAGTGGTTTCGGATTTTTATTGGTTCGAGACCGAACCAATTCGTTTAACAACGACTTTTGGTATTGTAGTGTATTGTATTTTGTCGATAGTAGTAGTACCATTATTTGATCATACTGCATGTATTGAATTAGTCTTGGAAATTTTCTGTTTTCAGCCCCTCCTCGTTTGTAAAATTTACCTTTTCAACCCTTTATTTAAAATATTTTCCGGTTTGGTCCTTAAATCAATTTTCTTGACATTTTAACACCAAAAATTATTGAAATACACATTTTCCAGCATATTTTTCATAGAAAACAGCTTAAGACCCTGAAAATGCAGTTTTCTCGGTTTTAGTCCCTTCTTTTCGCAACTTTGACAATTTTGGCCCAAATTGGAAAATTTTTGCAACTTTGGTCCTTTTTAAATTTAAAAAGCATTTTAAACCTTTGAAAAGGATTTGGAACACTTATAGTCCACTGTTTTACAGAAAATTACAGTTTTGGCCCTCCAAAACAGAAAAATTCGCATAATGGGCCTCATTGGGCCGAAATTTTCATTTTTAGCCCATTAGGCTTGAAATTTATGTTTTTAACCCTCTAATTGAGTATAATTCCAGAAATAGTTTTGTGGAAACTGTTTTGGCACACTTCATCCATCAGAATCTGTGAAATGTCAATTTGGGCCCTTAATTTTGTAATTTTCACATTTTTGGCCCAAAATTTGGGTTTTTAGCTTAAAGAAAATTGTTACTAAATCATTTAGCTATCTTTCTTGAAACACTTTGTATGTAGAATTACATTTCATGCTAAAATCATAAAACTTAAGTTATATCTCGGTTTTGAGGAGTTTTATGGCTAGATCCAACATTAAAACCCATAAAAGCATACATATAAGCATGGAAATCATACAAGGCATATAAACACATATAGATCTACACTTTCACTTGTATTCCCCCCCCCCCACAAAACTCATAAAAACAGAAAATTGGGGGTATGAAGCTCACCTTGGGTGTTGATTCGGTTTTTGAAGAAAGATTGGAAGAAATGAAGTGATTTTTGGCCTTTGCACTCCTTGATGAACTTTTCGAGTTTATGGGGTCTCTAGAGTGCAAGATCATGATTTTTGCATGGATTAGGAAGTGATTTTTGATAAATAAGGAATACAAATCATAGATCCAAGCAAAACCTTACCTTAGATGATGATTTTGTGGAAGAACCTCCTTGAATGCTTCCTAATTTTCGAGATTTTGGATGGAGAAGAGGAAGAAGTCTTGAGTGAATTTTAGAGAGAGTTTGTGAGTGTTTTGTGTGTGTGTGGTGTTGCTCTCGGCCGAGAATGAGAGAGGAGAGAAGAAGAGATGTGATCTTGAAGTGATTTGCATGGAAGAATGGGAAATAATGCATGGAAGTCCTATGGGTAATAGTGAGGTGGCAAGCAAATAGTCAACTCTTTCTTGGATTTGGGCCTTGGGCCGAGATTTTGGAAGGGAAAAGAAAAATTTGGGGCTTAAATGCTTAATCCCAATTCTCATGGTTAAGTTGAGTGATTTTTGGTCCAAATAAATATAAAGGTGATTTTTATAACTTGTTAGGGTCAAATTAGGTCAATTATGGATCAAAGCTTTCAATTTATTTCATTCTAGGCCCAATATGGCCCATAATATTGAAATAAATTAGTGTGGGTCCAAATAGAGCCCAATTAGGGTTCTAAGCCCATGATAGTCTAATTGGAAGCTTATTGGTCCATTTGGATCCAATAAGGAAGTTCTAGTCCAAGATAGACTTAACAAGAACTTCTAGGGTTTTCCAATTGTTTGATGACTACTAGTAGTAATTGTATGATGTATTTGATTGAAGTTTTTGATTCACACTAACTTGAATGTACAGATTACATGGCTCAAAATTTTCAGTTGTGACACCCTAATTGCAGAACATTTGAAGGTAAGTGAATGACGATTCACTAATTTCCATCACGAAAAACGAAAAAGAAATTTAAGTTTTAAATCTATGAAAACTCCTAGATCCTTTGAGATTCATTGAACTTTCAATGGCATGTTTAAATCTCGATATGCCCCTCTTGTTTGTGATTGGGATGCCGAGGATCACAAAGCGGGTGTGAATAACTATGCAAACTTACATGGTGCCCTTACATGTTACAGTCACCTATTCGATGTGCCGGTAAACCACACACGCTCCACCGAACTATGACAAACATTGAGTCACCCTTTGCTACCTTTGCTTAAAACCATTTAGTGTGCCGGTAAACCACACACGCTCCACTAACGTCTTCGCAAGGGCACAAAGTGTAATTTCATGGAATTGCATCAATTCACTTTTGCCTAAGTAACCAAGATTGGGAATTTTATGAAAATATTTAGTTACTTGTACTTCATTATACTTATAATGGAAGGTTTCGTCCTATCCTACCCGTTCGGCTAACGACCCTCCACTAGTCAAGAGTGCGGTGGGTAAGAGTGGATACCCATTCAATCGCCATTTTATAGGCAATTTCCTTAAACACCCCTTATAGACTAGCTTCGTGAATGAGGCCTACTAACGGTAAGACTGAATTTTACTCATACATATATATAATGTTAGACCTTTAATGTTATATATAGTATAGGGTGTATTTTATACTTTCAAAATACTAGGTGGTCTAATTTAACAATTATATTTTTAATTCAATTAAATTGTAAACCTAAACTTTTATGAATTTATTAAACTTGTTTTAATTATACACCTTAATTAATTAAGAAAACCTTAAGGGTGTGATTTGAACTTTTTCAAAACTATACTAGAATTTTAAAAATTTAACATTCCTAATTAAACTTTTAATCGACTTTTAAATTCCAAAACTTGAGGGCAAGTTTTGAAACCTTTTTTCAAAACATTAGGGTTTCAACTATTTAAATTTCAAAACTACAAAACTATTGGGTTCAAATGTAAACTATAAAACCTAAAGGGCAAAATATGAAACTTTTCATAACAACAAGGATCAAATAACAAATAATCTACACTAACATTTAATTACATAATTATCTATATTTGATTTGTTTAATGATTTCTTGCAAAACAATTTATCAATTTACTCAAAATAATTAATCAATTATCTTATAAGGAAACAATTATCTTATTAATTGATAAATATCTTCAATTAGATCAAAAATATAGTCAAATATATCATATAATTAGATTAATATTGATCTAACATGATAAGGTAACTATCCCAATGCAAAAACAGCAAGAAATCCCGAGATAAGCTCTATCTGACGAGTTGACTCGTCGAGTCAAGCCTGGACTCGTCGAGTCACCTTGGACTCAGCGAGTTCAGCTATGGACTCGGCGAGTCCAGCCTCCAAAACACCAAAAAAACAAATTTTTTAGATATACAATGCCTCAATACAATTGAATCCAGTCTAGGCTCTGATACCACTGATGGGTTTTGGTCATAAGACATCCTATGTGCTCATACAAACCCTAATGCTTGGATCTAGGTTTCTCTATTGTACATGCTTTGAATCCAAGACTATAAACCCTAATTCTAGCATTCAAATAATCATATTAACATGAGAATAAGTTTATAATGTTACCTTGATTGTTATGTAGCAATAACAATCCCAATTCCTCCTTGATTGACTTTAGAAGGCTTAGAGTCACAAGTATCACTCCTCTAATGGTTCACAAACACCATAAGCAAGAGGATGAAGAGGAGAGAGGATGGAGGCTGCCAAAACTCATGTGAAACCCTAGCAAGAAGCTTAGCCACGTTTTTGGTCCTTAAGGGATCTATATATAGTTAGGCTATTAGGGTTATCTAACAAGGAAACCCTAATTTGGTTACTTAAGCCCTAAGCAACCCATGGAGCCTTTTCCTTAAGGCCTTGGACAATTTCATATGGGCTTCCCCCATAGAATTCGTCCACCTTATAATATAAGGCAATCCACGGCCCAAATTGCAATTATCTTATAGTTACAATTCCAGTCCCTTAAGTTTAATTAATCTCTTTTAGTCACAAAACTAATTACTAATTAATTCTTGACTAATATTAATTAAACAATATGATTTCTCCTTTAATATATTTATTCCCATAATATATTAATAAATCATATTTAATCCTTTCTCTCCATAATTCATCCTATCAAGTTGCTTTGGTGAAGGCAACCCAAGAGGACCATGCACCATCGGGTCAAGTACATACCAAAATAGTTGTGGACTTAGACACTAATCCAACACATCCTACCTTTCATGTGTCAAACTTGAAGAAATGTTTGTCCGATGAGACCCTCATCGTCCCTCTAGACGAAATCGAAATCAATGAGAGTCTTCACTTTGTAGAGGAACCAATTGAGATCATAGATAGGGAAATTAAAAGAACAAAAAAAATTCGCATACCCATTGTGAAGGTCCGATGGAATGCAAAGCGGGGACCTGAATATACTTAGGAATGCGAAGATCAGATGAAACAAAAGTACCCGCATCTTTTTCCCTAATCCACAAATATTAGATTTATACTTAATTTCGGGATGAAATTCCCTCTAACGGGGGGATGATGTGACAACCCGATATTTTGAATCAATGTAATGACCTAAAAAGTCAAGAATTGTAATCACTTTTGATATAATGAAATTAGCGTCCAAAAATAAAATGTTCAAAAGTCTCTATTGGGTTGCCTAAATTGATAGTTATCATGTCAGCGCTTTCAGAAATATAAAGAACACTAAAATCCGAGTTATAACAAAGAAGTTATGAGCAACCTAAGATTCACAACAAAACCATCAATATGATTAAGCGTAAAACGCGAAGTTTTAATAAAATACTTTTTAACCTTAAGTGTCTAAATGAAAGTCATAGATATCATTAAACCGTGAACATACATAAAAAGGACGTCCAAATCTGTCTTTGTATGAGGAAGTTATGATTTTTCCAAGGTTTGGATATAGCAGTAGACAGGTAAAATACTCGAAATAGAGATCGAGAGATTTTTAGCCGATACAACCTAAATGAGAATTGAAGATCTCAACAATAGTAGCACAACAATATAAATTCTGACGAGAACGGACATCACATGAAGAAGTTATGGATTTTAACGGACTTTTTGTGTCCCGGCCTGTTGAAAATACATAATAAAAATTAATATCAAAATTAGCCGACGGAGTCTAAACGAGAGTTGTAGAGTATATTCTCACCTTCGCGTGCATATAAAAAACGTCGAAAACGGAGCTTGTATGCGAAAGTTATGCATTTTACAAGTTCGAGACCCGAAATCTGAGGCTGTCAGGCCTACCACGACGTGGTGAAGAAGCCCATGACGTGGTATTGTGACTGATGGGTTCCAGGTGCGTCAGCAAACGACTCATCAACAGAAGAGGATAGAATCCCTCACCACGACGTGGTGAGGTGTACCACGACGTGGCGCCCAATTTGGGGCTATAAATAACAGCCAAAGGTGTTGGGTTTCATTGCTCATTTCTTCTCTCTCTCTCTCATGCTGAAGCTGTGCGTTTAAACCCCCCGAAGCCATCCCGAAGCCCTGGTCTTCATATCCAAGTTCTGAAGGAAGGTTTTTCACTCCCGAGATTCCCGATAATCCCAAGAAATTCAACTTTCCTTAGTCGAAGTTCTGCTCAGTTTTCGTTTCACCTTCTTCTATCTATCAAGTGAGTTCATACCCCTAAAACCACGTTTTTAAATACTTTATAAATGCTTTTATACGCTTTCAAGGGGGGGGGGGGATACAAGTAAACACTCGGTTACTCTCGTGTGGAAAACAATAAGCTTTTACTACACTTATCTTTATATAACAAATCATATGTGATTCTTAACTATCATATGAAAACGTTCGCATGCAACACCTATTCAATAACATCTTGTCCTTTAAGAATATAAACATGTTGTTATACGAATGTCAAACACTTCATTTATATTTTGGTGAATAAATGTTCAATAGGGTTATTATAATTGTTATACTTACATACCAAGCTGATACTGCCCTAGGGCTATCATACAAAGAATCATACATTTGAGAAAAACTATAATAGGTATAGTTACTAGATATTCAAGAGGTTTTACATACTATAAGTTCTATATCAAAGAAATAGTTTCATATACAAGAACAAATGAGCTTTTCATACGTAAATCTATTTGATACTAAGTTTTGTGAGACGTTCAGCTTCACATACTTTCGAGAATGCAGTTAAAGTCCTGTATTATATACCATAATCTCTTATAGGGAGAGCGTGATACTTGTGTATAGATCTATACGGGATTGACAATCCCGCACCTAAACTGTTAGCTACAGTTAGACCGATAGGTTTGGGGTGACAAACATCATAACAGTCCAACGCCTGAAGAACATTGTTACAGGCAGTCTGGGTCAATAGCATGGTTGTAAAACTCACATGGAGGATTAAAAACACGTTGATTTACGGGATTATTAAATGCCTTAGCGATTTTATATATACATAAATCTACTATTCTATGCATGAAAAACACTATTGCATTATAGTTTTTGGAACTTTTAAATTACCATACACTTATGGAAAAATATTGAAATTTTAGAAACAATATTCAAAACAGTCGGGACTTGTAGAAGACTACTTTTATATTAGTAGGAAATATGGGATTTTCTAGGAGTTTTTCAAACATATACAAACAATCTATTCAAATTTATACAAACATTGACATTAAATAATTATGAACTCACCAGCTTAAATGCTGATCTACTCTTTCAAATCTACTTGTACTTCTCAGGGATTCAGTAATACAGATAAAACTTCAGCTTTTGGAGAAGTGATGCTTGGCGTTAGTCTTAAACTAATTTATCATCATATTGTATTTTGTTTTTGAAACAAGTATCTTACAACAATGAAACTTTCAAATTATATATATGATGGTTGTGTTTACTTTCTTTACTATGTATTCAATTGTTTCGATACTACATGAAGTTATCTGCCCTCGAACGTTTCCGCCGTTCTGGTTTGGGGGTGTGACAGTGAACCATCCTAAGGCCGTGAACATCCCTTTGTTTGGCCGTGCATTCCTTTAGGACAATCATATGTGATTTCAACACTTTTATCCAAGTGTTTCCTAGTCCCTAAGGTTGTTCCCTATCATGATTAGTTGTTATATACACTAATTATACACACATATGTGTCATTATATGCTTAATAGGATCCGTTTGTGCTCGAGACTTCACTTGGCACACTTAACATCCTATATGTATCTTACTTTCAAGATCACTCACAATCAGGTGAGTTCATACCCCGTTAACTTATCTTTTAAATGATTTTAAATGCTTTTATGGGGGGGGGGGGAGGGGGATACAAGTTGAAACATTTTAGTTATTGTATCAATCACATGTGATTAATAACTATCAAACAAGTGGATTTCTTATACTTCAAACTGTTTTATCAAACGAACTATAGCAAAACATTTTATAAACCAACGTCAAGTCATCTATAACCATTCAAATAGTTAAAATTCATTTTTATGATTAAAACTCTTTTATATGCTAAACTCTTTATCAAAGTCTTTTAAACTTATATATTGTCAAAATCATGTCTATATAGATATAGTTATATAAATAAGGTTGAAAGGACTTAGGATTGATAACTCACTTTATTTATTGTTCCTTGTTTGGTTGTGGACTTAGGGTATTTGGTTATTTGTCTGAGTTTCGTTTGAATCTTAGTTATATATTATGTATATGTGTATAGATATAAAAGTTCTTACATCAGTTCAACACCTTTGGGTAGCAAAGGTGTACAAACATACTCAGTCATTCAAACAACATTACTACTAAACTTAATAGGTACAGTTCAAACATACTATAATGAGAAACAGAAAGTAACATACTATAATGAGAAAAAGGGAGGAACATACTACACACTAGAACAAAGAGAACATACTATACAAATACAAGAATACTATAACATTAATGTGAGCCACTACTTCATGGCAGGACAATATACTGTTGTGTCACGTTTTGTAACCAGAGTCTCCTGGAGGTAGAGCGTGAGTTTGTGTATAGATCTATACGGGATTGACCATCCTACACCTTGCTGCTAGCTACAGTGGGACTTGTAGGTCTACGGGTGACGAATGTCATACCTTTTCGACGTCTTTGGTCGTCGTGTTTTACTAGTCAATCAAGTATGGTTATAATCTCATCACATTTTACCTTAATTAAACAAACTGGTTTAAGGTAGTTAGTACATCGGTAGTTACTTATATACAATACTACAATACATCTTTATTTTCCCATTGCATTCACATTGTGATCTTCTCACATAAACGGTAATGTAAACTATATTTTGGTAATGATAGTCATAACTGGGAAAAACACTCACTTTTACAAAAGAACAAACATATAGAACAGCCGGGTCTTGGTAGGAGACTACATTTCATAATAAAGTAGGAAATATAGGATTTTCTAGGAGATACAACATTTACATCAAACACTTACAAACATTTACAACAAACATTTACAAACTCTTTCATTCAAACAATGACGCTAAAATACTTATGAACTCACCAGCTTAAATGTTGATCTACTCTTTCAAAATAACTTTTATTCTCAGGTCACCAGTAGACTGGTACCGATGACCAGGTTTTGAGAAGACGGAGCACATTCGAGACTCGTCTTTTATTTTGATTCATATTTTGGTGTCTTTCAAACTATACACAGAACACACTTGTATTGAATTATACTATTAATGGAATGGATGATGTTGTTGCTGGTTTACTATTATGCATTGATATGATACTGTACATGACGTCCTCCGCCCCCGAGCGTTTCCACCGTTCCGGCTTAGGGGTGTGACAGATTGGTATCAGAGCTTTGTTTATAGTGAATTAAGTATATCAACCCATAAAATATATACAACTATAAACACATCGGGATTAAAATACTCTGACCAAGAGTTTATACTTTTAAATAATAAAATATTTAACCAAAGTATACATACCTGCATTCATACTAAAATCATTGTCATAGTAAGACAAAACAAAAGTATTGCAGTTATTGGATGGCACGTGCAGGCTTGGGGACATATAATCAGATCTGGGAGTGATATAGCCTGGGCAACTATATCTTTCCGAGAAGTGATTAGCATGTGCTTAGGAATGGTTGTGGTGTTGCAACAAGTCTAAAAACTTACCAACACTACTACAATGAAAACTTTAGAACATAACATAAAACTTAAAATACTATAGGAGTATTTTGTTTTACTATAATTACTTATTTGAGAACTAAAAGGTCTTTATCAGTAGGTCAATAGTTGCTGAGTGGATATGCTAAGATTATATGTGACTAGGGTGTCATAGACTTAGAATCTGTTATCTTTGCTTTATTTCCTGCTCCTTGTTTGGTTGTGGACTTAGAGTTAGGATCACTTATTCGAGGGCTATCCTGTTTTGGTTACATGTGACTGGTATGTACTACGCAAGTATTGAAGTAACTGGTAAGGATCATCCTATAATTATCTTAAGTAGTACGTCTATTAACTATCTCTTTTATCCATATTCTCGCGTAGATAACATGGCTAGATTCAATCTCCCTGGCGACCCGTACTTTCCCAACCAGGAAATGATGGATGGATCGATACATAGCCAAAAGAAAATCATGAAATTCCTTTGGACGATGACTTCGCAGAAAATTTCCCGGAGGATTCTGACTCAGAGCCTGAAGTCGAGAATCTACCTCAAGTGGCCCCAATGCCAAATCCTAACCACCGGCTTGAATTCCAAGGTCCAATGCCTATGTAGGTTGGGAGTTTGAATAGGTGGAGCCACGAGCAAGGCCAACCCCTCCCATACAATGGAGACCGAAACTTCTACAATCTGAATGAAGGAGGCCCCGCAGACAGGGCCCTTCCAATCCTGGTTCGCCGAGTGGCTTGCAATGTTTAGCTAAGTGTGGCAGCCATCCAGCGAACTGTGGAACTTGAGACGGATTCAAGCACTTGTGCGGACCACATTCGTCGTCTTGAAGTTGCTCATGGGAGATCTATGAGAGACAATGAGGCTTTGCAGCAAGAGCTAGCTGCAACCCAAGTTGATGTCATAGAGCTCTGAGCACGCCAATTAGTGTATGAGCAACACCTTCTTGACGTGCAACGTCAACTGGCAGGTTTGAGGGTTCACTCGAGGGGTACCCGTCACTGGTAGAAGATGTTCTCCTCGTCCTTTCTTTTGGTTTAAGGAATAGCCTTCTTATCTATGCTCTATGTAGCACTTTTCCCTGTAAATATTCTTGTCTTTCAAGTACTGTTGCTAGACCTCTATGCTGTCAAAATTTTCTTATTATGGTTTGATGTAAGAACTACTTCTAGGTCGTTTTTCACGAACTTGTTACATCATTAATACCAATATTATTGACAAACATCTAATCTATTTTGAAATCTCTATCCAAGTACTTTCATGCTCCTACTGTTAGATCTCCATTTCAATCATACTCTCACCTGTTTTGTTGGGCTATGGCGATTTAGTCCACGGACCACTCTCATTATACTCACAATTGATTCTTACTATCATCTTCATCTTTGTAAACTCTTAGTTGAAAGATGCCTCCACGTCGAATAACGAGGCACAATCCTCCGATAACTCCAATGCAACCACCACCTCCTCCACAATACAATCCAGCAGCTATCCAAGCTGTAGTGGCTGCGGCTGTTTCGGCAGCCTTAGTTCAATTTAGTGCTAGAGGTGCCAACAGAAGTGGAACAATAGTTCATTCCACTCAAGGTGATGCTCCAGTGCACTATAGAGAGTGCTCGTATAAGGACTTCACCAACTGCAAGCCCAGGACCTTTAACGGGACTGGCGGAATCATTTCACTCTCATAATGGTTCGAGAAAACAGAATCAATCTTCGAGATTTGTTCCTGTTCGGAAGGAAGCAAAGTTAAATATGTTGCCTGCACCTTTGCGGATCGAGCCCTGACATAGTGGAATAGCCATGTCAAATCACTAACCCTGATAGTGGCTAATTCTATGGGCTGGGAAGCTCTGAAGAAGCTCATGATAGAGGAGTATTGCCAGAGTGGCGAGGTTCAGAAACTTGAACAGGAACTCTGGAGCCTAACCATGAAGGGCTCCGACATAGTTGCCTACACTGCCAGGTTCAGCGATCTGGTGGCTCTATGTTTAGGAATGGTCCCTACTAAGGGAAAGAAAGTTGAGAGGTATATATGGGGGCTGGTGCCTCCATTTCATGGGAATGTATTAGTTTCAAACCCCACTACCTTCGACAGTGCCAAGTGACTGGTACAACGGCTCATCGATCATGGAGTCTGCACCCCGACAACAAGAACAACCCTGTCCATCCCAGAACCCTCCAAGGCCTCTAACAACAAAAGAAAGTTCTGGGATAAGAAGAAAAAGAACGCAACGCAGAAGTCTGCCAAAAAGCAGCAGGTCGTGGCTGTTCATGTTGCGATAACACCGACTGCTACTGCGCCAATGAAGCAGTATGCTGGAAGCTTGCCCAAGTGCAACTTCCACCACAACGGACCCTGCTAGGAAATGCAGTGTGCTAACTGCAACAAGAAGGGGCACACTACCCGTTTCTACAAGTCTCCGGCTAGGCCAATCGCCCAAGTCCCCGGCGTTGGTGTGGGCCAGGCTTGCTACAGATATGGCGAGGTGGGTCACAACAAGAGGAACTGCCCGAAGGTAGGGAAAGCTGGCGGAGTGGGAAGAGTTCTGGCTATAGGCCACGAGGAAGCGGTAGCCGACCCTACAGTGGTCACTGGTACGCTTCTCCTCGATAACTCATATGCACGCGCACTGTTTGATAGTGGAGCGGAGAGGAGTTTCGTGAACTAGAAATTGGCTCACTTACTTAAACAAAAACCATGTGCACTTAAAGAACTATTCACTATAGAAATGGCTAACGGAATGACTGAGAGCACTGGCAGTATATACATAGGATGTACCCTAACTCTAGATAGCCATTCATTTCCAATCGACCACATATCGGTCTCAATTAAAAGTTTCGATGTCATTATCGGCATGGATTGGTTGAGTCTTCATCGTGCTGACATCATGTGTTATGAAAAGGCCGTTTGTCTAAATCTACCGTCTAACGAAACTGTAGTTATCTATGGTGACAAACCTGGCACGAACCTCTGTATCATCTCGAGTATACAAGCCCAAAAGTACTTACGAAAAGAATGTCGTGCATTCCTTGCTGATGTGGTTGATATGAGCCAAAAGACGAAAGACATAAAGAACATCCCGGAGGTACACGAATTTCCCGACATCTTTCCAGAAGAACTATCAGGATTAACTCCACATCGTCAAGTCGAGTTTAGAATCAACTTAGTTCCAGGGGATACCCCTGTAGCCAAATCGCCCTATCGTCTAGCACTAGCTAAGATGCAGGAACTATCCGGTCAACTTAATGAATTTATCAGCAAAGGATTTATTAGACCAAGCTTCTCACCCCGGGGAGCATCGGTTTTGTTCATAAAGAAGAAAGACGGATCGTTCCGTATGTGCATCAACTACAGAGAACTATAAAAACTAACCGTCAAAAATCGTTACCCTCTACCTCTCATAGACGATTTATTCGACCAAATGCAAAGGGCGAATCACTTTTCAAAGATTGATTTGCGATCCGGGTATCACCAGTTACGAGTGTTAGAAGAAGATGTTCCCAAGACAGCCTTCCGAACTTGTTATGGACACTACGACTTTGTAGTGATGCCATTCGGATTGATCAAGGCGCCCGCAATATTCATGGATTTAATGAATAGTGTGTGCTGTCCTTACTTGGATCAGTTCGTCATTGTGTTCATTGATGACTTACTTATCTACTCTCGAAGTAAGGAGGATCATAGTCAACATCTACGTCAAGTCTTGGAAACACTACAGCCAGAGAAGCTCTACGCGAAGTTCTCTAAATGCGAGTTTTAGATTTGAAGAGTCGAATTATTGAGTTACATTGTTAGTGAAGAGGGAATTCATGTGGACCCTTCCAAAATTAAGGCCATTGAGAACTAGTCAGCACCGAAGTCGCCTACAGAAATTCGTCAATTTCTAGGCCTCGCTGGCTACTATCGTAGGTTCATTCAGAACTTCTCTAGGATCGCGAAACCGCTTAAAACATTGACCCAGAAGGGTGTGGACTTTGACTGAGAAGAGAAACAAGAGAAATCGTTCCAAACGCTAAAGCGAGCCTTATGCAGCACACCGATACTATCCCTCCGAAAAGGAATAGAAGATTTCATGGTTTATTGCGATTCATCCAACCAAGGACTTGGCTGTGTTCTTATTATGCAAGGAGGTAAGTGTAACACTCGTGTTTCTAGCCTAGGCATTTATATTGAGGTGATAGCCTAGGTTAACCTTTGTAACTCATTTTGAAGAAATGAAAAGGAATTATGTGAATATTATGTGAATTATGTGTTTGATGCTTAATTATTAGAATTTAATTAATTAAGAATAAAAATAAGCGTCAAAATTAAAGTATGAGATAAGCCCGATATCTTTACATAAAGTTGTAGTGGTCGAAACAAGGATTTCGGGGAAATAAATAATACCAAAATCCGAGTTATAACGAAGAAGTTATGACCTGTCGAAGTTTCGCGACAAAACCGGCACGGTGCTGAATGTCATAAAAAGTGAGTTTTTGATAAACTACTTTTTAACCTTAGTGATCTAAACGAAAGTCGTAGTATTCGTTAAACCGAGAAGTTCGATAAAAAAACGCCCAAATCTGACTTCGTATGAGGAAGTTATGATTTTTCGAAGTTTCAGCTTAACAGTAGACAACTAAAAACTCGAATTTTAGACCGAGCAATTTTTAGCCAACACAACCTAAACGAGAATTGAAGGTCTCGTCATTAGTAGCACAACGGTAAAAATTCTGACGAAAACGGACGTCGGATGAAGAAGTTATGAATTTTTAACGGATTTCCTGTCCCGGTCAGTTAAAAATAATAATAATCGAAAAATTCAAAATTAGCCGACAAAGTCTAAACGGAAGCGGTAGAGCGTAATCTTAGCTACGCGTGAATATAAAGAACGTCAAAAACGGAGCTCGTATGCGAAAGTTATGGATTTTTGAAGTTTTGGCGCGAAAATTAAGAAAATTCGCATAGTCACGAGCTGCCACGTCACCCTCGCTCAAAACGTACCACATGTCCTGCTGAGTCATCCGAGCTACTGAGTCATCCGAGCACGTGGCCTTATCCAAAATGGTCCACTAGAGGTCTGACGCGTGTTCCATTCCTCGTGTCCGAGCCTCGCAGAAGGAGCCACGTCTGAAGCCTCAAACTAGACCGCGGTCCAATCAGGAGGCGACAGCGAGCCCCTCGCAGGTGCGAGCCATGTGCGAACCATGCGCAGCCCACGTGCGAGCCCTCCCTGCAAGCCTTCGGATCTACGACACGTGATTTCTTCTCAGCCGTCCGATCAGAAGCCTCCCCCTATAAATAGAAGGGTGCGAGACCTCCCGGGTAACTTTGAAAATTTGCCACTTTTAACCCCTTTTCCCATATTTTCTTCATATTAACATCCCCGAAAGCCTCGATATCGATAATAAGCCCCGGAATACGCCACGAAGCGCTCGAGAAGCCCGAAAAATTTATCTTTTTCAGTTTTGAAGCTCGACTTTTGCAGAGCCCGGTTTCTCAATAAAACTCATGGTTTTATTAGAAACGATCATTTTAGGAAGAGAATTGCTGCCCGATTTTCATCAAAACATGTGAGTGAATAGTCACTTTCATTTTAGACATAGATATGAAGTATTTACCTTATAATACGTGCTATGTGTAAATATATTAATTGTTTATTTGAGGTGACTGTTGAGTTGATGTTTTATACAAGTTTAAATCTGTATAAGTATTTTTATCTACAAATATGTTGGGTATAACATGGGTAGATAGTGGTGTGTGATAAAATAAAGTTGATGAGAGGCCTCGATGTGTTTTGAGATCCAGTCATCTAGCAGAGTTTGGATGACGGCCACATTAGCAGGTCCGCAACCTGTAGGTGTTAATGAACTAAGAGTGTTCATTCGTTGTACTCCATCCCCCTCATGGTTGCCTTTAGGACATGTATGGCTGAGGAAACCCCTTAAAAGTAGTGTCCATCCCGATGATATTTTTTAGGCTAGGTCCCTTGTGAAAAGTGTTTAGGGA
The DNA here is from genome assembly GCF_002870075.4 of Lactuca sativa. Classification (NCBI taxonomy): domain Eukaryota; kingdom Viridiplantae; phylum Streptophyta; class Magnoliopsida; order Asterales; family Asteraceae; genus Lactuca; species Lactuca sativa. Next base: position 93,124,080 of record NC_056629.2, read on the forward strand.
CGTAAAGTGAGGATAACGGGAACGGGTAATCAGGGTTATTGTTGATTGGTGAACTTAATAAGTTTATTATTATTGTGGGTTGAAAACTCTATATGCTCACCAGGCTCCCAAGCCTGATCCACTCAGCTTTTTATGTTACAGGTACTGGACCCCGAGCATAGTCGGAGGACGACGAGAGATTTTTGGATTATAGGCCAGTAGTTGTAAATAACTATCGAAAGGCTTATAATGTCTTGTTTATGCTTTTGATCTGTATCGGAACATGACATCCTGAGGTTTTGATATATATATATATATATATATATATATATATATATATATATATATATATATATATATATATATATATATATATATATGGAAAATATATACCTTCTTAATGAAGGGTTTTGATAAATTTTTATCATATGTTGTTTGGGGACCAATTCCGCAACATCTTTTGAAAAGATTTCTCTGATTTTATTTTAAAAAGCATAAATTAAATCGGTCTTTTCTGGCCGAAAAATTAGGGGATGTCACAGTTGGTATCAGAGCATTAGTTTAAGCGAACTAAGAAATTTCCTACGATTTCTAGACTTAAACTTAGAATTCTAAGTGATGATTGTGAGATGAGTGTCTACCATATTTTAGACACGAGCACTAGTTTATTTTAGGGAAGATGCCTAAAATGCCCTTATGTGCTAAATGCTATGTGTTTGCCATGTGTGTCTATCTGGAAGTCCGACACCGGTGGAAGTCATGAATTGGATCTCCGAAATGGAGACGATGTTTGAAAGTTGCGAGTGCAGCAACAAACAAAAGACCACACTTGCGATTCCTCTGTTAAAGTCTAGTGTGTTGAGCTGGTGCAAGTTACTAGCTGATTCAATGCCCAAGGGTGAAGCTAGTAAGATGTCTTCGGAAGATTTTGTGGTACAACTGAAATTGCAGTACTGCTCTGAGCAGGATCTTCTGGAATTCAATAATGAGTTCCAGAATTTAAAGAAGGGAAAGATGAGCATTACTTAATACGCTGCTAGTTTTATGGAAAAGGTGAAGCTTGTTCCTCATCTAGTTCCAATTGAACTCTCTAAGGTCAACAAGTTTGCCCTCGGATTACCGGTGGACTTTGGTCCGATGGTTAAGCAAGCAACCACTTTGAATGCCGCCATCTGGGTTGCTAAGAATGTTGAGGTTCTGATCAGAGAGAAGGGTCTGGAGAGGGCAGAAGTTGGTGAAAAGAGAAAATTTGAAGGAACTTCAGGTTCCAACAAGCAAAAGCAAATTTTCGAAGTCTAAGAAGTTTGGAGGAGGAGGAGGTGAAGCGAAATGGTGTGAGAAGTGCAAGAAAAAACACTCTGGGAAATGTAGTGAGGAGGTGACTTGCTTCAAATGTGGAAAGACAGGGCATTATGCTAACGTGCGTCCGTCCGACAAGAGGGTATGTTTTGAGTGCCATGAAGTAGGGCATGTTCTTAAAGACTGTCCAAAGAGGAAGGATGCAGCAAAGCCCAATCTACCACCAAAGCCGAAGGCGAGAGCCTTTCAAATGACACTTGAAGCTACAAAAGAAGAAGTCGATGTCGCTTCAGGTACCTTTTTTGTAAACGAATTGCCAGCCCAAATTTTGTTTGATTCTGGAGCCAATTACTCCTTTATATCGCATGAATTTAGTAGAAAGCTAGCTTTGCCTGTAGATAGGCTAGTTAATGCCTTATTAGTCGAGATTGCTAGTGGCAAGTTTGTACCTGTTAGCCATCGTATTAAAAACATCCTCATTGACTTGGATGGGAATAAGTTCCACGAGGAATTATTGCCTATCGAGTTAAATGGATTCGACATATTTTTAGGAATGGATTGGGTTAGCGCCAACGATGCAGAAATATTATGTAGAAAGAAGATAGTAAAAGTAAACCCGCCAGGGAAAGAGTCGTTTATGGTGTATGGAGACAAACGCAGAGTAAATTCTGGAATCATTTCCCTAATGAAAGCCAGAAAGTGTTTGGCCAAGGGATGTACATCATATCTAGCGTTCGTGATCGATGCTAAGATGGAAAAGAAGGAGGTGCAGAATATTCAGGTGGTGTGTGATTATCCGGAAGTCTTTCCCGAAGATCTTCCCGGATTGCCCCCTGATAGACAAGTAGAATTTCGTATCGACTTGTTACCAGGAACAAAGCCGATAGTAAAAGCACCATATTGATTAGCACCAACAGAGATGAAAGAACTTATGACACAACTTCAGGATTTATTAGACAAAGGTTTCATTCGACCTAGTTCATCACCCTCGGGAGCCCCAATGTTATTTGTAAAGAAGAAAGATGGGAGCATGAGAATGTGCATCGATTACAGAGAGCTAAACAAAGTGACGATAAAGAACAAGTACCCGTTGTCGAGGATCGATGACCTGTTCGACCAGTTACAGGGTTCGAGCTATTTCTCAAAGATCGATCTTAGGTCGGGATACCATCAACTAAAGGTGAGAGAACAGTATATCGAAAAGACTGCGTTTAGAACAAGATATGGACACTATGAATTTCTGGTTATGTCGTTCGGACTAACCAATACCCCAACAACTTTCATGGATTTGATGAATAGGGTTTGTAAACCATTCTTAGATAAATCTGTGATAGTATTCATAAACAATATCTTGATCTATTCGAAAAGCAAGCAGGAGCATGAAAAGCATCTGCGTGAAGTGTTAGATGTCCTGAAAAAGGAGAAGTTGTATGCCGAGTTCTCCAAATGTGAATTTTGGATTCAAGAAGTCCAATTTTTAGGTCATGTGGTTAACCAAGAAGAAATAATGGTTGACCCAGCAAAGATTGAAGCTGTAATGAAGTGGGAACAACCAAAAAGTCCTACGGAGATTCGAAGTTTTTTAGGATTAGCTGGATATTACTGAAGGTTTATCCAAGGCTTTTCTTCGATTGCTACTCCCTTAACAGCTTTGACCCATAAAGGAGCTATTTATGCTTGGAATGAGAAGCATAAGGAAGTCTTTGAGAAGTTGAAGAAGAGATTGTGTGAAGCACCGATTCTTTCGTTGCCTGAAGGAGTTGATGACTTCGCAGTTTATAGCGATGCATCTAGAGTTGTGTTAGGTTGTGTTCTAACCCGAAGGGATAAAGTGATAGCGTATGCATCAGGGTAATTGAAGGAGCATGAAAAGAACTACCCCACTCACGATCTGGAGTTGGCAGCGGTAGTATTTGCCTTAAAGATATGGAGGCATTATCTTTATGGCACAAAGTGTAAACTTTTCACTGATCATAAGAGTCTCCAATATCTCTTTAATCAGAAGGAATTGAACATGAGGCAACGATGCTGGCTAGATTTACTCAAGGACTACGACTGTGAGATGCTTTACACCCTGGTAAATCAAATGTTGTTGCTGATGCTCTCAGTCAGAAGGTAAACCTTGAAAAGAAAAGGCCAAGAGCGTTGAGAATTGAAGTTTTCTCGACAACTGGGGAAAGCATAAAGAAAGCTCAAGAGGAAGCTTTAGGGAAAAATGTCCGAAAGGAAGAACGTTTGGGCAAAACGTTAGTATTCAGTACAAACAATCAAGGGTTGAAGGTATTCCAAGATAGGATTTAGGTACCTAAGACGAGCGGAGTAAGAGATCTTCTGATGGAAGAAGCTCACAAGACCATGTACTCGATTCATCCCGGCAGTACACAAATGTATAGGGATCTAAAACCCTATTATTGGTGGCCGACAATGAAGCTCGATGTTGCTAAGTATGTGGCCGAGTGTGTAACTTGTGCTAGGGTTAAGGCACAACATCAGAAACCATATGGGAGTTTAGAACCTTTTCCCATACCCATGCGTAAATGGGAAGACATCACCATGGATTTTGTAACTAAACTGCCCAAAATAAGGAATGGTCACGACATGATTTGGGTGGTCGTTGATCGCTTTACTAAGAGTGCGCATTTCATAGTAGCCAAAGATAAATGGTCTATGGATAAACTTGCGAATTCTTACGTGAAGGAAATTGTGAGGCTTCACGGTGTTCCGCTAACGATTGTATCCGATCGTGACAGCCGTTTTACCTCAAGGTTTTGGAGGAGTCTTCAAGAGGAATTGGGTACCAAGTTATGTTTGAGTATAGCTTACCATCCGCAAACCGATGGTCAGAGCGAACGAACGATTCAAACATTGGAGGATATGCTGAGAGCATGTACCCTAGAATTCCAAGGTAACTGGGATGAACACTTACCTCTAGTGGAATTCTCCTATAATAATAGTTTCCACTCAAGCATTAAGATGGCACCTTATCACGCTTTGTATGGGGAAAAGCGCCGAGCGCCATCATGTTGGCTGGAAGCTGGGGAAAAGCAGTTTATGGGACCTGAAATAGTCCATCAGACTGCTGGAAAGTTGAAAGTGATAAGGCAAAGAATGTTAGCTGCTCAAGATTGACAAAAGAGTTATGCTGACAAGAAAAGACAACCGATAACCTTTGAAGTTGGAGATTCGGCTTTACTTAAAGTCTCACCGTGGAAGGGACTTATAAGATTTGGGAAATAAGGAAAGTTGAGTCCAAGGTTTATTGGACCATTCAAAGTTCTTCAAAAGACCGGGAATCAAGCTTCCAAGCTAGAGTTACCAGAAGAACTATAGGGTATTCATAACACCTTTCATGTGTGTTATTTGAGAAAGTTCACGGGAGATGTGCCCGACATAATTCCAATTTCTGAGTTAAGGTTGGATGAAAACAAGAGGTTGATCGAAGAACCTGAGGCAATCGTTGACCGTAAGACTAAGAAGTTGCGACGCAAGATGGTTCATTTAGTGCTTGTGCACTAGAAACATACGAATGGACCAAATCTCACTTGGGAAACGAAGAGTTACATGATGAGTCGCTACCCGTATTTGTTTGGTGATATATGATTCCGGGGACGGAATCATCCTAAGGGGGAGAGAATTGTAACACTCGTGTTTCTAGCCTAGGCATTTATATTGAGGTGATACTCTAGGTTAACCTTTGTAACTCATTTTGAAGAAATGAAAAGGAATTATGTGAATATTATGTGAATTATGTGTTTTATGCTTAATTATTAGCGTTTAATTAATTAAGAATAAAAATAAGCATCAAAATTAAAGTGTGAGATAAGCCTGATAACTTTACATACAGTTGTAGTGGTCGAAACAAGGATTTCGGGGATATAAAGAATACCAAAATCCGAGTTATAATGAAGAAGTTATGACCTGTCGAAGTTTCGCGACAAAACCGGCACGGTGCTGAATGTCGTAAAAAGTGAGTTTTTTATAAACTACTTTTTAGCCTTACTGATCTAAACAAAAGTCGAAGTATTCGTTAAACCGAGAAGTTCGATAAAAAGAACACCCAAATCTGACTTCGTATGAGGAAGTTATGATTTTTCGAAGTTTCAGCTTAGCAGTAGACAGCTAAAAACTCGAATTTTAGACCGAGCGATTTTTAGCTGACACAATCTAAACGAGAATTGAAGGTCTCATCATTAGTAGCACAACAGTAAAAAGTCTGACGAAAACGGACATCAGATGAAGAAGTTATGAATTTTTAACGGATTTCCTGTCCCGGTCTGTTAAAAATAATAATAAAAAAATTCAAGTCAAAATTAGCCGACAAAGTCTAAATGGAAGTGGTAGAGAGTAATTTTAGCTACGCGTGCATATAAAGAACGTCAAAAACGGAGCTCGTAGGCGAAAGTTATGGATTTTTGAAGTTTTGGCGTGAAAATCAAGAAAATTCGCATATTCACGAGCTGCCACGTCACCCTCGCTCAAAACGCGCCACGTGTCCTGCTGAGTCATCCGAGCATGTGGCCTTATTCGAAGTGGTCCACTAGAGGTCCGACGCGTGTTCCATTCCTCGTGTCCGAGCCTCGCAGAAGGAGCCACGTCCGAAGCCTCAGACTAGACCGCGGTCCAATCAGGAGGCGACAGCGAGCCCCTCGCAGGTGCGAGCCATGTGCGAACCATGCGCAGCCCACGTGCGAGCCCTCCCTACAAGTCTTCGGATTTGCGACGCGTGGTTTCTTCACAACCGTCCGATCAGAAGCCTCCCCCTATAAATAGAAGGGTGCGAGACCTCCCGGGTAACTTTGAAAAATTGCCACTTTTAACCCCTTTTCCCATATTTTCTTCATATTAACATCCCCCAAAGCCCCGATATCGATAATAAGCTCCGGAATACGCCACGAAACGCCCGAGAAGCCCGGAAAATTTATCTTTTCGGTTTCGAAGCCCGACTTTTGCAGAGCCCAATTTCTCAATAAAACTCTCGGTTTTATTAGAAACGATCGTTTTAGGAAACGAATTGCTGCCCGATTTTCATCAAAACTTGTGAGTGTATAGTCACTTTCATTTTACACATAGATATGAAGTATTTACCTTATAATACGTGCTATGTGTAAATATATTAATTGTTTATTTAAGGTGACTATTGAGTTGATGTTTTATACAAGTTTAAAACTGTATAAGTATTTTTATCTACAAATATGTTGGGTACAACATGGGTAGATAGTGTTGTGTGATAAAATAAAGTTGATGAGAGGCCTCGATGTGTTTTGAGATCCAATCCTCTAGCGGAGTTTGGATGACGACCACAGACTTTCTAGACAGTCTAGTGGGAAACATTAGTAGGTCTGCAACCTGTAGGTGTTAATGAACTAAGAGTGTTCATTCGCTGTACTCCATCCCCCTCATGGTTGCCTTTAAGACATGTATGGCTGAGGAAACCCCTTAGCAGTAGTGTCCATCCCGATGATATTCTTTAGGCTAGGTCCCTTGTGAAAAGTGTTTAGGGACGTAAAGTGAGGATAACGGGAACGGGTAATCAGGGTTATTGTTGATTGGTCAACTTAATAAGTTTATTATTATTGTGGGTTGAAAACCCTATATGCTCACCAGGCTCCCAAGCCTGACCCACTCAGCTTTTTATGTTACAGGTAGTGGACCCCGAGCATAGTCGGAGGACGACGAGAGATTTTTGGATTATAGGCCAGTAGTTGTAAATAACTGTCGAAAGGCTTATAATGTCTTGTTTATGCTTTTGATCTGTATCAGAACATGACATCCCGAGGTTTTGATATATAAATGGAAAATATATACCTTCTTAATGAAGGGTTTTGATAAATTTTTATCATATGTTGTTTGGGGATCAATTCCGCAACATCTTTTGAAAAGATTTCTCTGATTTTATTTTAAAAGGCATAAATTAAATCAGTCTTTTCTGGCCAAGAAATTAGGGGATGTCACAGTAAGGTCATCGCTTATGCCTCAAGACAGCTAAAGACTCATGAAGTCAACTACACCACACATGACCTTGAGTTAGGAGCAGCAGTATTTGAGCTGAAGATCTGGAGACACTACCTGTATGGTACAAAGAGCACTATCTTTATAGACCATAAGAGCCTTTAACATATATTCGACAAGAAGGAGCTAAATATGCAACAACGACGGTGGGTCGAGCTACTCAATGACTACGAATGCGAAATTCGTTATCATCCCAGTAAATCCAACGTAGTAGCTGACGCCTTAAGTCGGAAAGAATACTCTGGTTGTAGAGTCAAATCATAGACTATGACTATCCATTCACATTTGTTCACACAAATTAAGGAGGCTCAGCTTGGAGCCTTGAAACCTGAAAATGTGGCGGGTGAATCCCTGAGAGGGATGGATAAAATCTTGGAAGTAAAGCGTGGTGGAGCCTTATATCTCATGGATCGAATCTGGGCACCGAGGCATAGTGGTTTCAGAGATTTGGTTATGACCAAAGCGCACAACACTCGATATTCCGTCCACCTAGGTTCGGATAAGATGTATCTGTTGGATTAGTGTCTAAGTCCATAACTATAATTGGTATGTACTTGACCCGATTGGCATGGTCCATTTGGGTTGCATCGCATCAGAACAATTTGGATAGACTTTTGTGAGAAACGGATATTTATGATTTGTTAATATATTATAAATTCTAATATATTAATATTAAATCATATTATTCAATTAGTATTGATCAATAATTAATTTGGAATTAATTTTGTGATCAAAAGGAGACTAATTAAATATATGGGAATTGATTGTTTAAATCATTCATTCTTATATATGTGGGCTTATGATCCATAGTTCTTCATGTTGGGGTAAACCCATGGAGTAACCCATGGATACTCCATGGATGTTTTAACCCATGGAGCATGAAGAATATGGAAAGACATGAGTTACATTGTGTAACCCTAATAGCCACCATATATAAGGACCCCATGGCTCAAGAAATTGGCACTAGTGTGTGTACACATGAGGGCTAGCCTATTTGAGCATATGAACCTTTTACTCAAGTTATTCCAAGTTGTTGGTGATGTTGTGTGAACCATTTGAGGTGTCACACTTGAGGCACTAGGATCTTAAGCTCCATGGAATCAAGCTACATAAAAGGGTATGTCTTCCAACCTTTTTTATATTACCCAAGTATCAATGATTGTATGCTAGTTAGGGTAATACCTTGGAAAGTACAAGTTTGCATGTATAATAGAGAAAACATAGATCCAAGGTATTTAGGGTTGCATGTACACCATAGGAGTGTTAGAATACTCAAAACCGATCAGTGGTATCAGAGCCTAGGCTTGTTTTCAATTATACTGGACGCTATTTGCAAAAAAAATCGTTTTTTTTTTGGAATCTGCCAGATCACCACGAGGTGGTGATTGTTAAGTGCATTTTTTTTTTTAGTTTTTTGGCATGTTTTCGATTAGAATCATTACCACAAAGTGTTTTTGTTCATAAAATTTGATTTTGATGTTATGGTAATGTTTATTTTCATCCCAATAAAGGATAATTGTCAAAGTTTCAAGACTTGTTTTAGTTTATGTAATTCTTGAAATTGTTGATACGGTTGTAACACCCTGAATTCAGAAGGCCGAAATAGAGAAGAAAACAACAAATGAGGAAGTGAATCATAGAGTAGATGGGTGACTCGACGAGTAGGAGCGCGATTTGGTCGTAGGTTTGGTGATCTACTCGACGATTCAAAAGATTGACTCGACGAGTTGGCCAGGTTTGGGGAAAACCCTAAATGCCGGCCTTGTACCCTATTTAAGGAACATTATAGCCTTCATCAGCCCCCTTGATACTCTCTCTCATGTCCAGAACGAAAACCCTAGAGCCTCCCTTGAGTTGTGAGTCATTTTGAGAGTTTTGGAGCATTCTTGAAGCTTGGAAGAAGAAGAAGAAGGTTGGAGGTTCAAGGAGGAAGGAGTAGATCCAGAAGATTCACTCCATTTGCTGCTCATTTTGGTAATCAAGTTCCTTCCTTGAGTTCTAGTTTGTTAGATCTCTTTATGTACCTTTTTATGAAGTTTATGGACCAAGGGTGATTTCTTGTGGGATTTAGACGTCCCCAAGCCAGATCCTTTCAGATCTAGGAGTGTCTTGAGTAGTAAAAGCATAAAGGTGGAAGCTTTATGCCATTAGAACTCCCCATACCAAGTTTAAGGAGTTGTTTTGGCCTTTTGAGCAAAAAGAGCCATGTATGGGCGCGAAGGTAGTGGCTTTGTGTGATACCCAGACCCTAAGAGGCTAGATCTGGGTATTGGATGCCTTGAGCTTGTCTGAAATCGTCTGAATAGAGTTAGACATAGAGAGACTCGGCGAGTCACTTGTGGGACTTGACGAGTCAGGCCAATTATTGCCCCAAAACCCTTTTGTTAAAGGGTATGAGTTGAGTGGTTAGGGAATCAGCCAGTCTGAGTCCATAGTAGTCATGAATTTCATCATACTCGACGAGTTCAAGGAAGAACTCGGTGAATCCAAGGCATTCTCCTTAGTTTAAGAAGATAGACTCGACGATTTGTTCGTACGACTCAACGAGTCACAGTCTGGACACATTCTTATGTGGATGATGAGCTCGATGAGTTCAAGTTCGAACTCGGCGAGTCGGATGAAGATGGTACCGATTGTTTGGTTAAAGGAGAACCCGTCGAGTTCTTTCTAGACTCGAAGAGTGGAGTCGGGGTTGTATGGGGTTGGAGGAGTATGGACTCGACGAGTTGGTAGATCAACCCGGCGAGTCAAGTCAACTAGAGGTTGACTTTGACCTGGGTTGACTTTTGGGAATATTGTGGTCTAAATGCTATTTTGGGTATTGATAGTTAGGGAAGCCGAAGGGTCAGCGGTTCAGAAGTTGTTGGTTAGCAGTCAGAAGTGTTCAGCTGGTTTTCAGCAGTGCGAGGTGAGTCTCCTCACTGTGTCCATGGGTCTACGGCCACAATGCCGGCCCATTATGATTATGTCCATGTTATATTTATGTATAGAATGATGATGTTGGGGTTAGCCCTAGGCACTTATTGTTATATGTTCCGGGTTATGACCCGATGTCGGGTGAGGCCCGAGGAATGTTAGGAGGCTAGAGGGTTCTGTGATTCTAGCATGTGTCAGTACGATAGGTTCCAGACTGAGGGTCCGATGTCGGGGTAAGCCCGAGGTATGTTAGAAAATAATATGTCTCCGGACCGGGGGTCCGATGCCGGGGAAATCCCAATGAGGATTCTTATGTTGTATGTTCGATTATACTTGTGTCTCTGTGATACTAGTATGTGCCTGGTAGGGAGGTGAGTGTGGGCGAGGTCCCATATCTCATCACTAGTTGAGTATGGATGGGGTTCCATGTCTCGATATTAGCAGAGTAGGGGCGAGGCCCGTGATAGGAAGGATGTGAGTGTGGGCGGGGGGCCGTATCTCACTACTAGTAGGAGTATGGACGGGGTTCCACTACTTCAGTAGCAGACCAAGGGCGGGGCCGAAGTTAGGTGAGGCCTTAGATCAGGGTACAGTTAGAGTATGTTATGTATGTTCTAGTATTCTATTCGATTGTATGTATGCATGTAGCGGGCAAGTCCTGGAGACAGGCGGGGCCTAATGGAGACAGATCTTTATACCGAGCGGGGCTCGATGCTAGGTGGGACATGATGCCAGGCGGGGCCTGATGCTGGGCGAGGCCCGATGCAGCGGGCAGGGGGCCCAGTATGTAGTTATGTATTCCTGGTTAGGCATATATGGTATGTGGTAGGTTGGGGAAATCACTAAGCTTCGTCCTTACGGTTTTCAGTTTTGGTTTAAGGTACTTTCAGTAGCGGAGGGAAGGGCTCGGGATGATCGCATGACACACACCAAGACGTTTAGCCTAGGATTTTTACTCTGATCAAATGAACAAGTGTTTTGAAAAGATACTTTGATTTGTTATAAAACCCTTTTAGTATGATTGAAATGTTTTAATATTTATGGGTTAGTAATATTTTTAAAAGAAATTTTTGGTCATGATTTTTGGGATGTTACAAGTTGGTATCAGAGCGTTGGTTTGAGGGATTCGGGCACACTCTTAGGTGTGACTGAACTCAAACTGAAGGCTTGGTAAGGAAATTTTCAAAAGAAAATCATTTTTATAAAAAGAACTTTGAAAAGAAAAAGGATTTCGAAAAAGGAATAAGAACTTTGCAAAGCGAAAAGGGTGTGGTGCATGCAATCAGCCAAGCTCAAGTAAGTTCTCCCAAATTACCGATACAAGTTTATTTCATGATATGATTATGTGATCAACATGCTAGATTTAGGACTAAGGATCTTGGAGAATGCCTTATATGCCTGCTATATGTGTTTGTGAACTGCATGCTAGTATCGGTTAGACAGCGGTAGGATAGCCTGTTTAGGTTATGCCTGATTATATGAGCTTATATCGCACGATAGTGCAAATTCTTGTTGTGTGGGTAGGATTGCTGGAATATGTTCAGGTTAGATTTACCTTTTGTCTGAATGCTACTTGCTTTGTGCTTTGTGGGACTCTAAGTGATGAGAGTTAGCCATTAGGTGAATGCGTCAAGTCACATGTGACCAGGGTTGAATAATCTCAAAGTGCTGGATTTGGCCCTATTACACAACTCTTGTTTGAGTCCAACCGTTGTAGGGAAGAGTCCTTTAGTCGAAGGATTATCTGAGGCTCGTCACATGTGATGGTATTCAGGTAGTGGCTAACTGGCATTGTGACGATGCCTTCAGTAGCTGAGGACTAGGTTCAGGTTGGAGTTTACCCTAGGGCAAGCCTAGGATGAGAGTAGTGCTGGGAGCAGTAGTAGTAGTAAGGGACTTGGTGGAGTCGAGGCAAATCTTGAGGAAAGTACGGATAGATGTGGAAGGTAGTAGGGGCCCATACTACTGAAAGCAGAGGATCCGTTCTCGATTCAAGAAGGGCCGAGATAAAACCAGGGAACTTATAGTGTGTGTGTGTGTGTGATCCCTCAGCAGCGATGTGTATTTTCATAATTGTTATGGCATGTTTTCAGCATGGATACGTTGTGTGAGAGATCAGTGGATGGATCAGGTGCCGGACAGGGATCCGGCTCGGGTTCATGAACTGAGCACCCCGAGGAGCGGATGAGGGAGTTTGTATCAGCTGAGATTACACGCAATATTCTAGACCAGACTCTTGTGATCTTTGGCACAGTCAAGAAGGGCATACTGGAGATTTTGGATGAGAGACTTGGAGCCTTCCGTACTGAGATGATTGCCATGATGGGAGCGCGTACATTGACATTTCGGGAGTTCAGAGCTTGCGGGGCTCCAGATTACCATGGGGCTAGGGACCCCATTGCTAGCGGCAGATGGTTGGCTGATGTCGCCAATGCTTTTCATTCTAGTCGGTGTCCCGAAGGGGACAAGGTTCAACTCGCCTCCTGTCTTCTGAAGGACAGAGCGCAGGATTGGTGGGAGGAGGTTGGTCATGGTATCGGGGATGATTCCGCGTTGGATGTGATGACATGGAGCGATTTATCGGCCAGGTTCAAGGCCAAGTTTGCACCGACGATTGAGGTGCAGCAGTTAGCCCGAGAGTTTTAGGATTTGCCGCAGACTACAGAGACAGTGGCGTAGATCTCCGCCAAGTTTAGGGAAAAAGCCCTTTTGGTTCCGCAGTATGTGGCGGAAAAGGAGATGAAGAAGGCTTGATACCACGAGACGCTGAGGACCGATATCAGTCAGTTTGTGAGTTGGTCCAACCGCACGACGCTGGAAGACATGATCGCTCGGGCCAAAGAAAGAGAGATTGATCTTGAGACAGAGAAGAAGAGGAAGTTGGTAGAGATTCTGATATCTATGGGATCGGACAAGAGGCCCAAGACATTAGATTTTATCTTGATAGGTCCTCAGGACCGAAGCCGTTGTGGCAAGTGCGGCAAGACGCACGAGGGTGCGTGTAGAAGTGGAAGCAGTGGTGATTCTGGATGCTTTATGTGCGGCCGGCTTGGTCATTTTAGCAAGGATTGTACTGCTACTACCACCCAAGGATTAGACCTGATATGTTTCCATTGCAGTAAGAGGGGCCACAAGAAGGCCCAGTGTCCGAGTTTGCTTTCAGCAGGACAAGTGATAGCATCTGCCTCTGCAACCTTGAGGATCACCGACGATCGTCAAGGCCGGGCGAAGGCGCCTGCAGTGAGGAGCAGGGCGTATCAGTTGGTTTCAGAGGAGGCGTGTGCAGCCCGATGTGTCAGGTGTGTATCTTTCATTTCTCTATCCGCTTATGTTATGATTTTATTGTTATGGTTCTGCATTGGTAATGATAATGATATTTCGGAATATTATGGCTTACTTGTGATTGAGTTATATGCCATCTGCATACCCTAGATTTTAAAATGATAGTTAGAGGTCACTCCTTTTAGAGCAGGGTACTCAGGATGCAGTAACCGTAGCATGCAAGTGTGGTACTCAATAGTGTCTCGCTTGTTTTCGGGAAAGGTATCGTTGGAAATAGATCGGTTAGATCACCATCTGTAGTAAGCAGGGGCGTTCAACAGAGTGGTTAGGGGATGGTAGGGAGAATTGGGAATTCTTCCAAGATGTGAGCTGTGAGGTGCTAGTCAAGTCGAAGTGGGGGAGAGCCACCCGAGTGGCTAAGGGCTGGAGTAAGTGCAAGACTGGGATGGTTTCGCAGTCTTGGTAAGAAAGAAGGCAGCTTAAGTGGCTGTTTGGATTGAGGAGCATGTAATTTGGGAGTCGGGGAAACTTTCCAACCTTGAGTTCGTGTATTCGCGATTAGTTGATAACTGGTCCGAGAAACCATGTCGGAGAGCTTCCGACATGATGCGAGTTTAGTCAGGATATGAGACTGCGGGATAGCCGCAACATTCCCTAGCAGTGAGTCAGCGATAGAAGTGTTGTAAGACTGCGGGAAAGCCTTAGCATTCATTAGCATCCTAGTTAGAAGAGTGTGGGCGGGGGCCCGTATCTCCTAGTTCACAGAGTGTGGGCGGGGGCCAGTATCTCCGGATTAGCATGATAAGAACCAGGAGGGATTGCAAGATGAGATTAACGGAGGAGTGGGCCTCCATAGCCCTGGATAGGTGAGACCGGTAGGAGAGGCCGCTCAGAATGGCTAGGTTGGTAGAGCAGTTCAGGTAGTCGCGATATCTTCAGAAGTTACTGAGAGCGACTGAGGGATTGTTCTTGCGTTCAGTAATCAGTGTGGGACCGGTGTTTCGGGTAATGGTAGATCACTTGGACATGGGTGGTCTCGGTTCATCCTATAGGCGGATGGGAGTTAGCAGGATTTCAAGAAGGAGTGATGATAAAGGGAATTTGTGCATAAAGCAGTGAGCTAGTAAGGTAATGTTGAGTCACTCATGTTGGGTGGAGTTTTCAGTATTGGAGCATCGTATGAGGGATTATTTCATGAGTACTGGTGTGATGGCCGACACTGGGAGTGTCCACGATTGCAGTTTCAGCGGAAGGTTTGTTTCTGATGGAGATCGGAAAGATTGTTGCTTATAGGAAGTTACCTTGGAAGGGCCAATATCAGTGCAAGCAAAAGGGATGAACCCCTTGTGTATTAGTGTAAGTGCGTTGGGAGTACCGGTAGGGCTACCGGTTGGGTAAAAGTGTTGTAATCGAAGATAGTAGTGATCAGATTATTTTGAGGGTGACATTTTCCAAGATTGGATCGGATAGGCGAAATGTGTACCTAGTGGTAAAGTGGTATGTGGATTGTAAGGTAGTGGACCGTGGCGGATTTTGAGGACGGAGTCTAGTTTAAGTGGGGGACAGTTGAAACATCCTGAATTCAGAAGGCCGGAATAGAGAAGAAAACCTCAAATGAGGAAGTGACTCGTCGAGTAGATGGGTGACTCGATGAGTAGGAGCGCGATTTGGTCGCAAGTTTAGTGACCTACTCGATGAGTCAGAAGACTGACTCGGCGAGTTGGCCAGGTTCGGGGAAAACCCTAAATGTGGGCCTTGTACCCTATTTAAGGAACATTATAGCCTTCATCCCTTGATACTCTCTCTCAAGTCCAGAACGAAAACCCAAGAGCCTCCCTTGAGTTGTGAGTCATTTTGAAAGTGTTAGAGCATTCTTAAAGCTTGGAGGAACAAGAAGAAGGTTGCAGGTTCAAGGAGGAAGGAGTAGATCCAAAAGATTAACTCCATTTGCTACTCATTTTGGTAATCAAGTTCCTTCCTTGACTTCTAGTTTGTTAGATCTCTTTATGTCCCTTTTTATGAAGTTTATGGACCAAGGGTTATTTCTTGTAGGATTTGGACGTCCCCAAGCTAGATCCTTTCAGATCTAGGAGTGTCTTGAGTAGTAAAAGCATAAAGGTAGAAGCTTTATGCCATTAGAACTCCCCATACCAAGTTTAAGGAGTTTTTTTGGCCTTTTGAGCAAAAAGGGCCATGTATGGGTGCAAAGGTAGTGGCTTTGTGTGATATCCTGACCCTAGGAGGCTAGATCTAGGTCTCGGATGCCTTGAGCTTGTCTGAAATCATTTGAATAGAGTTGGACATAGAGAGACTCGACGAGTCACTTATGGGACTCGGTGAGTTAGGCCAGTTATTGCCCCAAAACCCTTCTGTTAAAGGGTATGAGTTGAGTGGTTAGGGAATCAGCCAATCTGAGTCCATAGTAGTCATGAAGTTGATTGTACTCGACAAGTTCAAGGAAGAACTCGGCGAATCCAAGGCAATATCCTTAGTTTATGAAGATGGACTCGACGATTTGTTCATATGACTCAGCGAGTCACAACCTGGACACATTCTTATTTGGATGATGAGCTCGACGAGTTCATGGTCGAACTCGGCGATTCGGATGAAGATGGTCCTGAGTATTTGGTTGAAGGAGAACCCTTGAAGTTCTTGTTAGACTCGACGAGTGGAGTCGGGGTTGGAGGAGTATGGAATCAACGAGTTGGTAGATCAACTCGGCAAGTCAAGTCAACTAAAGATTGACTTTGACCTGGGTTGACTTTTGGGAATAATGTGGTCTAAATGTTATTTTGGGTATTGATAGTTCAGGAATCCGAAGGGTCAGCGGTTCATAAGATGTCGGTTAGCAGTCAGAAGTGTTTAGCGAGTTTTCAGCAGTGCAAGGTGAGTCTCCTCACTGTATCCATGGGTCAACGGCCATAATGCCGGCCTAATATGATTATGTTCATGTTATTTTTATGTATAGAATGAAGACCCGGAGGTTAGCCCTAGGCACTTATTGTTATATATTCTGGGTAATGACTCAATGTCGGACGAGGCCTGGGGAACGTTAGGATGCTAGAGGTCTCTGTGATTCTTGCATGTGTCGGTATGATAGGTTCCGAACCAAGAGTCGGATGTCGGGGTAAACCCAAGGTATGTTAGATAATAGTATGTCTCCGGACCGGTGGTCTGATGCTGGGGCAATCCCGAGGAAGATTCTTATGTTGTATGTTCAATTATACTTGTGTGTCTGTGATACTAGTATGTGCCTGGTAGGGAGGTGAGTGTGGGCGAGGTCCCGTATCTCATCAGTAACTGGGTATGGATGGGGTTCCATGTCTCGATATTAGCAGAGTAGGGGCAAGGCCCGTGATAGGATGGATGTAAGTGTGGCGGGGCCCCGTATCTCCCTACTAGTAGGAGTATGGACGGGGTTCCACTATTTCAGTAGCAGACCAGGGGCGGGGCCCAAGTTAGGCGATGCCTTAGATCAGGGTACAGTTAGAGTATGTTATGTATGTTCTAGTATGCTATTCGATTGTACGTATGCATGTACCGGGTGAGGCCCGGAGACTGGCGGGGCCTAAGGGAGAAATATTTGTATACCGAGCGGGGCTCGATGCTAGGTGGGACCTGATGTCAGGCGGGGCCCAATGCCGGGCAAGGCCTGATGCAGCGGACGGGGGGGGGGGGGGGGGGGGGCAGTATGTGGTTACATGTTCCTGGTTATGCGTATATGGTATGTAGTAGGTTAGGGAACTCACTAAGCTTCATGCTTATGGTTTTCAGTTTTGGTTTCAGGTACTTCCTGTAGTGGAGGGAAGGGCTCGGGATGATCGCATGGCACACACCAAGAAGTTTAGCTTGGGATTTTTACTTTGATCAAATGAACAAGTGTTTTGAAAAGATACTCTGATTTGTTATAAAACCCTTTTAGTATGATTGAAATGTTTTAATATTTATGGGTTAGTAATGTTCTTAAAAGAAATTTTTGGTCATGATTTTTGGGATTTTACAATGGTTGTTCATACACTTATGAGTTTTGGTAGATCATCGGAATTATTTGCAAAAATCGTTTGTTAGTTAATTCTTGATCTAAATGTATTTTAACGGAGTCCATAATTTTTTCTCAAGTTATGGATTACCGAAAGTTATTTCTTTTAAAGATCCATTAAAAATGCATAGGTTACAAAATAGAAGAGTTTTTTTTATGAACTCCAGAACTTGTCCTCAAGTGTTGGATGTTCAAGAGTCTCTTCTTTAAAGTTTTTAAAACCTTAATTAATCTCCTAAGTTATGAAAATATCAAAGTTTTTGAATAGTTCAAAACTTTCCCTCAAGTTTTGGAATTTTTAAAGTCTCACACACACTTTAATTCCAAACCCTAGAGTTTTAAAAGTTAAAATTCAACCCTTATACTTTATAGTATTATAAGTTTATATATATATATATATATATATATATATATATATATATACATATATATACACACACACACACACACACACATATATATATATATATATATATATATATATGTATATATATAAGAGCAAGTCAGTCTTACCGTTAGTAGGCCTCATTCACGAAGCCGGTCTGTAAGGGGGGGTATAAGGTTACTGCCTATAAAATGACAGTTTAATGGGTGTCCACTCTGACCCACCGCTTCCTTGACTAGTGGAGGGTCGTTAGCCGAACGGGTAAGACAAGGACTAAAATTCTCCGTTCATTAAAAGTATTAATGATAAATAACAAATAACTAAACTTTTATAAATTCTCAATCTTAGTTACTTTAGGAAAATGTGAATTTGATGCTAACCCATGAAATTACACTTTGCAGTTTGCTTAAGTCGGTTACTGGAGCGCGTGTGGTTAACCGTCACACTAGCTTGATTTAACAAGGTAGGTAATGGGTAACTTAATGTTTATCATAGTATCTGTGGAGCGCGTGTGGTTAACCGGCACATTGATTGAGGGGTAAATGTTGAGGGTACCAAGTATATTTGCATGGTTATTCACACCTTGTTTTGTGATCCTTGGCATCCTAGTCACAAAACTTGGTAGGGCACAATCGAGATTGAAACATGCCATTGAAAAGTTCAATGAATCTCAAAAGATCTAGGTAGGTAACTGTCACACTAGCTTGATTTAACAAGGTAGGTAATGGGTAACTTAATGTTTATCATAGTATCTGTGGAGCGCGTGTGGTTAACCGGCACATTGATTGAGGGGTAAATGTTGAGGGTACCAAGTATATTTGCATGGTTATTCACACCTTGTTTTCTGATCCTTGGCATCCTAGTCACAAAACTTGGTAGGGCACAATCGAGATTGAAACATGCCATTGAAAAGTTCAATGAATCTCAAAAGATCTAGGAGTTTCAAATCCAATTAAAACCTAATAAATTATTGTGTTAATTAAAGTTCAATGAATCTCAAAAGATCTAGGAGTTTCAAATCCAATTAAAACCTAATAAATTATTTTGTTTTTCATGGTGGAAATTGGTGAATCGATATTTCGCTTACCTTCAAATATTCTATAGCTTGGATTACGGCATCCCTCTTCCAAGATATTAAATATTGTGTTGGGTCCTAGCCTTAATATTTCATATTGGTGTTATATTAAGGACTTTAAATCAACTATCTTGACTATCTCCCAAAAGATGTCTGGTTCAGACAATTATGATCTTCCCAAAAACTCTTGGAACAAGCTTTCCTAATGAAGATGATGTCCCAGAAATCATTCTTCACTCCCTCCGCCTCCTCCAATTATTCTCCCTAACCCACAAGTTCTTGAACAGTTCAAGGTCACTCAAGTTCTATTAGCAAGCAAGGTCTATGTGAGCTCACATCTTGGTGATGAAGTCACATATTGACAAGCTAGGAGAGTTGGGTGTCATAGTCTTAAGGAATTTGGTTGTTCAATCACCTTCTAAGCCTCATAGTGAGTGTCCTTTGGGACTACTATGTAAAAGACTATGACATGATCCTTAGTGATCTTATCTGTTTGCTTGGTGCTGCTAAATCAATAATGATTTGGAGCACTGGTAGAGCAAATTTGATTAAGAAGATCAACTTCCCAGACTTCCATGGACATTGACAATGGTAACATTTGGATATCTAGAAAAGCCTTCTAACCCAAGGAAAGGGATTGATCGGAGTCAACTCGGTTGACCAAATGGTAAAGAGAAAGGCAAGTTTGAGATAGTCCAGTGTACCATTCCCAAAGAGTCCATATGTTTCTATTGCCAAAAGGAAGGGGCATTGGTTGCAAAGCTGCCCTAACTACCTGAAAGATCTGAGAGAAGGTCTAGTCAAAAAGCTTGACCTCTGCTACAGGTAAGTACACTATTTAACTCAATTAAGTTCCCATTTGGAGATTCTTAATACATTTTGATGTATGGCAGAATCAAGCAAAGGGAAGGAAGCATAAAAGAAGAGTATGTTGAATCTGATCGTGAAGATGGATTTCAATCGCATGGTTTGAAGATCGGATTCTTGAGCTACTTCTTAGGAGTTGTGATAGATCGCTAGAAAATATGTAATAACATAGTTTTCATTTAAGTTTCATTGTAAGGAAAAGTTTTTTTTCGTAGTTTATAAATAAATAAAATTTTGATTTTAGTTTATATCTCCTTGCTATGGATTTATTGAAAATTGATATCTATATGTTTCTAGAACTAATGGAAATATAAATTTGATTCTTTCATTTGTGGTAGTGTCTGAATTTACCAAATAAGGAAAGATTCTCATCACCCAAGTTTTCAATTGGACCGAAACTTGGAATCATGCAAGTTGTATAGTATGATGAATGAGAATTTTCATCTTTGGAAAATTACGACTAGTTCCTTGTTCACATGTATATGTGAGTCAAGTGAAGGACAAAGGGATCAAGTACACATTCTTGTGCACTGGTCAAGTCCACCACAAAAGATCGATAAGACTATTCGTCATGATTTACTAAAGTTTAGTAAACGTGGTTATGCTTACAAGTTTAAGTATAATTTTGAAGCATTGGAAAAGTTTCGATGTATGGTAGAACGAATGAGAAGAAGAAAATTAGGCAAAAAGATAAAAGTTTCTCAAACCTGAAAAGATGGCAGAGTATCATGTTTTGTGATCATCTTAATGATTAAGAAACCATATCACAATTGGTCCTCTAAGGATATCTTAGTGTATTCCTATGGCTAAGAAGAAGAATCATGAATTGTTGAAATGGTTAAATCAAGAAGATGAGTCATACTTCGTTCCAAAACAAGTCTTAGATTCATACTCCAAGATTGTAATTTGAGTGACACATCTTAAAGAAGGTTTATTAACACTTGTCAAATGTAAGAGTAAAAGTTCCGATTCTTGTACATTTGAAATTGGTAAGTTGTGATGTTTTAGATAAAACAGAGAACAAATTAGGCCAATTGTGTGAAGTGTTTGTCTTGATAAGAATCCGCACCATTTCTTGATAATTTGGAAAGAGAATCTTATATGTCAAGAGAACAGTGGGAGTCTTAAAGATCCTAAAAGCATTTGTAGATCTAATAAAGAATAAAACCTGTAGTTTATCACTAGCACATGACTTGAGGTTTATAACCTATCGTGTTGACATATTCCTATTTTTGTACCCATTCCAGTTAAAGGTGGCTTTGCATATGAGTTATGAGAGTTCTCAATTGGATGCATAATAACTTGGAAGCAATGGCAGGCCCTTGTGCTGCATGGTGGCAATAAGTTAATACTGCACAAGTTTAGTCCATATGAGTTTGGATTTGTCATTAATCGTGTCTTGAGATTATGGTTTTGACAAATTCGTATGGACAGGAACACATACATCATAAAATCTAAGTGTCATAAGGTTTCTCTCCGATTCATGAAAATGATGGTGAGGAAACGCGTTCACTAAGTGATTTTAGGTAGATAGCAAGTGTGATATTTGCATTTTCAAAGTCGTTAGTGGAGCGTGTGTGGTTAACCGGCACACTAACATGGACTTGTGAGGAATGGCAAAGGTCTAAACAAATGAGACTTTGATTACGACATCCCTTTTCAGAGTTCTAAAATTTTTTAAACACTCATGTGTGCTATCTAAGGAAAGGTGTATGCTTTTGATAAAGTTTTATGAAAGCATCTCGTATTAGAAGTCTGAACTTTGGTAAGAAAGTCAATAAAGTATTGATTTCTAGAAGTCCAACTCATTTCTGAGTGCATGTCAAAGCTAGTGGGAGCATAAGTGTTATGCTGATAATTCTCATGTTAGTGGGAGCATGATAATTATGATAAGTGTTGCAAGTTAGCAATGTTAATTATAGAAAAAAAACAAAAGTTCAATTGGGAAAACTTGTTTTGCTATAATTAACGGAGAGGAAATTATACTTCATTTCAATTCTAAAAGCTTACAATGAGGTTTTAATCATCTTTAGTCAAGGATATATATATATATATATATATATATATATATATATATATATATATATATATATATATATATATATATATGAATTTTATGTTGGAGTGGCTCAACATAAGGAAATTCTATATATGGGTCCATTATTTGCGTTTTAAAATTCGATTATGATTACGGTATCCCTTTTCATAATCTGAATTTTTGAGAACATGACAAATAGAAATAGAAATATTATAGCAAAAGACTGGTGTAGTCTTTTTATGAGACATCATGAATTGTGTCCTATATGCTCCAGATATAGGATCGATTGCATGTGCGATAATATTCATCTGTTCTAAATTTTTCCAAATTCCTAGAGCATTAAGAGGGAAAAAGTACTAGACAAGATATGACTAATTTGATTAAGCAATTTTCGAGGACAATCTAAGGTTTATCAAAGATTGGTTGCTTAGGGACAGTTGGAAGTATAGTGTTAATTTTGGAAGGACCATATTGACATATTCTGAAAAAAGAGGCATCTCTTGTTCAAAAGTGATAGTCAAAATGGGAATATGGAGTTTTCTCCATAGGTGGAAGTTATTCAATCTGTATAAGATTAGAAAAATTAATGCAAGAAGGATGTTCAAAGAAATGTACTTTGAATATGAGACTTTATTTCCATGGAATTGATCTCCATTAGAATACTTTGTAATGTCTTTTTACAAGTCTTTCTGACTTTGTGCATAATCATTACAAGAGCATCAATGCATATAAGTTTAGAATCTAACAGATTTAGGTAAATGGCAGAAATTTGGAATTCTTGCATTTGCGGTAAGGATTTAGGATTGTGAAATGAGAATCATTGGAATTATGTTTCATCGATCTATTTCACAAAGTAAAGATCATAGACAAACTTATTGTGAATAATTGGCGTATGGCATAACTAACGTTTGGACAAACATAGTGTGCATACTTGGTGTATGGCATGACTACTGTTTAGAAAAACATAGTGTACACGCTTGGAGAATATGATAACTATTGTTTTAATTCAAGTATAAAGTTGATAGTTTGAAACAGTTGTTGGATTAGTGTCTAAGTCCGTAACTATAATTGGTATGTACTTGACCCGACTCGGCATGGTCCATTTGGGTTGCATGGCATCGGAACATTTGGATAGACCGTTTGTGAGGAGAGGACATTTGTGACATATTAATATATTATAAGTTCTAATATATTAATATGAAATCATGTTATTTAATTAGTATTGATCAAGAATTTATTTGGACTTAATTTAGTGATCAAAAGAGACTAATTAAATATATGGGTATTGATTATGTAAATCATTCATTCTTATATATGTGGGCTTATGATCCATGATTCCTTATGTTGGGTTTAACCCATGTGGTGACCCATGGATACTCCATGGAGGTTAAAACCCATGGAGCATAAGGAATGGGTAAAGTCATGGGTTACATGGTGTAACCCTAATGTGCACACTATATAAGGACCCCTTTAACTCAAGAAATTGGCACTAGTGATAGAGATATGAGGGCTAGCCCATTTGAGCATAAGTGTCTTCTTCTCATGGTTATTCCAAGTTTTGATGATGTTGTGTGAACCATTTGAGGTGTCCCACTTGGGTCACTAGGCTCTCGAGCTTCATGGAGTCAAGCTACATCAAGAGGTATGTATTCTAACTTGTTATATTACCCAAGTATGAAAAGATTGTATGCTAGATAGGGTAATACCATGGAATATTCATATTTTCATGTATAATAGAGAAAACATAGATCCAAGGTATTTAGGGTTGCATGTACAGTTAGGAATGTTAGAATGCTCATAACCCAATAGTGGTATCAAAGCCTAGGCTTGTTTTCAATTATACTTGATGCAAAGTGCTGGAAAAATCGATTTTCGGGCTGTCTGGGCACCGGACTCGCCGAGTCCATGAAGAGACTCATCCTACTCATTGAGTAGGTTCATACACTCGACGAGTAGGACCCCCAGACAACATATTTTTGACTTTTAAGGATGGAATTGGACTAGAATCATTACCCTGAGTTGTTTTTGAACCTATAAACCTGTTTTTGATGTGGTAATGTTCATTCTAATCCAATTTTAAAGATAATTGTCAATAGATTCATGTTTTGTATTAGTTTAAGGATTAGCCTAATTACATGAAAAGTTTGATTTGAATTATCTTGTTCTTATGAGTTGCTTAGATTAATAGAAAAGTTAAGTGATAATGTGTTTTCAATCCAAATTAGTCGAAGAGTTGGTTCTAAAATGTGTTTTTGTAACTTGTCCTCAAGTTATATGAAAAGTCACATTTAAGATTCATAAAACTCATAAATATTTCCATAGGTTATGAATAAAGAAAAGTCACATTCTTTTAATAGTTTAAATTCTTCCATAACTTGTCCTCAAGTTATTGAACTTGAATAGTTTCTGGATTAAAACTACTTTAAACACATAAGTTATGGAATTGAATAGTTTTTAATAGTTTAAAAAACTTGCCCTCAAGTTTCGGAATTTGAAAAGTTTTCTCTTATGAATACTTTAATTCCAAGTTAAGCCCTTAGAATTTTAAAAGTTAAAATTCAACCCTTATACTTTATAGTATTATAATTTAATAATATATATATATATATATATATATATATATATATATATATATATATATATATGTATAAGAGCAAGTCAGTGTTACTATTAGTAGGCCTCATTCACAAAGCCGGTCTATAAGGCGGGGGGGGGGGGGGGGGGGGGGTATAAGGTTACTGCCTATAAAATGGAAGTTTAATGGGTGTCCACTCTCACCCACCATTTCCTTGACTGGTGGAGGGTTGTTAGCCGAACGGGTAGGACAAGAACTAGAATTCTACCTTCATTAAAAGTATTAATGATAAATATAAAGTAACTATAACGCTTCTATAATTCCCAATCTTAGTTACTTTAGGAAAATGTGAGTAAGGTGCTAATCCATGAAATTACACTTTGCACTTTGCGTAAGTTGGTTAGTTGAGCGTGTGTGGTTAACCGGCACACTAGCTGGATTTAACAAGGTAGGCAAAGGGTAACTTAATATTTATTATAGTATCGGTGGAGCACGTGTGCTTAACCGGCACATCGATTAAGGGTACCAAGTAATTTACATGGTTACTTCACACCTTGTTTTGTGATCCTCGGCATCCCAGTCACAAAACCTGAAGGGCAGACTCGAGATTGAAACATGCCATTGAAAATTCAATGAATCTCAAAAGATCTAGGAGTTTTAAATCCAAGTAAAACCTAATTAAATTATTTCATTTTCATGGTGGAAATTGGTGAATCGTCATTAACCTACCTTCAAATATTTTATAGCTTGGATTACGTCATCCCTCTTCCTAGTTATAAAAGTATAATGTTGGGTCCTAGCCTTAATATTTCATATTAGGTGTTATATCAAGGACTTTAAATCAACTATCTTGAAAATCTCCCAAAAGGTGTCTAGTTCAGACATCTATGATCTTCCCAGATCTCTTGGAACTTCACTTCCTCCACCTTCTCAAATTATCGTCCCTAAACCACAAGAACAAGGTCACTCAATCCTTATTGGAAAGCAAGGTCTATGTGTGATCACATCTTTGAGATGAAGGCACATATTGACAAGCCGGGAGAGTTGGGTGTCAAAGTCTTAAGAAATTTGGATGTCCAATCACTTTCTACATCATATAGTGACTTACCTCTGGGACTACTATGAAATAGACTATGACATGACCCTTAATGATCTTATCTATTTTCTTGGTGTTGCTGAATCAGCAATGATTTGGAGCTTTGGTAATGCAAATTTGATTAGTAGATCAACTTCCCAAACTACCATGGACATTGACAATGGTAACATTGGATATCTAGAAAAGCCTTCTCTTCCCTAGGAAAAGGATTGACCATAGTCAACTCGGTTGACCAAATGGTAAAGAGAAAGGCAAGTCTACGATAGTCCTATGTACCATTCCCAAAGAGTCCATATGTTTCTCTTGCCAAAGGAAGGGGTATTGATTGTGAAGCTGCCTATTTATCTGAAAGATCATATGGTTGTTCAAATCAAGAAGTTTGACACTACTTCAGGTAAAGTCTACTATCTAACTCTGTTAAGTTTCTATTATGAGATTCTTATTACATGATGTGACTGGGTCACATGTTGATGGTTTAAGAATCAAAGAAAAGTGAAGAAACTTAAAAGAAGTATATGTTGATTCTGATCGCGAAGATAGATTTCGATCGCATGGTTCGGTGATCATAATTTTGAGCTGTTGCTTAGGAGTTATGATATATTGCTTAGGAATAGATAACAACAAGTTTTTCATATGCTTTTGCACTGTAAGGATAAGTGTTTACACAAAGTTTTAAAATATAAGGAAAAGTTTTAATTCCATTTATTCTAAGTATCCTTACAATGGCATTTGTGAAAAATTGTTGCTTATATGATTCCATTGATAGCAATAACGGAAATATGAATTTGATTCTTTCATTTGTGGTAGTGTCTAAATTTACCAAATAAGGAAACATTCTCATCACCAAAGGTTTCAGTTGGATAGAAAATTGGAAATCATGCAAGTTGTATAGTATGATGAATGAGAATTTTTCATCTTTGGAAAATTAAGACTAATTCCTTATTCATATGTATATGTGAGTCAAGTGAAGGACTAAGGGATCGAGTACACATTCTTGTGCACTGGTCAAGTGCACCACAAAATATCAATGAGACTATTTGTCATGGTTTACTAAAGTTTAGTAAATATGGTTATACTTATAAGTTCAAGTATAATTCTGAAACATTGGAAAAGTTTCAATGTATGGCAGAATGAATGAGAAGAATCGAATTATGCTGAAAGATAAAAGTTTCTCAAATCTGAAAAGATGGGAGAGTACTTTAGTATCATGTTTTGTGATCATCTTAATGATTAAAGAACCGTATCACAATTGGTCTTCTAGGAACATCTTAGTGCATTGTTATGGCTAAGAAAAGGAGTCATGAATTGTTGGAATGGTTAAATCAAGAAGATGAGTCTCCAAGACTGTAAGTTGAGTGACATATCTTAAACAAAGGTTTATAACACTTGTGAAATGTAAGATTAAAATTTCCTACTCTTGTGACGTTTTGGATAAAACAAAGACCAACTAAGGCCAATTGTGTGGAATGTTTGTCTTGATAAAAAATCTGCACTATCACTTGAATATTTAGCAAGATGGTCTTATATGTCAAGAGGACAGTGGGAGTCTTAAAGATCCTGAAAGAATTTCAAGATTTAATCAAGAATGAAAACCTGTAGTTTGACACTAGCACACAATGTGAGGTTTATAACCTATCGTGTTGACATATTTCTATTTCTATGCCAATTCCAGTTAAAGTTGGCTTTGCATATGAGTTCTGAGAGTTCTCAATTTGTTGCATAACAAATTGGAAGCAATGGCATGTTGGATTAGTGTCTAAGTCCATAACTATTTTGGTATGTACTTGACCCGATTGTGAGCATGGTCCTTTTGGGCTGCCTTCACACTAGTGACTAGACAGGATGATTGTTGAGGAGAGAGGCTGGTTTATTTTTAAGAATAATAAATTAGGGTATAAATATGATTTGTTAATATATTATATGAATAATATATTAATTTGGAATCATATTATTAATTAGTATTTAATCAGAAATTAATTTAGAATTAATTTTGGGATTAAAGGAACTGACTGAAAGTGCAGGGGCTATTTTGTAATTATTCAATAGTTGAGGCTTTGGGCCATTGGATCACCTTTATTAAGGGTTGAACGAAAATCCTATAAGGATCTAGGAGTTTTCGTACAAGGGCTTAAGGAAAGGAGTCCATGGACTTGCTTAGGCCCTAAGCTAAGGGATTAGGGTTTACACCTTGAAACCCTAGTTAGCCTTAAGTATAAATAGCACCCTAAGGCACTAAGATTTCGTCCAAGATTTGGGAAACCCTAAAAAGGACGAATTCTAGGGAAAGATACCCTTCTCTCCTCTCTCCCATATTCATCCTTTCACCTAGTGTGTTTGTGAGCCATTAGAGGTACTACACTTGTGGTACTTGCTTTCAAAGCTAAGGAGATTCAAGGAACTAGTTGTTATTACTATATAACAACAAAAGGTATGTATTCTATTCTTCTATGTGGATTTCGAAAATAGTACTAGCATGCCAGGTTTCTTTTTGTGTTCATAAAGTTGTATAACTAATAGTGAAAACATAGATCCAACTCTAGGGTTGCATGCACACATAGGATTGTTTGTATAAAACCCATCAGTGGTATCAGAGCCATTGGTTTTTGTTTTCAATTAGCATTATTCAAATATATGAACTTGACATATTAGGGTTTGTGGCCAATAAACCCTAGGAGGCATGAATTTTCAAAAAATTAGGGTTCTTGAACCCTGATTTTCGAAATTTGGCTAGGGTTTCCCAAACCCTTTCCTTAGCCTCCAAAATTTCGAAATCTAGGGTTATCTAACCCTTGGATTTCGAAATTGCCTCCTTCCCAAAGATTAGATCCTAAATTTTAGGTATTTGGATAATGCCAAATCTTGTAATTATCCTTTAAATGTTTAAATTTGGTAATTAAAGATTTTGATTGATACCATCCCATAATTTCGAGTTCTAGGGGATTTAAGGGATTAGATTAAATTAATTGTTTAATTTAAAAGATATCCTTACCGAAATAAAAGATAATTGTAAAATTAATTAGATAATCATTTCCTTATGTGCTAAACTTGATTTATTTGAATTATTTGATAGATTATCTTGCAAGAAATTGAATTAGGTCATATTTAGATAATTACTAATTAATTGGTTAATTATTATTATTTGTAATTTGATCTAGAATGTTCTTGCTTATGTTTTGGAAAGTTTCAAAATTTTCCCTCAAGTTTTGGAATTTAAATTGTTTGATTAAAAGGTTTAATTTTGAAAGTCTAAATTCTAAAACCCGTAGTTTTGAAAAGTTCAAATTACACCCTTATGGTTTTGTTAAGTTAATTAAAAGTATAATTAAAAGAGAGTTAATAAATCCATAATCATATGGTTTATATTTAATCAAATTAAAAGTGTAATTTATTAAATTAAACCACCTAGTATACACCCTTATACTATATATAACATTAAAAGTCTAATATTATATATGTAAAACTGCCAGTCTTACCATTAGTAGGCCTCATTCACGAAGCCGATCTATAAGGGGGGTATAAGGTTATGGCCTATAAAATGGCCGTTTAATGGGTGTCCACTCTCACCCACCGCTACCTTGATTGGTAGAGGGTCGTTAGCCGAACGGGTAGGATAGGGCAAACTCTTTCCATTAAAAGTATAATGAAATATAAAGTAACTAAATGTTTTTAAAAAATTCCCAATCTTAGTTACTTTAGGCAAAAAGTGAATTTGATGCAATTCCATGAAATTACACTTTGTACCATTGCGAAAACGTTAGTGGAGCATGTGTGGCTAACCGACACACTAAATGGGTTCTAAGCAAATGTAGTAAAGGGTGACTTGATGTTTGTCATAGTTCGGTGGAGCGTGTGTGGTTAACCGGCACATCGAATAGGTGACTGTAACATTGGGGGCACCATGTAAGTTTGCATGGTTATTCACACCCTGTTTTGTGATCCTCGGCATCCCAGTCACAAATCGAGAGGCATATCGAGATTTAAACATGCCATTGAAAAGTTCAATGAATCTCAAAAGATCTAGGAGTTTTCAATACTTTTGAAACTTAAATTTCCTTTTCGTTTTTCATAGTGGAAATTGGTAAATCGTCATTTACCTACCTTCAAATATTCTGCAACTAGATTACGGCATCCCTCTTCTAGGTTGTAGAGTATTGTGTTGGATCCTAGCCTCGATGTTTCATTTGGGTGTCACATCAAGGATTCTAATCAACTTAACTTAAATTTTCTCCCATTTTGTAGATGTCTAGTTATGACAATCATGGTCTTCCCAAATCCCACTGAACAAGCTTTCCAAACGAAGATGATATTCCACGATATGATCGAGGAACAAGAGATCATGCTTCACTACCTCCACCTTCTCCAATTATTCTCCCTAACCCACAAGTTCGAAGGCTTGAAAAGTTCAAGCTCACTCAAGCCCTTTTGGCAAGTAAACATGGGAAACTTGTGTGTGTACACGTCTTAGAGATGAAGTCACACATTGATAGTTTAAGGATGTTGGGTGTCGAGATTTCAGGTAGGTTGGTTATTGACTGGGTTCTTCAGTCGCTTCCTGAATCATATAGTGAGTTCGTTAGATTGTACTATATGATGGATCATGACGTGACCCTCATTGATTTGACCTATTTGCTTATAGCTGTTGAATCAGCAATGATTTGGCGAGCTGGTCGAGCAAATTTGTCTGGTGAATTAAACTCCGATCAATGGACATTGAAAATGGTGACATTGGAGATCCAGAAAAGGTAAATTCTAAGATAGTTCCTTGTGCCATTCCAAAAGAGCCCATTTGCTTTTATTGCCAAGAGAAGGGGAATTGGAGACGAAGCTGTCCTATTTACCTGAGAGATCTAAGAGATGCGAGAGTCAAGACGTATGGATCTACTTTAGGTAAAATCCTTTAACTAACTCTTTTAAGTTCCTATTATAGATTCTTAATACATGATGTGATAAGATTACATTTTGATGTTTTGTAAGATCGAAGAAAAGAGAGGAAGCTTAAGGGAAGAAGTAAGTTGAATCTAATCATGAAGAAATGGATTTCGATCGGATTGATTGAAGATTGGATTCTTGAGCTACTACTTGGAGTTAGAATAGATTGCTAAGAAATATGTATTAACATAGTTTTTCAATTGAATTGCATTGTAAGGACAAATTTTTCCGCAATAAAATAAATTTTGATTTTATATTATTTATTTATCCTTGCAATGGCGTGTATGAAAAATTGATGTTTGAAGGTTTCTGTTGTTAGAAATAATGGATTTGATTCTTAATTATGTTATTTATGGAAATGTCAAGAATTTACCAAATAGGGAGAGTTTCTCATTGCCCAAGTTTCAATTGGACAGAAACTTGGAATCATACAACTTGGTTGCGTGATGAATGAGAAATTTCATATTTGGAAATTAGACTAATTCGTTAACAAAGTGTCAAGTGAAGGACCAGGAAATCGAGTACACAAGGTTGTGTGTTGATCAAGTCCACCACAAGAGTAACAAAGATATTCGTCATGATTTAATAAGGTTTAGTAAATATGATTATACATATAAGATTAAGTGTAATTCTGAGTTGATTGAAAGAGTTTCAATAAATAGCAGAACGAATAAAGAAGAATCAAGTAGGCAGAAAGATAAAAGTTTCTCTATTCTAAGAAGAAGGGAGAGTACCTTTTATTGTGTTTTATGATAAGTCTTAATGATTAAGAATCATATCTCGATTGATCCTCTAAGTGAGTCTTAGTACATTTGTATGTCTAAGAAGAGGAATCGAGAATTGTGGAAATGGTTAAGTCAAGAACTCAATCATACTTCGTTCCAATATCAAGTCTTAGAGTTATACTCCAAGATTGTGAATTGAGTGACAAGTCTTAAGAAGGTTTATAACACTCAACAAATGTGGAATTTGGAAAAGTTTTCTTATTCTTGCACATTTGAAATTGGTAAGTTGTGTTGTCTTGGATAAGACAAAGACCAACTAGGACCAATCATGTGAAGTGTTTTGTCTTGATGAGAACTACACTAACTCTTGAATATTTGTTTTGTCAAGGAATGTTTCTTGATAAGAGAATCTTATATATAAAGGAGTCAGTGGGAGTCTTAATGGTCTTGAAAGGTTTCAAGAACAAATCAAGAATAAACCTTATCGATCATCACTAGCACACGACTTGAGGTTTACAACCTATCGTGTTGACATTATTTTGTTTATGTGCCATTCCAATTGAGTTAATTATGCAAGTGAGTTCTATGAGTTCTCATTTGAATGCATAAAGACAAAGCACCTTGATCGATGGAAAGTACATTGATATGTAAGGATGTTGCTGAACTACTTGGAAGACATGGTGGACACTCGTGTTACCATAAGGCAAGAAATCAAGATTGAGAAAGTTTAGTCCATATGAGTTTGGATTTGTCGCAAACTTTGGTTTTAGAAAATTCACATGGATAGGAACACATACACCATAAAATCTAAGTGTCATAAGATTTCCCTCTTTCATGAAAATGATTTTGAGGAAATGATTTCACTAAGAGAGATTTTAAGGGGATAGCAGTTGTGTAAATTGTATTCTTATATTCGATTATGATTACATCATCCCTCTTCATATTTCGAATTGTGAGATTTGGCAATTAGTCTGAACATTTGGGACTTAGTAACATAAGTTCTGAATTTGTCTAGACACACATGTGAGCTTTCTAAGGCAAAGGTGTATAAGGTTAAGAAGCTTAGATAAAGGCTTATCGAAGCATCTGGTACAAGAAATATGAACTGCATAAATTCAATAAGTATTGTTTTCTGGAAGTTCAGTTGTTTTCTAAATACATGTGAAATCTAGTGGGAGCATAAGTGTTATGCTTATATGACAATAATCATCATGATATTGGGAGCATAAGTGTTATGCTTGTATGATTATTATGGCAAGTATTGCAAGTTAGCAATATTAATTATAGAAAACAAGAGTTATACTTTGCAAAGTCATAAGGGTTGAAAAGTTGTTTTGCTATAATTAAGGGAGAGAATATTATGCTTCATTTCAAATCTAAAGGCTTAGATTGTGGAATGTTAATAAATTTAGTCACGGATACATAGTGTGTTCCCAAATTTCGATTATGATTACGGCATCCCTATTCATAGTTCGAATAATGAGAACGTGACACATAAAAAATTATGGCAGAAGATTGATAAAGTATCATATCTTTATGTAAGACATTATGCATCGTGTCCCATATGCTTCGGGTATAGGATCGATTGCAAATGCTATAATATTTGACCATTCTAAAATTTTCCAAATGTCTAGCACATTAAGAGGGAAAAAGGACTAGAATCGGTTTTGACTAAAATAATTAAACAGCTATCAAAGGATGATCCAAAGTTCGCTGAAGATTGGTTGCTTGTGAGTAGTTGGAAGTATGGTATTGGATGGACCATATCGACATTATTATGAATAGATAAGATTCTATTAAGAATGAGTTGTCTTATGGCAAATATGGAAATGTTTCCATATTGGGAGTTGGATATTGAGAATCTATGTCTAGAATAGAAACTTTTATGCAAGAAGGATGTTCAAAAGAATGTAGTTTGAGTGAGAGACATCATATCTATAGAATTGTTTCTGATAGAGATTGGCCAAGTCTTGATGATTTTGAGCTATGACTTTACGAAAGGATCATTGCATAAAATGTTAGAAACTAGCATATTCTATAAGTGACAAGAATTTGATATTCTTATACTTATGATAAGGATTGGGAGTTGTGAAATGAGTATGATTGGAAATGTGTTCATTTGATCTATTTCACAAAGTAAGGACCATAAGTAAACATTGTATGCATGCTAAGAGCATGGGACAATTGTAGTAATAATTCAAGTAACAAGTTAATTAATCGAAACAACAAATAATGAGTAATCGATATGGTGATAAATAAAAGGTGTTTTATTTATACTCAAAGGTTTGGGACCATATAGGATTAGTATTATTCATGTGTTTCAGTTTGCATGTTTTGACTTCCTGAATAATTAATTATTTCAGAATAATCAAATTATTCGAATGGTACACAGTCGTTCATATGTTGGAAGTAGGTATGAATGAAGACTATCATGAATTGGTTTGTAGATTGTCTAAAGTGTATTAGAATCAGCAAAGGTTTGCAGCAACGTTCGTGAGTGCTTATTAATATGATTTTGAGCATTGGATTAAACCCACGCTCACAAGAATCACTTCATGGATTTTATCACGAGTGATTGTGAGTCGATAATATTGTATATTCTTGAAACCGGGACGTGTGAGTTGTTATTTGCTGGTCGGCTGCACATTGTTGATAGGTAAACACACCAGTAACTTGGTGTTATAAAACTTATTGTTGTGTGTGATTCGATGAGTGAATACAAGCAAGCATTGAGTCGAAGTTTATCCGTTCCTTTTTCCCAAAGTGGGATAAAAGTGATATCTGTGGGCCCCTCGATGATTTAGTGATGACACCCTAAGCGCTTGGCAAAGCCAGGACTAATTTGATGTGTTCAATTGTAGTCTGTTGTCAGTCGTCATAAATCGGAAATCGGGAAACAACACATAGACTGAGAGAATGATGACAATCCATGTCTCATGTCTATACGATATCTAGAATGGAGGAATATATGATCCCTTATCTAAAGGACACGTTTCTGATACAATCAGAGTTGACAGCGGCTTTTGAAAGCTACGATTGCTGATCAGGTTCTGAAGTCATACGCATAATAATTATTAGACTTATCCAAGTGGGAGACTGTTGGTTTAGTGTCTAAGTCCAAAACTATTTTGGTATGTACTTGACCCGATTGTGAGCATGGTCCTTTTGGGTTGCCTTCACACTAGTGACTAGACAGGATGATTGTTGAGGGGAGAGGCTGGTTTATTGTTAAGAATAATAAATTAGGGTATAAATATGATTTGTTAATATATTATATGAATAATATATTCATTTGGAATCATATTATTAATTAGTATTTAATTAGAAATTAATTTAGAATTAATTTTGGGATTAGAGGAACTAACTAAAAGTGTAGGGGCTATTTTGTAATTATTCAATAGTTGAAGCTTTGGGCCATTGGATCACCTTTATTAAGGCTTGAACGAAAATCCTAGAAGGATCTAGGAGTTTTCGTCCAAGGGCTTAAGGAAAGGAGTCCATCGACTTGCTTAGGCCCTAAGCTAAGGGATTAAGGTTTACTCCTTGAAACCCTAGTTAGCCTTAAGTATAAATAGCACCCTAAGGCACTAAGATTTCGTCCAAGCTTTGGGAAACCCTAAAAAGGAAGAATTCTAGGGCAAGATACCCTTCTCTCCTCTCTCCCATATTCATCATTTCACCTAGTGTGTTTGTGAGCCATTAGAGGTACTACACTTGTAGTACTTGCTTTCAAAGCTAAGGAGATTCAAGGAACTAGTTGTTATTACTATATAACAACAAAAGGTATGTATTCTATTCTTCTATGTGGATTTCAAAAATAGTACTAGCATGCCAGGTTTCTTTTTGTGTTCATAAAGTTGTATAAATAATAGTGAAAACATAGATCCAACTCTAGGGTTGCATGCACACATAGGATTGAGGAAACACTTTCACTAAGTAGATTTTAAGTAGATAACAGTTGTGATATTTGCATTCTCAAAGTTGTCAGTGGAGCGTGTATAGTTAACCGACACACTAACATGGATTTGTGAGGAATGATAAAGGTCTAAACGATTGAGACTACGATTACGGCATCCCTTTTCATAGTATTGAAATTGTTTAGAAACACATGTATGTTATCTAAGGAAAGGTGTATGATTTTGATTAAGTGTTTTATCAAAGCATTTCGTTTCAGAAGTCTGAACTTTGGTAAGAAAGTCAATAAAGTATTGATTTCTAGAAGTCCAGCTGATTTCTGAGTACATGTCAAAGCTAGTGGGAGCATAAGTATTATGCTAATAATCATCATGTTAGTGGGAGCATGATTATTATGATTAGTGTTACAAGATAGCAATGTTAATTATAGAAAACAAAAGTTTCAATTCGTGAATTTGTAGGAGTTGAAAAAGTTGTTTTGCTATAATTAAGGGAGATGAAATTATACTTCATCTCAAATCTATAAGCTTAGATCGTGAGATTTTAATCAAATTTAGTCAAGTATATATATGAATGTTATGTTAGAATGGCTCAACATAAGGATATTCTATATATGGGTACATATTTGCATTCTAAATTTCGATTATGATTACGGCATCCCTTTTCATAATCTGAATTATGAGAACTTGGCAAATTGAAATATTGTAGCAAAAGGACTAGTCTAGTATCATGTCTTTATGTGAGACATTATGAATCGTGTCCCATATGCTTCGGATATAGGACCGATTGCATGTGCTATAATATTCATCCTTTCTAAAATTTTCCAAATGCCTGGGGCATTAAGAAGGAGAAAGTTCTAGAATTGGATATGACTAAAAGGATTAAGCAATTGTCGAGGACAATCTAAGGTTTACCAACGAGTGGTTGCTTAGGGACAGTTGGAAGAATAATGTTAATTTTGGAAGGACCATATTGACATACCTGAAAAGAGGCAACTCTTTTTCAAGAGTAATAGTCAAAAGGGGAATATGAAAATGTTCCTATAGGTGGAAGTTATTCATTAAATCTGTGTAAGATTAGGAAACTTAATGCAAGAAGAATGTTCAAAGGCAATGAACTTTGAATATGAGACTTCGGTTCCATGGAGTTGGTCTCCAATGGAATACTCTGTAATGTATGCTGACAAGTCTTTGTGACTTTGTGCATAATCATTACAAGAGGACCAATGCATATAAGTTTAGAATCTAATAGATTTAGGTAAATGGCAGGAATTTGGAATTCTTGCATTTGCAGTAAGGAATTGGGAGTGTGAAATGAGAACCATTGGAATTATGTTCAATCGATCTTTTTCACAAAGTAAAGATCATGGACAAAATTTGTATGCATACTTGGTGTATGGCATGACTAGTGTTTAGAAAAACATAGTGTACATGCTTGGAGCATGTGACAACTATTGTTTTAATTCAAGTATAAAGTTGATAGTTTGAAACAGTATGCAATGAATGATGGGTAATCAATATGGTGATAAATAAAAGATGTTTTATTTATATTTATAATTTCCGAGACCATATTGGATTCGATTATTCTTGTGTTTAACTTTGCGTGTTTTGACTTCCAGAATAACTAGGTCGTTCTTCCTGATTGACTAACTTATTCAAACCATCCACAGTCGGTCATATGTTGGAAGTAGATATGAATCAAGACTGTCATGGGTTGGCTTGTAGAGGTCTAAGATGTTGGACAACGTGGCGCTAAAACACTCATGAGTGCTCATAAGTTCTGAGTATTGGATTCAACCCACGCTCATTGGAATCACTTCATGGATTTTATCATGAGTGATCATCAGACGATAAGATCTTATATTCTTCAAACCTAGAGATATGAGTTGTTGCTATGAGTTGGTTATACATTGATTGCACGAAACCGCATTGGTAACTCGATGTTATAAAACGTGCCTTTGTGTATGATTCAACAAGTAGTAGAACAAGCCATAAGAGTCAAAGTTTATCCATTCCTTTTACCTTCGGGATAAAAGCAATATCTGTGGGCCCCTTGAGGATTTGGTGATGACACCCCAAAGTTCTTGGCCAAGCCAGGACTAATGTGGTTTGTTCAATTAGTCGGTCGTCATAAATCAGAAATCGGGAAACAAAAAATGGACAGTGAGAATGATTTATAATCGATGTCTCAGTCCATATGATATGTAGAATGGAGGAATATATGATCACTTATCTAATGGACAAGTCATTGACGAAGGTCAGAGTTCATCGACAAGGTCAGAGTTCGACAGCGGCTTTTGAGAGCTACGATTGCCAGTTGGTTTTTGAAGTCATACACATTAATAGTTTTAGACTTATCCAAGTGGGAGACTGTTGGATTAGTGTCTAAGTCCACAACTATAATTGGTATGTACTTGACCCGACTCAACATGGTCCATTTGGGTTGCATGACATCGGAACATTTGGATAGACCGTTTGTGAGGAGAGGAAATTTGTGACATATTAATATATTATAAGTTCTAATATATTAATATGAAATCATGTTCTTTAATTAGTATTGATCAAGAATTAATTTGGACTTAATATAGTTATCAAAAGAGACTAATTAAATATATGGGGATTGATTGTGTAAATCATTCATTCTTATATATGTGGGCTTATGATCCATGATTCCTTATGTTGGGTTTAACCCATGTGGTGACCCATGGATAATCCATGGAGGTTAAAACCCATGGAGCATAAGGAATGGGTAAAGTCATGGGTTACATGGTGTAACCCTAATGTGCACACTATATAAGGACCCCTTTAGCTCAAGAAATTGGCACTAGTGATAGAGATATGAGGGCTAGCCGATTTGAGCATAAGTGTCTTCTTCTCATGGTTATTCCAAGTGTTGATGATGTTGTGTGAACCATTTGAGGTGTCACACTTGGGGCACTAGGCTCTCGAGCTTCAGGAGTCAAGCTACATCAAGAGGTATGTATTCTAACTTGTTATATTACCCAAGTATCAAAAGATTTTATGATAGATAGGGTAATACCTTGGAATATTCATATTTTCATGTATAATAGAGAAAAAATAGATCCAAGGTATTTAAGGTTGCATGTACACTTAGGAGTGTTACAATGCTCATAACCCAACAACAGTATACAATGAATAATGTGTAATCAATATCGTGATAAATAAAAGGTGTTCTATTTATATTCATAAGTTCTGAGACCATATTGGATTCGATTATTATTTTGTTTCACTTTGCATGTTTTGACTTCCAAAATAACTAGGTCGTTCTTCATGAATGACTAAGTTATTCAAACCATCCAAAGTCGGTCATATGTTAGAGGTAGATATGAATCAAGACTGTTATGAAGCTGGTTTGTAGATGTCCAAGGTAGTGGACATAGCAAGAGTTGCTGCATCATTCATGAGTGCTCATAAGTTCTGAGTATTGGATCAAACCCACGCTCATTTGACTCACTTCATGGATTTTATCACCAGTGATCATGAGATGATAATATCTTATATTCTTCAAACTTAGAGATATGAGTTGTTGCCTATGAGTTGGTTATACATTGATTCTACGAAAACGCATTGGTAACTCGATGTTATAAAACATGCCTTTGTGTATGATTCAACAAGTAGTAGAACAAGCATATGAGTCGAAGTTTATCCATTCCTTTTACCCTTAATGGGATAAAAGTGATATCTGTGGGCCCCTCGATGATTTAGTGATGACACCCCGAAATGCTTGGCCAATCCAGGACTAATTTGATTTGTTCAATTAGTCGGTCCTCATAATGGAGGAATATATGATCCCTTATCTAATGGACGCGTTATTGATTTGTTCAGAGTTCAACAGCAGCTTTTAAGAGCTATGATTGCTAGTCGGGTTTTGAAGTCATACGCAATAATAGTTTTAGAATTATCCAAGTGGGAGACTGTTGGATTAGTGTCTAAGTCCATAACTATAATTGGTATGTACTTGACCCGATTTTCATGGTCCATTTGGGTTGCATGGCATCAGAACAATTTGGATAGACTTTTGTGAGAAAATGATATTTATGATTTGTTAATATATTATAAGTTCTAATATATTAATTTGAAATCATATTATTTAATTAGTATTGATCAATAATTAATTTGGAATTAATTTTGTGATAAAAAGGAGACTAATTAAATATATGAGGATTGATTGTGTAAATCATTCATTCTTATATATGTGGGCTTATGATCCATAGTTCTTCATGTTGGGCTAAACCCATGGATACTCCATGGAGGTTTTAACCAATGGAGCATGAAGAATATGGAAAGACATGAGTTACATGGTGTAACCCTAATAGCCACCATATATAAGGATCCCATGGCTCAAGAAATTGGCACTAGTGTGTGTACACATGAGGGCTAGCCGATTTGAGCATATGAACCTTTTCTCTCAATTTATTCCAAGTTGTTGGTGATGTTGTGTGAACCATTTGAGGTGTCACACTTGAGGCACTAGACTCTTAAGCTCCACGGAATCAAGCTACATAAAAAGGTATGTCTTCCAACGTGTTTATATTACCCAAGTATCAATGATTGTATGCTAGTTAGGGTAATACCTTAGAAAGTACAAGTTTGCATGTATAATAGAGAAAACATAGATCCAAGGTATTTATGGTAGCATGTGTTGGATATAGTGTCTAAGCCCATAACTATATTTGGTATATACTTGACCCAACACGGCATGGTCCATTTGGGTTGCACTTCACCCGAACAATTTATGGATAATATTTGAGAATAGTACAAGTTATTAATATATTATAAGTTCTAATATATTAATATAAGATCATATTATTTAATTAGTAGTGATCTATAATTAATCTAGGATTAATTTAGTGATCAAAGATATTACTAATTAAATATGGGCTTCTATATTTATATAGTGTGGGCTTATGCTTATTTGGAATGGGCTAGGCTTGGATGGAGAAGTCCATGGATACTCCATGGAGCTTTAACCCATGGATCTCATAGAAATGAAGAGACATGGGTATTAGGGTTTACATGGATGTAACCCTAATCCACCACACTATATAAAGGAGGCTTTGGCTCTTGAAATCAAACTAATTGAGGCAAGTGAACACTAGTTGACACATGTTGAGGTGAGGGCCGATTTCAAGAGAAGTGTGACTATTCTCTCAAAGTTCCAAGTTTGTGGTGATTTGTGACTTTCACTTGAGGCATCCACATTATTGGTGCTAGGCTCTAAAACTCCAAGGAATCAACTACAACTACAAGGTAAGTATTTCTACTAGCTTTATTTGATTCAAGTTCCCCATGCCATGCTAGTTAGGATATAAGCCTTGGAAAAATAATTATTTGCATGTATCTTAGACAAACATAGATCCAAGGTTTATTAGGGTTGCATGTACACTTAGGAAGTGTTAGAATGCTCAAAACCCATCAGTGGTATCAGAGCCTAGGCTTGTTTGTTTGATACTTGTTGCAATATGCTTGAAAAACTCGAAATCTTGCTGTCTGACTGATGGACTCGCCGAGTCCATGGGGGGAACTCGCCGAGTCCACTTGTATCTTCAACCTACTCGCTGAGTAGGTTCATGCACTCGGCGAGTAGGGTCGACAAAGTGCAGTTTTCCGACTTTAGTTGCTGGAAATGGATTGGAAACATTACCCTAAACTGTTTTGGTACTTGAAAACTTGTTTTAGCTGGTGTAATGTTTTTGCTAATTCATTTACAACAACTAGTTATCAAAATTACAAAGTTTAATGTGATTTTGATTCTTGAAAGTGTTCATATTCATGTTCTTGTTCTTATGAAGTTTAGATGATCATAGGAATTATTTGTAACCTATGTGGTAGTTTAATTCTTGATCATAATGTGTTTTAATGGAGTCCATAACTTGTCCTCAAGTTATGGAAAACCAAAAGTCTCTTGGATTAAAAACCATTAAAAGAACACAAGAGTTAGAAAAAATGAAAAGTCCTCATTTTATTACTCTATTAAACTCATAAGTTACAAGAAATGAAAAGTTTTGAAAGTTTACAAAACTTGCCCTCAAGTTTTGGAACAAGTAAAGTTAAGTTAAACTTTAGTTCCAACCCTTAGAATTTTAAAAGTTAAAATTCAACCCTTATACTTATATTATTATGATTTAATAATTATATATATATATATATATGTATAAGAACAAAGTCGTCTTACCGCTAGTACGCCTCATTCACGAAGCCGGTCTATAAGGTGGGTATAAGGTTGTTGCCTATAAAATGGTGACTTAATGGGTGTCCACTCTCACCCACCGCTTGCTTGACTGGTGGAGGGTCGTTAGCCGAACGGGTAAGACAAGGACTTATAAATTCTCATTCAAAGTATGATGAATATTATAAAGTAACTAAATGTTTTATTAAATTCCCAATCTTAGTTACTTTAGGAAAAATGTGAATAAGGTGCTAATCCATGAAATTACACTTTACACTTTGTTTAAGTCGTTGGTGGAGCGTGTGTGGTTAACCGGCACACTAACTTGGACTTAACAAGGTAGGTAAAGGGTGACTTAAAGGTTTATTATAGTATCGATGGAGCGTGTGTGGTTTACCGGCACATCGATTGAGTGATAAACTTTAAAGGGTACCAAGTGATTTGCATGGTTACTTCACACCTCGTTTTGTGATCCTCGGCATCCCAGTCACAAAACCTGGAGGGCACACTCGAGATTGAAACATGCCTTTGAAAAGTTCATTGAATCTCAAAGAATCTAGGAATTTCTAAGAACCAATAAAAAACCTAATACTTAAATATTTCGGTTTTCGTGGTGGAAATTGGTGAATCGTCATTCACCTACCTTTCAAATATGGTATAGCTTAGATTACGGCATACCTCTTCTAAGTTATATTATATTGTGATTGGATCCTAGCCTTAATATTACATTTGGGTGTTTTATTAAGGACTCTCTTATATCTAAACTAATCTTGTTCTCTTCTTTTTAGATGTCTTCAAACAATGCTGCTTCTGGCTCTAATCCTAATGGCTCCTTTACCCTTATGAACTTGTGTGGGAAAGTCACCTTTGATGGATCCAACTTCAATGAGTGGATCAGAAACATCAGGATGATTACCCGCTACGAGGACAAAGAATATGTCCTTGACAAGGAGCTTAAGGAGATTGATGAGACCACTGCAACTCCTCAGGAGATCGCTGAATTTCGGGCACATGAAAGGGATGCTACGAAAGTGGCTTGCATCATGATGGCCACGATGACAGCGGAACTCCAAAAGTCTTATGAGGATTTCTACCCTTATGAAATGCACCAAGATTTGATGGAAAGATACCATCAAAGTGCAAGACAAGAGAGGTATGAAATCATCTGCTCCATGATAACAACCATGATGAAGGACGAGGAATCCGTGACGAGCCACATGCAGAAAATGCAAAGGTATGTGGATCGTTTGCTGAAGCTTAATGTGAACTTCCCTGAGGATCTTGCAATAGATATCATTTTGCACTCCTTACCATCGTGCTATGATCAATTCCGCATGACATATCACATGAATAAGGAAGAGGTCACACTCAGCAAACTTCAGGGACTTCTCAAGACC
Source organism: Lactuca sativa (assembly GCF_002870075.4). Taxonomy (NCBI): domain Eukaryota; kingdom Viridiplantae; phylum Streptophyta; class Magnoliopsida; order Asterales; family Asteraceae; genus Lactuca; species Lactuca sativa. The sequence goes on from NC_056629.2 coordinate 93,166,795, forward strand.
GCAGAATCAGGTCTTAAGGGGAAGTCGGTTGCTATCACTCCTACTCCAAACTCAACTCCGGTTTTGGCAATTGGGAAAAATCGATGGAGGAAGAGAAAGAGATCCTCGAAGGGTACCAAGGCTCGGACCCTTGATGGCTCTTCTTCAAGTGGAACCAAGAAAGGTTTCGTCACTCCTTCTATTGACCCAAAAGAGGCTGAATGCTTCTATTGTCATGAAAAATCTCATTGGAAGCGGAACTGCCCAAAGTACCAGCAGGATGTGAAGGATGGGAAAGTCAAACCCAACCATGCAGGCACTTACACTATCATTTCTAATAACTCACCCCATTCTAAGTCTTGGGTCCTTGATACCGGTTGTGGTATTCATATTTGTTGTGACTTGCAGGGACTAAGAAGAAGTGAGAATGTGGAGCAAGGAAGAATAAACTTGATCATGGGGAATAGGAAAGCTTTACCTGTTACCAAGATTGGAGTTTATACTTTATCGCTAAGTAGTGGGTTTAATTTAGATTTGAATAAGTGTTGTTATTCCCTAGGAATGGCAAGAAATATTATTTCCTTTCATGCTTTGTACAAACAAGGGTTTACCTTTTCATTTAATAATGAAGTTGGTTCTATAGATGTTTTCTATAATAATGTTTTTTATTTTAAAGCATTACCTTGTGATGGTGTGTATGAAGCTGTATCTGTTGTAGATAACTTGGGAAATAATGTTTTGTGTATTGATTCTACTAATAATAATAACTTGGATAAAGCATCATTATGGCATTGTCGTCTTGGACATATAAGCAAGAAACGCATAGGCCAACTCCAAAAGGATGGAGTCTTGGAGTCGTTTGACCTAAAGTCAGATGATAGTTGCGAATCATGCTTACTTGGAAAAATGACAAAGTCACCCTTCACAGGCTCGTGTGAGAGGGGTGAAGGTTTGTTGGACCTTATACACACGGATGTGTGTGGACCATTCAAACATGCCACAAGGGATGCTAATCGTTATTATTTGACTTTTACTGATGATTACAGTAGATATGGATATGTCTACTTAATCAAGCATAAGTCAGAGACTTTCGAGAGGTTTAAGGAATTTAAACAGGAAGTCGAGAATCAATTCGGCAGGAACATTAAGATGCTTCGATCCGATCGAGGAGGTGAGTATCTTAGTTCATAGTTCCTCGACTATCTTAGGGAATGTGGGATTGTCTCACAATTGACACCTCCCAGGACACCACAGTTGAATGGTGTGGCTGAGAGGCGTAATCGAACCTTGTTGGATATGGTTCGTTCCATGATGAGTCGAGCTACGCTACCAATCTCATTCTGGGGGTATGCCTTAGAGACTGCCGCCCATATTCTTAATCTTGTCCCTACAAAGAAAGTTGCCAAAACTCCTCACGAGATGTGGGCTGGCAAAGTACCTAAGCTAGACCACATCAAGATTTGGGGTTGTGAGGCTTTCGTGAGACGCGAGACTCATGATAAGCTCGAACCTCGAAGCGAGAGGTGTATTTTCATCGGCTACCCACAGCAATCCTTTGGTTACCTCTTCTACAGAACTAGTGACAATGTGGTCTTTGTAGCAAGAAGAGGAGTCTTTCGAGAGAGAGAATTCATAAGCCAAGGAACAGTGGGAGGCAAATTGATCTTGAAGAAATTCAAGAATCAAGCAGTGAAGGAACTTCAAACACTAGCCCTCAACTTGAGGAGGAAACTCCTGTTGAGCCAGTTGATGAGCCTGTACCTCTGAGGCGTTCCACGAGAGTTAGGAATGCACCTGAGCATTACTATGGTTTCCATATTACTACGGAAGGTGAGACACTTATTAGTGATGAGACACTAGTAGGTCTGGATGAACCTAACAGCTACATGGAAGCCATGGCAGGCCCTGAGGCTGCTAAATGGAAAGAGGCCATGGATAGCGAGATACAATCCATGTATGACAATCAAATTTGGAACTTGGTTGAGAATGTACCTGGTCGTAAGACTGTAGGGTGCAAGTGGGTCTTCAAGAAGAAGACCGACATGGATGGTAAAGTACACACTTATAAGGCGAGACTGGTTGCAAAGGGCTTCTCTCAAATTCCTGGAGTGGACTATGATGAGACCTTTTCTCCAGTAGCCAAGATTAAGTCTATTCGGGTTCTGTTAGCCATCGCTGCATTTCATGACTATGAAATATGGCAAATGGATGTAAAAACCGCTTTCCTTAATGGAAAGTTGGCTGAAGATGTTTACATGAGTCAGCCAGAGGGTTTTGTCAGCAACGAGTACCCTAATAGAGTGTGTAAACTCGAGAAATCCATTTATGGATTGAAACAGGCACCTCGCAGGTGGAATCTTTGCTTTGATGAGAAAGTCAAGGAATTTGGCTTTTCGAGGAGTGAAGATGAATCTTGCGTCTATATCAAGGCTAGTGGGAGCATAGTCAGTTTTTTGGTACTGTATGTGGATGACATACTACTCATAGGAAATGACATCCCAACCCTGCAGGAAGTAAAGTCCTGGCTTGGGAAGTGTTTCGCTATGAAGGACCTTGGTGAAGCTACCTATATCCTAAGGATAAAGATTTTGAGAAACAGGAGTAAAAGACTAATTGGACTTAGTCAAAGCACCTACTTGGACAAAGTGTTGAAAAGATTCAACATGCATAACTCCAAGAAAGGTGAGTTACCCATTCAGTGTAACGCTAGATTGAGTAAGACACAAAGCCCTAGTACTGAGGCTGAGATAGCAGAAATGAGTCGATTTCCTTATGCTTCAGCTGTAGGATCGATCATGTATGCTATGACGTGTACTCGACCTGATGTAGCTTTTGCTTTGAGCATGGTTAGCAGGTATCAGGCGAACCCTGGAAAGGAACACTGGACTGCGGTAAATAATATCCTCAAGTACCTGCGAAGGACTAAGGACTGGGTCCTTACCTTCGGTGGGAGTGATGACTTGAGAGTTGTAGGGTATAGTGATGCTAGTTTCCAGACTGATAGGGATAATTTCCGCTCTCAGTCAGGCTGGGTCTTTACCCTAAACGGAGGAGCAATTTCTTGGAAGAGTTCTAAGCAGGAGACAGTGGCTGATTCCACTTGTGAATCAGAGTATATAGCAGCAAGCGAGGCAGCAAAGGAGGCGATATGGCTAAAGAACTTCATCGGAGACCTTGGAGTTGTTCCAGCTATAAAAGAGCCAATGGAGATTTTCTGTGACAGCAATAGTGCGGTTGCCTTAGCCAAGGAACCAAGGGATCACGGGAGATCCAGACACATCGACAGAAAATACCATTTTATCAGACATCGAATTGAAGAAGGACTCCTCATGGCAAAGAGGGTATCATCGGATGAGAACCCGGTAGATCCCCTCACGAAGGGACTGAGTAGCGTTAAGCATCTCCAGCATGCTCGGAGCATAGGGCTGAAGGATGATATAAGTTTTAGTAGTTAGATAACCCAGAAATTTGTAAAGTGTAATTGACATTTGATGATGAATAAAAGGTGTTTTATTCATGAGTAAAGTGTTGCTATCTCTTGTCGATCTTTTACTATATTTCTTTTGCATGTTTTGACTTCCAGAATAATTATTATCATATTATTCAAACCTCCACAGTCGGTCATATGTCGGAAGTAGGTATGAATCAAGACTGTCATGATTGGTTGCAGAGGTCTAAGGTGTTGGACATGGCTACAACAATCATGAGTGCTCATAAGTTCTGAGCATTGGACTCAACCCACGCTCACTGGAATCACTTCATGGAATTTTATCTCGAGTGATCGTGAGACGGTAATATCATATAAGTCTTCAAACCTAGAGATATGATTTGTTACTTACGAGTTGGTTATGCATTGATTGTACGTAAACGCATTGGTAACTCGATGTTATAAAACGTGCCTTTGTGTGTAATTCAATGAGTGGTAGAACAAACATATGAGTCGAAGTTTATCTGTTCCTTCTTGGATTAGAAGCTGATATCTGGGCCCCTCGATGATTTTGTTTTGACCTATGTACCGGGCCCGGTCAGAACTAAATTGATGTGTTCAGTTGAGTTCTATGTCAAACAAATCGGAAATCGGGAAACAAATGCTGGACAATAAGCAAGACAATGTTCCATGTGTTTGTCCGGCTGATATCTAGAACAGAGGATTATATGATCACTTATCTAAATGGCGCGTTCTAGTTCAACAGAGTTTAAAGAGCTACGATTGCGGATCGGTTCCTAAAGTTATACTTGCAAATATAGTTACTAGACTTATCCAAGTGGGAGACTGTTGGATATAGTGTCTAAGCCCACAACTATATTTGGTATATACTTGACCCGACCCGGCATGGTCCATTTGGGTTGCACTTCACCCGAACAATTTATGGATAATATTTGAGAATAGTACAAGTTATTAATATATTATAACTTCTAATATATTAATATAAGATCATATTATTTAATTAGTAGTGATCTATAATTAATCTAGGATTAATTTAGTGATCAAAGATATTACTAATTAAATATGGGCTTCTATATTTATATAGTGTGGGCTTATGCTTATTTGGAATGGGCTAGGCTTGGATGGAGAAGTCCATGGATACTCCATGGAGCTTTAACCCATGGATCTCATGGAAATGAAGAGACATGGGTATTAGGGTTTACATGGATGTAACCCTAATCCACCACACTATATAAAGGAGGCTTTGGCTCTTGAAATCAAACTAGTTGAGGCAAGTGAACACTAGTTGACACATGTTGAGGTGAGGGCCGATTTCAAGAGAAGTGTGACTATTCTCTCAAAGTTCCAAGTTTGTGGTGATTTGTGACTTTCATTTGAGGCATCCACATTATTGGTGCTAGGCTCTAAAACTCCAAGGAATCAACTACAACTACAAGGTAAGTATTTCTACTAGCTTTATTTGATTCAAGTTCCCCATGCCATGCTAGTTAGGATATAAGCCTTGGAAAAATAATTATTTGCATGTATCTTAGACAAACATAGATCCAAGGTTTATTAGGGTTGCATGTACACTTAGGAAGTGTTAGAATGCTCAAAACCCATCAGCATGTACACCATAGGAGTGTTAGAATGCTCAAAACCCATCAATATCTTGACCTCAAAAAGTTATACTGGTGGCCTAACATGAAAGCAGAGATTGCTATCTTCGTAAGCAAGTGCCTTACTTGCGCCAAGGTTAAGGTCAAATACCAGAAACCCTCAAGTTTACTACAACAACCGGAGATACCGGATGGAAGTGGTAGCAGATCAAAATGGACTTCATAACCAAGTTTCCCAAGACAATGGGTGGTCTCGATACCATTTGGGTGATCGTAGACAGGTTAACAAAGTCCACACCCTTCCTGCCTATCAAAGAAACTGACAAGATGGAGAAACTAACGAGAACTTACATTAGGGAGATCGTACGACTCCATGGTGTTCCCATATCTGTTATCTCTAATAGAGATAGTAGATTCACTTCAAGGTTTTGGCAGTCGCTACAAGGTTCCCTAGGAACTAGGCTGGACATGAGTACAGCCTACCATCGACAAACCAACGAACAAAGTGAGAGGACTATTCAAACTTTGGAAGATATGTTCCAGGTTGGTGACTGTGTTCTTTTGAAGGTCTCTACCGAGAAAGGTTTGATACGCTTTGAAAAGCATGGAAAGCTAAATCCAAGATATGTAGGGACTTTCGAGATTATCGCTAGAATAGGCCCTCTAGCTTACAAACTCAAACTACCTCGCGAACTTAGTTACATACACCCTACTTTCCACGTATCGAACTTGAAAAAGTGTCTGTCCGACGAGACTCTTGTAATCCCGCTCGACGAGATCGACATCAACGAGAGCCTCAACTTCGTGGAAGAACCAGTAGAGATCATGGACCGAGAGGTCAAGAAAATGAAGCAAAGTCGTATCCCGATAGTGAAGGTTCACTGGAATGCCAAGCGGGGACCTGAATTCACTTGGGAGCGCTAGGATCAAATGAAACTGAAATATCCTCATCTTTTTTACTTAGTTATTTGTAATTTCTTAATTGCTTAAACTCTAATTTCAGGACAAAATTCTCTCTAACGGGAGGATGATGTGACAACCCGAAATTTCTATATTGAAAGCCAATCAATTCAATCAAAAGACATACATATTTATGCTATCTTTTAGCCCTGTTTTGGGTATGTTTGAGAGTTTCTGAGCCTAGTGTAATGTATGAATGGATGCTAGGATGAGTTAGCTTGTGATCGGGATGATTAAATCGAACCAGAAAACCACTCATAAGTTGTTCATGGCCGCAAACTAGGTTCAAGGCCGTGAACCACCTCCTATATATATTAGAGTAACTTCATTTTCTTCTCATTTCTCCTCCTCCCGACCATGAACACATCCATTCTCTCTCAAAAAGCTTCAACTATGAACACTTTAAAGCCTAAAAAACATAAGTGTTTCATCCTTAATCTTTTCATACTTGAAAGGCTACTAGATCCTAGCCTTAATTTGTCATGTTTCATCATCATCTTCATGAACTTGAAGGGATCACGGTCATGAACCCTTCATAAGGGACATGAAGCCTTCATAGAATCATATGGACCATGAACCCTTCTTAGATGCAAGGTTGGGCCGTGAACACATCATGTGTTCATTGGCCGTGAACCCTCCTAAGGCCGTGAACATCCCTTTGTTTGGTCGTGAACTCCTGTAGGACAATCATATGTGATTTCAACACTTCAATCCAAGTGTTTCCTAGTCCCTAAGGTTGTTCCCTATCATGATTAGTTGTTATATACACTAATTATATACATGTATGTGTCATTATATGCTTAATAGGATCTGTTTGTGCTCGAGACTTCACTTGGCACACTTAGCATCCTGTATCTATCTTACTTTCAAGATCACTCACAATCAGGTGAGTTCATACCCCCTTAACTTATCTTTTAAATGATTTTAAATGCTTTTAAGGGGGGGGGGGGGGGATACAAGTTGAAACATTTTAGTTATTATATCAATCACATGTGATTAATAACTATGAAACAAGTGGATTTCTTATACTTCAAACTGTTTTATCAAACGGACTATAGCAAAACATTTTATAAACTGACATCAAGTCATCCGTAACCATTCAAATGGTTAAAATTCCTTTGTATGATTAAAACTCTTTTATATGCTAAACTCTTTATCAAACTCTTTTAAACTTATATATTGTCAAAATCATGTCTATATAGATATAGTTATATAAATAAGGTTGAAAGGGCTTAGGACTGATAACTCACTTTATTTCCTGTTCCTTGTTTGGTTGTTGACTTAGGGTATTCGGTTGTTTGTACGAGTGTCGTTAGAATCTTAGTTATATATTATGTATATGTGTATAGATATAAAAGTTCTTACATCAATTCAACACCTTTGGGTAGCAAAGGTGTACAAACATACTCAGTCATTAAAAAAACATTACTAGTAAACTATAATATGTATAGTTTAGAGAATTACTACTCACTATTTCTAGAAAAATGAAACATACAAGAGTCAGTTCAAACATACTATAATGAGAAATAGAAAGTAACATACTATAATGAGAAACAGGGAGGAACATACTACACACTAGAATAGAGAGAACATACTATATACTAGAACAGAGAGAACATACTATATGTGACAACCTGAAATTTCTAGCCAATATAACGAATCCCAGTCGAACCTGGTAACCCGTTTTACGTTTATAAAATATATTAGAAAATAAAATGTTCAAAAAGTCTCAACTAGGTTGTGTAAATGATAGATATCATTTCAAGTTTTTCAGATATATCCAGATCACTCGACTCCGAGTTATAACGAAGAAGTTATGACCAACCGAAGATTCGTGTAAAAACCGGCAAAACTTGTAAACGTAAAACGCGAAGTTTCAATACAATAACTATTAGCCTTAGGTTTCTAAACGAAAGTCGTAGATTATGTTAAACCGTGAGCATGCATAAAAAGAACGCACAAATCTGACTTCGTATGAGGAAGTTATGATTTTCCTAAGTTCCGAAGTGGCAGTAGACAGCTAAAAACTCGAAACAGTGATCGAGTGATTTGTGGCCGACACAACCTAAACGAGAATCAAATATCTCGTCAATGGTAGCACAACGGTAAAAAGTCTGACAGAAACGGACATCGGATGAAGAAGTTATGGATTTTAAACAGACTTTTCGTGTCCCCGCCTATTAAAAATACATAATTAAAAATAAAGTCAAAATTTGCCAATGAAGTCTAAACAAGAGTTGTAGAGTACATTCTCACCTACGCGTGCATATAAAGAACATCAAAAACGGAGCTCATATACGAAAGTTACGGATTTTACAAGTTCGAGGCACATATACCAAGACGATTTACGCCAAACGTACCCTCGTACGCCCAGCGTACTCGGGTGCTAGGCCTCGGTTCGTCCACATCGCTCCAATGCTCAGTCCGAGGATGCGGTAAGCCATGATGCATGCGAACGCCCAGCGTACTCCGAATTTACGCCCAGCGTAATACCTCTTTCAGCACCCTATAAATCGGATGTGAGGGTGTCGGCCATTTTTGCTTATTTCCTCCCTTTCTCGTGCCGAAGCTCTGCGTTTAAACCCTCGGAGCCATCCCAAAGTCCCGGTTTTCATATCCAAGTTCGGAAGGAAGTTTTACGCTCCCGAGATTCCCGAAAATCCTGAGAAATCCGCTTTCTCGGAGTAGAAGTTCTGCTCGGTTTTCGTCTCGCTTTCTTCAATCTATCAAGTGAGTTCATACCCCTACAAACACACTTTAAATACATTTTAAATACTTTTAAGGGGGGGGGGGGAATACAAGTAAACACCCAGTTATTATCGTGTGAACATATCTATCCTTTGCTATGTATTCGATATTATTATTTAATCAATCTTATGCGATTTATGACTAGTATACAAATGGATTTAGTACACGTTTAGCTGTTTCACCAAACATAGTACTTCAAAGGACTTTCTCAAACGTTTTTACATGTGAAAACTCTTGATTAAACTATCTTACATACTTTATGTTTCCTTTCAAACGCTGTTAGAATCGTGTTTTAAATAATAGTTTTCTTATACTTAAAACTGTTCTTATCAAACAAACTGCTTTCAAATCATTTTACAAACTGACATCAAGTCATTATTTCTTAGTTATTCAACTTTTCAAAGGTGTTACAAAACTTTTTTTATACTGTTATATTGTCAAATGCATGCCTATATATGTATAGTTATATAAGTAATGTTTAAAGGACTTAGGACGGCCATCTCGCTTTATTTCCTTTTCCTCGTTGGGATGTGGCCTTAGGGCATCGGTTATTCGTCTGAATGTCATCTAAATATTATTTATATACATCATTTATACATATATAGACATAAAAGTTCCATCAGTAGGTTCAGTACCTTTAAGTAGCAAAGGCATACTTCTGTTATACACATACAATACTAGTAACTATAATAGGTATAGTTAGGAGATACTACTTACTATTCCAAGTACAAGGAATCATACAAGAGTCAGTTCATTCATGAGTCTATACTAATACATTACAGACTATATGAAATACGAACACATTACAAAAGATACAAATACATAGATAGTTTACGAGATATTCATGAAATTTTACGTACTACAAGTACTATGTCAAGGACATACTTTCATATACAAAAACAAATGGACTTTCATACGTAAATCTATTTAATACTAAGATTTGTGAGACATTCAGCTTCACGTACTTTCGAGTATGTAGTTAAAGTCCTGTATTATATACCATAATCTCTTGTAGGGAGAGCGTGATACTTGTGTATAGATCTATACGGGATTGACAATCCCACACCTAAAGTGTTAGCTACAGTTAGACTGGCAGGTCTGGGGTGACAAACGTCATAACATTCCAACACCTGAAGAACGTTGTTACATGCAGTTTGGGTCATTAGTATGGTTATAAAACTCACATGGAGTATTAAAAACACGTTGACTTACGAGGTTATCAAATGCCTTAGTGATTTTATACATACATAAATCTACTATTTTAGACATGAAAAATACTATTGCATTTCAGTTTTGGGGACTTTTAAACTACCACCCACTTATGGACAAATATTCGATTTCTAAAAGCAAACGTTCAAACCAGGCGAGTCTTGGTAGAAGGCTACCTTTTATACTAGTAGGAAATATGGGATTTTCTAGGGTTTTTAAACGTTTACAACTACTTACAAACATGTTCATTGATACAAACTTTCCTTCAGACATTTACAGGTCTTTCTTTATAGTTTTACAAATCAAAGTCATATAAATACTTATAAACTCACCAGCTTTATTGCTGATACTCGCTTTCAAAATAACTTGTATTCTCAGGTCACAAATAGACAGGTACGACGACCAGGTTTTATGAAGACGGAGCAATCAAGACTCGTCTTTTATTTAGAATATTCATTATGTAGATCTATACTATGAAAGAACTCACATGTACTTAAAATTATACTATTAATGCAATGGATGATGTTGTTACTTGTTTACTACTTTGCATTGTTGTGATACATTACATGACGTCCTCCGCCCCAGAACGTTTCCGCCGTTCTCGGTTTTGGGGTGTGACACTATACAAATACAAGAATACTATAACATTAATGTGAGCCACTACTTCATGGCATGGCAATATATTGATGCGTAACGTTTTGTAAACAGAGTCTCCTAGAGGGAGAGCGTGAGTTTGTGTATATATCTATACGGGATTGACCATCCTACACCTTGCTGCTTGCAACAGTGGAACCTGTAGGTCTACGGGTGACGAATATCATACCATTTCGCCATCTTTGATCGTCGTGTTTTACTAGTCAATCAAGTATGGTTATAATCTCATTACATTTTACCTTAATTAAACAAATTAGTTTAAGGTAGTTAGTACATCGGTAGTTACTTATTTACAATACTACAATACATCTTTATTTTCCCATTGCATTCACATTGTGATCTTCTCACATAAACAGTAATGTAAACTATATTTTGGTAATGATAGTCATAACTGGGAAAAACACTCACTTTTACAAAAGAACAAACATACATAATAGTCGGGTCTTGGTAGAACACTGCATTTCATAATAAAGTAGAAAATATAGGATTTTCTAGGAGATACAACATTTACATCAAACACTTACAAACATTTACAACAAACATTTACAAACTCTTTCATTCAAACAATGACGCTAAAATACTTATGAACACACCAGCTTAAATGCTGATCTACTCTTTCAAAATAACTTGTATTCTCAGGTCACCAGGTACCGATGACCAGGTTTTGAGAAGACGGAACATATTCGAGACTCGTCTTTTATTTTGATTCATATTTTGGTGTCTTTCAAACTATACACAGAACATACTTGTATTGAATTATACTATTAATGCAATCGATGATGTTGTTGCTGGTTTACTATTATGCATTGATATGATACTGTACATGACGTCCTCCGTCCTCGAACGTTTCCGCCATTCCGGTTTAGGGGTGTGACACATCATGGCTTCAAGTATATTTCCAACACAAGGAACTTAAAGTGGATTATCTAACAACACCTTTGGGATTTAAAGTGTAGAAAATGAAGCCACATCAACATCAACTGGAACAAGAATATATGCTTGTTGATAAGCCTTTGACAAAACTAGGCTCCAAAACCTAACACTCATAATTCTGTTGATTTCTTCAAATGATTAATATAAGCAGTAAACTCACCCCATAGAGTTGAAGCATAATCTACATTTAAGTTATAATAAATTCCAACTAAGACAAAGTATAATTGTTGCTTAGCTTTATTCAATCCAGAATTGTGTCTAGTCAAATACCAAATATGGATTCAATCAAGTAAAGAATACAAAAATGAAATGAACACCCGATCTAAATAACTATGTTTAAGCTCAGATTTACTCTGGAAGTAGTAAGAGTACTAGTTGTAAAGTGTAGCAAAGTATGTACCTAATACCCTAGACTAGATCACCATTTATAGTGTTATCACATATTACAAAATGTATAGTGTGCATTTGACACAAAAGAACCTACCTAATACCTAGAAGTGCCACTGTAAAGATCATCAGAGCAACGATTTCAGAAACAATAGGCTCTCTTTAGATTTCCGGCTGACGGGTGGTTTGTGATGGTAAAAGCAACGAACAAATCTAACTTCTAATGATGGTGATGTGACGAAATCCTAATTGAGTAGGAGAAAATGTAGGAGGATGGTGGTGGTGGTGGTGGTTTATGGCAATGTTTTAAAAACGGCTTTTTAGTTGAACCGGTATGGTAACCGGTTCCCGATTCAACTGGTTTGACCACCGGGTCAATCGGTTCTATAATTTTCATCTTTTTTTCTATTTTCCTACACATACATACATATATAAATCATTAATTTGACGTTATTAGTTCAAATATTAAAAATATACATAAAAGTAAGTTGTAGATCAATTCAAATACATTAAAATAACATATAACCATAAGTTTTAGTATTTTATATCAATCCATATACATCAAAAAGAAAATAAAATATACTACTGAAACAAAATATAATTTTAGATGAATAAAATCATATCAAAAAACTTTATAACATTTACCATATATTTTTATTTAGATAAAACTAAATAGATTTAAAAAAATCACCAAAGTTTATTATGAAAATGGTTTTTTCTCATGTATTTTTATTCGGTTTAACTGGTTTATTTTGACCGGTTCAACTGGATTTTTCTAAAAATCAATTGGTTCAATCCGGTTTAGAAATCGACATAAAACCGGTAATAGTTGAACCGTTCTCTCACCTGGTCCAACCGGTTCGACCGGCCGGTTCAAACCGGTGTTTAAAACATTGGTTTCTGGTGGTGGCGATGGTGGATTTCGACAGTCGTAATGGTGGTTTCTGGTTGTGACAGTGGTTTCCCATGTGTGTGTGTGTATATATATATATATATATATATATATATATATATATATATATATATATATACATATATGTATATATATATATAATAGAGAGAGAGAGAGAGTAATTAAGAATGAGAAGTGGATGAGTGGATTAGTAATATGTAGGGGCAAGGTGATTATTTTTATTTTTTTTTTAATTTAGAAAATTATTAAATTAAATAAAATAAATAAAAAATAAAATACAAAGGACAACTAGTCATTTTATAAAAATTCAAAATAAATTAGATAACTCATAACAAAATCAAAGTTTTGGACCGTTGGTTCTAGTCCAAAACTTTTTTGGAGTAAAGTGGTAATTTTTGACAAACCACAGGACTAGTTTTGCAATTTTGTCTATTAAGTATTTTAAAATTCAATACAAGATTTATGTAAAATACATAATAATATATACGATAATCCTAGTAGTAAAAAAATAGAAATGATTATATGTGATATTTTACATAACATTATAATCGATGATGAATCGTCATCCTCATGTACCAATAGAAGTTTCACTAAAATTATCACCAATACATATGAAAACAATCATAAAATGATGATAAAAATTCCAATATTTTTTTGCTTGTTACAGACACATCAACGATAAAGAATCTCATACGAAATGCTTTAGTTAGCCACTTATGAGCCGGCATTTCAATCCATAAATATGTAGTATATATTTATTTAAATATATGTGTAATATTTCCAAAATGCATGTATGATTTTTATTTTGATTTGTGTTGCATGTTATTTAGTTTTATTTAATAAACATGCCTTTTTAAATAATACGACAAGTAGTTATATATGAATAAGTAATTATGGTTATAGATTTTTAATAATATAATTTATATAATTATATTAATAAAAAGCTATGGACCTAGTTTTGAAAATCTTAACAAACATACGGGTACCGTTTTGTAAAATTGTAAAAACTAGATAGATTGCAATAGACTTGGAATATTTTTTTGTGTCTAAACAGTGCCTTTTATATTATAATTATAGATTTTAATGTAAAAGATAGTATTATGGGTTGAAGATGGTTTAACATGATCAAATCACATTATTAAACACCAAGATTGATTACTCTATGTCCAAAATTTCACTACCAAAAAATACTCATTCAGCCAAAGAAGATATATAGCTGGAATGCTGATATCAAACTGATAAAAACAGAAGGAAAAAATATCAGTTAATTGATGATCTAAATCTAAGCATGATACTGTAATGTCAGAGAGAGATAGTGTTAAAATTCAGGTGGTCAGCCAAAACAATATGTGTTGTCTGGACAATTTAATCCAAGAACCATGAGTTGATATATTTGCATCATTTGACCTTGCACAAAGGTTATAAACGACCTAAAACTGAAAGTGGTGGAATTGGAAACATGGGTAGCTGCCATTCTCTCTGGAACCACACATGTTTTGATACAAAGAGCTTCCCCAAACATTCGATGGAAACAAGAGGCTTGAGGTTTTGTCTTCTTAAGATACCCACTATCTATTGTAAACTGTCTGTAGTCTTGCGCCCTCTCTAGCTTCTTGCTAGAGTTTTGGATTTTGAAATAGATTCTGTTGCTGTTGAAAAAAAAAAAAAAAACAAGGCTATTCTTGTTGCAAATAATGTTAATGTTGTTACTATTTTCTGAGCTTTTAACTTTTAAGGAATTCATTCAATCTGTCAAAGGACAAACATATTTTGTCATATCATCCAATTTAAGAACTACAGGTCTTTTTCATTGCTATATTAATGGTAAAAAAAGTTATGCCCTTTAAGTCCTATTCTTAAATATAAGCAATATTCTTATACATTATGTGAAGCCTTATGCTCTATCACATCACAAATAATGAGGAGGGTACGTACCCTCTTCCACATTCTTTCCTTTGTTCTTTTGTTTGTTGCTTCCTGTTTTTGTACACCTTCTATGCACTTCTTCTTTTACCTGATCCTTTTAGAATTCCATTCTGGGACCACTACACCAATTGGACCAACATAGACCATCCATTAAAATAATTTTGGTAATTGTTGGACATATCGGATGGTGAGATTCAAACTCATGTTGTTAATCTACCATTTTGTAATTCTTAACATTTAGGTTAACATTATTAACATTAAGGACTACAATCTTCTGAAAAATGACTTCGCTAGCTAAGTGTTTTTATTCTTTGTTGGAAGCCACAAAACTACCAACTTGTGCAATATATCCATGGATTTGGAGACCACGCACAGCACAAAGAGAAAATAGTTGGTGCAACTTGTCAACCAAAAACGCTAATAAATATGAGCATTGCAAATAAATCATTATCTCATGATAATAACGTTTTCATTTAACTAAAATGATCTCAAAGAGATTCAAATATTCACCACTAGAATCCAACACCATAAAAAATATCCAATGATTTGCAGTTGCGAGAGATGGTAAATCATCCCGAATAAGTTCCATTACTTGGACAATGTCATCCGCATACCACACTTTTATCAAGTATTATATTATAAAATCAAAATGTTCTTTATATCACATGATCACATCTGATGCCCCGACTTCCTGTACTACAAGCCATAGGATAACTTCACAAAATGATAAACAAAGTTTGCCATGTAAAAAGTCTTCTCACGCTATATATGCATAGCGAAGAACAATTGTTCGATCACTAGATCTTTGTAAAGTAAAAATAACTTAAAATGAAAATGAATTTGATATCAATTAAAAAAAAAATTATTCTTTTATACCTATATATTCCAAACACAAACAAAGAATGAACAAGAGTACTGTTACATTGAACTTAATTTTCTTTCAAACAAACATATATAATAAAAAGAGGAAGAATCAAAGAAGAATTCAATTAAATATGTGTAGGTAGATCAATATGCAGCTTTAAAAGATTTAATTTCATATCTTATTACAAGGAAATTCTGTTTGATTTTGAAAAAGGAATGACTCTTTTTCTAGTGG
Source organism: Lactuca sativa (assembly GCF_002870075.4). Classification (NCBI taxonomy): domain Eukaryota; kingdom Viridiplantae; phylum Streptophyta; class Magnoliopsida; order Asterales; family Asteraceae; genus Lactuca; species Lactuca sativa. The sequence continues at coordinate 93,182,649 of NC_056629.2, forward strand.
ATTTCGGAGGAGTATTAATATTATATCGGACTTTATGATATCGTTCTTTCTGGATCATGTGGACAGCACCAAAAGGGGTGAAAAGCTTCTTTTATTTTAGTAGTTTTCTAATCTAAAAGCAAAGCCGGTGATAAGCTTGGCTAACCTGCAAATTAAAGTAACATAAATAACTAAAACAATTTTATAAACAAAATTATAAACACGTTTTAGTAAATCAACCTTTGAGAGATAGCAGGAAACCCTAATTTACAAAAAACAGTACGTAGAAAAATAATTTCTTCGGTCACTATTTACCCAAGTTTAGGGTTCGTGTTCTTTCTTCGTTTTTAGCGATAGATAATGCATGGTAAGTATTAATAATCAGTATATCTCAGTTTCACAAAGATCTTAATTACTATTTTCCATCTCGATTTATTGTTTAACTTGAGTTATAGATCGTTTAATACCATGAATCATAATCCTCTTAGAATAGAAAACATTCTAGAAGTAGAGTTTTAAGCATACCTGCAACTTGTAAAAGATAAGTTCACATACAACACAATAGTCACTCCTACTAGAGCAAGAGGTGTAAGAGTGGTGAGTGACAGATAGAGGGTGAGCACACATAGCTTCAAGCATATGACTCCTTGTATATATAGCTCTCTCTCTTTCTCTTTCTCTCATATCATGCAAGAAAAGCCCATCTGTGCTCACTCTCTTCTGTCACTTCTCCTTCCCTTACACTCTCGCTCTTAACATACAACAATTAGAAACAAGAAGATTGAGACACATATCAAATAATTAGATAAAGAGAGAGAAGGGGTGACAGATAGAGGGTGAGCACACATAGCTTCAAGCATATATGATACTAAACTGATTATTTGCAAGAAAGACCATGGGTGCTCACTCTCTTCTGTCACCACCCTTTACCTTTTCATCTTCCCATAATATATATATAGGTAGATATCGTTACACATGAAGGAAGATATTGATCTCTTTTGTTGCTAGCTAGTTAGGAAGACATAAATGGAAAACCCTAATATGTAGAGAACATAATAAATTATGGAAAGCCCCATATTTGGTATGTGGAACCACTGCTCCATAACACTAGAGCACAAACTACAGTGTGATTTGATATGTGAGTAAGAGTGGAGGATTGTCATCCATTATATAGACTCCCAAAGGCACTTTCCATATCCCTTGGAATAAATATGGCCATATGGGTTGTGGGCTATCTTTATCGTTTCGTCATTTTAAATAGTTTTTTTAGAAACCGTGTGTGCATGAGAGAGAATAGTTAGTTTCCTTACCAAATGCAAATCTAACAGCAAACTCATTTACTCAATTTCTCTTACCGATGTTTTCTTGTAATTCTAAATTTGTGACATTCCGAGACACGGCTCGCCCAATCCTAGCTAATCCCTTTTAATGACTTCTCCCCGTCTATGTGCAGCTGGTCTTTGTTATTAATTAATGTCAAAGGATATAAATACGATGCTAGTATTGACACCTCTCTTAATAAGGATTATAGAACAATATTGAATACTGTTTTTTTTTCTTGTTTGTTTTTTTAAGACAAAATTAAAAAAATAGTCCCTATGGTATATATATATTTTTTTTGGATTTCGATCCAAACCACGGGTTTTTTGAATTCGTGGTTATTTTAGGCTACTTTTATTGTAAAATTGGTCCGAGATAAATTTGAAAAGACGATTTTTCCCTTTTAATTTGTTTTTTCCATTTACTTAATTATTATTTTATTTTATTTAAATATAAATGTTAAATCAAATCAAAAATGGGACCCACCTGCTCTCTCTCTCTCTCTCTCTCTCTCTCTCTCTCTCTCTCTCTCTCTCTCTCTCTCAAAAAAAAAAAAAAAAAAAAAAAAAAAAAAAAAAAAAACCACTTCCCCACCCTTTCTTCTTCTTCTTCCTTACCTACACCACCATTCTCGAACATTCTCTCTGTTTATTCCTTACCTGCACCACCATTCTCCAACTCGTGATTTACAGACTCGTCTTCAACACACAAGAAAAAAATCGAGACCTTTGTCCCTCGAATCAACTGATAAAATGGATTAAGGGGAAACAACCAATCTACACTGAATGAGGGGATGGATGGCTTAACAGTGACGACAACAGCAGCGGGCGGCGGTGGCTGGAGGTTGTCGGCGGCAGCAGCAGCGAATGGCAACGATGTGTGGTGGTGTGCAGCAGGGGCCTGCTCTGACGGCCTTCTGTCGCTTCGCTTCTGTTTTAATTGGATGGAGACACAAGTGGGGGAGGAGGGGGAACCCGGTGGTGGTCGGAATCAACAGTGGCGGTGGTTGTGGGTGGTTTTCTCGCCGGTGAAGGTGTGGATGGCGGTTTCCGGCCTTCCTTGCAACAGAAATGGTGGCAATGGTTGATTATCTAAACAAGAGAGGAGGTTAGGGTTGTTGGTTGCCAAATGGTAGCCAATGGTAAGGACGTGGGTTTTTTTTCCAGAGAGAGAGAGAAAGAGAGAGAGAGAGAGAGAGAGAGAGAGAGAGAGGTGGGTGCCATTCTTGATTTGATTTAACATTTATATTTAATTAAAAGAAAAAAAATAATTAAGTAAATGGAAAAACAAATTAAAAGGGCAAAGTCATCTTTTCAAGTTTATCGGGGACAAGTTTTACAATGAAACTAGCCCAAAAGAACCACGAATCCAAAAAACTCGTGGTTTGGACCAAAACCCCCAAAAAATGCATACCACATGACCATTTTTGCAGTTTTGTCTTTTTTTAATTTCACACACATACCCTATAATCCTACTTTTTTTTTTTTTTGGAAAAACCTTTGGTGAAGCCTACCTTTGTTTCTTTATTTGGTCATTGATTCATTTCTAATCAAATTTTTATATTTTTAAAACCGGAAAAAGGATGACTCTATAATCTAAATGACGAAGAAAAATGTGGAGTTAAAATTAGAAAATAACGTTCTGTTAAATGATTGATTCAGAAAAAGTTACAAAAGATATGGCTCAAATAACCACGAAGAGCAAGATACAAACACAAAACCATAATGAATTCTAAGGACATATGTACACACATACATAAAGGAGGGTGTTTTTTAAACCAGTCATCTATATTTATTTTATACTAGGCAAAAGCTTGTACCTTGCATAGAAATAAAATTATGACGATTAAAATTATGATGAATATATAGCGCTGATTAAAATGGTATAATTGTATTATTAAAATATATACAACATTATAAATATTTATATCATTATTATTAATTTAGAGTCACTAATTTTTTATACTAATCATTTCATCAAATTCTTTGTTACTAGTATTTAGTTGTTCTTTATATGTTATTAATGTCATCCATCATTTCCCGACAAACATTTTGATTGTTTTGGATGATAGTTTGTTGATAAATTATAACAAAAGATAACATTCAAGGAAAATTAGAAAATTAAGAAATAATTTTAAAATGACAAACAAAAGAATAAACTTGAATAATAGAAACAACAACAAACAATAACTTTCAATTAGAAATTAGAGAATTAAAAAACAATATTAAAATGACACATAAAAGCATAAACTCTGATAATAGAAGACAATTTGTAAAACATAAAATAAATTTAACATGAATAAAGAAAATAGAAATCAAGACATAATAATAACCTATTTGATGAAAAGTTATATCAAATAATAATATTATTACTCAAACTCTATCTAATGAAGTATATTTTTTTTTTATCTTCTTAGCTATTATCCCCGAATCTTAGTCATAAAATCCTTACAATGTAATCTACATTCATCAATTATAAATACTCTAACGAGAGATCATGGGTTCTAGTGTCATTATGAGGTACATGTGGTTTTAAGATTAGGGTAGTTACATGTTCAATATATATATATATATATATATATATATATATATATATATATATATATATATATATATATATATATATATATATATATATATATATACATATATACTCTAAATCAACTAATTAATATACCATAAGTTACAAAAACTTTTGAGTTGTAATAGTTAATTAATAAAAATACAAAGAGTTTTATTATTAAAGTATTATTGAATACAATTATAAAAAGTCTTTGATTACAATAATTACTAAAAGGAAATTGAAGAGTTATTGGAGTTACAAATTCATGAGAATCAAGTATTTTGACATCTATTATAGTGTTTATTAGGCAATAGTGTGCGTGATGCGCATTTATAATTAAAATATTGATAAATATGTTATTAAAATAAATATACTATCATTAGTAACTTTAAATTAATAATTCTTACATTAATTTATTATAAATATTCTAAGTATTTTAGATAAATCATAAGCATTATCAAACAGTGGTGCACGAAATTACTTTCGCACAATGGATTTATGAGTATTTAAATAATAGATCCCCTATTATTTTATTTAAAATAACATCATCTCAATAGTCGTTATCCGTGAAAATAAAATTAAACTCAATTTAAATAGACATGTTTTATGTGATATTATTTCAATAAAATTTATCTATAGGTTGTATATGAATTTGGAATTACAAAGTAGGTTTTATATTTAACATGTCATTTATACCTTTATTATTTTTAATGAATTTTAAAACTATATTTTGATACATGTTTAATATTTAATATTTAATATTATATTTAAACTTTTAATATTTTTAGTTTATTTTAAACTATCTATTTTGAAGAAAAAATTATTATTATAAAAAGTAAATTTTAATCAACTTTTTTTTGTTAATTTGATATTTCTTTATTTAGATCTTATATTTAAACTTTTTAAGTATTTAGAAAAAAATAGATTTTAAATAGATTATTAAAATAAACATACACTAAATTATAAACTAATAAGATAGAGAATTTGCATTTCAAAAGATATTTGCATGGATAATATGAAATATGCACAATTTTTATAATTTGATTTTATTACTTACAATTATTGTTCATTAGTTTTAAAACCACTTATTATTATTAATAAACGAAATAAAACTTTTAAAAGACACTTATTATTATAATTAAAATGTTAAACATATACTAAAATATAAAGTGATAAGATAGAAAATTTGCATTTTAAAAGAGACTTACATTGATAATATTGCATATCCATGATTTTTAGTTAATTATTACTTTGAATCAACACAAAAATACAAACATATATACAGTAGACTATCCATTAATTGTTTATTAAACATATATACAATATAATTAAATATTATCTACATTATTTTCATAACATATGATCGATAGCATGAATCTAATTTAATTTATATTAATGTTTCAACCACAACATACAATAATTGTCTTAAAAGAATACTTAAAACAAGAAAAATATAAAAAAGAATTACTATATAACAAACTTACAAACTAAAAACTTTAACGTATTAACATGGCTCGAAAAATGGTCCAAAATCCTCAAACCAACACTAAACCTTTAAACTTGTTTTCTTTGTGAATTTTGTATGTGATTTGTATTCGTGTGTCTACTCAAACCTTTCATGATGTGTGATTAATTACTTTGAAGGTGAAAATGTATGAGAGTTTCAAATGCATGAGGTGCTTCAAAATTTGTGTGGGGGTTTCAAATACTTGAGGTGATAGAATAAATATCTCATTTATAAGTATAGTATGATAGTATGATAATATGATATAGATGTAGATTATATATATATATATATATATATATATATATATATATATATATATATATATATATATATATATATATATATATCACTTATGAAGGAGGTCATTCAAAATCATATGGTTAGATATATTTTATTTTCTCAACCCATATCGATTTGTAACATAAATAACCGACAAAATTACAAAAATGGTCCCTATGGTTTGCCAAAAGTCACAGAGTTAATCCCTGCTAATTTTTTTTGACGAACATGGTCCCTGTGGTTTCCAAAACTTGCATCAATGGCCCTTTTTGCTGACGCCGTTACTGTTCATCCGATAGTGTAAGGGTATTTTGGTCTTTCGCAGAGACTGGGTTTGTGACTATGGGTAAACCATAGGGACCATTTATGTATTTTTTCTATATTTTATGTTTATGAGTTTGTAACTTTTCCACCCATTTACTTTTTAAAATATCACTTTGAACCCTTCACTTTGAACTTTGAAAAATGTTACTTTCACCCCTGTATTTTCTAAATTTTCATGTTTAACCCCGTATTATATATAATTTGTTTTTTATTAATAACTTTTGTTCGCTAACCTAAAAAAACTATTTTTACGTGTTTATTTTCATATATTTGTTGGTATAATTCAAGGTGATCAACGTTTCGACTATAATTTAGAACTTTCTTTCGTTATTTTTTTTTAAAGTTACACGGTTTTTTTTTTATAAAATTGTCGGTTTAAATTCGAGCTTATTTTTCGACGTAGTTTTTTTTTAACTTTATGTACGTTTCCTACGTATGAGACGAGTCATACATAATAACTTTTGTTTGTTAATTTTAAAAAATATATTATATTCGATATTTGTCGATGTTTTGATGTATTTTTTATAAATTTTGTGCTTAATTTTATATACATTCATACGTATCATTCGGGTCATATATAATAACTTTCGTTTGTTAGCTTAAAAAAGATGTAGTATATTCGAGTTTGTCTATGTTTCGACCTAACTTTTGTTTCATGTTTTTTACGTATCAATATAGATTTGAGTTCGTCTATATTTCGACGTAATTTTTTTTATGTTTCGTGCTTATTTTTATGTACGTGTTTTTTTCATTCATGTTTTTTTACGTCAAAATGCAACTTTTATGACTATAATCACCAAAATTCAAGCTTATAATTACGCTTTTATCTATTATATGTGAACAAACTTATACGTTGGAACATACATAAAATAAGCATCAAAACGTACAAAAAAAAAATAAAATCAAAGCATAAAAAATAAAGAAAAAGAAAATCTCAAATTTATATCAGCACGTGTATAAAAATAAGTAAGATTTTTTTAAGTTAACGAACGAAAGTTTAAATAATAAAAAATATATAATATGTGTCCCTAGTCATAAGTAGGAAACGTACAGAAAATAAAGCACGAAAACGTTAAAAAAATATGTTTCAGAAAACGTTTTGGTGCTTATTTTATGTATGTTTCTACCTATAAGTTTGTTCACATATAATAGATAAAAATGTAATTATAAGCTTAAATTTTGTAAGTTGAATTTTGGTGATTATAATCATAAAAGTTGTATTTCGACGTAAAAAAACATGAATGAAAAAAACACGTACATAAAAATAAGCACGAAACATAAAAAAAATTACGGCGAAATATAGACGAGCTCGAATCTATATTGATACGTAAAAAACATGAAACAAAAGTTAGGTCGAAATATAGACAAACTCGAATATACTACATTTTTTTAAGCTAACAAACGAAATTTATTATATATGACCCGAATGATACGTAGTAATGTATATAAAATTAAGCACAAAATGTATAAAAAATACATCAAAACATAGACAATCTCGAATATAATATATTTTTTAAAATTAACAAACGAAAGTTATTATATATGACCCGTCTCATACGTAGGAAACGTACATAAAGTTTTTTAAAAAAAAAAAAAAAACTACGTCGAAAAATAAGCTCGAATTTAAACCGATAATTTTATAAAAAAAAAACCGTGTAACTTTAAAAAAAAAATTAACGAAAGAAAGTTCTAAATTATAGTCGAAACGTTGATCACCTTGAATTATACCGATAAATATATGAAAATAAACATGTAAAAATAGTTTTTTTAGGTTAGCGAACAAAAATTATTAATAAAAAACAAATTATATATAATACGGGGTTAAACACAAAAATTTAGAAAATAGAGGGGTGAAAGTAACATTTTTCAAAGTTCAAAGTGATATTTTAAAAAGTAAATGGGTGGAAAAGTCACAAACTCATAAACATAAAATATAGAAAAAAAATACATAAATGGTCCCTATGGTTTACCCATAGTCACAAACCCAGTCCCTGTTACTTGAAAAGACCAAAATACCCTTACACTAACGGATGAACAGTAACGGCGTCAGCAAAAAGGGCCATTGATGCAAGTTTTGGAAACCACAGGGACCATGTTCGTCAAAAAAAATTAGCAGGGACTGATTTTGTGATTTTTGGTAAACCATAGGGACCATTTTTGTAATTTTGTCTAAATAACCTTTTATATTCCTTAATTAATAGCATTTATAAAATTTATAAATTTCCAATAAGTTTTTGTATTCTCTCATTATATATAACTATATTAGTACACATTTTTTTTAATAAAAAGTCATCATGTGGTTCTATGTTTTGTGATTGAAAAAGTTTTCATGTAGTTAAGATGTTTATGATTCAAATATAAGTAGTATTTCTTAGAAAAAGTTTTCATATAGTTCAACCATTTACAATGCAAATATAAAGAGTTGGAGAAATGAGTTATATCGGATCAACAATAATTGTAATATAATTTTTTTCTTCAACCAACACAAATAAAGTTTTTCTATTCTTTCTTTATATTCAGTTTCCAGTGTGATCTTTATATGTGATTTGTGTGTATTACTCAATCTCAAATTTGACTCTCCAAACATCAATGTTGAAGATGAAACATCTTTATGATTCATCTTTGTTAAGAAAAAAATTTTGATTGCAGGTTACTGAAAAATTATCATCAAGTTTCTATGATTAAATGGTGTTAAAGTAAGAAAGAAGAGTCAGAAAAAGGATATATGATTTTTTCTTTTGTTTGAGAAGAGTTGACGAATGTGAGTTTGTTTTGTAACACCCAAAATCTGGAAGGCCAAGAAAGGAAAGAAAACCTTAATTTTAAGGGGCGACTCGGCGAGTCCAAGGAGGAACTCGGCGAGTCCGAGCGGGATCCGGGTAGAGGAATAAGTGACCAACTCGGCGAGTCGGCTAAGTGGACTCGGCGAGTCTGGTCTGTGCGAGGAAAACCCTAAATTCGGGACTTGGAGCCTATATAAACGTCTTAATCTTCTTCCTAGGGTTCCTTACTGCCTCTTTAGCCCTGGATACCAAACCCTAGCCGTCATATCCTCTATTTGAGCCATTTGTTGCCTTGGAAGGTGCATTAAGGCTTGGAAAAGGAAGAAAGAACTTGGAGGAGCAAGAAGGGACTATAGATCTGGGATTGTGAGTTCATTATGAGCATTTGGAGGTAATAAACTAGTTCCTGGACCCTTTTTGCACCTAGATCTATGTGTGGTTGTTGGGGGCTCTTTAGCCATAATGTTATTATTTTGAGTTAAAAGCCGGATTTGGAGTTGCTACTTCAGATCCAAGTGTGTTATGGACTGGAGAAGCATAAAGTATCAGCCCTTGAGTCAATTTTGGAGCCCCTTGGCCTTAAACCGTAGTTTATGGTGGATTTTGCCTAGATCTCCATCTCTACACGTAAAGTTTGCAAACTTTACGTGGGGAATATGCTTGGGAAGGGTAGATCTACAGTTTGGAGTCCATGAATGACTCAGAAGTCCTCTGCATGTATGTATATCTGAATGGACACGGCGATTCCTTCGAGTGGACTCGACGAGTAGCATGAAGATGAGGAGGAACTCGATGAGTGGGATGAACAGCTCGTCGAGTCGGATTATGTTGGGCATGAACTCGACGAGTTGGAGGAACAACTCGGCGAGTTGAATGAAGATTGCCTAGCACTCGACGAGTCTGTTCTTGGACTCGGCGAGTCAGGTCGCGAAGCCCCAAACCCTTCGAGTTGAGACTCGAATCAGTGAGTCGGGTGGAGACTCAGCAAGTTGGGCAGGTCAGGACTCGGAAATCGTTGGACTCGGCGAGTCATGGACTGACTCGGCGAGTCATATCGCGAATGGAAGGACCCTGAGTATGTGAACTCGGCGAGTCAGTAAGTGGACTCGGCAAGTAGGGTTGACCTAGAAAGGTTGACTTTGACCAGGACTTTGACTTAGACCAAAATTGACTTGGTTAACTGTCGGGGGTCAGTTAGACTAAGTGTTGCATTGATATTGATAGCTCGGGAAGCTAGTAGAGCAAGAGTTCAGTGAGTGGTCGGGCAGCAGCTAGTGGGATCATCAGCAAGTTCAGCCAGTGCAGGTGAGTTTCCCTTTGTGTGAATGGGTCTACGGCCACAATGCCGACCCATGTAGTTATGAGTAGAAGACCCGAGGGTTAGCCCTAGGCACAGTATGCTAGTATGATATTCGGGACGAGGTCCAATGATAGAGGGCGGGCGCCCAAGGAATCGTTTATGTGATAGTTTATACTTGTTATCTGTGTGATACTTGTATGTGCCTGGTAGGGAGGTGAGTGTGGGTGAGGTCCCGTATCTCACCAATAGCAGAGTGTGGATGGTGTTCCACATCTCAGTAGCAGCAGAGCAGGGGCGAGGCCCAAGTTAGAAAAGGAGTGAGTGTGGGCTGGGCCCGTATCTCACTACCAGTAGGAGCATGGACGGGATTCCGTGACTCATCAGTAGCAGGTCAGGGGCGGGGCCCAGAGTTAGGCGAGGCCTTAGGTGAAGATCCGTTAGTATGTGTTTAGCTTATGTGATATGCTTATGTGCTATTATTTGTTAGTGGGCGAGGCCCTGTGACAGCCGAGGCCTAAGTGAAACAGATCTGTATCCGCGCGGGGCTCGAAGCCAGGCGGGGCCTGGAGCGGCGGGGCCGTTGTAGCGGGTGAGGCCCGAGGTAGGGGGCGAGGCCCAGGATAGCGGGCATGGCCCATTATATGTAGTATGTGGTTATGCATGGTATGTGGTAGGGTGGGGAACTCACTAAGATTCGTGCTTACGGTTTTCAGTTTTGGTTTCGGGTACTTCCGGTAGCGGAGGGAAGAGCTCGGGGTGATCGCATGGCACACACCATAGTTTAGACAGCCTGGGAATGTTACTCTGATAACGAACATGTATTTTGGAAACTAATACTTTGTTTATGTTTTGAAATGATGAATTTGCTTAAAGTAATGTTTTATTAAAAGAAATTTTTAGTCTTAAATTTTGAGATGTTACAAGTTGGTATCAGAGCCTTGGTTTGAGGGATTCGGGCATACTCTCGGGTGTGCCTGAACTCAAACTGAGGGATCGGATAAAAACTTTTCAAAAATAAAAAGACAGCTTTGTAAAAAGAAAGTTTTTAGAATAAAACAGTTTTAGAAAAGCAAAAGGATTTTAAAAAAAAAGAGCTTTGAAAAGAGAAAAAGGGTGTGGTGCATGCAATCAGCCGAGCTCAAGTAAGTACCCCAAAATACCCATACAAGTTATGATTTTATTATCAATTAGTAGAACAGCATGCTAGAATAGGACTAAGGATCTAGGGATGATGCCTTATGTGCCTGTTATTTGTGCTTTTGAGCTGCATGATAGTGCTGATTAGACAGTAGTAGGATAGCCTGTTTAGGTTATGCCTGAGTTTATGAGTTTGTGTTGCATGCTAGTTCAGATTCTTGATATGTGGATATGATTACTTGAGTATGTTATGGTTAGATTTTCCCTTGTCTGAATGTTGCTTGCTTTGTGCATTGTGGGATTCTGAGTGATGGGAGTTAGCCATTAGGTGGATGCAACACGCCACATGTGATCAGGGTCGAATAATCTTAGAGTGTTGGATTTGGTCCTATTGCGCAGCTCTTGTTTGAGTCCAACCGTTGTAGGAACGAGTCCTTTACTTGAAAGATTATCTGAGCCTCGTCACATGTGACGGTATCCAGGTGATGGCTAGTTGGCATCACAAGGAGACCTTCAGCAACTGAGGACTGGTTTGAGTTGAGTCAAAGGTTTCCTTAGGGTAAGACTAGGATGAGATAGTGCTGGGAGCATTAGTAGTGGTTAAGGGACCTGGTGGAGTCAAAGCAATTCCTGAGGAAAGTACGGATAGATGTGGAAGGTAGTATGGGCCCGTACTACTGAAAGCAGAGGATCCGTACTCGATTCGGGAAAGGCCGAGACAAGACCGGGAACCTAGTAGGGTGTGTTTGGTCTCGCATCAGTGATGAGTATTCTGATAGTGGTTGTGGTATATTTTCAGCATGGTGACGTTGCGAGAGAGACGAGCAGGCGGATCAGGCACCGGAGAGGGATCGGGCTCGGGTTCAGGGGCCGAGCAGCTCGAGGAGCGGATGAGAGAGTTGATATCAGCTGAGGTTACGCGCAGTATTCTAGCTCAGACTCCTGTGATCTTTGGCACGGTCAAGGAGGGTATACTGGAAATCTTGGATGAGAGGCTGGGAGCCTTCCGTACCGAGATGATGGCTTTGTTGGGAGCGCGTACCTTGACATTTTGAGAGTTTAGGGCCTGCGGGGCACCAGATTATCATGGGGCTAGGGACCCCATTGCTAGTAGCAGATGGTTGGCTGATGTTGCCAACGCTTTTCGTACGAGCAAGCGTCCCGAGGGGGACAAGGTTAGACTCGCCTCCTGTCTTCTGAAGGACAGAGCAAGGGATTGGTGGGAAGAGATTGGTCATGCCCTGGGAGATGATGCCGCGTTGGACGCGATGACATGGAGTGATTTCTCGGCCAGGTTTAGAGCGGAGTTCTCACCAACTATTGAGGTGCAACAGCTGGCACGAGAGTTTTAGGATTTGAAGAAGACTACTGAGACTGTGGCGGAGATCACCACCAAGTTCAGGGAGAGGGCTCTTCTTGTACCGCAGTATGTCGCGGATGAGGATGAAGAAGGCCCGATACCATGAGATGTTGAGGGCTGACATCAGGGAGTTCGTGAGCAGGTCCGGCTGTAAGACGCTGGAAGATATGATTTCTCGGGCTAGAGAGAGGGAAATTGATTTGGAGCAGATCCGGAAGAGGAAGCTGGATGAGGTTCAGGTAGCTGCAGGTTCGGGCAAAAGGCCCAAGGGATCGGATTCGAGATCGAGGGATTATCAGGACCGCAGTCGGTGCGGGAAGTGTGGCAGGGCACACGGGGGCACGTGCAGGAGTGGTAGCGGTGGTGAGTCTGGCTGTTTCAAGTGCGGTCGGACTGGTCATTTCAGCAGGGATTGTACTGTTACCGCCGCGCAGGGATCAGACTTGATATGTTTTCACTGCAACCAGCGGGGCCACAAGAAGGCCCAGTGTCCCAGTTTGTTTTCGGCAGGACGGGTGATGGCACCGCCCCTGCAACCTTGAGGATCACGGATGGCCGTCAGGGCCGGGTAGAGGCACCTGCAGCAGGGAGCAGGGCTTTTCAGATGACGACCTTGGAGACGCGAGCAACGCCAGACGTTGCAGGTATGCAATTTCCCATTTTCAGTTCTTTTATTTGTGCATGATTTTATTGTTATGGTTCTGCATCATTATCGGTAAAAGTATTTTATTTTGAGTGGTTGATTGTGATCGAGTTATATGCCATCTGCATACCTTGGATATTTGTATGGTAGTTAGGGGATGTGCTCTTTTGAAGAAGGTTTCGAAGGATGCAGTAACTGTAGCATGCTTGGGAGGGATTTTGTACGTCTCGCTAGTTCGGAGTGGTACAGTGTTAGAGATGGATTGGTTAAATCCCTAGCTATGGCAGGCTTGGGTTCCTTAGTAGATGGGTTATGGAATGGTAGCAAAGATCGGGATCTCTTTTGAGTATTGAGAAGCAAGGGGCAAGCAGGATCGAAGTAGGGGAGAATCCTCCGGGTGTGCCCAGAGAGGAGCACGCAGACCCAGAATGAGTACGTGACCTCCGAGGAGGAAAATAAGTAGTTCAGCGTTTGATGGTTTGAGGAATTCAGGGTTGGGAGTTTGAGAAACTCCCCATCAGTTAGTGCGTGTGTTGGTAATGGTTAATGCGTGGTTGGGAATTCAGGTTGTGGATCGCCCGAAGGACTCGAGGGAGTCGGAGTGAGGATCTTGAGAGCTGATGGCACATGGGTGCCTTTGTATTAGCAGTCAGTGGTAGGAGGTGATATAAGACTTTGGGGCAGCCGTAACATTCACTAGCAGTCAGTGGTGGAAATGTTGTAAGACTACAGGGCAGCCGTAGCATTCACTAGCAGTCAGCAATAGATGGTGGTGTAAGACTATGGGTGAGCCGTAACATTCCTTAGTAGTTTCGTTAGCGGAGTTGGGGCGAGGACCTTATCTCCTAGTGATCAGGTAGGGATCAGGAATGGGTAGTGGATGAGAATGATAGTGAGTTTGCCTATATAACCCTAGAGAGGTGAGACCTTGGGAGAGGCCGCTCCAAGATATGGTTGGGTGAGACCCGTGGGCGAGGCCCGAGCGAGAGTGATTAGACTAGTGGGATTAGAAGGATAGAGGCGGGTGGGACCCGTGGGCGAGGCCCGTGAGTTTTAGTAGCACAGGTGGGACCTGGTAGGGACCTTAGTGTCAAGTTAGGGGATCGGGGATCCTAGGTTTGTAGTGCCTGAATGGCGGAATAGATTGAGCAGTTTTAGGTGGTCGAAGTTTATTCGGAAGTCGCTGGGAGCGACTAGTGGTGGTGTTGGGACTAGATACCGGTGGGAGCCGGTAACCCAAACATTGATAGGTAGGTAGGGACCAGGGTGGTCTCAGTTCATCCGGAAGGCAGACAAGGAATAGCAGAATTTTCAGTCAGTGGTACTGCGGGTAAGCAGAGTATAGTGGAATTCAGTTAGTTGAATCGAGGGGTGCTTGGCACCAAGTTTTGGCAGAGGGGAGTGTCAGTGGTTACTGAAGGTGATGAACCGTTCTGGTAATAGCGGGGGTGAAGGAGTTGGTGAAGGATAGAGTCTTCACAGTGACAGAAGGAATAGTTGGTTATGGAGTTTTGCCTTGGGAAGGCAAGGAATTGTGCAAGGAATGAAGGGGGTGAACCCTTATAGGTTCAGTGCAGTACTCAGTGAGTACCAGAAGGATTGTTGGTTGAGTAAGTTGTGTTCCCAGAATGTTCTGGGCCAGGGTTGACCCAAGATGATTATCCGCAAGGTTTGATGCTAGTCAGAATGATCGGGCGGAAGACCAGCGAAGGTAGGCGGCTGGTGTTGGAATAATTGGTGGAGTATTGGAGGCAGATCAGGCGGTGGGCCATAGAAAACTTCAAGGACGAAGTTTAGTTTAAGTGGGGGAGAGTTGTAACACCCAAAATCTGGAAGGCCAAGAAAGGAAAGAAAACCTAAATTTTAAGGGGCGACTTGACGAGTCCAAGGAGGAACTCGGCGAGTCCGAGCGGGATCCGGGTAGAGGAATAAGTGACCAACTCGGCGAGTCAGCTAAGTGGACTCGGCGAGTCCGGTCTGTGTGAGGAAAACCCTAAATTCGGGACATGGAGCCTATATAAACGTCTTAATCTTCTTCCTAGGGCTCCTTACTGCCTCTTTAGCCCTGGATACCAAACCCTAGCCGTCATATCCTCTATTTGAGCCATTTGTTGCCTTGGAAGGTGCATTAAGGCTTGGAAAAGGAAGAAGGAACTTGGAGGAGCAAGAACGGACTATAGATCTGGGATTGTGAGTTCATTATGAGCATTTGGAGGTAATAAACTAGTTCCTGGACCCTTTTTGCACCTAGATCTATGTGTGGTTGTTGGGGCTCTTTAGCCATAATGTTATTATTTTGAGTTAGAAGCCGGATTTGGAGTTGCTACTTCAGATCCAAGTGTGTTATGGACTGGAGAAGCATAAAGTATCAGCCCTTGAGTCAATTTTGGAGCCCCTTGGCCTTAAACCGTAGTTTATGGTGGATTTTGCCTAGATCTCCATCTCTACACGTAAAGTTTGCAAACTTTACGTGGGGAATATGCTTGCGAAGGGTAGATCTACAGTTTGGAGTCCATGCATGACTCAGAAGTCCTCTTCATGTATGTATATCTGAATGGACTCGGCGAGTAGCATGAAGATGAGGAGGAACTCGACGAGTGGGATGAACAGTTCGTCGAGTCGGATGATGTTGGGCATGAACTCGGCGAGTTGGAGGAACAACTCAGCGAGTTGAATGAAGATTGCTTGGCACTCGGCGAGTCTGTTCTTGAACTTGGCAAGTCAGGTCGCGAAGCCCCAAACCCTTCGAGTTGAGACTCGAATCAGTGAGTTGGGTGGAGACTCAGCGAGTTGGGCAGGTCAGGACTCGGAAATCGTTGGACTCGGCGAGTCATGGACTGACTCGGCGAGTCATATCGCGAATGGAAGGACCCTGAGTATGTGAACTCGGCGAGTCAGTAAGTGGACTCGGCGAGTAAGGTTGGCCTAGAAAGGTTGACTTTGACCAGGACTTTGACTTAGACCATAATTGACTTGGTTAACTGTCGGGGGTCAGTTAGTCTAAGTGTTGCATTGATATTGATAGCTCGGGAAGCTAGTAGAGCAGGAGTTCAGTGAGTGGTCGGGCAGCAGCTAGTGGGATCATCAGCAAGTTCAGCCAGTGCAGGTGAGTTTCCCTTTGTGTGAATGGGTCTACGACCACAATGCCGACCCATGTAGTTATGAGTAGAAGACCCGGGGGTTAGCCCTAGGCACAGTATGCTAGTATGATATTCGGGATGAGGTCCAATGATAGAGGGCGGGCGCCCAAGGAATGGTTTATGTGATAGTTTATACTTGTTATCTGTGTGATACTTGTATGTGCCTGGTAGGGAGGTGAGTGTGGGCGAGGTCCCGTATCTCATCAATAGCAGAGTGTGGATGGTGTTCCACATCTCAGTAGCAGTAGAGCAGGGGCGAGGCCCAAGCTAGGAAAGGAGTGAGTGTGGGCTGGGCCCGTATCTCACTACCAGTAGGAGCATGGACAGGATTCCGTGACTCATCAGTAGCAGGTCAGGGGCGGGGCCCAGAGTTAAGCGAGGCCTTAGGTCAAGATCCGTTAGTATGTGTTTAGCTTATGTGATATGCTTATGTGCTATTATGTGTTAGTGGGTGAGGCCCTGTGACAGGCGAGGCCTAAGTGAAACAGATCTGTATCCGAGCGGGGCTCGAAGCCAGGTGGGGCCGTTGTAGCGGGCGAGGCCCGAGGTGAGGGGCGAGGCCCAGGATAGCGGGTGTGGCCTAGTATGTGTAGTATGTGGTTATGCATGGTATTTGGTAGGGTGGGGAACTCACTAAACTTTGTGCTTACGATTTTCAGTTTTGGTTTCAGGTACTTCCGGTAGCGGAGGGAAGAGCTCGGGGTGATCGCATGGCACACACCATAGTTTAGACAGTCTGGGAATGTTACTCTGATAACGAACATGTATTTTGGAAACTAATACTTTGTTTATGTTTTGAAATGATGAATTTGCTTAAAGTAATGTTTTATTAAAAGAAATTTTTAGTCTTAACTTTTGGGATGTTACATTTTTCTTCAGATTTAAATGTCTATTTATGTAATATTTTTATTTATGTATTCAACCATCCATTTTTCATATTTATTTCATTGTATTTTTTCTATTATGATTATGCTTGGTTTCTATTATTTTATGTGTGGGTTATCCCTAACAACATATATACAAGATAATATTTAAAAGATAACATCATTTTTTGTTGGGTCAATATTTTGGTTTATACTTTGCTTTTCTAGGAAAATGATTTGTTATGTAATATTGTATATGTGTTTACGGCCAGGAAGTGAGTTTACGACCGTAAACAGAGTTTACGGCCGTAAACACATTTACAATCGTAAACTCAGTTTGCAGCCTAGCCCAGTATATATAGGGGTGAGGGGTGTGAGGAAAAGAGTGATGAACACTAGAGGAGCTTAAGTGTGTGCATTTGAAGGTGTTCTAGAGAGAGAGAAAAGAGAGTGTGTGTTAGTGTGTGTGAATCTTGTATCCGGATCTTCATTCATATCAATATATACTAGATTCATCATCTTCTTCTTCTTCTCCTTCTCTTCTATTTGATATGACATCATCCGTTTGATTGGGATTCCGCACCATCAAACGGATCTGATTGATACACATGCATATTTGGGGACTTACATTTTTCATATTAGATATATAATTATGATTGACTTATTATAATATGTTTTTTATATTATATTATTTGTCCATCTTACAACCACAATAATTACGTATAACATTTACAAAAACATATATTATATGTGATTTATTTAATGTATATATCCACCTATGTATGTTATAAAATTAAAATTGAATATCTTTACGTTTAAGAATTGAAGGGATTAAAATGCATCAAAACCAATTATTTAGATGGAAATATTATCTGTAATAATAATAATAATAATAATAATAATAATAATAATAATAATAATAATAATAATAATAATCTATATAAATACTTTAATAGATGTCAAAATACTTGATTCTCATGCATTTGAATAAGAAATACATATTTCCAAACACAAGATTCATTTGAAACATCCATTATAATTTAAGAGTTTTCTAATTTAAGTATATTTATTATTACAACTTAATGGTTTAACTTATGATAATTAATTAGTAACCAATAATAACTTTTTATTTTATTTCATTTATAATGTTGTAAAGTTTTGTTCATAAAAAACATTCTTGTGTTTAAAAAGAATTTTGTGATTCAAATATGAATAGTTAATACAAATTTTATAATAGATGTTTTAGTGTTTTTATGTTTTTAAAAGTCGTAGTGTTTAGTTTCCATATTTTTTGTTATTTGTTGTATATATATCTTTTTTCATAAAAATGTTATAATAGATATTTTAGTGTTTCTATGTTACTAAAAGTTGTAATGCTTAATTTGTTATTCATTATATAAATATTATCATACGTTTGACATATAATTCACAAAATGTTAAACGGTTTATAAAATTATCAAATAATGGTATACGTCACAATGTGTTAAAATTTAAAACTATAATGTTTAATAAAACTAATGTGTTACCTATAGGTTTGCTTTACTACAAACATTGAGTTTCAAAGTATAAATATTAAATAATTATTTGATAAAACATTATCATTTTAACTATATAATTGTATTATCATGCAACGCGCGAAGATTCGCCTAATATCTTCTAATAAATTTCATCATACTAGCACGGTAGTGATTTGAAACCTATATAACTCTTCACATTTCCTTATTAATTTGATTTATGATTATTAAGTATTCAAATTAATATGGTATATATATATATATATATATATATATATATATAATTTCAAAGGTATTACAATTTAATTCTTAATATGTTTTTACTACAGTAAAAGAACTCAATTGTTTGTCTAACACACACAAATTGTAACATCCAAAATTTCGAGGCCAAAAATTTCATTTTTAAAATTTAACATGTAATAAAGCGTGTTAACAAAAACATTGTCAAGTTACATTAATTATAAAACATAAGGTTATGTCTCAAAACAATATCATCGGAAACAAAGAAAATCGGAGTACGATCCTAGAAAATCCAGTGCGGAAACCATGTGTGATGCGCCGCTACACCACCGGCTCTTTCCCCTTTGACGAAGAGGTACCTGAAACCACAACTAAAACTGTAAGCACGAAGCTTAATGAGTACCCCCATCATACCACATAACATATAATATCATCAGTATCTTTCAACTGGTAACAACCATCGGTATCTTTCAACCGATAACCTCATCGGTATCTTTCAACCGGTACTGGGGACTATCTCACCCCTATCACTAACATACAATAACGAGATATGAACATACAGTCAGGCATAACTGGGTATTGACCTACCCTACGGTCTTAGAGACCGATGTTAGAGAAAACTAACTCATACTACACACAGCATATCATACAGGCATATCTCATAACCAAAGCACATAACCAAGCCAGGATAATTATCACGAAGACAGTCATCTACTAAATACTCCTTTTTGGTGGGCCGACGTTGTGGCCTTAAACCTACCCCTACTAGAAGGTAACTCACCTCGAAAGGCTGGCTGCTGAAAAGCTGATCCGCAAATATCTGACTGCTGCTCCGGTGATCCCCCGGCTATATTTCCATAACACACTTAATCAGACATTGATACTATTCTCAGGGTAAAATGACTATTTTACCCCTGACCAATTCCAAACCAAAATCAAGTCAAAGTCAAAGTCAACTTCCAGTTGACCCGGTTCGCCGAGTTGGCTTGCCAACTCATCAAGTCCATATACAATCGATTGTCCTTACTCCCGTCTCTACTCTTCGTGTTAGGCATTGACTTGTTGAGTTCTCTTCCTAACTGATACTCAATGGTCCTTCATCTGACTCGTCGAGTTGTATGTAGAACTCGTCAAGTTGATCTTCATCCAATGAACACTCTAGGCTGTGACTCGCCGAGTCGTATGAACAACTCATCAAGTCTGTTCTTGAGGCAGGAAGAATGCCTTGGACCCGCCGAGTCAGGGCATTGACTCGCCGAGTCCCTCCATTGTTGAGTTTGGCTTTCGAGTCACTGAGTCCACCTATGGCTCACTGTTCTAGTCACATACTCGAAAAGGGGAAAAATCGGGGACTCGCGACTAGACTCGCCAAGTCTGAAGAACAACTCGCCGAGTTGCATACATTCAATCTCGATACACTCGATTCTGCTTGAATCCAGTGCATTCCATTCATAGATCTGGGTTCCTAGGGCTCGATTAACACGTAAAGTTTCCAACTTTACGTGTATATAATCATCAATGGGGATTTTAAGGCTCAAAACACACTAAAAGGGGTAGATCTATGGATTTCATGCAATATGGCCCCATAAAGGTATTAGATCTAGGCTTCTGGAACTCGAACATAGCTAGATCTAGTAGCTATTCAACCCATTATGACCCCCTATACTACTATCAAGCTTGGAAATGGTTCAAAGATAGCTTTAATAGTGTTCTAATGGGGATTTGAGCATAGAAACAGAGTATATCTGAATTGTACCTCAATGAAATTTGGATTAGGTCCTAGATCCTTGCTCTTCACCTTCTCTTTTGGTCTTTCCTTCCTTCTCTTCTTCAATCTTCAAGGAACAAGCACAAAAACACTTCAAATCATAAGGAGAGGGTTAGGGTTCGGTATAGGATGCTCTGAGGGTGAAGGAGACTAACTCGGGGCGCATAAGGGGGGTTTAAATAGGGTGCAAACCCCTAAAATTAGGGTTTCATCCAGACTGGTGGACTCGCCGAGTCACCAACTTAAACGTGCTCAATATCTCGTCCCTACTCGGCGAGTCTAGCCTACGACTAGCCGAGTCCAAGGCTAAAAATGTAAAATACTCAGATAAATCATACATACCAGGAACCAGGTGCTACAAATCTCCCCCCACTTATTTTAGACTTCGTCCTTGAAGTCTGTTCCTCGATCCTGAAACAACTCGGGGTAATTCACAATCATTTCCTTCACCGGCTCCCAAGTCCACTCCGAATCCTTCCGGTGTTGCCATTTCACCTTCACAAGTTCCACCCTCTTGTTCCTCAAATCCCTCAATTTCCGGTCTAGGATTGCCACTGGTCGCTTAAGGTAATTCATGCTGCCATCTACCTGAATATCCAACAGTGGTACTACTGCTGAGTCATCCACCAGACACTTTCACAACTAAGAAACATGGAAAGTGTTGTGTATCTGACTGAGTTCGGTTGGTAGATCCAGCCTATACGCTACCTTGCCCACCCGGGCCAGAACCCTGAAGGGTCCAATGTACCTGGGGCCCAACTTGCCCCGTTTCCTGAATCGGATGACGCCCTTCCATGGTGACACCTTTAGGAGAACCATATCCCCGACCTGGAACTCCAGGTCTGATCGGCGCTTGTCGGTGTAACTCTTCTGTCGACTCTGAGAAGTCTGAAGCCTGCTCCAAACCTGCTGAATCCTCTCGGTCATCTTGAGCACCACTTCGGTGCTCCCCATGACCATTTGGTCAACCTCACCCCAACATATCGAAGTCCTGCACCTTCTCCTGTATAGCATCTCAAAATGAGGACGTTCAGTACTCGCGTGGTAGCTGTTGTTGTATGAGAACTCAGCCAAAGGAAGATAGGTATCCCAACTACCACCGAAGTCTAGCACGCATGCCCGCAACATATCCTCCAGAGTCTGGATGGTCCGCTTACTCTGACCATCTGTCTGCGGGTAAAAAGCATTGCTAAAATGCAGACGAGTACCCAGCTCGTCATGGAACTTCTTCCAGAACCTGGAAGTAAACCGTACATCTCTGTCTAAAATCACGGAGACCGGCACTTCGTGCCGCACCACCACCTCTCGGATGTAGATATCGACCAACTTCTCAACCGAGATACTCTCCTGGATCGGTATGAAGTGGATGCTCTTGGTCAACCGATCCATAAAAACACATATAGAATCCACTCCCCGTGCGGCCCTGGGAAGCTTGGTGATAAAATGCATCATGATATCTTCCCATTTCCACAATGGGATCTCCAACGGCTGCATCTTGCCGTGGGGCCTCTGGTGCTCGGCCTTGACCTTCCTGCACCCACGTACCAATCTATATCCTGCTTCATGCAGGGCCACCAATAGTCTAGACGAAGATAACTATACATCTTCGTTGCCCCCGTATGAATGGAGAATCGAGATTTGTGCGCCTCCTCCATCAGAACCTGGCGCACACCCCCGAGATATGGCACCCACACCCTACGGTGTAGTGTCAGCAATCCTCTACTGTCATAGTCGAAGGAGGAAACCTGTCCCACAATCCGCTCGCTTTTCCAATGTTCCTCCTTCATGGCCTCCTGCTGGGCCTCCCGAATCCGCTCCAACAGCGGAGTCACCACTATCATCCTTAGGCAGATATCTCGGATCGGCGCTGCCTTGCGGCTAAGCGCGTTAGCCACCACATTGGCTTTCCCCGGATGGTAAAGGATCTCACAACCATAATCCTTTACCACGTCAAGCCACCGACGTTGTCTCATGTTCAGATTCGGCTAGTCCATAAGATACCTCAGGCTCTTGTGGTCCGTGTAGATGGTACAACGAACCCCATAGAGGTAATGACGCCAAATCTTGAGGGAGAACACAACCGCCCCCAGCTCCAAATCATGCGTCGGGTAGTTCGCCTCGTGAGGCTTCAGCTGCTTCGAAGTGTAAGCAATAACGTGCCCTCTCTGCATCAACACTGTGCCCAACCCCGAGATGGACGCATCGCAGTACACAACAAAATCCTCCATGCCCTCTGGCAAGGCTAAGATTGGTGCCTCGCACAATCTCTGTCTCAACGTCTCGAATGCGGCCTGCTGCTCGGGCCCCTAACAAAAGGCCACAGCTTTCCTCGTTAGCCTGGTCAGGGGTACGACTATCTTGGACAAGTCTTGAATGAATCTTCGATAGTAGCCCGCCAATCCTAGGAAGCTCCGAATCTCGGATGGAGACCTCGGGTCCTCCCATCTCATCACGGCCTCTACCTTGGCCGGATCCACTGATATCCCGTCCTGGTTGACAAGGTGCCCCAGAAATTGCACCTCGTGCAACTAGAACTCACACTTGGAGAACTTAGCATATAGGCTCTCCCTCCTCAAAGTACTCAGAACCTCACGCAAGTGCTCCTCATGCGTCTTGGAATAAACCAAGATATCGTCAATGAAAACAATCACGGACCGATCCAACATCGGCCGGCACACGCGATTCATGAGATCCATAAACACGGCAGGAACATTGGTAAGCCTGAAAGGCATCACCACAAACTCATAATGAATATAGCGTGTCCGAAAAGCAGTCTTCTGCACATCCTCCTCTCTGACCCTCATCTGATGATACCCTGATCGCAAATCAATCTTGGAGAACCAAGATGCTCCCTGAAGCTGGTCGAAGAGGTCATCGATCCTCGAGAGTAGGTAACGGTTCTTCACCGTTACCTTATTCAGCTCCCGATAGTCTATACACATCTGATGCGACCCGGCTTTCTTCTTCACAAATTGAATCGGGGATCCCAGGGTGAACTGCTCGGTCTAATGAATCCCTTGTCTAACAGCTCCTGTAGCTATGTTGACAACTTCTGCATATCAGGAGGAGCCAACCAATACGGTACCTTGGCTATCGGAGCCGCACCAGGGACTAGGTCGATCCTAAACTCCACCTGCCTCTCCGGAGGTATCCCAGGCAAATCCTCAGGGAATACATCCATAAACTCCCGCACCACGGGCACATCACCCACTGTCGCCTTACCTGCCTCCGAGGTGTCCATAACATAAGCGAAATACCCTGCGCAACCCTGCTGGAGGTAGCGCCTACCTCTCGCTGCTGAACATACAGCTGGTCCTCGGATATGGCCTCTCGCCCTGAACTACCAACTCTCCCCCACTTGGGGTCCTGATCCGCACCAGCTGATGTGCACAATCTATCACTGCCCCATTGGGGCTCAACCAATCCATGCCAATAATAACCTTGTTCCCTCGCAACGGTATGGGAACCAAGTCTACCAGGTAACGTTCCTCGAACTGCCTCAAAACACAATCTCGGTAGACCTCCGATGCTTGCACTGATCGGTCGTCTGCAATCTCGACCTCTAGAGGGCAGTCCAACATGCCCGAAGACTCAGGAAACTTCTTGCTAAGCGCAAGAGAGACAATTGATCGGGTAGCACCCGAATCAAACAACACCTAAACTGGGATACCGTTCACATGGAACGATCCTAAACGCACATACACAGAGAACACATCAATATCATAACATCATACAAATAAATCAGAGGGAAAGACTCATACCCGTCACCACATCGGGTGCAGCGCGTGCCTCCTTGGCTGTCAGCTGAAATGCCCGGCTCCGAACCACTGGAGCCTCCGACTTGACCTTCCGGCCATCCATAGCCTGTGCTGTCACTGATGGTGGAGACACTGCCGGCGCTGCTGCTGTCAACCTGGGACAATTTGCCTTTTTATGCCCTTCTGATTGCAATGGAAACAAATCAGGTCTGATGTCTGAATCGTATAAGTAGGGGCAGTGCAATCTCTACCAAAATGCCCAACCTTGCCGCACTTATAGTATCCTGAACCCGACCCAGTACGACAAACTCCCTCATGTGACCGACCGCATTTCCCACAGCGGTCCCGCCCTGACTGGCCTTTCGGCCTACCATCGGGTCCCTTGGGCTTCTTCCCCGAAGCCCCCATCGTTTTCCCCTCAACGACCTTCCTCTTCCGTATGTGCTCCAAATCAATCTCTTTCTCCGTAGCCCTGACAATCATGGAATCCAGGGTAGGGCAAGCAGAGAAACTAACATGCTCCCGAATATCAGCCCGTAACATGTCATGGTATTGGGTCCTCCTCATATCCTCATCCCCTGCATACTGGGGCACCAACAAGGCCCTCTCCCGGAACTTGGCGGTGATCTCCGCCACAGTCTCCATAGTCTGTCTTATATCCAAGAACTCTCTGGCCAGCTGCTGAAGCTCCACAGCTGGTGCAAACTCAGCCCTGAATCGGGTCACGAAATCTGACCATGTCATAGCCTCAATGGCTGGGGCTCCCAACGTATCGCCAATCAACTCCCACCAATCTCTGGCTCTATCCCTCAAACAACCTGCAGCGAAACGGACCTTCGAACCTTCCGGGCAGAAGCTCATCAGCTGCGCAGACTCGATGTCTGCGATCCATCTCCTAGCAGCAATGGGGTCCTTTACCCCATGAAAATCCAGCGCACCACTCCCACGGAAGTCCTTAAAGGACAGTGTGCGTGTACCTACCTGGCTAGACGCTAGATCACTCCTGAATGCCCGGAGGCGATCCTCCAACAGCTCAATAATCCCCTCCTTGATCGACCCGAAAATGACCAGGGTCGCCTTAAGGATACCTCTCGTGATCTCAAACGCGATGAACTCACGTAACCCATCATCGACATGCTCGGATCCCGCTCCCTCTCCCGAACCAGATCCTGATCCCCCTGCTCCATGACATGTGACCACCATTCTGAAAATAATAACACAATTGTCAGGATCATATATACCCCCGAAAGGCCTCACACACTCTCCAAGTTTCCAGGTTCCATCTCGGCCCTCCTTGCATCGAGTACAGATCCTCTGCTTTCAGTAGTATGGGCCCATACTACCTTCCACATATATGTGTACTTTCCTCAAGGATTGCTTTTACTTCACCAAGTCCTTTTCACCGATGCTCTTCCAACTGATCACATCCTAGGCTTCCCTAGGGAACTCTTCGACCTACTCCCCGCCATCAGCTGCATTAGGAGTCCTTACCGCGTCCCCTTAACTAGCTTGCGGATACTGTTACATATTCGTTCACTAGTTAGTCGAAGTTGGCCAGAACCCCCATAGCACAAAGCAAGCAGCATTCGTGCGCTGAGTAACCAAACCAGACATAACGTACACAGGCCATCCTACTGCTGACTAAACAGTCCTAGCATACAGCTCATACAAAAGGCATATAAGGCATCCTTCCTAGATCCTTAGCCCTAACTAGCATGCGATTCTCAGAATCATATATCAGGCACACAAGGCATCCTCCTAGATCCTTAGTCCTATTATAGCATGAAGTTTTCTGAATCAAAACCATACAACATAACATAACAAGTATAGGTATCTTTGGGAGAACTTACATGAGCCTGGCCAGTCGCACGCATCACACACTTCTTCTTTCTTAAAACTTCCCATTTTAGATTTTAGAAAACCATTTTCCTTGTAAAAATCTTTTAGTCCCTCGCTTTGAGTCCAGACTCCCCTGAGGGCTTGTCCGAATCCCTCAAACCACGGCTCTGATACCAACTTGTAACATCCCAAATTTCGAGGCCAAAAATTTCATTTTTAAAATTTAACATGTAATAAAGCGTGTTACCAAAACATTGTCAAGTTACATTAATTATAAAACAAAACGTTATGTCTCAAAACAATATCATCAGAAACAAAGAAAATCAGAGTACGATCCTAGAAAATCCAGTGCGGAAACCATGTGTGTGATGCGCCACTACACCGCTGGCTCTTTCCCCTTTGACGAAGAGGTACCTGAAACCACAACTAAAACTATAAGCACGAAGATTAGTGAGTTCCCCCATCATACAACATAACATATAATATCATCAGTATCTTTCAACCGGTAACAACCATCGGTGTCTTTCAACCTGTAACAACCATCGGTATCTTTCAACTGGTAATCATCATCAGTATCTTTCACCTGGTAGCCTCATCGGTATCTTTCAACCGGTACTGGGGACTATCTCACCCCTTATCACTAGCATACAATAACGAGATATGAACATACAGTCAGTCATAACTGGGTACTGACCTACCCTACGGTCCTAGAGACCGATGTTAGAGAAAACTAACTCCTACTACACACAACATATCATACAACCATATCTCGTAACCAAAGCACATAACCAAACCAAGATAATTATCACGAAGACAGTCATCTACTAAATACTCCTTTTTGGTGGGCCGACATTGTGGCCTTAGACCTACCCCTACTGGAAGTTAATTCACCTCGAAAGGCTGGCTGCTGAAAAGTTGATCCGCAAATGTCTGACTGCTGCTCCGGTGATCCCCCGACTATATTTCCATAAAACACTTAATCAAACATTGATACTATTCCCAGGGTAAAATGACTATTTTACCCCTGACTGATTCCAAACCAAAATCAAGTCAAAGTCAAAGTCAACTTCCAGTTGACCCGGCTCGCCGAGTTGGCTTGCCAACTTGTCGAGTCTATATCCAGTCGATTGTCCTTACTCCCGTCTCTACCCGTCGAGTTAGGCATTGACTCGTCGAGTTCTCTTCCTAACTGATACTCAATGGTCCTTCATCTGACTCGCCGAGTTGTATGAACAACTCGTCGAGTTGATCTTCATCCGATGAACACTCTAGGCCGTGACTCGCCGAGTTGTATGAACAACTCATCGAGTCTGTTCTTGAGGCAAGAAGATTGCCTTGGACCCGCCGAGTCAGGGAATTGACTCGCCGAGTCCCTCCATTGTTGAGTCTGGCTTCCGACTCATTGAGTCCACCTATGGCTCACTGTTCTAGTCACATACTCGAAAAGGGGAAAAATCGGGGACTCACGACTAGACTCGCCGAGTCCGAAGAACAACTCGCCGAGTCGCATACATGCAATCCCTATACACTCGATTCTGATTGAATCCAGTGCATTCTATTCATAGATCTGGGTTCCTAGGGCTCGATTAAAACGTAAAGCTTCCAACTTTACGTGTGTATAATCATCAATGGGGATTTTAAGGCTCAAAACACTCTAAAAGGGGTAGATCTAGGGCTTTCATGCAATATGGCCCCATAAAGGTATTAGATCTAGGCTTATGGAACTCGAACATAGCCAGATCTAGTAGCTATTCAACCCATGATGACCCCTATACTACTATCAAGCTTGGAAATGGTTCAAAGATAGCATTAATGGTGTTCTAATGGGGATTTGAGCATAGAAATAGAGTAGATCCAAATTGTACCTCAATGAACTCTGGATTAGGTCCTAGATCCTTGCTCTTCACCTTCTCTTTTGGTCTTTCCTTCCTTCTCTTCTTCAATCTTCAAGGAACAAACACAAAAACACTTCAAATCAAAAGGAGAGGGTTAGGGTTCGATATACGATGCTCTGACGGTGACGGAGACTAACTTGGGGCACATAAGGGGGGTTTAAATATGGTGCAAACCCCTGAAATTAGGGTTTCTTCCAGGCTGGTGGACTCGCCGAGTCCAGAGTATGGACTCGCCGAGTCACCAACTTAAACGTACTCAATATCCCGTCTCTACTCGGCGAGTCTAGCCTACGACTCGCCGAGTCCAAGGCTAAAAATGTAAATACTCAGATAAATCTTACATATCAGGAACCGGATGCTACACAAATAACATAAAAATAGGTCAAAGAAAACGAATATACAGAAGCACTACAAAGTTTTTTGTGTTGGTTCAAGTTTTGTTCGACTATATTTCGAGGCAAAGTTATAATATTAAAACTTTATTATTTATATGATTGTTATACCATTAATAGAGTAGTTTAATAGTTTTAAATATGTTTCATAGATTAAAAAATTGGCCTACAAACATTCGTGCGTTTGAAACCGCTTTCGAAATGGATTTATGAGTAACAAAAAATAGTTCATTGTTACTATATTTAGTTACGGTTTATGTATTTTTTATAATTCAAGACCAAACTTATTTAATTGGTTGATGATTTGAATTTTATTTGAGCAATTTTATATTTTTAATGACAAATTATCGTATTAACATCTCCATATAACACAAGTTGTATTTATAACTTAGTATAATGTTTGTGACTACAAAACAAGATATTATTTATATATTTGGGTGTTTAAAATTTAAAATAATTAAGTCTATGCACATTTATTTACCTAAATATTATATTTTAATACTTATCATCAAATTAATGAAAAAAAATGCAGAAAACTCATGAACTTTTGAAATAACTATATAGTTTAATGTAGATAATTATCTCTTATTATGAGTTGTTATATACTTAATTTTTAATATATATACAAGGTTAAATACAAAACTTAAATTAAACTATTAAATAAATTTATAAATTATTCAAAAACTATATATATTTAATTATTTTTAAAGCTTTATATTGATTTGAAATCTAAATAATTCTTGAAGACCAAAAATGCATCATAGTTATTATATTTAGTTAAGTTTTATGTCTATTTTATAATTTAAGACCAAACTTATTTAAGCGGTTGATGATTTTGGTT
This sequence comes from Lactuca sativa, assembly GCF_002870075.4. Classification (NCBI taxonomy): domain Eukaryota; kingdom Viridiplantae; phylum Streptophyta; class Magnoliopsida; order Asterales; family Asteraceae; genus Lactuca; species Lactuca sativa. The sequence continues at coordinate 93,212,093 of NC_056629.2, forward strand.
GATGATTTTAATTTTTCTAATTTTGATATTACTAATAATAAATTATCATATTAACATCTTCGTATAACACAAGTTTTGATATTTATGAGTTAGTATAATTTTTGTGACTAAAATGGAGATATTATTTATATATTAGGACGTTTAAAATTTTAAAATAAATGTATGCACGTTTATTTACCTAAATGTTGCATTTTAATACTTATCGTCAAATTGATGGAAAAAATTACAAAAAAGCTCATGAACATTCGAAATAGCAATTATAAAAATAAAATCATATGGTTCAATGTAGATAATTATTTTTTATTATGAATTATTATATACTTCATTTTATTATGTATACAGGCTAATTACAAAACATAGATTAAAGTATTACATAAATTTAAAAATTATCTGAAGACCATTTATATTTACATATTCAAATTAATATGTTATAATTTATGATGAGAAATTGAATATGTTTTAACTGATTTAATAATCAATTAAGTATTTAGTAAAAAGTTTTACAATTGAATTATTTGTATTTTTTTATTACTATAAAAATATCAATTGTTTGAGTAAACACACATAAGTAAATAGACAAATCATATAAAAAGTCACTGTGAAAACAGATATAAAAAGTATTTGAGAAACTTAAAGGTTTTTGTTGGTTCAAGGTTTTTGGTCACATTTTGTGAAAAATTACAATATTAAAACTTTTTTATTTGTACGTTTATTATGTACTATAAGAGTAACTTAACAGTTTTTGCAATGTTTCGTTTTGAGCAGTAATATGACGAAAATAAATCTTCAAAGACATATCGAATAAAACTATTACATTTGTTAGGCAACAAAAAAAATTATAATATTATGTAAAAATTTGAAGAACTATAAGTGTTTGAGGTAATTATCGTGGAACCAAAATGGAGGAGATAAGATAACAACCATGTTTAAATGAACTTTTATATTTATAAGAATTATTATTTTATATTTAATGATAATACTTTAGTGATTTTTCATAACTTATATATTTGTTGTAATATTTAAACAATATAGTTTTATTACTACACAATGTTTGGATATTCACCTAATATGTTTATAAATAGAGATATCCATATGAAAGTACAAACTAACTACTTTTACTAACCTGTACTTTCGGTTAGTAACATAATAGTCCATGTTATAATCTATGTACCGAAAGAGCATAATACTAACTACTTTGGTATTAAAACCCTTCACACCATACTTTATTTATAGATTTGATAAAAAAACTTCGGAAAAAACGTTAAGCTTCAAAATAGTCACAAATAATTTTGCACTCTACATTCTCCCCTTTGTGACAACTCATAGGACTTGTAAAGTCATCTACAATTATGAGCAATACTTAGTAAAGCTTTCCGGACAACCAACGAAGAAAAAAATTCTTCATTATCTCTTGTCTACTCTGTTTTGAGCTCATGTCACCTCTTGTAACATGAGCAATGAAATTCTAAAGGGTAGCCGTTAAAATCTCTCTGTATCATCAACTCTGAAAAATGATATTTTGGTTGAAAATGTTTCTTTTTAACTAAGGTCTCGTTTGATAGTTGCTGATTGAGAAAGTGCTGACTGAGAAAGGTCTGTCTGGGTAACAAATCCTGATTGGGTAAAAAATCATGTTGTTTGATTGTACATCTGACTGAATGTGCTGAGTGATGAAAAATGACCATTTTACCCTGCTGTTATATATATTGATGGATTAAATTGCTGAATAATTATAAAAACATACATATTATCATATAAAATCTAAATTACACACAAATAAAAAATGTCATACAAAATGTAAATTAAACATAAATAATTTAATATCCAAATAAAAACATAATTAAATTTAAAATAACATAATTTAATGTAAAGTAGGTGAAAGTAGCCGATTTGCAATCTGATCACGCAAAACATGCATATATTTAACGGCTTCTGGACCCCATTCTATACCTTGTATGTTTTCTCTATCAATTCCCCCACCTTGGACGTCGGGAGTAACCATAGTGTCCTCCTCAAAATTTCTAAACAAGTCATCTTCTATATTGTATTTCTTTATAAAATTATGGACCGCGACACAAGCAATGACTATGTCTCTTTGCACTGTAAAAGGATAAGGAGCCATTTGTTTTAAGATTGGGAATCTCGCCTTCAATACACCATAAGCACGCTCAATAACATTTCTAAGTTGTGCATGAGCATGATTGAACCTTTCTTCTCTAGTTAAAGGTCTGCCTCTTCGAAAATCTGCTAACCAATACCTAGTATTGCGGTATGGAGCCATAAACCCACGAGTGTTTGTATATGCGGCATCAGAAAGGTAATATTTATCTGGAAAAGAATGTGACACATTATATAATGACACGTATTATATAAAGAAGATAGATAATAAAATTATATAAACATTACAAACCTGGTGGAGGAAATGGAAATCCAGAAGTCGAATTGAATGCAACTTCTTTCAAAACTCTTGAATCATGTGCTATACCCTCCCATCCAGCCCAAACAAAGGTGAATATCATATCAAAATCACAAATTCCTATTACATTTTGAAAACATTCTCCTTTTCCTCTTCCTCTATAACGAGTTTGTTGATCAACAGGTACAACCGCATGTACAAGAGTTCCATCTAATGCACCAATTGCTCCGGAAAAATTATTTTTTAACCGTCTATGTCGTTCCGAGTTATGTCTTGTTGGGTTAGGAGTTGTTGGTACTATAATTCTTTTGCAAAACACATCATTGCTGTTAGGACCTCGTGAAAACATTGATGAATCGTTTGTGTGGAGTGATGAAGTCTTCCCTTAACCGCGCGAAAACGTTCATTATGTCCTATAACATGTAAGAAGACAACCATCTTCTCTTTGATAAGTTATAAACAAAATTGAAGATCGATTAGATCTTTATAACAGGTAAAGTGATGAATACGAAAACTGTAAATAACACAAGTATGGATCAAATTATGTCGAATGATTAGATCAAACAATCCTCAGCAGAGCTCGACTAAGAACTTCCGCTGTAGAGGATTTAGGGTTACAAGAACGATAAACTTTTGAATAATACTGTGATCGATCTATTCTATCGTTTTCCTAAGATGCATGCAAGCACCTATATTTATAATAAAACCTACTAAACTCACGGATGGACAGGCCCATACCGGAGATACAAAAACGGACTAGCTAACGAGCCCAATAGACGCAACATACAAAACACGACCCAACAATCTCCCCCTTTGCGTCAAATTAGAGCTAGACTACTTCTTCTTCTTGCTTGGGCCAGCAGCAGGATCTTTCTTCGTAGTATCAAACAGACGAGAGATTAGCGCGAGAATGGTCTTTCTGAACCGAATGTACCATTGAATCATGTCATCGAAGTACTTGACATCATCCGATGAGTTCTGCTTGCATATGTGGATGATCCCCAATACATGCTCCAAACAAGTAGTGGTGTAGAGGTGTTTGTCAGCCAAGGAAAAAAGACATTTATGTCCTTCGTTCCTGGTGAACATGACCGAATTCCTTCTCGAGTCAATTTTCCCCATCTGCATTTGGTTGAGATCACTGGCTGAGCCAACAGGAGATATGGTTGGTTTCTTCTTAAATACACTTGCAATCTCCTGATCCATTAGTGCAACTTCCATGATGTAGCACACGAGCATCCTCTTGAAATGGTCGATGATCGGACCGTATTCAGCTTCGTTGGTGAGTAGGATGTTGTGCAATATAATCCAATCATGGGGATTAAGGTTGGGTAGATCTGCAAGAGAAATTGCATGTTCAGTTTTGGCAGATCCCCGACGTACCTTGAACCAAATGTTGATGAAGGTCCCTTCACTATACGGCTTCAAGACCCGAACGTTGACAATTTTCTGAGCGCTCCAAGTCTGATATTGGGGTTGAGCAGCCTTCAGATAAAAATCAATTAAGTCCCGATCAACCTGTGGATGAGGATGAGGGAACTCTGCAACGTTGGAAAAGGCATGAAAGATGAACGCCTTTCGGGTCAGTGGCATGTCGAACTGAGAGTCGACAGTATTGGAACAATCAAGAGAGATTACAGGTTCTAGCCATAAGATACTCGGTGTGTCGATGGCTTCTTTTATCATCCTCTCGAGAGTCCAGGAAGGAAAAAGAGTTTTCCTACTCTCAAGAAGGTCGTGGGCTTCCTTCTATTTTCTTTCTGCTTCTTCAGGCTCTCTCGCCACACGAGCACTGATATCAGCCTCATCGTTTCGACTTTTTCGCTTCAATAAATCAGCGATAGTCTCTTTATCTTCATCTTCATCCTCCTCAGCAATCTTCTTGCCTTTGTCTTTCACACCAGAACCGGAGGCTTGGCCTACTGGAGGAGGTTCGGTTGTGTGAGTTGCCTTTGAGGTAGGAGGTGGTTGAGACATTGACTCCTTTTCTCCCCCTTGTTTCGGAATGGACATGAAATCAAGTAGCCCTTCGATTTTGCTGAGCAGGGAAAGGGCGGGAGCGAGCTTCTCTGCAAGGTCACGCCTCACAGTGTAGTTAAGAATGGGATCATGTGCTTCGAGAATGTTGGAGATGGCATTGTGGACATCCGAAACACACGACCTTATCACCTCCCTTTCGGACCGAGGAGAGTCAATCTCCTGTTGAGAGTTGGAGAGTTGAACACTCTTGACCTTCAGAGCGGTGGTCTTCCTGGCTAGAGCATCCATGAGAGAGTTCTCAACAGCCAAATCTTCTTGTAGCTTCGAGAGACGCTCGTCAATGGTGGTGCGAAAGGCTGAGTTGTCATCTGAAAGCGTTTGACGAAACGAAGCAAAGGATTTCAACTCAGTGGAGACCGACGTTGCCAGTTGTTGAATGATAGGTTCCAACATAGTCTTAGCAGCATTTGCACTCTCCTGTAAAGACTTTAACAGGGAAGAGGCATCAGAAAATAGTTTATCGACTTTTTCGGTCATAGCTTGACAGGCTTTTGTTGAGGCATCAATGGCGGAGGTTGCAGAAGCAATGGAATCTTGCTGAGCTTTGGATAAAGCGTCAACAATCTTCTGAACATCATCTTCAGAAAGGGATGGTTGAGACGTGGAAGAGGAGGCGATGAGCAAGTCAACCTTTTCATGGAGCTCCTTGAGATGTCTTTTGGTAACTGGAGCGTCGTTATCGTCATCACTCTGTACTTGAAACGGACTATAGTAGACCGAGTCAAAGGTCATATCCTCCCCGCCAAGGAATGTTTCTTCTCCTTCTGAAGCATAACCAGGAGAAGGTGGTGATGGTGAAGCTGGTGGTGTAGCAGTATGGGTAGGTTCGGCTTGGGTTGTTTTGGATGTTGGTGTAGGTTCGGGTGCTTTTGTGGTTTCGGGTGCTGGAGTGGTTTCGGGTGCATCAGTAGGAACCCCCGTATCAGATACGTTGGCTCTAACATCTGCAGTGGTTGTTATGGTTGCTTCAGTAAATATGGGTGGTATTGGGATGGAAGTGGTTGGAATTTGTGTAGAGGGGTTTATGGGGGGAATGGAAGTAGGAATAGTTTTAGGAGGAGAGGGAATTGGAGAAGGAGGGAGTTGAACTTCAGGGGTTGGAGATTGTGGTGGAGTGTTACCACGTTGAGAGCCGTCAGAATCAGAACTCTCACCCTCTGACTCGCTTGAGGAGGAAGCGATAACCAGCTTTCTCCTGGGTTGGGTTTTTCTCCTTTTCTGCTGTGGAGACTAAGCAGCCCTGGTGGGTTTCCTCTTCTTCGGAGACGGACCTTTTGCCCATTTGACCACCTGTTTTCCTTTTTCAGCCTTTTTGCCTCTTGCAGCAGGCTTGTCCGCATCATGAATGGATTTCAGCATTTCCGGAGTAAGCTCTCTCAGACCATAACGCTTGAATCCCTTGTAAGTCTTGATTATCCGGCTGTCAGCTGGACCATCCCCATACATTGTTTCCGAAATTGATCCGTTGAACGGAAACTTTGAAGCATCCGACACAATGATCTTTGTGGTATGGAAGGTACCAATGGAAGACATTGGAGCACCAACGACAATTGGGACGTGGTACTTGTCCATCACCCATTTCGTGATAAGCGTCCAGAACCTTGCATATGAGATCTCCGAATGTCTGGGGGTAGAGGAGAGACTCTGGATGAGTTGTTGCCATTGAACAAACCCATAATCCATGTTGATGCCATTGTACACACCATACATAATGGAGAGAAATAACCGGCTGGAACCATCAGATCCAGCACTTCTTTCGGATAACCCCTTGAATAGAACAGTGAACATCCCATTCCACTGTGGAGGTAGGCACAACTTCTTGAACTTCGTGACTGTAGTAAGCACCTCCGTATAACCCATGTTATAGAACATGTTGAACAAGTGCCCCATGGGAATCGTTTCTGGGTTAACCCTTGAAGAATCAGGTTCAAACCCTAACAACGAGCAAAACCTTTGCTTTGAAATTGACGCTTTGTGCTCGAAGACATCAAAAAAGATTCTATCAACGACCTTGTCGTAGTGAGCGGTCGTAAAGATCTAGGACAAGAACTCCATCGGGACAGTTTCAGCCCTGGTAAGTGCATGAGAGATCAGAGAAAACTTCAAACACTCGATGATGGGGAACATGAAGGAGTCGTAAGAATGAGGGGTTAAATCGATGATTAGGCTTTGTTGTGGGCGAATGGGCAAAATGTGGGATGTTGCATGAACGGAAGATGAATCTGCCATTGTTTGAAGAAAGTGGAGAAGATGATGAACAGGAAAGGTTTAAGGAATTTTTTTGCTCTCTGGGAATTTTAATTGCGATAAAGAGGTAAACAAAGGATTATGTTGCCTTTTATATTGGGGATTACGGAGAGAGAAAGATCTGCCCAAATCTTCGATTGAAAATCGAAGGGTTTTTCGGAGTTGACTGATGCGTGACAGTTGAGGTTGCCGATGATCACACATGAGAGAGAATGTCAGACCCCTACTAACACGCCTTCCCATCAAGCGCCGTTTGAAGAAGAAACGGTTCAGATTCACACGCGCCCCTCTTGCGCCGTTTGGAGATGAAACGGTTCCGATTCGCACGCTTTTCCTTTTAGAGCCGTTTGAAATCAAATCAATTAGACTCCCGCCTGAGTCAGCACGATGTCATCTTATCCCTTTAAAGCGTAACGACATCTTTTGAAAAATACTCCCACGTGGATTAAAATTAACCACAACCTTTAATCAACCGCCAATCTAAGCAAAATGCCTTGTAATTAATCGAACCTGAATTTAGGAAAATCAAAGATTTTCGTGCTTAGGGTGTAAAAGAAAAGAAATAAAGCAATATTTTTAGGAAAATATGTGATGTCAATAAAGTCAAGAAACAAATGATCACGAGCACGAATCTCTTCCTTCAAAGTCAAGAGAGACCTTAAAGTGTTTGTGTGGTTTCCCGTTGAATAACGATCATACACTTGTTAAGAAGTGTTGAAAGGCTTCTTTTAAGTAGGATTATGTGGGTGGCTTTCGCTTCAATTCAGAGTTCCTGATCTTGATATAAGACAGAAATCGAACGAAGTACTTGTGAGACCGGTGTAGTCTATTGAACAAGTAGGTTTGAGATAATTTAATTTGACTAGGAAATATATAAAATCTCAACAAAAAATAAAACTGGATCCCAAGGGAAGAAATGTTATTGTGTTTAACAATTTCATAGGAATCACACAAAAGAAAATTTTGAGATTTCATGGAGGTACGTCCGTCAATTCATTAGTGAAAACTAGAGCAAATTAATTGTTCACCGTCAATTCGTATTGGGTATTGAATTTTGGGTTTCACTTAGCTCGTAGTGGCACGGAACTATGATCATGAACACAGTAATTGTGTAACCATAAACCTCAGTGGTAATTTCTGAGAGTCTCAAGGGTTACGTTTGTGAAACAAATGTGATGGAGAAATGCAATTTAGATGGTGTAAGAAATCAAAGTACCTCTGCTGTGAAAAATAGGACCAAGCAGAAAACTCTTATCTCATGTGAGAAGAGAGTTAGGTAGCTCATGATTAGAATAAATATGATAGCCTAATTGGGAAGACAAGGTTTGTGTATACCAAGTCATTAAGGCTAATATTCAGAATCAGGTGAGGCTTTGGACACATACAGCAACATGCTTCTAGGGACACTTAGCTAAGTCAACAATTTCCCCATAAACGAACACACAAATAAAATGAAAGCCAAAAAGAAAATAAAGAACAAAATATTTTTGGAGTTTTTGAATGTATAAAGAAAATATTTTTGGAATTTTTGATAATATAAAACAAAAAAAATAATAAATAAAAGAAAATAAGACATAAAAAAAATACACAGAGAAAAAAAACTTGGAAGTTTTGATAATAAGAAAAATTAAGACAAACAAAATAAAAAAATTTTTGAAACCGAACCCGAGCGTTCGGTATATTTCGGTAGGAAAAAAATTTGTGAACCGAACCCGAGCGTTCGGTTGATTTCGGTTGTGAAAAACATTGGAACCGAACCCGAGCGTTCGGTCTATTTCGGGTAAGAAAAATTTTGGAACCGAACCCGAACGTTCGGTATATTTCGGTTACCAAAGAAAATACGTTTTTTTTTTTTTTTTTTTTTTTTTTTTTTTTTTTTTTTTAAAAAAGAATAACTTTGACAATAAGATAAATGAATTTAGAACAAATATACATAAGATCTACAACCAAGAAAACTACCTTTGATTGATGAGCGAAAAGCAGATTAATCAACTGAACCCGAGCGTTCGGTTCATTTCGGTACATTAGTACAAGACCCGAACCCGAACGTTCGGTCTATTTCGCTTCTTACTTTTGAGTTTGAGAGGTAATTTTTAGTACTGACTCCGATTCCATCATACCTAGCCCTTGTAGAATTTTGTTGAATGATGCTTCAGGAAGAGCTTTGGTGAAGATGTCAGCCAGTTGATCAGTGGTTCGAACAAAATGAATTTCGACGTTCCCATCTTCCACAGGATCTTTAATGAAGTGATATCTCAGTGCTATGTGCTTAGTCTTGGAGTGTTGCATTGGGTTATGACAGATCCTAATTGCACTTTCAGAGTCACAATCTAGTGGGATCTTTTTCATATTGAGTCCATAGTCCCGGAGTTGACTTTGGATCCAAATCACTTGAGAAGTACAAGAGGCAGCTGCAATATATTCTGCTTCAGCTGTAGACAAAGACACACAAGTCTGTTTCTTTGATTGCCAGCTGACCAACTTTCCGTCAAGGAATTGGCAGCCTCCCGTGGTGCTTTTCCTGTCTAGTCCACAACCTCCAAGGTCTGTATCTGAGTAGGCTTGAACGAAGAAGCCTGAGTTGGATGGATACCATAGGCCTAAAGAGGTAGTTCGCTTGAGATATCGGAGTATGTTCTTCACTGCAAGCATATGAGGTTCACGTGGATTCGCTTGAAATCTAGCACAGTAACAAACAAAGAACATCATATCAGGCCTGCTAGCAGTGAGATACATCAGAGAACCGATCATCTGGCGATATAGCGTAATATCAACTGCTGGCTTATCTAAGGATGAAGTGAGCTTGGTGCCGAACGCCATTGGAACTTTAACCTTTAAATCTCCCATCATGCCAAATTTTGCAAGGAGAGTCTTCGTGTAAGCTTCCTGATTAATAAAGATGCCTTCTGGTCCCTGTCTAATATTTAAACCAAGGAAAACGTTAATTGGACCCATTGAGCTCATTTCAAATTTAGTCTCCATCAGCTTTCTGAATTCAGCCGTTAAGCTAGGATTCGATGAGCCAAAGATGATATCATCGACATAAATTTGAACAATCATAAGGTGGTTACCTTCCTTCTTACGAAAGAAGGTTGGGTCAACCGAACCTTGTTTGAATTTGGACATCTATAAAAACTTGGTTAGCGTTTCATACCAGGCTCTCGGAGCTTGTTTCAGTCCATATACGGCTTTGTCCAAAATGTAACAATGATTGGGGTACCTTTCATTGAAGAATCCAGGAGGTTGCTCCACGTACACCGTTTCTTCAAGTTCTCCATTTAGAAATGCGCACTTGACATCCATTTGGTAGACCTCAAAGTTTTTGTGTGCAACATTGGCAAGAAATATTCTAACGGATTCCAGCCTGGCTACAGGAGCAAAAGTTTCTTCATAGTCGATGCCTTCCTCCTGACAGTATCCTTTCACCACCAGACGGGCTTTGTTTCGTATCACGTTGCCTTCCTTGTCCATCTTATTTCTGAAGACCCATTTGAGACCAACAACTGAGGCATCTTGAGGAGTTCGAATTAGACGCCAAACTTTATTCCTTTCGAATTCATTTAGTTCGTCTTGCATAGCTTGAATCCAATCAGAGTGATCAAGAGCAGTGTTAACTGTCTTTGGTTCAACTTTTGAGACGAAGGAGTTAAACATACAAAATTCTACTTTTGAAAATAAGGAAGTTTGTTTTGCCTTAAGTTGTGATCGGGTCAGGAACTTTTCAGAGACATTACCGACAACCTGGGAAACAGGATGATCTCTGGTCCATTTGACAAGAGGAGGGTAATTTGGATCATAAGATGGATCCAATTCAGCGTTTACCATCTCTTCTGGTTCAGATTGACTTTCATCATCATAGACCATATCGGTATTCTCCCCCTCGACAGATAAGCTTTCAGGTAGGTCTTGAGTTTCCTGAGCTACAGGGGTTTCGGGTGGTGTCGAGCTTTCGGGTGTTGACGCACCTTTGGGTGGTGTGGCACTTTCGGGTGTTGAAGTGCGTTCGGGAGTAGCTTGAGAACTATTCTCCCCCTCAACATGTGAGCTCGGCTGTGATGAAGAAGATGAATCCTCCCCCTCAACTGAAGCATTGTGCTGTGGAGGTTCATTGGAACATGATCCTCCTTCATTCATTTGCTTTGCAGCATCTTCGACAAGATGCTTCAGATGATCTACTTTGTTGTCTGCTGCACTGGCTTCCGAGAGAGTGGCCTTCTCTGGTTCATCGAATAACTCGACAAACTTCTCAAATAGGTTTGCGATCGAGGCTGTGACTTGGCCTGTTTGAGGAAAGATTTCTCCAACTGTGTCTTCGTTGGCCTTTAGCTTTTTGACATAGTTATCATCAAAAGTCACATAGTAAGTTTCTTCTATTTTCCTCAAGCGCTTGTTTAATACCCTGTAGGCTTTCGGAGTGAGAGAATAGCCCAGAAATATCCCTTCATCGGCTTTGACATCGAACTTGTTACGATGTTCTTTAGAATTGAAGATGAAGCACCGTGAGCCGAATACATGGAAAAATCTGACATTTGGCTTCCTGTTGTTGATGATCTCATAAGGAGTGAGAGTGAATCGCTTATTGAGATATGACCTGTTCTGCGTAAAACATGCAACAGCAATAGCATCAGCCCAAAAATATAAAGGTAAAGAAGCAAAACTTAGCATGGTTCGGGCCGCCTTACACAAAGATCGGTTTCGTCTTTCGACAATCCCGTTTTGTTGAGGGGTGTAGGGAGCTGAGAAGTTGTGACTGGTTCCTTTTTCTGCCAAGAATTCTTCGAATTCTTTATTTTTGAACTCCAGCCCATTATCGCTCCTGATGTTGCGAACGACTTTCTTTAGCTGTACCTCAACCTGCTTGATAAACATCTTTAGCTTCAGGGCCGCTTCAGATTTGTGCTTCAGAAAGAACACCCATGTAAAACGCGAAAAGTCATCAACAATGACAAGAATATACTTGCTACCGCCGATACTTTCGATAGATGATGGACCACACAAATCAATGTGAATTAATTCTAGTGGTTCAACAACTTTAGTGTTTACAATAGATGGGTGACTTTGACGACTCTGCTTCCCCATTTCACAAGCAGCACATAAATGTTCTCGATCATATTTGAGAAATGGTAGACCTCGAACATGACCTCCAGTGACGAGTTTGTTGATATCCTTAAAGTTGAGATGAGAGAGCCTTCGGTGCCACAACTAGCTTTCGTCAGATTGTGCTTTTGATAACAGGCAGATAGCTGGATTCCCTTTGATGGGTTTGAGGTTCAGGGGAAACATTTCGCCTTTGCGCTCTGATTTGAGAATCACTCTTTTCGTTTTCTTCTCAATTGTTTCCGAACCCTCATCATCAAATGAGACCTTGAGACCGGTACCTCCAACAAGCTGAGATACACTAATAAGGTTGTGCTGTAGTCCCTCAACGTATGCGACCTTCCTAATCATAAAATCACCATTTGTTATCATTCCATAGCCTTTTATTGTTCCGAATGAGTTGTTCCCGAACTTGACATTTCCACCGTTTGAAAGAGACCGAAATTCCCTCAGCTCTTCCTTCCTTCCTGTCATGTGACGCGAGCAGCCACTGTCAATATACCATTCTTCGTCAAACTGCTCGTCACTGATAACCTGCAAAAATTAAGCAGATGTAAGAACCCAAAGTTTCTTGGGTCCATGTGAGCCTTTCACAGGAATAGGAATAGTAAGAGAGATGTCAACAAGATATGTTCTTTTTATTAACGTTGTTTCATCTTTTTTTTAATGGTGAAAACCTTAATTTTATTGGGATTTGTTGCTTTCAGTTTGGACTCTGGTTTAGGTATTTGGATTTTGGGACGATTTTGATTTGTTTCGACTGATGAAACCTTCGATTTTCCTTTCAGATCTGTTGAAGATTTAGGTTTTTGAGTGCGAACAGAATTGAATTTAGAATGTGGTTGAGAGGAATTGGAAGAATTAGTTGAAGTAGAAGGAGAGTATTTAGACTGAGATATTTTCTTGACTTGAGGTTCTAAGTGACCCTTTTGTTTTTGATCATTAGTGGGACCTAACCTAGAACTTTGGTTGCTCTTGCTCTCAGAACCGAAATTATGCTTTCGGTAGCTTGTGTTTTCTGAACCGAACATTTGCCTTCGGTTTTCATATTTTTCAGAACCGAACGTATCCTTTCGGTTGTTATGACCCTCAGAACCGAACCTCTCCCTTCGGTTGTTATTACTTTCTTGCGCTCTAACAGTACTTTTCCCTGACTTTAAATTTCTATCATGATAAGAGAAATGGGCGTTTTGAGATTGCCAAAACTGTTTTCTTTCAGAGAGATTCTTCTTGTATCTCTGATTCCTTTGCTGTTTTTGATTTTTCACCTGCTTCGGCTGACGATAGATATTCGCTTTTTGTTTTTGCTTTATGTCAGCTGGTTCACTTTGAACTGATGATGTTTCGCTTGAAGGAGTGACTTCTTTTGCATAAACTCCTTTTTCTTCCGGAACATCTTTTGTACCACTAGTACTTGGCACGTCGAAGCTATCAGGCTTGTTCAAAGGCTCTGGCACATATCTGCCTTTGGTTTTCCATGACGTCCTTTCTGATAGACCAACAGTTTCGTCAGCATTGTCGATAGGAGCGGACCAGAAGAACTCATCACAACCATCAGCATTATCTTCGTTTACTATGGCTGTGAGTTCGGCTGTCTGATGTTCGGTTACACCTGTGACCTTATACACCTGATTTGGAGTCGTTCTTACCTTTTGGTACACGACAGCCTTTTCCTCAAGGATCGGGGACTTTTGCTGGGACAGGTGAGCAAACTCCACCGAATTTTCTGAAATAAGATTTTTGTGGTTTTCGGGTTCGCTCTTGACAAACTCAGAACAATCAACTTCATCCTCTACAGAAATTTCACTCATATCATCGTCCTCATTAAGCTCAGATGCATTTTCAGCATCAATTTTATTTTCTGAGCTCAAGTTGGTACTCAATGAGTCAAACTTTTGTATGGTTTCGGTCCTTAGTTTTAGTTTTTCATTTTCATCCAAAAGATTTTTCAGCATGTCCTTATGGTCCTTGGACTTTATGAAAGATTCGATTTTGTCCAGACCATACATATATGTCGGATTTACATCCTCAGACGAAACTACACTTTCACAATTATATGCTTCAGCATCGATTTCATCCTCCTTAAACTCAAGGAAGGGCAAAATCATGCGATGAATTTTCTGCCCTATTTTACAGTTCAATTGAAGTTGAGTGATATTAGTGTAGAGACGCTTAGCAATTAAACAAAAGACATTTCTCTGTTTTAAAAGTTTCAAATTGTCTCTTTGTAAATAAATGTTTTCGTCCTTGGTTTTGATTAACTCCGACTCCTTCAACTCGATCCACATCCTCCGTTCCTCACTCTTTGAAGACACCCTGCTTATTTGGTCAGTTAGGTTAGAATTGGTGACCCGAGTTTGAGTTAAACTGCTGTCTAGATGAGAGATTCTTGAATTTACATTTTTTAGTTCTTTTTCGTATGAACTTTGTGGGACTTTGAATGAAACAAAAATAGATTGTACCTTCTTGATTAATTCATCAAGTTCGTTAAACTACACACTGAGAGGTTTTGCTGTGAAGCACAAGTCTTCTCGCTCCTTTGTATCTTCATTCCCGCCATCTGCATTGTATCCCCTCATCTGAGATACATCTGACACCATCAAACACATGCCACCGCTCCCTTCATCTTTCGCAACAAAAGCCTTTCCATGAGAAGGCTTCCTTACTTCATCATCCTCAGAGTCGGTTGACTAGACCTCCACGCCACCGAACTCATCATCTGCTACCGAACCCTGCACAATTAAAGCATTCATTGAAGGGTTAGTGACAGCTTTCTTCTTCCTGATCTCTTCCAGCTTTTTCATTAACAAAGCTTCTTCATCTTTCTCCTCATCCTTTTCTGCCATTTTCTTGAGGACACAATCTTTTTCATAGTGGTTCTATCCTCCACAATAATAGCAGCTCACACCCGAATCTCCTTCAGCTTTTGGTTCCTTCTTTGGTTCTTCTGCCTTCGGTTCTTCCCTGACCTTTTCAGAACTATAATTTCCCTGCCAATTTCGGTTCTTATTGGTAGGAAACCTTTTCTTGATGAACCTCTTGGGGTTTGACACCATCATTGCATAATCTTCAAAGGTAAGGTTATAGTCCTCCAGGTTGAGGTCTTCATCTTCCATCACCCCTTTGCTTTTAGACAGAAGAGCCAATGATCCCAAGCTAGAAACCACATTTTTGTCCTGCAAGACAATCTTTTCTTGGGATTTCAAAATCCCTACCAGCTTTGCCAATGAGTAAGATTTGAATTGCTCATGTGGTTTAACAGTGGACACAACAGCTCTCCACTCAGATCTAAGACCGTTTAAAAATGTAACCTTTTGTTCAATCAACTTCCTTTCAATATCATGTTTAATCATCTTGCTAAGAAGTTGATTGAAGCGATCGAACGTTTGAGTTACAGTTTCTTCAGGACCCTGCTTGAATTCACCAAACTCGGACAAGAGTAAGGTTTGAATGGAATGCTCGAGATCTTCGTCTGTGGAATATAACTCTCGCAGCCTATCCCATATTTCTTTAGTAGTGCTGCACGAACTCACCAGCCTAAAAGTATCAGATTGAAGAGCGAATCTGATTAGTCTCAATGCTTTAATATTGCACTAAAACTTATCTTTTTCGTCTTGGGCAATATTTTTAACGTCTTTCAATAGATCATTATACTCTTTCTGAGTTTTAATGATCCTTGGAGTTGCTGAATGAGCGAATGGTCCAGACACGATGGCTTCCCAGATGAGATATCCGTTGTCCTCAGATCCAATAACATAATCTTCAAAGTGATGTGCCCAGACTTCGTAATCCTGGGTGTAAAGGATGGGAATCTTCGTTGTTGATCCAATGCTGTTTGAGATGTTAATGGGATTTGATTGTGACTCGTCCATGGTAGATCGAATAACCTGTTTAAAAGATCAGACTTGTAATATATTAAATTAGGGCAAAACGAATAAATGCTGAGTTACGTCAATTATGGGATGACGGCTCAATAAATATTGATTAATGCGGAATAACTCTAATAGCAACCTTTTTCACAGAAAAGATGTGTATGAATTACACAGCCTCCTGCTCTGATACCAATTGATAAGTTATAAACAAACTTGATGATCGATTAGATATTTATAACAGGTAAAGTGATGAACACGAAAACTGTAAATAACACAAGTATGGATCAAATTATGTCGAATGATTAGATCAAACAATCCTCAGCAGAGCTCGACTAAGAACTTCCGCTATAGAGGATTTAGGGTTACAAGAACGATAAACTTCTGAATAATACTGTGATCGATCTATTCTATCGTTTTCCTAAGATGCATGCAAGCACCTATATTTATAATAAACCCTACTAAACTCACGGATGGACAGGCCCATACCGGAGATACAAAAACGGACTAGCTAACGAGCCCAATAGACGCAACATACAAAACACGACCCAACACTCTTCAATGCGTATTGTCCTACTAGATTGCAACCAATTTTTTTGGGTAAAATGGTTACATAATAATGCAAATGCCTCTTGTGTAAGACGCATCATATCGAAACATTGTGTAGGGTCTCCGTACATCAAATCTTATGTATATGCATACCCGCTTGAATCGTTATCTCTAATTCTATGAATTCTGATTAGTCTGTGCCGGTTTGACCTCAACCAATAAAACACAAGTAAAAGAAAAGCTACAACTTCACCATCAGAAACCATACTTGATCTGTTACAAACAATTAGGTAACATGTTAAAGTAAAAAAAAAAAAAAAATAATGCACCAAAAAAATGAATAAATAACATCAAAAGTAACAAAAGTCATATAATAAACGTTATATAACAGTAAACCAAAAAGTCATCAAACATAGGATCCAAAAAACTAGTAAACATCATCCAAAAAAGTCATCAAACATAGGATCCAGAAAACTAGTAAACATCATAAAAAAAAACTAGTATCCAAACTTTTCTACCCGCACCTATCAAAGGTAACCATACTTCCTACCCGCACCCATCACCCACGACTCACAACTACTATGCGAAAGTCGTAACCAAACTTTTTGAACATCAGCACTTTCACCAAATAGTAAAAGAGTGGTCTTGTGTCTTTCATCTTCTTCTCCCCATTCCATTTTGTTCAATTTCTCCATACACGCATCAACATCCTTATTCATTTCACTTTTTTCAATTCTTTCATTTTTTTCCACTAACGACCTTGCAAGCTTGACAATCTCCTCTTCAACTTCTAATGCCCTTTCATCTCTTTTTTTTTCCACCAACTCTTTTGTTTCCACCAACTTCCTTATTTTTTGAACGCCCCGAAGATTCTTCACTTGCACCTACGTGTTGTGTTGAGGTTTCCATTGGAACATCATCATCAAAATCATGGGGACTAAACTCTTCTACAGGACGAGGGAGTGTAGAAGATGGCCCCCAACTTTGAAATCCGGTTGATGTCGACCCTTAAAATAGTTGGGTGCATAGATTAGGGAACAATAGGGGTTTAGTTTTCAATGACAACACGAACTTGTTCAACTGTTTACAATTTTTATAAATATTAGTATATGTTATAAAAATAATCATAATAGTATTGATTAAAAAAATAAATTTAATCAAATAGTATATGTTATAAAAATAATCATAATAGTATTGATTAAAAAAATTAGGCCTGGCAATCGTATCGTGTTCGGGATGGCATGTCGCGGGTTGGCAGGTCAAAATATGCCAACCCAAACACGACCCATTTAAATATATAGGTCACGGGTTGGCGGGTTTGGAACATAAACCCATATATGACCCACGAACCCATTTATTTATATGGGTTCACAGGTTGGCGGGTTTGTGGGTTAGATTTGGGTTCGTGGGTTAGATTCCATAAATAAAATTAATAATTAAACATGAATAAATTCTTGATGGTTGATGCAAACATATCTAAATTTAGACACTTAACTACTTAAGTCTTAAAGTCTTAAACATCCAAATGAAAATTAAAAACATTCATAGAAACATGTTTAATGCCTCAATCGCTCATACAGCCATACACCGATACACCATTTGATTTAGGGAAAAAATGAGGAAAATCAGTTGGTTACAAACTTACTTACGACCTTATGAGTTAGGACCACAAGTCAAAATATAAATACATTTAAAAATAAAAAAAATATATTTTTTTAATTAAAAATATAAACGGGTTGGCGGGTCAACCCATTTATTTTTTGAGAAACTCATATATGACCCGTTTAATAAACGTGTTGGCAGATTGGCGGGTTGACGGGTTGGCGTGTTGAAAAACTCAACCCAAACCCGTTTATTTCGTGTCGTGTCGCGGGTCGTGTTGCGTGTCGTGTCGAGAATTGCCGGCCCTAAAAAAAATATTACCTTCCCCTCTTCTTTCCATTGTTCATCCGTCAAATTAAATTTATTTTTTTATAGGATCATATATATTGCCGGTTTCGTTTTTGAGTTTCACCCAAGCAACATACTTTGATTTGTAATAGTCAAAGTGGTTTCTCATTTGCTTCTGATCAACCTCTTTACCGTGTTCGTTTATCAATTTCTCGCGTATTGTCTTCCATGAACTTGCCTTAAGCCCAGAACCCTCACGACCATTAGTGGTTAGTTCATGGATACATGCATCAAGAAAAGTTTTGTCCTCACTCTCGTTCCAAACCAACATCCTAAAACATAAATATTTAAAGTAATTTATCATAGTTTTTATCAAGTTAAAGAACAATTTTAAACATAAAGCAATTTTCAACCAAGGACGTTAACATCATCCTAAATTATGATTTGATAACTTATACACAAAACATCAATATTCAAGCTAACAATTTCACAAAAGATAACAAACTAACAATTAAGGTCAACAATATCAAAGCTATAAAATTAGAAAAAAAAAAAACAGCCCAATTTTTGATTTTATAGCTTACACTTTTGATACTAACACAAGCTCAATAATTGGAAGGCATGTGATGTTGCATGCATTCCCCTTCTCAACCACTCTTCAAGGAACAATTGGATTATTAAAAAAGTTAGGTTACCATTAATCTTAAAATAATTATTTATTATTAATTTTACTTTTGTACTTTACACATAAAAACACAACATTTGATTTTATTTTCTATAAAACATGTGAGTGTGGGCTTGAAAATGGGAATTTACAAACCTACTTGTATTTTCCAATTCAGATTCAATTTCAATTCACAAGCTATAAAATCAAAATTCAGAAAAAAACTTCCAATTCACTTTCAATTTCAATTCATAAGCTATAAAATATGAACTGGAGAAACAAACTTCCAATGTGAATTGGAGAAAAAAACTTCAAATTCAGAAAAAAAAAAACAAAAAACAACTACCAATTCACATTCAATTTTAGAATTCATAACATTAGAAAAAAAAACTTCAATTTTCAGTTCTTATACACAAAGAACTACAAAACAAAACATAAACAAACTTCCAATTCACATATAATTTCGAAATTCATCATATTAGAACAAACAATTTCAGATTTCAGTTCTTGTACACAAAGAACTACAAAAAAGAACAAAAAAAAGCTTATCATATGAACATACAGGTTGAGAATTCATAATATTCTAACAAATACTAATTTGATTTCATAAAGAACTACAAATTTCATGTCATCAAAGCATAAATGGTATCTGATTTTGAAAATTATTAACAGAAAAATTATCTAACCTGTGTGATGGATCGAGAAGGCGTCACTGATGGCGGTGGCGGAGGTACGACGAGATGGCACAGGTCCGACTGGTCCAACTGTTTGGCGTTCAATGTTGTGGAGTTCTTCCTGGCGGCTGCTGTGCTTTTAGGTCACTGGAAGGGAAGCGAATGGGGAAAGAAATAATAACGACGCAGGGGCAAGATAAGGGCAAGATTGTCTAATTTCCAATCAGCAACTGTTTAAAAAATGAGCCAGAAAGCGATTTGGGTCAGCAGATCTTACCGAGAAAGCTCAAATCAAACACCAATGGTCTAACTGAGTCAGCCCAATTTGCTGACTTGACCCAGTCAGACATTTATCAAACACTCCCTAAGTAGACAATTCCCAAGGTTTATGAACTGTTTTACCATCTTTATATTTTGAGATATTTTCCAGTTTAGTATTAGGGGCTTCAACTGTCTTCTTAAACTCCTCTACTAAATCAATATATCTACCAAG
Organism: Lactuca sativa; assembly: GCF_002870075.4. NCBI lineage: Eukaryota > Viridiplantae > Streptophyta > Magnoliopsida > Asterales > Asteraceae > Lactuca > Lactuca sativa. Next base: position 93,232,032 of record NC_056629.2, read on the forward strand.
GCTACTTAAGCATAATATAATTGCATTATATATATATATATATATATATATATATATATATATATATATATATATATATATATCAAATTCTTGTATGTAACACTATATATATTCTATTTCATAGCATTAATCGACATTAGATCCATATGTAGTTGAACAGTTTGACAAGAGTCACAAAATACTTTGGACTAATGCAATGAAAGTTGGAAATTATGAAATTCGATTCTTCTCTTTTTCGTCTAACAACTTTGTATCCAAAGTGCTAGAAATTGTCTTCAAAAAGCATATATATTTAAAAGCACTCACAATCTATATTATCTTCTTCATGCTCTAAACTTTGCTATCAGGTTGCCTAATACTCCACGAAACCTAATCTTCATCTCTTTAAACTTCTCAAGATTTTCTTTGTTTTCTTTTATGTGAAATTTTTTGTGTGTGAATGTCTTCAAAGTCATTGGCATATCTACATAATTCTCAATTGAGTGTTTAATAGAAAAAACTAATTTTAGGAGTTTTTTTTAAAGAACTCAATTTCTCCAAATGCAATATCACGAATAGTTTCCTTACAAAAAGTTTTTTTTAAAGAACTTGTAACATCCCAAGATTTTCCATTTATAGTCCCTGGGAATGGAAGGGTGAAGCCATGAAAAGTCTAAGGGCTAAGTTGAAATTTTGGGACCGGGATGAGTACACCGCGCGTACATAAGGGTACGCTGAGCGTACTAGGCACGCCCTAGTACGCTGGGCGTACTCATATCAGAAGTAAACCCTAATATTTAGGGTTTGGGGGCTATATAAGCAACATTATGAGCACAAAACCCTCCCTTACCCAAACCTCCACTGCTTAGAGTCATTTTCCCCAAACTCTAGACATTTCCTTAAATGATTGAGCTTTTTGAATGTTTCTTGAGTGTTTTAAGAAGAAGGTCTTGCATCAAGGAGTTGGAGAAGAAGTTCAAGCTCATAGATCTGAAGTTGGTTTGTGCCCTAGAAGCTCCAGAAGGTAAAAAGCTTGGAACTTTATACTTGTATAAGATACTTCTAGTCATTTTAGCTTTATGAAAGGATTCTTGTCCCATAAGTCCCAAAATGGTGCATGTTATGATTTGGACGAAATGAGATGTCCTTTCAGAACTTAGAAGAGGTTCTAAGTGATAAATATTCTGTCCTAATAGTGTAACGCTCTAAAAATTCCAACCAATTTAAACTTTTCAAAAACAACCCAATTTCTTAAAGTTATTACAAAAAGGTTTTCAATACATTTATTATCAGAGTATTCCCAGAACCATATCATAAAATATAAACATGAGGAGCGGTACGATCACGCCTTTGCCTTGCCACAGTCTAAAGTACCTGAAACATTAAATCACAACTGTAAGCCTGAAAGCTTAGTGAGATACCCCCAAAATACCAACCACAATACCATACACATATCATATCATAACCAGAACAGAACAACCACGCACTTCGGGTCTACTGTGTGACTGGTCCGCCGCACCGGGCCTACAGTCCACCTGGTCCACCCTTCGAGTCTAGCCATATACATCGAGTCTACAGTGTGATTGGTCTGCCCGCACTGGGCCTTCAATCCACCTGGTCCACTCTCTGAGTGTACAGTATGACTGGTCCTCCTGCACCAGGCCTTCAGTCGGCCTGGTCCACTCTACGAGCCTCGGCACGTCTGGTCCACCCTCTTGGAGCCTACAGTCTATCTGGACTGCTCGCTGGGCCTTCGGGATAAACGGTCCGCCCTGGGTATGTTGGCCTACTGCACAAAGCAGGACCTGCCTCAACCCAACCCAGTCAAACAACCATGTGCACATAAACATATAATCATATAACAATTCACAACTAATCAACAAATCTAGAAGATCACATACATAGCACATCCCTACCAGGATACCGACCTAACCGGTCACTAGCATAGAATCATCCTATACACCAAGATACCGAACCTAACTAGGTCTCTAACGTATACCATCCTAACTACCAGGATGCAAACATAACAAAGCAATAACATAAAAAACAACTACCCGGATTTCCATCGGATAAAGGGCCGGCCTTGGTGCCATAGACCCTGTCGATAGAGTGAGGATAACTCACCTCGCAACTGCCGAAACTCTGAACTGAAGAAGCAGATGTCCGAACCACCGTCTCACCAAAAATCCCGAACTATCCAAAGTAGCAAAAATAACCATTAACCCAAGCACAAACTCCTTCCAAGGTTAATTTACCAATTTACCCTTAACTCAATCTAATCCATGACTAAGGCCCACAATCAAAATATGAAAGGCCCAACACTAAGTAAGCTCCTAAGCCCACTACTGGCGCATATTTCTTGACTCCTGATGGCCCACTAAGGCCAAAAGATCCAAAGTCTAAAGCGCAGCCCACACCGAGGCCCAAATACTCAAGGCCCAAATAGAAGTGTTACGCGCGGCGTAACTCAATGTACGCTCAACATAGTGCTTTGTTAAGTCATTCCCTCATTAAGTGCTTACTACCACATCCAAGGGCTACAAACTCAGATCCATGTCTTATTTCATGATTTAAACCATAAAGTCACTGACTTGGCGACTTAATATGGCTCAAACCAACTCAAACATCCAAAATGATCTTCTACATCCAATAAGAGAACTAGATCTCATGCATGGGCTTAATAGGACCATAAAGGTTGGAACTTTACTGCTTATGGGACTCTTTTGACTCTAAGGGAGGCATCCCTGGTCTTGGAAACGAGGTTAAATCACAAAGACCCAATCTTGGGACCAAAAGGTCCATAAACTTGTACTAGAGGAGATCTAAGAGATTAATCATCAAGCTTAGAACTTTTTACCTCAAAAGGTCTCCAGAAGATGATGCCTTTGCAGATCTACGAGCTCCAGCCACCCCACTCCTTCCTTGACAACTTCGTCTTTCTTCTTCTTGGCTCTCCTTTGCCAAAACAAGCTTTCCAAATTCAAACACACCCAACAATGGAGGTGGGAAGGCTATCTAGGATTTTTTGAGGGTAAGAGAGTGTTTATTGAGGCTAGGGTTGTAACCATAATGTTTCTTTTATAGTGGATGTCCCTAAAATTAGGGTTTAATGACTCTGGGCGTACGCTGGGCGTAACTCCAGTACGCTGGGCGTACGCGTCCTGGTACCCGCGATCACTCACCATACTATGCTGGGCGTACCCACGCGTGTCCCAAACGCATGCATGGTCTTTTTCATTACTTTTTCAATTATGGGCCATAAATGTCAATATCTTTAAAGTGTCATAATTCCTTCATTTTAAATCCGTTTCCGACGGACTTTATATCCACGAAAAGGTGGCGAGAAGCCTTATGCTTCTAGCGACACACCCTGGCCCGAAACCCCTTTCGAATAACACCCAATACCCATAAAAGACCAAAACGCGCTTACTCTTGATCTCGGAAACCCAAAAATAGATATTTTAAGAACGAGGCGTTACAATTCTCCCCCACTTAAATTAGGCTTCGCCCTCGAATCCTATTGCAGTATACATTTCAGAACAACCCCTGCACTACAGACTCCGATTTCTCAATCAACTCAGGTTCTTGTAACCCTATTACCGCATCTTCTCTATCACGGTCTCTAGGTCCTTGGCCTCCGTCCGATATTTTCTTATACCGTCCTCAGCACCGGTCTAACTACTCCCGAGTCTGTTAACCTGCTGTCTCACCTTCCTCTGTTCCGAGTCTCCAATCTGGAGCCACTAACCTCCTCCTTTTCCAAAGAGACTGGAAATTGCCACCACCTCAACGAGTAGCCAACCCACGGGTGCTTCCGTATATCTGGTACAATCCAGTACTTCCTACTAATGACTGAGGCATGTCGGTCATCCATTTACTCTACTTTCTCCCCTAACGGGGAACCCATGCTCCTTCCGGAGCTACATACCTTTTCCTTTCCAGGAATTCACTCAACAAATTTTACGCACCTGCGCATGCCACTGAGTTAAACTCCACTCTACACTATCCATGTAGAGCAACTGCTATTCTCGAACTTTGGCCTACTCTGATTCTGCTCGCAAGGACTCTCGGGTCCATGCACTGCCTTCCACTAACAAGGTCAATACTTGGGGCCAGACCATATCAATTACCATATCCTGGCGACATATTCTCTCATTCTCCTCATAACGATCCACTAACACATACAGAGTCTCCAGCATGAATGGACCATCTTACCAGGCCTTCAGCCTATCTGGACCACTCTCAGAACCTTCAACATGTCTGGACCTCCCTCCGGGCCTTCAGCATGTCTGGACCGTTCTCAGAATCTTCAGCATGTCTGGACCGCCTATCTGGGCCTTCAGCTTGTCTGGACCGTTCCCCGAGCCTTCGGCCTGACTGGTACGCCTCCCGGCCTTCAGTCTCACCGGACCGCTCAAACTATCATACATCATTACAAAATACCCTCCTAGGGAATCTTTCCCGTACATACTGTTCTAGCCCTCTATGGGTTCCGAACTCTCGTTCTGATCCCAGGCCTCACATCAACCACTACCTTTCCCATAACCATGGTCTGCTCCCTGCCCCCACTTGACTGTCACTTACTTATACCAACCCACACTCTTGGCTGACTGAAACACTTTCGAATCTCAACGGCTAACCAACCTCTAATGCTTGTCGATCCTCCTGAGAATTTTCCAATTCTCCCTACTTAGAACACTGACTTCCAACCACCAGTGACTCAATCGGCATAAAAGAATCATCCCAACTCAACATACTCCTCTTATCCATGAACTAATTTCCTCTGAAACGAGCAACCTCCACAAAATCACTTTTCGGCATCGCACCCCACGAATTCTATAGGAGTTCGACTATCCGCTAAACCCTCCTCAGATCCAAATCGCTATACCCAGCAATAAGAACTTACAACCAATTTCTGACTATCGATCCCTTGGATGCTAACCACTTACAACTCCTGACTACTATCACTTTCAACCAAACCATGAAGCATGCAGAACAACGAATAAAATACAACATCATAAAACAGCAAGATAACCAGACAACACGAAACGAAAACATACCTGCAACTGCATCCGGCTCTGCCCTGACCTCCTCTGCTGTAAGCTGAAAAGCGTGCTCATGAGCGCTCGAGGGCTCAACTCCACCCTGACCTCCACCCGTAATCCTCAAAGTGGACGGTGCTGGAGCCTGCACCGGTCCTGCAGCAAGCTGTGGACAGTTAGCCCTCATGTTACTAACCTGATGACACTGGTAACAAATCCTCATATCCTGAATCGGGGCTGGCTAGCGGCAATCCCTTGCGTAATGCCCCTCTCTCCCGCACTTGCGTTACGCACTACCGGACCTACAAACTCCGGTGTGACCCTTCCCAAACTTTGCACAAGTGCAGCTGCTCTGATCTCCAAACCTAGAATCAACGGTCTTGGACCATTTCGGTGCTGGCTACGACTGAACCGGGGTCTGCCTCTGCTCTCGCAACTGCAACTCAAATCTCCAACTCACGCCGCCGAGCGGCCTCCTGCAACGCCAATATGGTCTCGCACCTCTGCATAGACACAAACTACCTGATATCCCTCTTGATCATAGTCAGATATCGGGACATCTGAGCCTGCTCCGAAGCAAACTCAGGATAGAACATTGCCCTCTCAGTGAACATCCTGGTGATCTCCGTCACTGACTCCGAATCCTGCTTCAGTTCCAAGAACTCCTGAGCCAACCTCTCCCTCTCAACCCGTGGAACATAATGGGTACTGAACATCTCCCGGAACTGATCCCATGTAACTGCAGCGTGCTGCTCATCCGAATAAGATCCCCTAGTCAACCTCCACCAATCCTTCGCCCCAAGCCTCGAAAGGTTCAGAGCACACCTCACTCTCTGATCCGCAGGGCATGAACACATGAAGAAACACCCCTCCACGTCCGACAACCATCTCATAGCAACGATCGGATCCTGAACTCCATCAAAAGTAAGGGGCTTCGTATTATCAAAGTCCTGATATTGAAAACCCCGACCGACTCCTCCACCTGCCGCTGCCACAGCCGTTGCAGCTACCACAGCTGCTGTCTCTGCTAGAGCCACATAGCAGCAACCTTATCATGCAGGATCTCACGAATCCTAGCATCCAACTCGTCTGTACTCATCTGACCGATAACCTCGGGTGGTGCTGATCCACCCTGACCGCCCCCTCCTGCTCCCGATCCTGATCCAGATCCGCCCCCAACATGCCTCATAACCACCATACTGAAATTACTGCAAAACATCAGATGCTTCTCATTAACCCGGGAACCAACTGCCAACCCAACCCTAGGGGTGGTGACTTCCTTGATACGCTTATGGGTCCTGTGCTTTCAGTAGTACGGGCCCATACTACCTTCCACACCTACCCATATTTATATCAAGTATCACCACAACACCCTAGTGATGAACATGCACACCAAGCACTAAACCCTCATTCCTACAGGAACACTGGAAATCTCATACAGAAAGAAACCCTAGGCTAGCAGGCATCATAAATCCGGCAACTCTATCATGCAATTCCTGAAGATCCCTAACCTAGTACTAGCATGTTGTTTTATCATATCTCTTAAACAAATAACTTGTATGGTATTTTGGGGTTACTTACTGGCTCCGGCTGATCGTATCTCCGCATCCTCCTTTACTCATTTTTGAAAACCATTTTAAATTCTCTTTTGAAAACTCTCCTTGAATTGAGACTGGATTCACACGAATGTTCCTCCAATTCACTCAAACCAAGGCTCTGATACCAACTTGTAACGCTCTAAAAAATCCAACCAATTTAAACATTTCAAAAACAACCCAATTTCATAAAGTTGTTATAAAAAGGTTTTTAATACATTTATTATCAGAGTATTCCTAGAACCATATCATAAAACATAAACATGAGAAGCGGTACGATCACGCCTTTGCCTTGCTACGGTCAGAAGTACCTGAAACATTAAACCACAACTGCAAGCCCGAAAGCTTAGTGAGATACCCCCAAAATACCAACCATAATACCATACACATATCATATCATAACCAAAATATAAAAACCATGCACTTCGGGTCTACTATGTGACTGGTCCGCCGCACCGGGCCTACAGTCCACCTGGTCCACCCTCCGAGTCTAGCCATATACATCGAGTCTACAGTGTGATTGTTCTGTCCGCACCGGGCCTTCAATCCACCTGGTCCACTCTCTTAGTCTACAGTATGACTGGTCCACCTGCACCAGGCCTTCAGTCGGCTTGGTCCACTCTCCGAGCCTCGGCACGTCTGGTCCGCCCTCTTGGGGCCTACAGTCTATCCGGACCACTCGCTGGGCCTTCGGGATAACCGGTCCGCCCTGGGTATGTAGGCCTACAACACAAAGCAGGACCCACCTCCACCCAACCCAGTCAAACAACCATGTGCACATAAACATATAATCATATAACAATTCACAACTAATCAACCAATCTAGCAGATCACATATATAGCAAATCCCTACCAGGATACCGACCTAATCAGTCACTAGCATAGAATCATCCTATAAACCAAGATACCGACCCTAACCAGGTCTCTAACATATACCATCCTAAATACCAGTATGCAAACATAACAAAGCAATAACATAACAAACTACTACCCGAATTTCCATCCGATAAAGGGCCGGCCTTGGTGTTGTAGACCCTGTCGATATAGTGAGGATAACTCACCTCGCAACTGCCGAAACTCTGAGCTGAAGAAGCAGATGCCCGAACCACCGTCTCACCAAAAATCCCGAACTATCCAAAGTAGCAAAAATAACCATTAGCCCAAGCACAAAATCATTCCAAGGGTAAATTGACCAATTTACCCTTAACTCAATCTGATCCATGACTACGGCCCACAATCAAAATATGAAAGGCCTAACACTAAGTAAGCTCCCAAGCCCACTACTGGCCAATATTCCCTGACTCCTGATAGCCCACTAAGGCCCAAAGACCCAAAGTCTAAAGCGCAGCCCACACCGAGGCCCAAATACTCAAGGCCCAAGTGGCAGCGTTACACGGGGAGTAACTCAATGTACGCTTAGCGTACCAGCTCCATGACGTGTACGATGGGCGTACCTGCATGTACGCTCAGCGTAGTGCTCTGTTAAGTCATTCCCTCATAAAGTGATTACTACCCTATTCCAAGGGCTACAAACTCCGATCCGGGTCTTATTTCACGACTTAAACCATAAAGTCATTGACTTGGTGACTTAATATGGCTCAAACCAACTCAAACTTCCAAAATGATCTTCTACATCCAATAAGAGAACTAGATCTCATGCATGGGCTTAATAGGACCATAAAGGTTGGAACTTTACTGCTTATGGGACTCTTTTGACTCTAAGGGAGGCAACCCTGGTCTTAGAAACGAGCTTAAATCACAAAGAACCAATCTTGGGACCAAAAGGTCCATAAACTTGTTCTAGAGGAGATCTAAGAGATTAATCATCAAGCTCAGAACTTTTTACCTCAAAAGGGCTCCAGAAGATGATGCCTTTCCAGATCTACGAGCTCCAGCCACCCCACTCCTTCCTTGACAACTTCCTCTTTCTTCTTCTTGGCTCTCCTTTGCCAAAACAAGCTTTCCAAGGTCAAACACACCCAACAATGGAGGTGGGACCGCTATCTAGGGTTTTTTGAGGGTAAGAGAGTGTTTATGGAGGCTAGGGTTGGAACCATAATGTTCCTTTTATAGTGGATGTCCCTAAAATTAGTGTTTAATGACTCTGGGCGTACGCTAGGTGTAACACCAGTACACTGGGTGTACCCGTCCTGGAACCCGCAATCACTCACCCTACTACGCTGGGCATATCCACGCGTGTCCCAAACGCATGCATGGTCTTTTTCATCACTTTTTCCATTATGGGCCATAAATGTCAATATCTTTAAAATGTCATAACTCCTTCATTCTAAATCCGTTTCCGACGGACTATATATCCACGAAAAGGTGGCGAGAAATCCTACACTTCTAGCGACACACCCTGGCCCAAAACCCCTTTCGAATAACACCCAATATCCATAAAAGACCGAAACGCCCATACTCTTGATCTCGGAAACCCAAAAATAGATATTTTAAGAACGGGGCATTACAAATAGCTATATTTGTCTCATGCATGAAGTAGGAAGGTATTAATGGATTAAGACCCCGTGTTAAGGACTTTCTGGACATCTAATGTGATAAAGTTCGAGACTTTATAGTCCTATGGCACATTTGGTCGATGGATCTGGAGTTTGGGCTTAAGTTCTTAAGCCAGCAAACCGATTATTGTATTAGGTTAAAATTCAAGATGTTGGAGCACATGCATTAGGTAGAGAAACCACTTGCAACTTAGAGTTGTGTGTGTCTTAAGGATATGTCATAGGCCTTTTATAGGCTTGTACCAGAAAGTGGATTGCATAGATAAATTTCTATAGTTAATCACTTCATAATAAGTCAAATGTATCGACATTTTATGTCTGAAGGCGTCGTCAATCATAGTGTGTACATTCTGGAAGTCCAAATCGAAGAGTTCTCGGTTTTTGGACAATTTTGTGAAGAGTTCAAGAGTACATCTAAAGTAGAAAACGAAGTTCTAAAATAAATATCCATACAACAACATCAATTATATCATAATTGGATCTTGATAAACTCCAATAAGTTGACATCTAGGTGTGCTAGGGAAGCATTTTAGGGACGAAATCTCTATAAGTGGGGAAGAGTTGTAATACTCCATTTTGACCTTATAGTATAAAAGACTAGTTATGTAAATAGACGTTTTTGATAGAACACAATTTAGGGTAAATAGGCTTGATGAAAGCCATGGAAATCGTAAAAGCGAGAGCGTACATACAAAGAATGCTTAAATCTGAGTTCGTAAGAGGAAGTTATGATTTTTCGAAGTTTCAGCGTGATAATGTGCGACACAGAAATGGAAATAGAAATCAATTGATTGTTAGCCGAAACAATCTAAACGAGTGTTGAAGATCTCATAGATACAATTTTGTTGATATAAAGACAATTAAGAACAGAAATCTTATGGAAGAGTTATGATTTTTGTACGGAGTTTAACAATATAAGCCCTTTAAAAATATAACTTTAAAAATAAATTGAGAATTAGCTGACCGGGTCCAAATGGAATTTGTACTACTCGTCGATAGCTACACACAAATATAAAGAACATCAAAAACAGAGCTCGTATGAAGAAGTTATGGGATTTACAAAATCCACATTTTGTGCCACGCACGCTTCTAGAAGGTGGAACATGGACCACTAGAATTGAGACACGTGGCAACAAGGCAGAGGAGAGACATCACAGAAGCACACAACATACCTTTAGAAGCATGCAACGCGCCTCCCCAAAAATCTCTTATAAGTAGCAAGCCAACCTCCTTAATTGCCACACACCAATCTCTCTCACTTCCTCTCTTAGATCCGAGTTTTCTAGAGTTTTTCGGGGTTGTGAGGAATCTCATTTTAGCAAAGTTCTAAGGCGTCTGAGGGTCGGCGAAATTGAAGTGCTTGGTATCGGAGTTCTTCATGCGCAAATCCCAGTTTTTGCTAGAAATTCTCTGTAAGTTAGGCTACACCTGCTACGTTTTAGGTGTAACTTATAATTATTATCATAGTGATTATTATGAATGTGTAAATAAGAATTATCAGTAATTCTAGTCATAATACAGATTGATGCACTTATAGGAGATGTGTCTAGAATGATCACGTTGGCTTGGTTGATGTATTTCAGAAAAGACTATATGTTGAAATGGTCCTGCCACCTAACTGTCCTGCCTGGCCACTCCTTAATTGATAGAACTCTCGGTATTCAATGCGATTAGTTAAAGAACAAGAGATCATTACAAGATTGTCATAGAGATTAATAACTTATAATATTAAATTTTAATACATTTTAGGCGTGTTATCTGTCAGTTGGATCACCAGTAGGATCAACTAGATAGTTTTCAATTGTCTGAGTAATTATCCAGGTTAGTTACCTGGTAATGAAAGAAAAGCCTATAGGTTCTAGTAGAGCAAATTCTATAGTATAGTCTCTCAGTTCTGAATGTTTGGTGTACTGAAAGGTAGCAGAGTAGAAACTATAGCCTCTATGTTCGTATATTAGTAGAGCCTAAAAGTGTAGTCAATATATGTGTAAAATGTTTATGTATGTTGGGCGGGGCCCGTCATGTATATTTGGTAGGGTCAGTTATGTATATTGGGTAGGGTCCATTATGTAGTTTGGGCAGGGCCTATTTATATGATCATTGGCCAGGGCTCATTTATATGTTTATCCCGATATATGTATTGGGGTATACGGTATTTTTGGGAACTCACTAAGCTTCGTGCTTACCTAGTCGATTATAAATATTTTTCAAGTATTTCATTGATTCGTGAGAAGGGTCAGGTTGGACTATAAACACATGCATTTGCAACATGTTTTCGCATAATGTAAGTATGTTATGATATATTGAATAAATAGAAATGAAAATTTTATGTTAAAAAATTAGGACGTTACAGTTGAAGGTCTTTAATTTTAGCCAAAGCCTCCTAAAAATGATTTGATAATATTTATTCCTGCCTCTTATATCCTTCATGGTATTTTGTAGTCAAGGCACATACATCCTCAACCAATGTATTTATAGTACCATGCAAAGTGGTATAAACCTCGTTAACTTTCTTAAAATCAATCTCATCTTGGATTCGAAGTACCAATATTTCTGTTAAAGGCATCAACATGTTCATTTTCGTACTCATCGATAGAGTCTAATATCAATTCATTCTTCTTGGAATTATTTTCTAAGACCTCTATAAAATTTGTATCCAGTAGAACAAACCAATCATCAAATTTTTTATTATGTCCGTATATACTCATAAACAACTCCTAATTGGTGGATTCGATAAGTGGAGTACATAGAGATGAAGTTTTTCAGATTGTGCATTTACAGAGAATTATATAATCAAGTTTAGTTTCCAATTAAGGGTCTTAAACTACTTAAGACACATGAGAGCATTTTCATCAAGATCATCATCATCATCATCATCATCATCATCATCATCATCTTAAATGTGAATGTGAGTCGTTGAAAAAATATCCTTCCTAACATCAATATGAATTTCTTCTTCATGTACTCATCATGATTCTCAAATGCTTGAGGATGATTAATGGATTAAATTATATCCATATTACTATTCATTGTATCATTCAAGATGACAATGTATGTTGGAGAAGTGAGAGTGGTGGATTCGAGAACAAAAGTTCATGGTGGAGTTATAGGTAAGAAAGTATCAATCTCAGGATTAGTCTTCTTGGGATGTGTATTACTTATGTCCACTTCAGAATTATGAATAAAAATGTAACATTTATTGTCTATCCGAATCAATATTCAACATTACCAATGTGTATAGAAGTCACAATTATGTTCAAAATAGGTTTAGAAGTGGGATGGACAGTTTCAGTTTGAACTAGTTATGAAGTGATATGTGTCGAAAAAATTTGAAGGTTAATATGAGGAGGTACTGAAGAAGCTATCTGAGGTTGAGGATTAGGACCTTTTTGTTCAGATACATCATTTTACAATTAGAGTTGGTTTCTATAACATCCCAAAAATTCAACAAATTCAAAACTTTTCAAAATAATCCTTTTTCCAATAGTAGTGTTACAAGCATTGTTTTCAAAACATTATTTAAAATCAGAGTCTCCCAAGATCAAGTTAGTAGAAACCAAGGATGTGTACGGTCATGCCTTTGCCTTGCCATAGTCTACTGAATTACCTGAAACCATAAACCAAAATTGTAAACATGAAGCTTAGTGAGTTCCCCCAAACTACCTCCACACGAACATATAACATATACTAACAAACAACATGCATGCAGGGCCTTCAGCATAACTGGAACATCCCACCGCCCTACAGTCTATCTTATACGCCCATAGAGGCTCCAGTTTGACTAAAGAACCCCGCCTACCTATAATCTATTTTGGACCGTTCTATGGGCCTTCAGCTTGAGTGGCACGCCCCACTGGCCTTCAGTCTATCTAGGACGCCGTGGGTCTGTTGGCCTTTAGCACAAAGTAGGATCGCCTCAACTGAACCACACATACATCGTGTCGACACACATATATAAATCTAAAACACATATAAGCCCATTAAACTATAACAACATATCGATATAAACGTTACCGAGTTTGTTGACTGACAGCACGAAGCAGTACAGTCTGAACCCACCCACATTACAGCGACATATATACTCAGCTGAACATATAACCAGTGTACAAACAATCAGGCAGATCTTACAGATCACTAAGCATAACATCATCCTATATACCAGGATACAGATCTAACATATCACTACATCATACTAACATGCGATAAACCAGGATAACAATCTAATCGGCCAACCTTGGTGGCTTCGACCTGTAAGTACATTGAGGAAAACTCGCCTCTCGATCTAATCAATAACTGATGAGGACCGACTCTGAATATCAGCGCTCTAACCAGTACCTGTTCCTACCAAGCGACCAATTCCATCAAAATCCCAAAATACCCTCAAGGTCCAACTAGGTCAAAGTCAACGGTCAAGGTCAATTATCCATGTTGACCCAATACACCGTGTTCCTCTTGGCCACATCGTGTTCCGCCAACATCCAAATAGTCGGGAAAACCTCAGCCAACATGCCGTGTTTTGACTCTAAGAGCTCTGAGGCTCAGATCTAGAAAAAAAATGTAACTTTATCCATTGGGACTACCAAAAAGGTAGAAAACCCTAATCATAAGGTTGATAAAGCAAAGGCTTAACCAAAATACCCTTAAACCTTAAGATCTGAAGTCCATCCTTTCCATAAGTGATTCTAACAACTAAGCCATCCCAAAGGTTGGTATTTTTAGATATACATGTCCAATGCATGTCTTGAACTTATATCAGTATAGAATGAGGATTTATGAACTAATCTTTATGCATGTCATCAAAAACAGATTATAGACCAGATCCAAAACACTACTAGGTCTCCTTGACCTGGAGATTCATAAAGTTACAAAGTTTATGAGATCCAACCACCCCAACAACCAAGAACAAGAAGCAAAAGGGACAAAACTCTATATCTAACAACTTTAAATGATAAAAATAGTGTCTTGGACACTTAGAAAGGTCCAGAAGAGTGCCAACCTGAAGAATGGGGCCTGCTTGCCGGATCTTTACTTGCTTCCTCCACTTTCTTCCTTCTTTAGCTCCAAAAACACAAAACTAACTTCAAAAATGGGAGGGAAAGATGATTGGGGTTACTTTCAGGGCTTGAGAGACTGATGGGGAATGAGGGTGAACAAAACCTAGCCCCCACAATCCTTTAAATAGGGAGCAGAACCCAGAAGATTAGGGTTTCATTCCAGCCATCAACATGCCATATTTGAAGAGGCAATACGTCGTGTTTTACTTAATAAAATTTGCACTTCCTCAAATTTGTACATGCCATGTTGGTGCTTCCAACATGTCATTTCAAATCCTCAAAAGGTGATTCATTCCTAAAATTGCTTCCTCAAAATTTCGGGTGTTATAACTCTCCCCCACTTAAATTAGATTTTGTCCGCAAAATCAGTTCTTGCATCAGCTTCACGATGGAACCCTTAGTCGAAAACCCAAGGATTTAATCGACTCTAAACCTCCTCAACCAATCATAGTCACACTTATCCCACACATAAATGCACAACCGCAAAGACAACTAATTGGCAAAAGAACCCCTGACTATTTACTACTGATGAATCATCCATTCAGTATAAGGTCACTCCCTGTGACATCCCCAAAATCTCGGCCAGAAAAGACCGATTTTCATTTATGCTTTTAAATATTTTCAGAGTAAATCCTTGAGTTGCGGAATTTGTTCCCAAAAACAAAACATGATAAAACAATGTTTACCGAAGCATTTCATAAAAGAAATGTATTTTCATTATAATCAAAACTCGGGGTGTCATGTTCCGATACAGACCAATAAGCATCAACGAATACATTACAAGTCATTTAACAGATATAAACATATGCAGACTTGTAAACAAAACAACTTGATGGTTCATCCATCTCATGCCCTTCCGCCACTTCCTGTAATACAATTTAAAACTGAGTGGGTCAGGCTTGGGAGCCTGGTGAGCATATAGGGTTTTCAACCCACAATAAATATCATATTTAATTTTCAACAACCAACAATAACCCAATTACCCATTCCCGTTATTCTCACTTTAATGTCCCTAAAACAACTAACATAAGGGACCTAGTCTAAGAATATTTCATCGGGGCGACAACACATGCTTCGGGGGTACCTCAGCAATATAAGTCAAATAAGGCAACCATGAGGGGGATGGAGTACAGCGAATGAACACCCAAGTTCATTAACACCTACAGGTGGCGAACCTGCTAATGTTTCCAAAAGACTATCTAGAAAAGTATGTGGTCTTCATCTAAACTCCGCTAGATGACTAAATCAAACAACAACGAGGCCTCTCATCTGTTTATTACACACCAACTATCTACCCATGTTCTACCCAACATGTTAGTAGATAAAAATATACATTTGTATACATAGTTTAAAAACCTGTATAGCATGCTTTAATCAACACATATATCACATAACAGATGAGGCACACACACACATAACACATATCTCATAGAGAAATAATCAGATGTATAAGATAGAAGAGTGTGAATACACATTCACACATAACACAAACAAATATATACACATAGCACGTATTTTATATAAAATACTTCATATTATTGTATTAGAAGAAAATAACTACACACTCACTTGATCAGAAGATGATCGGACAGTACTACGACTCGCAAAAGTAGTAATCCTCAGCACATCTTGAAGATCTTCACAAAAAATCGAACTTCTCGCGGGTAGAGCTTCGGCTCGGGAACCGCACTTCTTGGGATCTTCAGGATCTCGGGACTTGCCTCGGGGCTAGAGTATAATACCAGGGCTTCGGGATGTTTCTGGCACACAAAATGATGCAAAACGGGAGAGAGAAGAGAGAAAATGAACAAAAGACTCGGCTGCCTTCGGGTCCTATTTATAGGAGGCTGGAGCCTCGGAGTACGCGGGGCGTACAGGGCTCCGAAATCGTCATGGCATGCATCATCCGAAGTGTCGACACTTTTGGAGTACGCGGGGCGTACTCGAGTACGCGGAGCGTACCTCGGATCAGACCGGTGACTCGTCTTCGGATAATGCTTCCGAATTAAAGATTAAAAATAAATACAAAATATTTAATAAACTTCGGAAATTCATATCTTCTTCATACGAACTCCGTTTTCGACGTTCTTTATATCCCCGGAAAGGTGAGACCATGCTCTACAACTTTCGTTTAGACTCCGTCGGCTAATTTTGAATTTATTTTTATTAATTATTTTTAATAGGCCGGGACAGAACTTTCGTTATAAATTCATAACTTCTTTGTTTGACGTCCGTTCTCGCCTAAATTTTTATCTCTTCGATACCATCAATGAGATCTTAGATTCTCATTTAGATTGCTTCGGCTAAAAACCGCTCGATCTCAAATCGAGTATTTCAGGCTGCATACCGTTAAGCCGAAACTTCGATAAATCATAACTTCCTCATACGAAGTCAGATTCGGGCGTTCTATATATATTCGGAAACTTCGTTTCAACTACTACAACATAGATCAAAGATATTAAGTTTATTTTACACTTAAATTTTGACGCTTATTTTTATTCTTAATTAATCAAACCACATAATTAAGCAATTAAGCACAAAACACAAAATACTCAAATAATACAATCTTATTATTTCAAAACGGGTTACAAAGGTTAACCTAGACTATTACATTGCTAAAAATGGCAAGCCCGGAAACACAGGCGTTACAATTCTCTCCACCTTAGAATGATTCCGTCCCTGGAATCACACATCGACAAACAAATGCGGATAGCGACTCAACATGTCACTCTCCGTCTCCCAGGTGAGATTCGGCCCATTCGTGTGTTTCCATCGGACAAGCACTAACCCAACCATTTTGCGTCGCAACTTCTTAGTCTTTCGGTCAACAATTGCCTCTGGTTCTTCAATCAACCTTTTGTTCTCATCAATTCTCAATTCGGAAATTGGAATTATATTGGGAACTTCTCCCGTGAACTTCCTCAAATAACACACATGAAAAGTGTTGTGAATTCCGTTCAGTTCTTCGGGTAATTCGAGCTTGTAAGCTTGGTTCCCAATCCTCTGAAGGACTTTAAACGGTCCAATAAACCTTGGACTCAACTTTCCCCTTTTACCAAATCTTATAAGTCCCTTCCACGGCGAGACTTTAAGCAAAACCGAATCTCCAACCTCAAAAGTCATCGGTCTTCGCTTCTTGTCAGCATAGCTCTTTTGACGATCTTGAGCTGCTAACATTCTTTCCCTAATTATTTTCAACTTTTCAGCAGTTTGATGAACCATCTCCGGTCCCATAAACTGCTTTTCCCCAGCCTCAAGCCAACAAGACGGCGTACGATACTCCTGTCCATACAAAGCTTGATAAGGTGTCATCTTAATGCTCGAGTGAAAACTATTATTATAGGAAAATTCTATCAAAGGTAAATGTTCATCCCAATTACCTAGGAATTCCAAGGTGCATGCTCTCAACATATCTTCAAGTGTTTGTATTGTTCTTTCACTCTGACCATCAGTCTGCGGATGGTAAGCTGTGCTTAAACATAACTTGGTACCCATTTCCTCTTGTAGACTTTTCCAAAACCTTGAGGTGAAACGGCTATCACGATCCGATACAATCGTTAACGGAACATCGTGAAGCCTCACAATTTCCCTCATGTAAGAATTCGCAAGCTTTTCCATAGACCATTTGTCCTTGGCCGCTATGAAATGCGCACTCTTAGTGAATCGATCAACGACCTCCCAAATGATGTCGTGACCATTCTTTGTTCTGGGCAGTTTAGTGACAAAATCCATTGCAATGTCTTCCCACTTACCCATACGCACATGCAATGGTTCTAAACTCCCGTAAGGTTTCTGATGTTATGTCTTGACTCTCGCACAAGTCACACACTCGGCCACATGCTTTGCAACATCAAGCTTCATCGTCGGCCACCAGTAGTAGGGTTTCAGGTACCTATACATTTTAGTGCTACCCGGATGAATTGAGTACATGGTTTTGTGAGCTTCTTCCATCAGAAGATCCCTAATTCCTCCTGACTTAGGTACCCAAATACGATCTTGGAATACCTTCAGTCCATGACTGTTTACACCGAACACCAACATTTTACCCAAACGTTCCTCCTTTTGGTCATTTTTCTCAGAAGCTTCCTCTTGAGCTTTCTTTATACTTTCCACAATGGTTGAGACAACTTCAATTCTCAATGCTCTTGGCCTTTTCCTTTCAAGATTGACTTTCCGACTGAGAGCATCAGCAACAACATTAGCTTTACCGGGAAGGTAAAGTATCTCGCAGTCGTAGTCTTTAAGTAATTCTAGCCAGCGTCGTTGCCTCATATTCAATTCTTTCTGATTAAAGAGATATTGGAGACTCTTATGATCAGTAAAAAGTTTGCACTTCGTGCCATAGAGGTAATGCCTCCATATTTTCAGAGCGAAAACTACCGCTGCCAACTCCAAATCATGAGTCGGGTAATTCTTTTCATGCTCCTTCAGCTGTCGAGATGCATATGCTATCACCTTTTCTCTTTGGGTCAAAACACAACCCAATCCAACCCTAGACGCATCGCTATAAACAACAAAGTCTTCAACTCCATCGGGTAGAGAAAGTATCGGTGCCTCACATAGCTTCTTCTTTCACTTCTCGAATGCTTCTTTATGCTTATCACTCCAAGCATAAGTAGCTCCTTTGTGGGTCAAAGCTGTTAATGGAGTAGCAATCGAAGAAAAGCCTTCGATAAACCTGCGGTAATATCCGGCTAATCCTAAAAAGCTTCGAATCTCCGTGGGACTTTTCGGTTGTTCCCACTTCATCACAGCTTCAATCTTCGTTGGATCAACCATTATCCCTTCTTGGTTGACCATGTGACCCAAGAATTGGACTTCACGAATCCAAAAATCACATTTGGAGAACTTTGCATAAAGCTTCTCCTTCTTCAAAACTTCTAACACTTCTCGCAAGTGTCTGCCATGCTCCTCCTGGCTTTTCGAGTAAATCAGAATGTCGTCTATGAAACTATCACGGATTTATCAAGGAACGGATTACAAACCCTATTCATCAAATCCATGAACGCTGCCGGTGCGTTGGTTAGTCCAAACGACATAACCAAGAACTCGTAGTGTCCATATCTAGTTCTGAATGCAGTCTTCTCGATATCTTGCTCTCTTACTTTTAGCTGATGATATCCTGACCTAAGATCGATCTTCGAGAAATAGCTCGAACCTTGCAATTGATCAAACAGGTCATCAATCCTCGGCAACGGATATCTATTCTTTATTTTTGCCTTGTTCAACTCTCTGTAATCGATGCACATTCTCATACTTCCATCTTTCTTCTTCACAAATAACACCGGAGCTCCCCAGGGCGATGAACTAGGTCTAATGAAACCTTTGTCCAATAACTCCTGAAGTTGCATCATCAGCTCCTTCATCTCCGTCGGTGCTAATCGATAAGGTGCTTTTGCTATTGGCGTGGTTCCTGGTAACAAGTCTATTCTGAACTCCACTTGTCTATCAGGTGGTAATCCAGGAAGATCTTCGGGAAATACTTCCGGATAATCACACACCACTGGAATGCTCTGCATCACCTTCTTTTCTTTCTTAGCATCAATCACAAACGCTAAATATGATGTACATCCCATGGTCAAACACTTTCTGGCTTTCATTAGAGAAATTATCCTAGAATTCACTCTCCGTTTGTCCCCATACACCGTAAACGAATGTTTTCCAGGCGGGTTTACTTTAACTATCTTTTTCTTGCATAAAATTTCGGCATCATTGGCGCTAAGCCAATCCATTCCCAAGACGATGTCGAAACCATTAAGTTCGATAGGTAATAACGCCGCGTGAAACTTATTCCCATTAAGGTCGATTAAGATGTTTTTCATACGATGGCTAACAGGTACAAACTTGCCACTAGCTACTTCGACTAATAAAGCATTATCTAGTGTATCAATAGGCAAAGCTAGCTTTCTACCAAACTCATGCGAAATAAAGGAGTAGTTGGCTCCAGAATCAAACAATATATGAGCAGGTAATTCGTTTATGAGAAAGGTACCTGAAGCGACATCAGCTTCATCCTTCGCAGCCTCAAGTGTCATCTGGAAGGCCCTCGCCTTCGGCTTTGGTGGAATGTTGGGCTTTGCTGCCTCCTTCTTCTTCGGACAGTCCTTCAAAATGTGCCCCTCTTCATTACACCCAAAACACATCCTTTTGTTGTTCGGACATTCATTGGCAAAATTTCCAACCTTTCCACACTTGTAGCTGGTCACATCCTCGCTACATTTCCCAAAGTGCTTTTTCTTACACTTATCACACCACTTTGCTTCGCCTCCTTTTCCTCCAAACTTTTTCGAATCAGATTTCGAAAATTTTCCTTTCTTACCGGAACTAGATGTTCCCTCAAACTTTCTTTTCTCACCAACATCAGCCTTGTCGGTGGTTCTCCCCTTGATCATGTCCTCCACAGACTTGGCAGCCCAGATAGCTGCCTCTAGAGTAAGTGCCTGACGTACTGGCACCTCGTACTCCCATGGAAGTCCCTTCGCATACCGATCCACCTTTGTCAGCTCATCTGGAACGATACGCAAGGCAAAATCCATCTTATCGGTGAAGTTATTGGTGTATTCATCAACTGACATGCTGCCTTTAGTCAATGTCAGGAACTTGTTCTCCAACTCCAACAGATTTTGAGCCGAGCAGAACTTGCGCTTAAACTGCACCAAGAACTCTGCCCATGACAATTGCAGTGGCTCATTAGGGCTCAAAGTATTCCCTAGAGTGTTCTATCAACGAACGGCTCCACCTCGGAATTGACGCACGGCATAGATAGTTTGCAACTTACCTCTGCAGCCACACGTCATGAAGGCTAGCTCCATTTCGGAGATCCAATCCATAACCCCAATCGGATCCTCCTTTCCATTGAAGGTCGATGGTTTGCAAGTCAAAAAGTCCTTGTACTTGCATCCCATTCCATCGTTCCTTCCATCGCGGTTATCTTGCCTAACTATCAGTGGGTTGGCTGGACCAACAGACCCACTGAAGTTTCCACCTTCCGAGTGCCCTTCATTTAATTCAGGCTCTTCCACACGAATCAACAGTTCTTCACGATTCTGTTGAAGCAACCGTCTAGTTTCATCCATCTGACGATCCAACATCGTCTGAATCATCAATTGCACACCAGCCATGGTTATTGGCTCAGGCGCTGCTGCTACGACAGGTATTTGCTCAATCACTGGTGGTTGATTCCTGTTTTCGTCAGCATTTCCAACTCCACTTCTTGTTCTCACCATTTTGATCTACACACCGAATAAGGTGAAATTAGATCCTCAATCATGATAGATAATCAAATCATCCTTATCACTCTGAAACATTTACATGCTAGTGCTAATATCGTAGACGTACGCTTAGAATCCTACACACATAAGGTTTCTAGATCCGGTCGGCAACAGACCATAGATCCGAACAAATAATATCATATACGGCAACATATAACATTTAGCACATAAAAGCATTTTAGGCAACTTTCCTAAAATAAACTAGTGCTTGTGTCTAAATCACAATAGACACACATCTCAAAATTTCACTTAGCATTCTAAGTTTAAGTCTAGAAATCCTATAAATTCCTAGTTCGCTTAAACTAATGCTCTGATACCAACTGTGACATCCCCAAAATCTCGGCCAGAAAAGACCGATTTTCATTTATGCTTTTAAATATTTTCAGAGTAAATCCTTTTGATTGAAAGAGTTGCGGAATTTGTTCCCAAAAACAAAACATGATAAAACAATGTTTACCGAAGCATTTAATAAAAGAAATGTATTTTCATTATAATCAAAACTCGGGGTGTCATGTTCCGATACAGACCAATAAGCATAAACGAATACATTACAAGTCATATAACAAATATAAACATATGCAGACTTGTAAACAAAACAACTTGATGGTTCATCCATCTCATGCCCTTCCGCCACTTCCTGTAATACAATTTAAAACTGAGTGGGTCAGGCTTGGGAGCCTGGTGAGCATATAGGGTTTTCAACCCACAATAAATATCATATTTAATTTTCATCAACCAACAATAACCCAATTACCTATTCCCGTTATTCTCACTTTAATGTCCCTAAAACTACTAACATAAGGGACCTAGTCTAAGAATATTTCATCGGGGCGACAACACATGCTTCGGGGGTACCTCAGCAATATAAGTCAAATAAGGCAACCATGAGGGGGATGGAGTACAGCAAATGAACACCCAAGTTCATTAACACCTACATGTGGCGAACCTGCTAATGTTTCCACAAGACTATCTAGAAAAGTATGTGGTCGTCATCTAAACTCCGCTAGATGACTAAATCAAACAACAACGAGGCCTCTCATCTGTTTATTACACACCAACTCTCTACCCATGTTCTACCCAACATATTAGTAGATAAAAATATACATTTGTATACATAGTTTAAAAACCTGTATAGCATGCTTTAATCAACACATATATCACATAACAGATGAGTCACACACACATAACACATATCTCATAGAGAAATAATCAGATCTATAAGATAGAAGAAGGTGAATACATATTCACACATAACACAACCAAATATATACACATAGCACGTATTTTATATAAAATACTTCATATTATTGTATTAGAAGAAAATAACTATACACTCACTTGATCAGAAGATGATCGGACAATACTACGACTTGCAAAAGTAGTAATCCTCAGCAGATCTGGAAGATCTTCACAAAAAATCGAACTTCTCGCGGGCAGAGCTTCGGCTCGGGAACCGCACTTCTCGAGATCTTCGGGATCTCGGGACTTGCCTCGGGGCTAGAGTATAATACCAGGGCTTCGGGATGTTTCTGGCACACAAAACGATGCAAAACGGGAGAGAGAAGAGAGAAAATGAACAAAAGACTCGGCTTCCTTCGGGTCCTATTTATAGGAGGCTGGAGCCTCGGAGTACGCGGGGCGTACAGGGCTCCGAAATCGTCATGGCATGCGTCATCCGAAGTGTCGACAATTTCGGAGTACGCGGGGCGTACCTCGGATTGGACCGGTGACTCGTCTTTGGATAATGCTTCCGAATTAAAGATTAAAAATAAATACAAAATATTTAATAAACTTCGGAAATTCATATCTTCTTCATACGAACTCCGTTTTTGACGTTCTTTATATCCCCGGAAAGGTGAGACCATGCTTTACAACTTTCGTTTAGACTCCGTCGGCTAATTTTGAATTTATTTTTATTAATTATTTTTAATAGGCCGGGACAAAAACTTTCGTTATAAATTCATAACTTCTTCGTTTGACGTCCGTTCTCACCTAACTTTTTATCGCTTCGATACCAACAATGAGATCTTCGATTCTCATTTAGATTGCTTCGGCTAAAAACCGCTCGATCTCAAATCGAGTATTTCAGGTTGCATACCGCTAAGCCGAAACTTTGATAAATCATAACTTCCTCATACAAAGTCAGATTCGGGCGTTCTATATATATTCGGAAACCTCGTTTCAACTACTACAACATAGATCAAAGATATTAAGTTTATTTTACACTTAAATTTTGATGCTTATTTTTATTCTTAATTAATCAAACCACATAATTAAGCAATTAAGCACAAAACACACAATACTCAAATAATACAATCTTATTATTTCAAAATGGGTTACAAATGTTAACCTGGACTATTACATTGCTAAAAATGGCAAGCCCGGCAACACTGGCGTTACACTCCCCATGCGAGTCCCATCAATATAACCGCTACAGGGACCACGTATAACTCCAAGATAATCCAAAACTGCCTAGCTATAAGACCAAACTTCTAGTGGGAATCACATGTTTGAGAAATATCAACACTACAATCACCGAATCAACTATGCCAAAATGCTTCCCGAGACCGGGAACCCATAACCCACGACTGACATTTACCCATCATGAATCCGCCCCTTTCCTGAGAGTATGATCATTATCAACCATGCGAGAAAAGAACCCAAACACGAAAATCACAATTTTTCCACTAATCCTCAAATCCATAAGATACCCTAAGAGCCTTTAACTAACTCGTGACTCCTTGACACGTCATTTCAACCACTACTCCTATGAGTAAAGATAAGAACTCAAAGAATTCCACATTTACATCCAATCCTTAACAACTCAGGTGTACCCCCATCTGGCAAGACACCTAATATGCGATGAATAACTCTTGATTTGAGACTTCATAACCGGCTCCCAACCTTGATAAGCCACCTCTCGTAACAGCTTGCGAGCAAACATGATTATAATACAAACATCATGTAGAGACTTCCTGTTATCCGACTGATACTCCCAACAACCTCAAACTGTTTCCTTTCATCCAAACCAGCTAATTTGTGTGCTTCCCGACATCCATCAATGTATCGATACCAAAAGTATCGTAAGAAGAAGAAGTTAACAATCATGATCACTGGGCCCACAACCTATGTCTGGAATGCTCCTGCCATTACACTGATCTTGATGACATTACAACTTTCACCTGGAAACTCGCGAACCCCACCATGGTCCCAAAGATTCCCAAACTCATTCCACTGCCTTGCAGGGACCTAAAAAACGTCCCTCTCAACGCTAGTCGAGCACAAAATTGCATAACTATACCACACCCAATTCCTTTCACAGAACAACTTGCTACCAATGCAAAACCCGATGAAATCATGGTCGCACCCGACCCGAGAATTGGATAAATGGTTGCACCCTTGATCTAATTCAAAGGGTATCACCCAGAAGAACCATACGTATAATTCAAACCGTCCCCAAAGCTATCCTTAGGGAACCCATAACATAATCCAAAAAGGGCAGAAATACCAAAGTTCTAGCGAACGATGAACCTTAATCATTAACAGAAGACATCCTCATGATCGACCGACACAAGATTCAACACTTGATTGAGACTGACCAAGTTCCACCATTACGCAACCAACTCGAGAAGATTTCTGAAGTGATCCCAAATGCCAACCAACCCAAGCCTGCTATGAACCAATATTCCACACCACCATTGAGGTTAAGCATACCCAAAGACCAAAGGAACATAACACATACTAAATTTGATGATAAGCTGACATATCCATAGAACTTCAAATGCCACAACTCAAAATCTTCAGAGAACCTTTGCTAAATTACAACAATGTGACCAATAATCGAGAAAGCATTGACATTAAACCGGAAGAACCAAAATCTACACGGAGCTGAATGTACCAATTTATGAAACTGATTCCTTGATCGATTTCTGCGCAAGCTAGATTATAAATAGAATTCCATAACACCATCTGACAATTTCCCTCCGACATTGATTCTCCACCTGAGCAATTAGAACAGTTCCTCCTCTATTCATTGGCACCACAAAAGGAACCAATAGCTGCCAGAAGCCCCTTGATTACCCACCTCTAGCTGAGTGGCAACCCAAGTGTCTCCTGCACCCATGCATACGATTACCGCCTAATATATACCCCTTCCTTGGCCAAACCCTGAACCGAGACCCCACACACTCGCACCACGGACACAAAAAAGACATTCCTCAATACCACGAATCCAAATAGATCGATGATCCACAAAGCAGAATACATAGTTCTCCCCCACTTGGGTTCGGACTACCACACATGGGTGTTAAAACCAACTATAACTCAAACCGGCTTAGCCAGATACAACCATCCCTGACCCCGAGAATGATTAATACACACATGATGATCTTCCAGATAAGGATTAAATAAATCCAAACAGAATCCCAAATTTCAACTGAGGATCACCAAAAATCCCAATCATGACCACTTAACATTAAGGATCCCTTACAAGAGCATAAACTAATACCAACTTAAGATCCAAAACATACACTCCTTGCCTGCAAGTCCAACCGCTAATATAGCACCTGACTTACGTATCACCTAAGAACAGGGATTGTTGATCACATCACCGACATCTATACAACATCATCCCACATGCACCCTACCGCATTGATAATCAAACTCTAAACATCGCGACCAATAGTCCCCATGTTGGGTTTACATCCAACACTGAAATTCACAAGCCTGATCATTCTTCCTCCGAACCCGAAAAGACTGAAAGGGAAAAATTGTTGCTACTGATAGTGACAAACCAAACCATCAATCAACCATTTTACTTCCCACTGTAATCCCCAAACCGATCATAACAGGCGATCCATCCTTAACTCTTGCGACTCGAATGCACGACCTTGAGCAAAAACCTCGAGACCTTAAAACCAACAAGCATATCTAGGCCAGCGCCAAATATTCCAAACTGATTCTGCCATTAGGGCCGGACGATTAGCAGACCCATCCTCAGCCTGAGGAACCATAACCAAGGGTCAATACATATGGAGCTACTACCACGAATCATGGCATCAAACCATGCTATCTTTCCTGAACAACCCTTAGAATCTCCGAAACTCTCCTTGATTCAAGTATGGATCCTATGCTTTTAGTAGTACCGGCCCAATACTACCTTCCACATGTATACATACTTTCTTATGGATCTTCTTGGGTCCTCTAAGACCTACCCATAAGATACTCCCAATACTTGCTCCACTGCGAAATCTCCGCTCTAAAAGTACTTCTTTGTTCTCTTAGGATTCCCCACCCCCACACCTCCTCTGCCATCAGCTGCTGAAGAACCGCCATCAGTGTCAGCTAACTACTTCATGAATACAATTGCATGCAACAAAGATTAAATAATCCTTCTACTAAAGGACTCAATCCTACAACAGTTGGACTCAGACAAGAGTTGCGCAATAGGTCCAAGTCCTTTATTCTAAGATTATTTAACCATCATAACATGTAATTTACTATATTTATTTGATGATTAATTCTTATCGACATGGGTCCCATAAAGCACATAGGAAGTAGCATTCGAGAAGAAGACCCAACTGGCACTAAAACACAATAAAATCAGACAGATCCTCATACGAAACTCTCGGTCTCAAACTCCCGGCATCTCAGGTGCACCTTCGTTCTGCTCTCACTCTCTTAAGAGTGGCTATCATTCCTCACGTTGACCCGCTATGAATCGCACCCACACTAAGGAAACCACTGCCTCCTCATCCAAAAACCCAACTAGTCGGCTGACTCCATACAATTCACCCTACCACTAATTGCCACGTAACCCTCCGTTAGTTCCAGATGACTATCACATGCCATGTAGTTTAAACAATCTTATGCTAAAAGATTCAATCCCACAATGGTTGGACTTAAACAAGAGCTGCGCAGTGGGACCAAACCCCTCATCCTAAGATTATTTAAACCTTGTAGCATGTGATGTAGCATATTCACTCAATAGCCTGTTCACACACGAAAGACTCATACAACAATCAATTACGGATTCTACAAGAGATAAGGCATCATATATCATACAATTCTATCATACAGCTCCAGAAGATCCCAATCCTAGTACTAGCATGCTATTCTAACATATCATAACATAATGTTAAACAACCGTGTGGTAATTTGGGGTCTATGTACTAGCTACGGCTGATCGTACACATTGCATCCTTCTTGTTTATTTTGAAAACCACTTGAAAATGGTTTTTTAATCTCTTTCCTTAGTTTGAGACTGGATTCACACGAGTGTTCGTCCAATTCACTCAAACCAAGGATATGATACCAACTTATAACATCACAAAAATTCAACAAATTCAAAACTTTTCAAAACAATCCTTTTTTTTTTCTAATAGTAGTGTTACTAAACCATTGTTTTCAAAACATTATTTAAAATTAGAGTCTCCCAAGATAAAGTTAGTTGAAACCAAGGATGTGTACGGTCACGCATTCGCCTTGCCATAGTCCACTGAATTTCCTGAAACCATAATCCAAAACTGTAAGCACGAATCTTAGTGAGTTCCCCCAAAATACCATCACACGAACATATAACATATACTAACAAGCAACATGCATACAGAGCATTCAGCATGATTGGACCGCCCCACCGGCCTAAAGTCTATCTGGTACACCCATAGAGGCTTCAGTATGACTAGAACATCCTAATGGCCTACAGTCTATTTGGTACGCTCAAAGAATCTTCAACATGACTGGTACACCTCACCGGGCCTTTAGCCTATCTAGAACATTGTTTAGGCCTTTGGCCTAACTAGTATGCCCCACTGGCCTTCAGTCTATTCGGGACACCCTGCGTCTGTTGGCCTTCAGAACAAAGCAGGAGCGCGTCAATCCAACCACACATACACTATGTCGACACACATATATAAATCCAAAAAATATATAAGCCCATTAAATTATAACAACATATCGATATAAACGTTACTGGGTTTGTTGACTGACAACAGGAACTAGTACAATCTCAACCCACCCACATCACAACGACATATACTCAATTAAACATATAACTAGTCAGCAGACAATCAAGCAGATCTTACAGATCACTAAGCATGTCATCATCCTATATACCAGGACACAAATCTAACCGATCAGTACAATATAACAACATGCGATAAACCAGGATAACTATCCATTGGGCCGACCTTGGTGCCTTCGACCTGTAAGTACAGTTAGGAAAACTCACCTCTCGATCTGATCCATAGTTGATGATGACCGACTCTGAATCTCAGCTCTCTAACTGATACATGTTCCCACAAATCAACCAATTCCATCAAAATCCCAAAATACTCAAAATACCATCTAGGTCCAACTTGGTCAAAGTCAACGGTCAAGGTCAACAGTCCATGTTAACCCAACACGTCGTACTCCCCTTCACCACGTCGTGTTTTGCTAGCATCCAAACAGTCAGGAATACCTTAGCAAACATGTCGTGTTGACTCGCAAACACATCATGTTCGCCCGAGTTCCAACAACTTAGTGCATTGAGCTTCCTTTTCGACTCCAAGAGATCCAAGGCTCAGATCTAGACCAAAAATTTGATTAGGAAGCATAAAGTTTCCAACTTTATTCATTGGGACTACCAAAAAGGTCCAAAAACACAAATCACAATCTTGATAAAGCAAAGGCTTAACCACAATACCCTTAAACCTTAAGATCTGAAGTCCAACCTTTCCAGAAGTGATTATAACACCTAAACCACCCCACATGTTGGTGCTTTTTAGACATACATGTCCGATATATGTCTTGAACCCATATTAGATCAAAAGGAGGATTTATGACCTAATCTCTATGCATGGCATCGAAACTTGATTATAGACCAGATCCAAGACACTACTAGGTCTCCTTGACCCGGAGATTCATAAAGTTGCAAACTTTATAAGATCCAACCACCCCAACAATTAAGAACAAGAAGAAAAAGGGACAAAACTCCATATCTAACAACTTCGAATGATAAAAATCATGTCTTGGACTCTTACAAAGGTCCAGAAGAGTGTCAAACAGATGGATGAGGCTTGCTTTCTGGATCTTTTCTTCCTTCCTGCTCCTGCTCTCTTATCTAGCTCTATAAACACCAAACTAGCTTAAAAATGGGAGGGAAAGATGATTAGGGTTTCTTTCAGGGCTTGAGTGGATAATGGGGGCTAAGGGTGAACAAACCCTAGCCTCCATCCTTTAAATAGGGAGAAAAACCCAGAAGATTAGGGTTTCATTCCAGTCATCAACACGCCGTGTTCCAAGAAGCATAACGCTTTGTTGTCCTTAGTGAACTCCACACTTCCTCACTTCTTGACACGTCGTGTTGGTGCCGCCAACATGCCGTGTCAAATCCTCAAAAGTTGATTCATTCCCAAAATATCTTCCTTAAAATTTTGGATGTTACAGTTTCATTTGTATCGATGACAATTCATTGTTTCTTGGAAACATACTTCTTAGCTTTCCCTTGTTTATAAATGGCACTCTTCTTCAACTTTTACTTCATGAATTAAAGTTTAAAAGAAGATTGGGAAAAAAAATTCTTTTCCATAATGTTTAGAAATATCAACCACCACTTATTTTGGCATAATCCTATAGGTAAGGAATAATCAATTATCCTTTATATGTAATTAGGATCACATCATCCATAGGTACTCGGTTCAGCATAGACTCGTAAATTTGGTCAACAAAATCAAAATCTACTTGACTTGGGATTTGATTTGGAATTGAAAACATGTTCAATTCAAGTAATTCTTGTTTTGGATGTGCCTCGAATTTTTCATGTAAGTAAGTTGTTCCCACAATAACTAACTGAAACCTATGAAGAGAGTTCGAACGTACTTTTGCTATGGTTGAGACTGATAAAAAGTTTAGACCAAAGGATTGAAGTGTAGTCTACTTAAACATCATAAAACACGTCGTATAAGACTTCTAGATACATTTAATTTGTGGAGTCAAGTTTATATAACCTTCTAGTCAAATAGCGAAGTAAAATACCAAATTGAGAATTCCAAACAAAGGGAATGTTCTTTTTGAATTGGATTAACAAAGTCATGTTAGGAGTATCATCCATGGTATTGAAAATATCAATAAGATCAACAGTAGATAGATATTCAAAGCCACCTCTAAACGAAAGATTTAGTAATTAATTAGCAAATTGAGTTTTTGTGATTGTTATTTTACCTCGTTTCTCGATCTCAAACACGATTCTATCAGTATGGGAATTTTAGTGTGTAAAGAAAATATACAATTCACCAATGTAAGAGGAAGATCTTTAGAGTATTGAGTGCATGAGATAAAATTGAGTGTGGAAGGCAAGCTATGGCCATTCAAATATTCACCAAATAATCTGTTGGATTTAATTAAAAGGAGGTTGCTAATTGGAATTTGAATTCAAGAACAAAATCAATTTCATTATAAGAAAATATCATAGATTCTTGTAGGGCAGTTATTAGAAAGGTTAGGGTTTGAAAATGCATAGTACATAAAGCAAGGGAATTTGTTTGACTGAACATGGTAATGTTTGAAAATGTGGTGTGGCATTTTATAGGCCTTGGAAGATGTGGAACTTGATTTTAAATAAAATGCATTAAAGGTCTATTTTTCAGTTGGCTAATGAAAAAATGACACATCATTTCCATCCCCTGATATTTGTTTCTCTATTATTCTCTGTTATGTCACATCAACCAACATTCCTAACAATATGCACATTTTTCAGTTGTCAAATCCCAAGATAAGATAAAATATATGATAACATATCTTTCTGATAAGAACACCGAGTTGAAATATATAAACCAATTCGGAATACAGCTCATATCATTGTATGAATTCAATTAGGAACTAAAAAGCCTGATATATTGAAAATATGACATGAACATCACAAAAAGAAACTTCTTTATTTAAATAATAATCAATTCATAACACACCAAAGAAAATCCTAAAGTTTTAGTTCCTAAGAATCACTAATGACTGTAATCGGTTAGTTGATAAATCAAATCAAAGAACAAAAGGGTATCATGAAAAGAAACTCGCTACTCAAGTCTTCATCAAAGAAACCAACATAAAAAACATTCTAGTCTAAAGATCGTGCTTATATGTGTAGATAATTATTATTAGTTTTACAAGTCTTTTCTCACATGGCTAATCAAATTACTGAAAAGATAAGCAAAGAGATAAATAAATAAATATTTATGTATGACTACTCAATTTAATTATGTAATACCAAATAGAAGATATTTAAATAAAGATTTAAGATTGTTTTCATATGATGATTTCTAAATAATTAAGAAATTAACAAAAATCCACTAGGATTTCCTAAAGAAAAAGAAAAAGATCAGAAATAAGTAGTAGAAAAAAAAAGAGCATAAAATATTTTTTTCGTTTCATATTTGTGAATGTAAAAGAAACAAACACATAACATAAAAGGTCAACTAGAATAGAAAAAAAAATAAAAAAAATGAATGTTACCGCAACTTAAGGAATGAACAATAGAAATCTGATATATGAAGGAAGTTCAAAGAGGAACAATAAAGCCTTACAAACCATCATAAGTGAACAATTGTAAGGTTAGACCTTATGATTTGATGAGTAAAACTCTCTATACGCCAGTGCCAGCATGAAGGTCTACATGAGCGTCAACACCTGATGTATCGTTAGCGTCGGCATGATCATAGTTATTTTATGTAAACTTTTGTATATTAGTTAATGATACTGATAAGTATAAAATATATAGAATATCCGATATCTTTGTTATGAATATTGTTTCTTAGTGCAGATTACGTACAATCCTTTCAATCAAGGGATATCTTGTATAGATTAGTGTATATTCAACATTAGGGTGAAACCCTAATGTATCTACGGATTGATGTCATAAACATCTTGGTGATCGTCTTTGTGTTATTTACTTTTTTGTTCTTTAATCGCTTAGTAATTTTGTTCTTGTTTGTTATAATTAAAGTGTATCCAATCGACACAAACCTTCAATTGGTATCAGAGCACATTTTTTATACACTCAAGTAATCATGAAGAATTCTAACAATCTCAAATCCTTTGGTCTTAACAAGATAGCTCCATTCGATGAGCAAAACCTTGCGATGTGGAAAACAAAGTCCTTGGACGTTCTTGAAACCATCGCTATGAGATGCGCAACATTGATGAAAAAGGTCCTCACATTGCTATGAACCAACCTATGGTCAATAATTCTCCTGTTGGTCCCTTGAATAAAAAGCCAGAGACGAGTTATGATGACGATCACAAGAAGCTGCTTAGTCTTTATACAAAATCCAGGGCTGCAATAGAAACTCTCTTCCCTATCACATGTATCATCTTGTACAGAATTGTGATTCCACTCAAGAGATGATGGATACCCTGACAGTGGCTTATGAAGGCACCGTGTAAGTCCAGGAAACAACCATAAACAACCTCAATCGGAGATATTTGCATTTCTTTGCTCCATAAGGTGAGACACTTACCTAAACCTTAAGTAGTTTTAACTTATTAGTTAATGATATGCGCAGGCTGGGAATGGTTAATCAATCATCTCGGTTGGTTTTGATGTTTCTCTTATGTCTTGGAAAAAGATGGGAACATCACGTTAGTGTCCTTAAGAATAGTGAAAAGATGAATGGCATGGATTTGAAATCCTTGTTGGAAATTTACAAAATTACAAAGAGACCAAAGCGCTTCATATAGACATCATGAAGGAATCAAGAAAGGAAAACTCTATAGCATTGGTTTCTCGAAAGGAAGTAATGAAGCACTTCACCAACTTATATATCTCAGATCAGGGTGAAAATAGTGATGAAGATCTCATTGATGGACTTATTGCTAGTGTTTCACTTATTATCAGGCGTTATGAAGAAAGCACATTAAATGGGAGTCGAAGATCTCAGTTCAAGGGAGACAACTCAACAAGAAGATCCATTTCAAAAAAGAAAAAAAATCAGATAACTGCTTTAACTGTGGAATCCCTGACCATTTTTCTAGAGATTACAAAGAGAACAAAGAAGCTCAAAGTCCTAAGAACTATGAAGGGATGTATAAAAAGCTACTGACTCATATAAAGAAGAAAACATCTCTTTACCTAAAGCTTCCATTGAAAAACAAGAGGATCATGAAGAATAGGTAGAAGAAGATGAGTCATCTGATGATGATGGGTTGAATGTTAAGCGTCTAATGGTACATATCAATGATTCCCCTGATGGTTATCTCAAAATGTGTGACGCTGACAATTCTCAGTTTGCCCAAGGATCTAGTATAAGTATATAATATACTTGGTACCTAGAAAGTTGGTGCTCTATATACATGACCAGTCTCAAGTCTCTCTTAACAAGTTTTCTAGTGAAAGATGGTCCAATTGTGGTATTTCATGACAATAGTGGAAGAGCTGTTATGGGTGTTGGAATATTTGAGAGCAGTACAATCAAGCTGAAGGATGTGTTTTATGGTGAGGGTCTAAGAGGCAATTTTATCTCCATCAGTCAACTTTGTGACACTGGTTAAAAATTTCTTTCGATTGCCATGATGGAAAGGTGCTTGATTCTGAGAACAAAATTCTGCTTATTGGACACAGGGTCAACATAATTTATATGGTTTGATTTTTTTAAGACATTGCTACTTTATTTTTTTTTACTCTATGCTACACTACTTTTAAATTTCTAAAGATAAGCTGCTAGACTGGTTTATTTACTATATTTTTTTTTTGCTTCAAAATTTATTTTATCTTTAATTTTACCAAAGGAGTATACTGATGGGTATTGAGCATTCTAACACTCCTAAGGTGTACATGCAAACCTAGAAACCTTGGATCTATGTTTTACTAAGATACATGCAAATTTTTTTTACTAAGATACATGGGGAACTTTTAAACATAATAGCTAGTAGAAGAACATACCTTTTGTTCTTGGGATTCCTTGAGAACCTTGTGAGCCTAGCACCTTAAGTGTGATGCCTCAAATGTCTCACACACCACCACAACACTTGGAATAACCTTGAGAGAAGTTCACTAACACTCAAAATTCGGCTAGCCCTCTTGTACTTGCTTGTAGTGCCGATTTTGCTAGTCATGGGGTCTTTATATAGTTGTTTCACAAGTAGGGTTACACCATGTAAGCCTTAATTGTCATGGCTTTCCATATTCCATGATCCATGGGTTTGTAACCTCCATGGACTATCCATGGAGTACCTTATGGGTTTTAGCCCAATCCACAAAAACCATGGATCATTATCCCACTATACAAGAATATATGATTTACACAATCAACCCCATATATTTAATTAGTCTCTTTTTGATCACTTAATTAATTCCAAATTAATTCTTTGATCAATACTAATTAAATAATATTATTAATATATTAGAACTTATAATATATTAATAAACCTTAAGTGTCCTTTCTTTCATTTAGTTTATCCAAGTGCTGCAATGCCATGCAACCTAAATGGACCATGCTAACCGGGTCAAGTACATTCTGAAATAGTTATGAACTTAGACACCTAATCCAACAGTCTCCCACTTGGATAAGTCTAATAACTATAACTGCAACAATGATTTCAGGAACCGATCAACAATCGTAGCTCTTTCATGGGCTCTCGGAACTGAGATGATGATGATACGCCATTTAAGATAAATGATCATATAATCCTCTGTTCTAGATATCTGCCGGACAAATAGATGGAACAATGTCTTATTTATTGTCCAAAAGCTTGTTTCCCGATTTGTGATTTGTTTGAAAAAGAACTTAATCGAACTCATCAATTTAGTTCTAACCGGCCCCGGTACATAGGTCAAAACAAAATCATCAAGGGACCCAGATATCTCTTCTAAACCAAGAAGGAACAGATAAACTTCGACTCATATGCTTGTTCTACTACTTGTTGAATCATACACAAAGGCATGTTTTATAACATCGAGTTACCAATCCGTTTTCGTACAATCAATGCATGACCAACTCATATCTGTAGGTTTGAAGACTTATATGATATTACCGTCTCACGATCACTCGAGATGAATTCCAAGAAGTGATACAAGTGAGCGTGGGTTGAATCCAATACTCAGAACTTATAAGAACTCATGAGTGTTGTAGCAACTCTTGCTATGTCAAAGATCTTAGACATCTACAAGCCAACTCATGACAGTTTTGATTCATATATACTTCCAACATACGACCGACTGTGGAGAATTTTGAATAATATGATATACCATAACATAATTATTCTGGAAGTCAAAACATACAAAATGAAATGATAGTAAACGATTGACAGAAGATAGCAACACTTATACTTATAAATAAACACCTTTTATTTACCATCAAATGTCAATTACAATTTACACATTTCAAAGCTATCTAATTACTAAAACTAATAGCATCCTTCAGCCCCATGCGCCTTGCATGCTGGAGATGCTTAACCCTACCCAGTCCCTTTGTGTGGGGATCTGCTGGGTTCTCATCCGATGATACCCTCTTTGCCACGAGGAGTCCTTATGAAATGGTATTCTCTGTCGATGTGTCTGGATCTCCCGTGATCCCTTGGTTCCTTGGCTAAGGCAACTACATACTCTGATTCGTAGGTTGAATCAACCACTGTCTCCTGCTTGGAACTTTTCCAAGTAACTGCTCATCCGTTTAAGGTAAAGACCCAGCCTGATTGAGAGCGGAAATTATCCCTATCAGTCTGGAATCTAGCATCACTATACCCTACTAATCTCAAGTCATCACTCCCACCGAGGGTAAGGACCCAGTCCTTAGTCCTCCTCGGGTACTTGAGAATGTTCTTTACCGCAGTCCAGTGAGCCTTGCCAGGGTTCCCCTGATATCTGCTGACCATACTCAATGCAAATACCACATGAGGATGAGTACAATTCATAGCATACAAGATCGAGCCTACAGCAGAAGCATATGGTACTCAACTTATCTCAGCTATTTCAGCCTCTTTACTTGGGCTCTGAGTCTTACTCAATCTGGTGTTACTCTGGATCAATAACTCTCCTTTCATGGAGTTCTGCCTGATGAACCTATTCGGCACCTTATCTAAGTAGGTACTCTGACTAAGTCCAATTAGTCTCTTACTCATGTGTCTCAAAATTCTTATCCCTAGGGTATAGGCAGCTTCTCCAAGGTCCTTCATAGGGAAACACTTCCCAAGCTAGGACTTTACTTCCTGCAAAGTTGAGATGTCATTTCCTATGAGTAGTATGTCATCCACATACAATACCAAAAATCTAACTATACTCCAACTAGCCTTGACATATACACAAGATTCATCTTCGCTCCTCGAAAAGCCAAACTCTTTGACTTTCTCATCGAAACAAAGATTCCATTTGCGAGGTGCTTCTTTCAATCCATAAATGGATTTCTCAAGCTTACACACTCTATTAGGGTACTCTGTGCTGATAGAACCCTCTGGCTGACTTATGTAAACATCCTCAACCAACTTTCCATTAAGGAAAGTGGTACTAACATCCATTTATGATATTTCATAATCATGAAATGAAGCAATGGCTAACATAACCCTAATAGACTTAATCTTTGCTATTGGTGAGAAGGTCTCATCATAATCAACTCCCAGAGTTTGAGAAAAACCCTTTGCAACCAGTCGCGCCTTATAAGTGTGTACAATACCATCCATGTCAGTCTTCTTCTTGAAGATCCATTTGCACCCGAATGTCTTACGACCTGGTACATTGTCAACCAAGTTCAAAACTTGATTGTCATACATGGATTGTATCTCGCTATCCATAGCCTATTTCCATTTGGCAGCCTTAGGGCTTGCCATGGCTTCCGTGTAGCTGTTATGTTCATCTAGACTTACCAGTGTGCTATCATTGATAAGAGTATCACCTTCTGCAGTAATTTGGAAACCATAGTAATGCTCAGGTGAATTCCTAACTCTCATGGAACACCTTAGAAGTACAGACTCGTCAGTCGGATCAATAGGAGTTTCCTCCTCAGGTTGATTGCTAGGATTTGAGGTTCCTTCACCACTTGACTCTTGAATTTATTCAAGGTCAATTTGCCTCCCATTTTTTCCTTGGCTTATGAACTCTCTCTCGCGAAAGACTCCCCTCCTTGCTACAAAGACCACATTATCACTGGGTTTGTAGAAGAGGTAACCAAAGGATTTATGTGGGTAGCCGATGAAAATACACCTCTCACTTCGAGGTTCGCACTTATCGTGAGTCTCGCATCTCACGAAAGCCTCGCAACCCCAAATATTGATGTGATCTAGATTGGGAACTTTTTCAGTTCACATCTTGTGAGGTGTTTTGGTAACCTTTTTGGTAGGGACTAGATTAAGAATATGGGCGGCAATCTCTAAGGCATACCCCCGGAATGAGATTGGTAGCGAAGCTGGACTCATCATGGAACGAACCATGTCCAACAAGGTTTGATTACGCCTCTCAGTCACACCATTAAGTTGTGGTGTCCTGGGAGGTGTAAATTGTGAGACAATCCCACATTCCTTAAGATAGTCAAGGATCTTTGTACTAAGATACTCACCACCTCGATCATATCGAAGCATCTTAATCTTCCTGCCCAATTGATTCTCTACTTCCTGCTTAAACTCTCTGAACTTTTCAAAGGTTTTTAACTTATGCTTGATTAAGTAGACATATCCATATCTACCATAATCATTAGTAAAAGTCACATAAAAGCGGTTAGCTTCCCTTGTGGTGGTTCTGAAGAATCCACTCACATCAGTATGTATGAGATCCAACAAAACCTCACCCCTAGCACAAGAACTAGTGAAGGGTGATTTTGTCATTTTTCCAAGTAAACAAGATTCATAACTATCATCTGACTTTAGGTCAAATGACTCCCAGGCTCCATCCTTTTGGATTTGGCCTATGCGTTTCTTGCTTACTTATCCAAGACGACAATGCCACAATGATGATTTATCCAAGTTAGTGGAAGAATCAATACGCAACACAATATTTCCTAGGTTATCTACAACCAACACAACTTTATACACACCATTACAAGGTAATGCTTTCAAATAAAGAACATTATTAAAGAAAGCATTAATACCACCACATTCATTATCAAAAGAAAAGGGAAACCCTTGTTTGTACAAAGCATGAGAGGATATAATATTTCTCGCCATTTCAGACGAGTAACAACATTTCTTAAAATCTATTGTTAACCCACTACTTAGCAACAAAGTATAAACTCCAATCTTGGTGACAGGTGAAGGTTTCCTATTCTCCAAGATTAAGTTTATCTTCACATGCTCCATATTCTCACTTCTTCTTAGTCCCTGCAAATCAGAACATATGTGAATACCACAACCTGTATCAAGGACCTAATAGTTAGAACAGAGAGAGTTATTAGACAATATAGTGTAAATACCTACGTGGTTGGGTTTCACTTTCCCATCCTTAACATCTTGCAGGTACTTTGGGCAGTTTCGCTTCCAGTGCAACTTTTCGTGGAAATAGAAGCATTCAACCTCTTTAGGGTTGGCAGAAGGAATGACAGAACCTTTTATGGTTCCACTTGAAGAGGAGCCATCAAGAGACTTTCTGTTGGTACCCTTCGAAGGGCTCTTCATGTTCTTTCCTTTGCCTTGCCCGGTTGCCAAGATAGGGGCCACGATAGGACTAAGAGTAGTAACAACCGACTTTCCTTTAAGATAACTTTCCGCAGTCTTCAAGAGTCCTTGAAGTTTGCTGAGTGTAACTTCCTCCTTATTCATGTGGTATGTCATTCGAAATTGATCATAACATGAAGGAGTGCAAAATGATGTCAATTGCGAACTCCTCAGGGAAGTTCACATTCAGTTTCAATAAACGGTCCACATACCTTTGCATTTTCTGCATGTGGCCCGTGATGGGTTCACCGTCCTTCATCCAGGTTATTATCATGGAGGAGATGATTTCATACCGCTATTGACGAGCACTTTGATGGTAGCGGTCCATCAAGTCCTGTTGTATCTCAAAAGGGGAGTATTCCTCATAGGACTTTTGGAGCTCTGCTATCATTGTGGCCAACATGATACATGCCACTTTAGTAGCATCTCTCTAATGTGCTTGTTATTCAGTGATCTCCTCAGGAGTAGCAGATGACTCTAGTTCCTTAAGCTCCTTGTCGATGACATATTCCTTGTCCTCATACCGAGTGACAATCCTGATGTTCTTGATCCAATCTATAAAGTTGGATCCATCGAAGATGACTCTCCTACAAAGGTTCATAAGAGAGAATGAGTCGGTAGGGTTTGAGCCAGAAGCAGCATTGTTGAAAGACATCTGAAAAGAAGAAAGACAATTTTAGATTAGAAATAGAGAATGTCCTTAATAAGACACCCAAATGTAATATTAAGACTAGGACCCAACACAATATTTTCTAACTTAGAAGTGGGATGCCGTAATCCAAGCTATAAAATATTTGAAGGTAGGTGAGTGACAATTCACCAATTTCCACCATGAAAAACGAAATAAATTATTAGGTTTTAATTGTTTTTGAAACTCCTAGATTCTTTGAGATTCATTGAACTTTTCAATGGCATGTTTCAATCTTGAATGTGCCCTTCAAGTTTTGTGACTGGATGCCGAGGATCACAAAACAAGGTGTGAAGTAACCATGCAAATTACTTGGTACCCTTAATGTTTATCACTCAATCGATGTGCCGGTTAACCACACGTGCTCCACCGACCTATGATAAACCATAAGTCACCCTTTGTCTACCTTGTTAAGTCCAGGTTAGTGTGCCGGTTAACCACACACGCTCCACTAACGACTTAACCAAAGTGCAAAGTGTAATTTCATGGGTTAGCACCTTATTCATATTTTCCTAAAGTAACTAAGAATTAGAATTAAAAAAAAAAACATTTGGTCACTTTACAATCATCATACTTTTAATGAGGATTAAAGTCATTGGCCTACCCGTTCGACTAACGACCCTCCACCAGTCAAGGAAGCGGTGGGTGAGAGTGGACACCCATTAAGCTGCCAATTTTATAGGCAACAACATTATACCCCCTTATAGACCATCTTCGTGAATGAGGTTTGCTAATGCTAAAATGACTTGTTCTTATACATACTTATATATATATATATATATATATATATATATATATATATATATATATATATATATATTATTAACTTGTAATATTATAAAGTATAAGGGTTGAATTTTAACTTTGAAAATTCTAGGGGTTGAAACTAATGTTTTTAAAGTGACTTTACATGTTCCAAAACTTGAGGGCAAGTTTTGTAATTTCCAAGACTTTTCATCTTTCGTAAATTATGAGTTAATTGTTTATTAAAATGAGAGACTTTTCATTTTATGTAACCTATGTGTTTCATAATGGACTTTAGAAGAGTGACTTTTGGTAATCAATAACTTGAGGACAAATTATGGATTCCATTAAAACACATCAATATCAAGAATTAAACTATCAAGCAAGTTACAAATAATTCCTATGATCTTGTAAACTTATAAGTTCATGAATATTCATATCAACAATTTCAACAATCATAAATAAACCATAAAAAACTTGAAATTTTGATAATAGCCATTGAACATGGATTAGCATAACCATTACACCATCTAAAACAAGTTTTAAAACACCAAAACAGTTTAGGGTAAGGTTTCTAGTCCATTTCCAGTAGCAAAACTCAAAAATCTACAATTAGGGGCTCCTACTCGTCGAGTTCGACGAGTAGGATGATTTTACACATGGACACGATGAGTTCACTCAGCAGATAGCAAATTTTTGAGTTTTCTCAACAAGTTTGCATCAAGTATCAAGAAAAAAAGCCTAGGCTGTAATACTACTGAAGGGTTTTGAGCATTCTAACACTCCTAAGGTGTACATGCAACCCTAGAAACCTTGGATCTATGTTTAACTAATATACATGCAAATTTGATTTTCCAAGGTTCTTAACCTAACTAGCATGGCATGGGGAAGTTTTAAACATAATAGCTAGTAGAAGAACATACCTTTTGTTGTTTGGATTCCTTGAAAACCTTGTGAGCGTAGCACCTCAAGTGTGATGCCTCAAATGTGTCACACAACACCACAACACTTGGAATAACCATGAGAGAAGTTCACTAACACTCTTAATTCGGCTAGCCCTCTTGTACTTGCTTGTAGTGCTGATTTCGCTAGTCATGGGGTCTTTATATAGTTGTGTCACAAGTAGGGTTACACCATGTAAACCCTAATTTTCATGGCTTTCAATATTCCATGATCCATGGGTTTGTAACCTCCATGGTCTATCCATGGAGTACCTTATGGGTTTTAGCCCAATCCACACAAACCATGGATCATTAGCCCACTATACAAGAATAGATGATTTACACAGTCAACCCCATATATTTAATTAGTCTCTTTTTGATCACTTAATTAATTCCAAATTAATTCTTTGATCAATACTAATTAAATAATATTATTAATATATTAGAACTTATAATATATTAATAAACCTTAAGTGTCCATTCTCTCATTTAGTCTATCCAAGTTTTGCAATGCCATGCAACCCAAATGGACCATGCTAACTGGGTCAAGTACATTCCGGAATAGTTATGAACTAAGACACCTAATCCAACATATACATGGTGTATTTTTCTACTACATGTTCTCTTTATCTATAATGATCTTAATCGATTTGCTCCTTTTGAAAGAATCAGCGTGTCATTCCTTGAATTCATCACCGTCCTTGTAGAGCAAGTTGATGCTAACTTTGCATCTTTTCTTCAGCACCAACCACTCTCTCCCTGATGTTGATACACATGATGAGTAACTAGTTTCTTCATATTGATGAGACCAAATAGGAGAGAACTGTGCCACTAAGTGTTCTTCTGGGCACATATCTCTTCCTTTTTGAAGAACCTATCTCTGTTGAAATAGAATTAGGTGAAGTTAGGTAACATAGCACATGTATTTTCGTAGTGCTCTCACTGTAACAACAACTCCCCAATGAAACCCAAAGACCTCTTCAACAGGACAGTGGTCCCACCTTCGCTTCCTCTAAGGATCACAATGAATGGAACCTTTGAGTCTTGTCTTCATGACTCCCATAACTCGAAGGTTACAAAGTGTAACATCCCAAAATTCAAGACCAAAAATTCCATTTTTTTTAATATAACTAAAACACATTTTGTAATTTGGTTCACACATTGAAAAGCATTTTAAATAAAAAAATATCAGAGTTCATTCCATGATACGGAAAAACATAGGTGGATGCGTTGGGATCTTCCCGAGCTCGTTTATTGAAAATTGGAGGTACCTGAAACCAAAACTGAAAACTGTAAGCACGAAGCTTAGTGAGCTCCCGAAATACCACGTAACATACAAATCAACATACTGCCTAGCATATCTGGGTCCTGGCTTACCCCTTCGGTCTCTTTCAGCCGGATATTGTCTAGCCTCTAGGCACATAAATCACATACTGTCATACATAACCATGATAATGCATATCATACACTCATCAAAATCAATAAAGATGCTATGTACTGATACATAGTCTTGCTATTATGCAACGGGCTGCCACGTGGTCTTTCTTGCCAAGCCAGTGGCCACCCCCTCGGTCTTATAGACAAGTGCCAAGAGCCACCTCTTGATCTTCCATGCAAGAATCACAAAGACAACTAGCATGCATACTACTCTACTTAGCTAATTAGCATACTGTGTGCCAAGAGCCACCTCCTGGTCTCTCATACACATAGCCTAGGGCTAACCCCAGGGTCTTCCTACCATACATAATAGCATATAGTGTGCCTGTAGCTACCTCCTGGTCTTTCATACACAATGCATAGGCCTAACCCCCAAGTGCTCCTACAATACATAAACCAAATGGGTTAGCATT
This sequence comes from Lactuca sativa, assembly GCF_002870075.4. Classification (NCBI taxonomy): domain Eukaryota; kingdom Viridiplantae; phylum Streptophyta; class Magnoliopsida; order Asterales; family Asteraceae; genus Lactuca; species Lactuca sativa. The sequence goes on from NC_056629.2 coordinate 93,275,316, forward strand.
GGTTCCCCCGACCCATACAAACAGTGAGGAGACTTACCTCGAATGCAAAAGCTCCCCGAAAGAAATCCTTAGCTACTGCCCGGTCGGGTTACCGAGGTATCAATACTAGAACAAGATAAAATCTTAGTTAATAGGCCAAAACCCTCAAGTTTGGCCCAAGGTCAAACTTGGTCAAAACTCAACGGTCAGCGGAAGTCAAAGTCATCAAATCGAACTACAGGCTAAGTACGCCCAGCGTACTCAGCTCGTACGCATGGCATACTTAGCAACCAAAATTAGGACCCCATACGAGTACACGCAGCATACTCGAAGATACGCCCGACCTACCCAGCCAAATGGAACATTTCCATTATTACTTAATCTCTTAACTCCTTTCATCCAACATTCAGATCTAGTCCCACAACATCATTCTAAGTCATAAAGTTTCCACCTTTATGACTTTCCATGTCTAGAAAAGGTCCAAAAGCTACAACCTTAACTTATTAATTCATTAAGACATCATGATACTCTCATGGAAGGTATAGAAGCATCAAGATTACATTTTTATGGATACTAAAAGCTCCATAATGGATAAAGTTTCCAACTTTGTCCATTAGAATGGTTCAAACCACCAAGATCTAGCCTTTAAGCATCAAATGGGACCAAAAGTGCATCTTTTTCAACTTAATCCATTAAGTCCAAGAATCCAACTTTCAGATCTGAATCACAATGATGCTTAGTTGGATAAAGTTTCCAACTTTATCCATAACAAGGTCATAAACTTTCAAGATCTAAACTTTATGCTCTAAATTGACTAAAAGCTCATAACATCCAAAACTAGCTAGATCTAACAAATACATCATCAAGATTCAAACTTTATACCTCTAGAAGATAGATCAAGGTGAACAAAGTCCAGATCTACAAGCTCCAATGCAACCAACAGTTCTACATGAAGTTCCTTCTTCTCCAAGGTGCACGATGCATACTCCAAAGCACTCCAAATCACCTTTTTTAGCTCACAAGGCTCATCTGATTGCGTACCATGAAAATAGGGTTTGGGTACTCACTGAGTACGCCCACCGTACTCTTGGTTCGCCCAGCGTACTTAGGATTCCATTAGTACGCCCAACGTACACCTTTTGTACGTCCAACATACTTAGTTTGGCCCAAAACCACACAAACTTCAAACAGTCATAAATTTTTCGTTCTAACTTCATTTTTGACGTTCTTTATATCCACGGAAAGGTATTGAGGATCTCTTCAACCCTCTATAATTACTTTTGACTTAAAACACATCAAAATAAAATCCGTAATTCATAAAAGAAGTCTAAAACACTACTTTCCATTTTACCCTTTGACTCCAAAGTGAAAACTGAACTATTTGGTCACATATCTACATTATCCACATCCAAATGGGCCTAAATATTACAATTTCAAACGCCCTAATCCTTATGATGAACGATCTTCGGGCCACAGCCTCGAATTAGGAATTGATTCGGAACAGGGCGTTACAACTCTCCCCTACTTAAATAACAGTCCTTCCTCTAAATCATTCACTACCATCCCCGACATACCAGGAAACCTGGGAAACACATCCACAATCCCGTGAATACCATAACCTTCCTAAAGCAACCAAAACCAAACCTAACAAAACTCTCCAAACCCAAAGAGAACAAATCCTTAATCCCTTACAGAGGATCACATCTACCCTTATCGAATAACTGATCGAACAACCACTTCCGGTCTTGATTATCTTGGTGTTACCAACTGAACGAATTCAGTTAACATATCCAGATGTCAAATGCCCGTCATAACAAATATTCCAAATAATCCTTCGAGTAGAGGATCCATCTCCACAACGGTTAGACTCAGACGCGAGCTACACAGCAGAGTCAAATCTATTACTCTAAGATTATTTAATCCCACTACTAGTGTCTTACCATCTCCCAGTCAACGACTACTCCACATAAGGATCCCAAATCACTACCTCTACTCGGAATACCATAGCCCCGTCTAGCTGCTTTCCATATCAACCATGACTTTCCTGGATCCCAATCTTGCCTGCCACTATCCAAAATGTCAGATTTCCGCCCGGTTGCTGAACCAACAAGCAAGCTTGCGTTCATCCCACGCGACCTCCAAAGGATACCTCGTCTAACAATAACTGGTCTATTTATACCACCACTCATGGCTCATTCAATCCTCTTGATCCATCCGATCATGATAAGCTGACAACCTGTTGCCATTGAATCTGACATAAAAAGGTGAATGATACCAGAATAATTGTAGTCTTACATCATGCCCGGTCTCCTCCGACCTACCGTTTCCCGAATTCGATCATATTGTGGCCTACTCACATTCGTACGGCTGAACCGCCCTGGCCTAAATCACCTTAAGAAATATGTGAGTGAATCACAAATCTATCACATTCTCACTGTCGAATAGCGACATATAAATGCTATGGGGTACCCCGCAGTCTTACAACGCTCCCATACTAATTGACCACTAGTGAATGCTACTGACCACCCCCATAGTCTTACTATACCAATATACTAGCGGCTAACTAACGAATGCTATGGACTACCCCGCATTCATACAACGTTTCTACTCTATCTACCATCTAGTGAACGCTACGAGCCACCCCACAGTCTTACAACACCTCTACTCTATGTGCCAACTAGTGAATGCTACGGGCCACACCGTAGTCTTACAACACTTTCTCACTACCTGCTAACTAGTGAATGCTACAGGATACTCTACAGTCATACAACACTCCTACACTGTCTGCTGACTAATACTGCGGGCCACCCCTCAATCCTACCACATTCCCCATGCTTTTTGGCCGCTAGTGAATGCTACGACTATTTCACAGTCTTACAACACCTTCCCTACTATCTAGCTGTTCGTGAATGCTACGACTATCTCGTAGTCTTACAACATCTTCCATGCTATCTGTCAACTGGTGAATGCTACGGCTATCCCGCATTCTTACATCACTACCCATGCTAACTCAACCGATGACCATGGTCTTACCGCTGATTACCAATCCGAACACATCCAAAGTCGAGCACACACATGGTCTAACGTCCCTCACTGAACTCATGTATTGACTGGGATCCCCAACCTGGTTCCCCATAGTCTGCTACACATCAATCAGGTGTGGTCCCAAAGTCTGGAAGTTTCCTGAACTTCCAATTCACATTATCCTCCATATAGGCAACCACTTGGGCCACCTTTCCTTTCCTGATGGGGATATGACCTTATCCCAATTTCACGCTTGCTTCTGTCCTGTGTACTTGAATAGTTCTCCCCCAATTCGACCCCACTAAGTCTCCATTTCATATGAAAAATAGAAGGATTTCCGATCCTTCTTACCTTCCAATGATCGCTCTGCTGACAACCCATGCTTATGAATGCTAGTGATTCATTATAGCCGCACTTGCAAGATTATACAACCTCTGAAGACTAGATGAACACTTCTGAATTCCAGCAATACTAATAACTCCAAATGCCTTAAAATGATACCGCAATCAGATCTTGAATTCGAAGTAACCAACTCTCCGACCAAAACCTCGGCAATAGACTACTTCCCTTGGTGACCCCATGAGTCAATCTGAGCACAATAACTAAACCCTCTGAATCCTGACGTGGGTGATAACCATCCTGCTGAACCCTTACCGCAGACCTTCCACATCATGCCCCTAAACCAATATTGATTACGAGTCGAGATAACGCTGAACACCCCGAACCAGCAAAAAGGAAACGACCTTACACTAACAACTAACAATTCACGGTATGCAATTGGCATATGACATTTATTGAAAATATAATCCAAACACAAACAAAGAAATAAACCGAATATATGCTTACTGAAACTAATGCAATATTCTAACAAGCATAAATATGCATACAAATAACCTGGAAAAAGGAAAAACATACATATCTGCAGAACTCAACTCCTCTCTGTTGGGGCACCTACCCTACCTTCTCGTCGGAGCAGGCGCGCTCACTGCTCCTCCCCTCAACGTCGGATAGTCGGCCTTCTTATGGCCCAACCGATCATAGTGAAAAAATAATGGGATTGCCCCCTGAGGTGAATACCTACTGACGTGACCAACCCTGCCACACTTGTAGCAGCCCAAACCCCTTGAGCAACAAACTCCATCGTGTAGTTTCCCGCACGTGCTGCATTGACTCCGGTTCTGCTGACCTCTCAAAAGCTTATCGGAAGTCTTGGGTCTCTTCCCGAGACCCTATAATATGTGCACCTAATCTAACCCCCTCTTCCTGATGTGCTCCAAGTCAATCTCCTACTCTCGGGCTCTAGAGATCATATCATTCACAGTCTTATAGCCTGAAATACTCATGAATTTCCTAATGTCGTCCTGCAACATATCATGATACCTAACATTCTTCATCTCCTCGTCCGCTACATACTACAGTACCAACAAAACCCTCTCCCGGAACTTGGTGGTGATCTCTGCCACCGTCTCAGTAGTCTGGTGGAGATCCAGGAATTCTTGTGCCAACTTCTGCACCTCAATCGTCGGTGCAAACTCGGTCGAAACCTGGTTGAGAAGTCATCCCATGGCATAGCATCAACCGCATCATCACCCAACTCACTACCGATCTCCTCCCACTAATCACCTGTCCGATCCTTCAACAGGCAAGAAGCATATCTGACCGTCGCCTCCTCGACGCAGAAACTAGTCATGAACGCGTTTTCCATATATACTAACCACCTCATACAGACAATGGTGTCCCTCTTTGTATGGAACACAGGAGTTCCACAAGCACGGAACTCCCAGAAAGTCAGTGTGCGAGCTCCAATGATAGCCATAATCTTTGCACGAAATGCGCCCAAGCGCTCATCCACTATCTCCGAAACACAGTGAGAGATTTCCGATGTAATGAACTCCCGCAACTGCTCACTAATCGGCTTAGCACCTGGACCTGAGCCAGAACCCGAACCTGAACAATCTCCCTGAGAGCTCATCTCCAAACTGAAATACAATCAAGCCAACAATCAGTATTCGCCAAAGAATCTACCTTTCATAAGCTTCTTAGATTCTCCAGGACTCTCACCGATTCGAGTATGAATCTTGTGCTTTCAGTTGTACGGGCCGAATACTACCTTCCACGCCTATCCATACTTTCCTCAACAATCCTCCCAAATACTCTAAGTAACTTCGATAAAACATTATGCCAGTACTCACTGAACCATACCACTAACCCACTGCAACATATCTTAGGCTTTCCTAGGTTTCGAACCCACCCAGTCATCAGCTGCTGAACAATTCGCATTAATGTCGACTAGCTACCTTGTTGGGTCGTGTTTTGTACTAAGTGTTGCGTCTATTGGGCTCGTTAGCTAGTCCATTTTGTATCTCCGGTATGGGCCTGTCCATCCGTGAGTTTAGTAGGGTTTAGTATATATAGGTGCTTGCATGCATCTTAGAAATTAACGATAGAATAGAACGTTCTGAGTATTATTCAACAAGTTTATTGTTATCGTTCTTGTAACCCTAAAATCCTCTACAGCGGAAGTTCTTAGTCGAGCTCTGCTGAGGATTGTTTGATCTAATCATTCGACATATTTTGATCCACACTTGTGTTATTTATTGTTTTTATGTTCATCGCAATACCTGTTACAAAGATCTAATTGATCTTCAAGTTTGTTTTATAACTTATCAATTGGTATCAGAGCAGGAGGCTGTGTAATTCATACACATCTTTTCTGTGAAAAAGGTTGCGATTAGGGTTATTCCGCATTAACTAATATTTATTGAGCCGTCATCCCATAATTGACGTAACTCAACATTTATTGTTTTGCCCTAATTTAATATATTACAAGTCTGATCTTTCAAACAGGTTATTTGATCAAGCATGGACGAGTCACAATCAAATCCCATTAACATCTCAAACAGCATTGGATCAACGACGAAGATTCCCATCCCTTACACCCAGGATTACGAAGTCTAGGCACATCACTTTGAAGATTATGTCATTGGATCTGAAGACAATGGATATCTTATTTGGGAAGCAATCGTGTCTGGACCATTCGCTCATTCAGCAACGTCAAGAATCATTAAAACTCAGAAAGAGTATAATGATCTGTTGAAAGACGTAAAAGATATTGCCAAAGACGAAAAGGATAAAGTTCAGTGCAATATTAAAGCATTGAGACTAATCAGATTCGCTCTTCAATATGATACTTTCAGGCTAGTGAGTTCGTGCAGCACTGCTAAAGAAATATGGGATAGGCTGCGAGAGCTATATTCCACAGACGAAGATCTCAAGCATTCCATTCAAACCTTACTTTTGTTTGAGTTTGGTGAATTTAAGCAGAATCCTGAAGAAACTGTTACTCAGACGTTCGATCGCTTCAATCATCTTCTTAGTAAGATGATTAAACACGATATTGAAAGGAAGTTGATTGAACAAAAGGTTACGTTTTTAAACGGTCTTAGATCTGAGTGGAGAGCGGTTGTATCCACTGTTAAAGCACATGAGCAATTCAAATCTTACTTATTGGCAAAGCTGGCAAGGATTTTGAAATCCCAAGAAAAGATTGTCTTGCAGGAGAAAAATGTGGTTTCAAGCTTGGGATCATTGGCCCTTCTGTCCAAAAGCAAAGGTGTGGTGGAAGATGAAGACCTTATCTTAGAAGACTATGACCTTACCTCTGAAGACTATGCAATGATGGTGTCAAACCCGAAGAGGTTCATCAAGAAAAGGTTTCCTACCAATAAGAACCGAAATTGGCAGGGAGGTTATAGTTCTGAAAAGGTCAGGGAAGAACCGAAGGCAGAAGAACCAAAGAAAGAACCGAAAGCTGAAGGAGATTCGGGTGTGAACTGCTACTATTGTGGAGGAAAGAACCACTATGCCAAAGACTGTGTCCTAAAGAAAATGGCAGAAAAGGATGAGGAGAAAGATGAAGAAGCTGTGTTGTTGAAAAAGCTAGAAGAGATCAAGAGAAAGAAAGCTGTCACTAACCCTTCAATGAAAGCTTTAATTGTGCAGGGTTCGGTAGCGGATGATGAGTTCGGTGGCGTGGAGGTCTGGTCAATCGACTCTGAGGATGATGAAGTCAGGAAGCCATCTCATGGAAAGGCTTATGTTGCGAAAGATGAAGGAAGCGGTGGAAAGTGTTTGATAGTGTCGGATGTATCGCAAATGAGGGGATACAAGATAGACAGTGGGAATGAAGACACGAAGGAGCGAGAGGACTTGTGCTTCACAGCAAAACCTCTCAGCGTGCAGTTTAATGAGCTTGATGAATTAATCAAGAAGGTACAATCTATTTTTGTTTCATTCAAAGTCCCACAAAATTCATATGAAAAGGAATTAAAAAATGTAAATTCAAGAATCTCTCATCTAGACAGTAGTTTAACTCAAACACGGGTCACCAATTCTAACCTAACTGACCAAATAAGCAGGGTGTCTTCAAAGAGTGAGGAACGGAGGATGTGGATAGTGCTGAAGGAGTCGGAGTTAATCAAATCCAAGGACGAAAATATTTATTTACAAAGAGACAATTTGAAACTTTTGAAACAGAGAAATGTCTTTTGTTTAATTGTTAAGCGTCTTTACACTAATATCACTCAACTTCATTTGAACTGTGAAATACGGCAGAAAATTCATCGCACGATTTTGCCCTTCCTTGAGTTTAAGGAGGATGAAATTGACGCTGAAGCATATAATTGCGAAAGTGTAGTTTTGTCTGAGGATGTAAATCTGACATATATGTATGGTCTAGACAAAATCGAATCTTTCATAAAGTCCAAGGACCATAAGGACATGCTGAAAAATCTTTTGGACGAAAATGATAAACTGAAACTAAGGACCGAAACCATACAAAAGTTTGACTCATTGAATGCCAACTTGAGCTCAGAAAATAAAATTGATGTTGAAAATGCATCTGAGGTTAATGAGGACAATGATATGAGTGAAATTTTTGTAGAGGATGAAGTTGACTGTTCTGAGTTTGTCAAGAGCGAACCCGAAAACCACAAAAATCTTATTTCAGAAAATTCTGTGGAGTTTGGTCGTCTGTCCCAACAAAAGTCCCCGATCCTTGAAGAAAAGGCTGTTGTATACCAAAAGGTAAGGACGACTCCAAATCAGGTGTATAAGGTCACAGGTGTAACCGAACATCAGACACCCGAACTCACAGCCATTGTAAACGAAGATAATGCTGATGGTTGTGATGAGTTCTTCTGGTCCGCCCCTATCGACAATGCTGACGAAACCGTTGGTCTGTCAGAAAGGACATCCTGGAAAACCAAAGGCAGATATGTGCCAGAGCCTTTGAATAAGCCTGACAACTTCGACATGCCAAGTACTAGTGGTACAAAAGATGTCCCTGAAGAAAAAGGAGTTTCTGCAAAAGAAGTCACTCCTTCAAGCGAAACATCATCAGTTCAAAGTGAACCGGCTGACAAAAAGCAAAAAGCAACAAGCCAATATCCATCGACAGTCGAAGCAAGTGAAGAATCAAAAACAGCAAAGGAATCAGAGATACAAGAAGAATCTCTCTGAACGAAAACAGTTTTGGCAATCTCAAAACGCCCATTTCTCTTATCATGACATAAATTCGAAGTCAGAGAAAAGTGCTGTTAGACCGCAAGAAAGTAATAACAACCGAAAGCAGAGGTTCAATTCCGAGAACAAAAGCGACCAAAGTTCAAGGTTCGGTCCCACTAATGATCAGAAACAAAAGGGTCACTTAGAACCTCAAGTCAAGAAAACATCTCAGTCTAAATTCTCTCGTTCTAATTCTTCTAATTCTTCTAATTCTTCTAATTCCTCTCAACCTCATTCTAAATTCAATTCTGTTCACACTCAAAAACCAAAATCTTCAACAGATCTGAAAGGAAAATCGAAGGTTTCATCAGTCAAGACAGATCAAAATCATCCCAAAGTCCAAATACCTAAACCAGAATCCAAACCGACAGCAACAAATCCCAATAAAATTAAGGTTTTTACCATTAAAAAGAAAGATGAAACAACGTTAATAAAAAAAACATATCTTGTTGACATCTCTCTTACTATTCCTGTACCTGTGAAAGGCTCACGTGGACCCAAGAAACTTTAGGTTCCTAAATCTGTTTGATTTTTGCAGGTTATCAGTGACGAGCAGTTCAACGAAGAATGGTATATTGATAGTGGTTGCTCACATCACATGACAGGAAGGAAGGAAGAGCTGAGGGAATTTCGGTCTCTTTCAAACGGTGGAAATGTCAAGTTCGGGAACAACTCATTTGGCACAATAAAAGGCTATGGAATGATAACAAATGGAGATTTTACGATTAGAAAGGTCGCATACGTTGAAGGACTACAGTACAACCTCATCAGTGTATCTCAGCTTGTTGGAGGTACCGGTCTCAAGGTCTCATTCGAGGATGAGGGTTCGGAAATAATAGAAAAGAAAATGAAAAGAGTTATTCTCAAATCAGAGCGCAAAGGCGAAATGTTTCCCCTGAATCTCAAACCCATCAAAGGAAATCCAGCTATCTGCCTCTTATCTAAAGCACAATCTGACGAAAGCTAGCTGTGGCACCGAAGGCTCTCTCATCTCAACTTCAAGGATATCAACAAACTTGTCACCGAAGGTCATGTTCGAGGTCTTCCATTGCTCAAGTACGATCGAGAGCATTTATGTGCTGCATGTGAAATGGGAAAGTAGAGTCGTCAAAGTCACCCATCGATTGTAAACACTAAAGTTGTTGAACCACTAGAGTTAATTCACATTGACTTATGTGGTCCATCATCTATCGAAAGCATCGGTGGTAGCAAGTATATTCTTGTCATTGTTGATGACTTTTCACGTTTTACATGGGTGTTCTTTCTGAAGCACAAATCTGAAGCTACTCTCAAACTAAAGATGTTTATGAAGCAGGTTGAAGTGCAGCTGAGGAAAGTCGTTCGCAACATCAGAAGTGATAATGGGCTAGAGTTCAAAAATAAAGAATTCAAAGATTTCTTGGCCGAAAAAGGAACCAGTCACAACTTCTCAGCTCCCTACACCCCTCAACAAAACGGGATTGTCGAAAGACGAAACCGATCTTTGTGTGAGGCGGCCCGAACCATGCTAAGTTTTGCTTCTTTACCTTTATATTTTTGGGCTGATGCTATTGCTGCAGCATGTTTTATGCAGAACAGGTCATATCTCAATAAGCACTTCACTGTCACTCCTTATGAGATCATCAACAACAGGAAGCCAAATGTCAAATTCTTCCATGTATTCGGCTCATGGTGCTTCATCTTCAATTCTAAAGAACATCGTAACAAGTTCGACGTCAAAGCCGATGAAGGGATTTTTCTGGGGTATTCTCTCACTTCGAAAGCCTACCGGGTATTAAACAAGTGCTCGAGGAAGATAGAAGAAACTTATTATGTGACTTTTGATGATAGTTATGTCAAAAAGCTGAAGGCCACCGAAGACACAGTTGGAGAAATTTTTACTCAAACAGGCCAAGTCACAGCCTCGATCGCAAATCTATTTGAGAAGTTTGTTGAGTTATTCGATGAACCAGAGAAGGCTACTCTCTCGGAAGCTAGTGCAGCAGACAACAAAGTAGATCATCTGAAGCAACTCATCGAAGATGCTGCCAAGCAAATGAATGAAGGAGGATCAAGTCCAAACGAACCTCCACAGCACAATGCTTCAGTTGAGGGGGGGATCTATCTTCTTCACCATAGCCGAGCTCACATGTTGAGGGGGAGAATTGTTCTCTAGTTGCTCCCGAAAGCCCAGTTGTACCCGAAATCCGATCTGCACCCGAAAGTACTGTGGTACCCGAAAGCTCGACACCACCAAAAACTCCTATAGCTCCGGAAACTCAAGATACACCGGAAAGCTTATCTGTCGAGGGGGAGAATGCAGATATGTCTTATGACAATGATAGTCAATCTGAACTAGAAGAGCTGGTAAATGCTGAATTGGATCCATCTTATGATCCAAATTACCCTCCTCTTGTCAAATGGACCAGAGATCATCCTGTTTCACAGGTTGTCGGTAATGTCTCTGAAAAGGTCCTGACCCGATCACAACTAAAGGCAAAGCAAACTTCCTTATTTTCAAAAGTAGAGTTCTGTATGTTTAACTCCTTCGTCTCAAAAGTTGAACCAAAGACAATTTACACTGCTCTTGATCACTCTGATTGGGTTCAAGCTATGCAAGACGAACTTAATGAATTCGAAAGGAATAAAGTTTGGCGCCTCATTCCAACTCCTCAAGATGCCTCGGTTGTTGGTCTCAAATGGGTCTTCAGAAATAAGACGGACAAGGAAGGCAATATGATAAGAAACAAAGCACGTCTAGTGGTGAAAGGATACTGCCAGGAGGAAGGAATCGACTATGAAGAAACTTTTGCTCCTATAGCTAGGTTGGAATCCGTTAGAATATTTCTTGCCTATGCTGCACACAAGAACTTTGAGGTCTACCAAATGGATGTCAACTGCGCATTTCTAAATGGAGAACTTGAAGAAACGGTGTATGTGGAGCAACCTCCTGGTTTCATCAATGAAAGGTACCCCAATCACTGTTATATATTGGACAAAGCGGTATATGGACTGAAACAAGCACCGAGGGCCTGATATGAAATGCTAACCAAGTTTTTAAAGATGTCCGAATTCAAACAAGGTTCGGTTGATCCAACCTTCTTTCGTAAGAAGGAAGGTATGATTGTTCAAATCTATGTCGATGACAACATCTTTGGCTCAACGAATCCTAGCTTAACGGCTGAATTCAGAAAGCTGATGGAGACTAAATTTGAAATGAGCTCAATTGGTCCGATTAACTTTTTTCTTAGTTTAAATATTAGACAGGGACCCGAAGGCATCTTTATTAACCAGGAAACCTACACCAAGACTCTCCATGCGAAGTTCGGCATGATGGGAGACTCAAAGGTTAAAGTTCCAATGGCGTTTGGCACCAAGCTCACTCCATCCTTGGATAAGCCAGCAGTTGATATTACGCTATATCGCCAAATGATCGACTCTCTGATGTACCTTACTGCTAGCAGGCCTGATATAATGTTCTCTGTTTGTTACTGTGCTAGATTTCAGGCGAATCCTCGTGAACCTCATATTCTTGCAGTGAAGAACATACTCCGGTATCTCAAGCGAATTACCTCTCTAGGCTTATGGTATCCATCCAACTCAGGATTCTTTGTTCAAGCCTACTCTAATGCAGACCTTGGAGGTTGTGGACTAGACAGGAAAAGCACCACGGGAGGCTGCCAATTCCTTGACGGGAAGTTGGTTAGCTAGCAATCAAAGAAACAGACTTGTGTGTCTTTGTCTACCGCTGAAGTAGAATACATCGCCGCTGCCTCTTGTACATCTCAAGTGATTTGGATCCAAAGCCAGCTTCGGGACTATGGACTCAATATGAAAAAGATCCCTCTGTATTGCGACTCTGAAAGTGCAATTAGGATCTGTCATAACCCAGCGCAACACTCCAAGACTAAGCACATAGCACTGAGGTATCACTTCATTAAGGATCATGTGGAAGATGGGAACGTCGAAATTCATTTTGTTCGAACCACTGATCAACTGGCTGACATCTTCACCAAAGCTCTTCCTGAAGCATCGTTCAACAAAATTCTACAAGGGCTAGGTATGATGGAATCAGAGTCAGTACCAAAAATTACCTCTCAAGATCAAAAGTAAGAAGCGAAATAGACCGAACGTTCGGGTTCGGGTCTTGTACTAATGTACCGAAATGAACCGAACGCTCGGGTTCGGTTGCATAATCTGCTTTTCGCTCATCACTCAAAGGTAGTTTCCTTGGTTGTAGATCTTATGTATAATTTTTCCAAATGCATTTATCTTATTATCAAAGTTATTCTCTTTTTCAAACCTATTTTCTTTGGCAACCGAAATAAACCGAACGTTCGGGTTCGGTTCCAAAAAAAACATTTTCTCACCCGAAATAGACCGAGCGCTCGGGTTAGGTTCCAAAGTTTTTAACAACCGAAATAAACCGAACGCTCGGGTTCGGTTCCAACATTTTTTTGTATTCATTTTTTTTATGTTTAAAATTTTTTTATGTCTAAAATTTTTTTGTTCATTATTATCAAAAATTCCAAAAATATTTTTTTATCATAAATTCAAAAACTCCAAAAATATTTTGTTATTTATTTTCTTTTTGGCTCTAGTTGTTTTTATGTTCGTTTATGGGGAAATCGTTTAATTAGCTAAGTGTCCCTAGAAGCATGTTGTTGTATGTGTCCAAAGCCTCACCTGATTCTGAATAATAGCCTTAATGACTTGGTATAAACAAACCTTGTCTTCCCAATTAGGCTCTCATATTTATTCTAATCATAAGCTACCTAACTCTTTTCTCACATGAGATAAGAGTTTTCTGCTTGGTCCTTCACTTTACAGCAGAGGTACTTTGGTTTATTTACAACATCTACATTACATTTCTCCATCTTCATCGTTTCACCAACGTAACCCTTGAGGCTCTCAGAAATTACCACTGAGGTTTACGGTTACACAATTTCTGTGTTTATGATCTGAGTTACGTGCCACTACGAGCTAAGTGGAACCCAAAATTCAATACCCAATACGAATTGACGGTGAACAATTAATTTGCTCTAGTTTTCACTAATGAATTGACGGACGTACCTCCATGAAATCTCAAAAATTTCTTTTGTGTGATTCCTATGAAATTTTTAAAACCAATAAAATTTCTTCCCTTGGGATCCAGTTTTAATTTTTGTTGAGATTTTATATATATATTTCCTAGCCAAATTAAATTATCTCAAACCTGCTTGTTCAACAGACTACACCGGTCTCACAAGTACTTCGTTTGATTTCTGTCTTATTTCAAGATTAGGAATTCTGAATCGAAGCGAAAGCCACCTTCATAAGCCTAATTAAAAGAAGCCTTTCAACACTTCTTAATAAGTGTATGATCGTTATTTAACGGGAAACCACACAAACACTTTAAGGTCTCTCTTGACTTTAAAGGAAGAGATTCGTGCCCGGCATCGATTGTTTCGTGTCTTTATTGACATCACATAATCCCACGAAAAGTGTTGTTTTATTTCTTCTTATTTTTTACACACTCCGCACGAAAATCTTTTTGATTTTCCAAAATTCTGGTTTCATTAATTTCAAGGGGTTTTAATTGGCTTGGTTATTATAAAAGATTGTGGTGGATTTTAATCCACGTGGACGAATTTTTAAAAGATGCTGTTACAATTTAAAGGGATAAGATGACGACATGATGACTCAGGCGGGAGTCCAATCGATTTGATTTCAAACGGCGCAAAAGGGAAAGCGTGCGAATCGGAACCGTTTCATCTCCAAACGGCGCCTGATGGGAAGGCGTGTAATTAGGGCCTGACACACTCTCTCATGCGTGATCATCGCCAGTGCCAACTGCCACGCGTCAGTCTACTCTGAAAAACCCTTCGTTTTTCGATCGAAGATTTGGAAAGATTTTTCTCTCTCCTTTACCCTCACTATAAAAGGCAGTGTCAACCACCATTTACCTCTTTACCATGCCTATATTTCCAGAGAGCCAGAAATTCTTCTCCCTTCACTGTTCATCATCTTCTCCACTTTCTTCAAAGCAATGGCAAATTCTTCCTCAGTTCATGCAACATCCCACATTTTGGCCATTCGCCCACATCAAAGCTTGATCATCGATTTAATCCCACATTCGTATGATGCATTCATGTTCCCCATCATGGAGTGCCTGAAGTTTTTTCCAATCGCTCCTGCTCTTTCCAGGGTTGAGACTGTTCCAATGGAATTCCTGTCACAGATCTTTGCCACCGCTCACTACAACAAGGTCGTCGACAGAATCTTCTTCGATGTCTTTCAGCACAAGGCGTCGATTTCAAAGCAGCGGTTTTGCTCGTTGTTAGGATTTGACGCGGATTCTTCCAGGGTCAATCCGGAAACAATCCCCATGGGTCATCTGTTCAACATGTTCTACAACATGGGCTACACGGAGGTGCTTACTACGGTGACAAAATTCAAGAAGTCGTGCCTACCTCCACAGTGGAATGGGATGTTCACTGTTTTGTTCAAGGGTTTATCTGAATGAAGTGCCGGGTCTGATGGAGCCAGTCGTTTATTTCTCTCCATCATGTATGGGATCTACAACGGCATCAACATGGACTACGGGTCCGTTCTATGGCAACAACTCATTCAGAGTCTCTCCTCAACTTCCTGACACTCGGAGATCTCTTATGCCAGGTTTTGGACTATTATCACGAAATGGGTGATGGACAAGTACCACGTCCCCATTGTCACTGGTGCTCCAATGTCTTCGATTGGTACCTTCCATACCACGAAGATCATTGTGTCGGATGTTTCCAAGTTTCCCTTCAACGAGTCTATCCCGGAAACCATGTATGGGGATGTTCGTGCTGATAGCCGGATTATCAAGACGTACAAGGGGTTCAACCGTTCTGGTCCGAGAGAGCTTACTCCGGAGATGCTGAAATCAATTCATGATGCCGACAAGCCTGCTCCAAGAGGCAAGAAGGCTGATAAGGGAAAACAGGTGGTCAAAGGGGCAAAAGGCCCGTCTCCAAAGAAGAGGAAACCCACCAGGGCTGCTCAGTCTCCACAGCAGAAAAGGAGAAAAACCCAACCAAGACGAAAGATGGTTATCGCTTCCTCATCAAGCGAGTTTGAGGGTGAGAGTTCTGATTCTGAAGGCTCTCAACGTGGTAACACTCCACCACGATCTCCAACCCCTGAAGTTCATGTCTCTCCTTCTCCAATTTCCTCTCCACCTAAAACTATTCCTACTTCCATTCCCCCCATAACCCCCACTACACAAATTCCAACCACTTCCATCCCAATACCACCCATATTTACGGAAGCAACCACAACCACCACCGCCGAAGTGCGAACCAACATATCTGATACGGGGGTTCATATTGACACACCAAAATCCACTCCAGCACCCGAAACCACCCAAGCACCCGAACCCACACCTACACCCGAACAAACAACCCAACTCGAACCTACCCATACTACCGAACCACCAACTTCACCACCACCATCTTCTCCTGGTCATGCATCAGAGTAAGAAGAACCACTTCTTGGCGGGGAGGATATGACCTTCGACTCGGTCTATTTCAGTCCGTTTCAGGTTCAGAGTGACAATGATGATGAAGCTCCTGTCACAAAGAGGCATCTCAAGGAGCTACATGACAAAATTGACTCGCTCATGGCCTCCTCTTCTATGTCTCAGTCCTCCTTATCTGAAGCTGCAGTTCAGAAAATTGTTGAAGCTGTCTCAAAAGCTCAGCAAGCTTCTTGTGCTTCTGCCACCACCACCATCGATGCCTCCACAAAAGCCTGTTAGGCTGCGACCGAAAAAGTCGATAAACTATTTACTGATGCCTCTTCCCTGTTAAAGTCTTTATAGGAGAATGCCAACACTGCCAAGACTTCGCTGGAACCTATTGTTCACCAGCTAGCAAAATCAGTCGCAACTGAGTTGAAGTCCTTCGCTTCCATTCGTCAATCAATTTCTGAAGACAACTCAGCTTTCCGCACAACCATTAAAGAGCGTCTCTCCAAGCTTCAAGAAGATTTGGCTGCCAAGAACACTCTAATGGATGCTCTCGCGAGTAAGACCACCGCTCTGAGGGTCAAGAGCATTCAACTCTCCCACTCTCAACAGGAGATTGAATCTCTTCGATCTGAAAGAGAGGTCATAAAATTGTGTGTTTCGGATGTCCACTCTGCTATCTTAAACATCCTAGAAGCACATGATCCCATTCTCAACTACTCTGTAAGGCGTACCCTTGTAGAAAAGCTCGCTCCCGCCCTTGCCCTACTCAGCAAAATCGAAGGGCTCCTTGATTTCGTGTCCATTCCGAAACAAGGGGGAGAGAAGGAACTGATGTCTCAACCACCTCTTTCCTCAACAGCAACTCACACAACCGAACATCCTCCAGTAGGCCAAGCCTCCGGTTCTGGTGTGAAAGACAAAGGCAAAAAGATTGCTGAGGAGAGTGAAGATGAAGATAAAGAGACTATCGCCGACCTGTTGAAGCGTCAAGGTCGAGACAAAGAGGCTGATATCAGTGCTCGTGTGGCAAGAGAGGCTGAAGAAGCCGAACAAAAACAGAAGGAAGCCCACGACCTTCTTGAGAGTAGGAAAACTCTTTTTCCTGCTTGGACTCTCGAGAGGATGATTAAAGAAGCCATTGACACACCGAGTATCTTGTGGTTGGAACCTGTGATCTCTCTAGATCGTTCCAACACTTTCGACTCACAGTTCGACATGCCACTGACCCGAAAGGCGTTTATCTTTCATGCCTTCTCCAACGTTGTAGAGTTCCCTCATCCTCATCCACAGGTTGATCGGGACTTAATTGATTTTTATCTGAAGGCTGCTCAACCCCAATATCAGACTTGGAGCCTCAAAAAATTGTCAACGTTCGGGTCTTGAAGCCGTACATTGAAGGTAACTTCATCAACGTTCGGTTCAAGGTACTTCGGGGATCTGCCAAAACCGAACATGCTATTTCCCTTGTAGATCTTCCCAACCATAATCCCCATGATTGGATTATCTTGCACAACATCCTCCTCACCAACGAAGCTGAATATGGTCCGATCATCGACCATTTCAAGAGGATACTTGTGTGCTACATCATGGAAGTTGCACTAATGGATCAGGAGATTGCGAGCGTGTTTAAGAAGAAACCTACAATATCTCCTATTGGCTCTGCCAGTGATCTCAATCTGATGCGGATGGGTAAGATTGACACGAAGAGGAACTCGGTCATGTTTACCAGGAACGAAGGACAGAAATGTCTCTTCGCCTTGGCTGACAAACACCTCTACACCACTGCCTGTTTAGAGCACGTTTTGGGGATCATCCACAGATGCAAGCAGAAAACAGCGGATGATGTCAAGTACTTTGATGACATGATTCAATGGTACATTCGGTTCAGACAAACTATCCTGGTGCTAATCTCACGTCTGTTTGATACTACGAAGAAAGTTCCCACTGCAGGCCCAAGCAAGAAGAAGAAGTAGTCTCGCTCCAATTTGACGCAAAGGGGGAGATTGTTGGGTCGTGTTTTGTACTAAGTGTTGCATCTATTGGGCTCGTTAGCTAGTCCATTTTGTATCTCCGGTATGGGCCTGTCCATCCGTGAGTTTAGTAGGGTTTAGTATATATAGGTGCTTGCATGCATCTTAGAAACTAACGATAGAATAGAACGATCAGAGTATTATTCAGCAAGTTTATTGTTATCGTTCTTGTAACCCTAAAATCCTCTACAGTGGAAGTTCTTAGTCAAGCTCTGCTGAGGATTGTTTGATCTAATCATTCGACATATTTTGATCCACACTTGTGTTATTTATTGTTTTTGTGTTCATCGCAATACCTGTTACAAAGATCTAATCGATCTTCAAGTTTGTTTTATAACTTACCATACCTCATGAATATAGCCACATGCAACATAGATTAGATAATCCTTCGATTAAAAGACTTAACCCTATAACTGTTGGACTCAGACAAGAGTTGCGCAATAGGTTCAAATTCATCACTCTGAGATTATCCTGCCTATGCCACATGTGACTTAGCATATTCACTTAGTAGCTAGCTCATATTGCTAAAAGTCCTACAAAGCACAAAGAAAGCAACATTCGAATAATGGAAAACTAACCAACATACCTCAATCAAACCATTATATCCTCTAATCAGGAATCTGTACTAGCATGCAATTCGAAGGCTCATACAATCAGGCATAAATTAAACAGGCCATCCTACCACTGGTTGATCAGTTCTAGCATGCAAATCTACAAGCTCATATAAGCATACAAAGGCATATCTCCTAGATCCTTAGCTCGAATCTAGCATGTGAATCACATAATCGTATCATATCACATAACAAACATGTATTGGTATTTTAGGAACCACATACTTGGGCTCAGTCGATTGCACACATCACACCCCTTTCTTTGCATAGAAATTCCTTTGTCATTAAATGTATATTTTATAAAAATTTCATCAAGCCCTCAGTTTTAGTTCAGGTACACTAGAGAGTATGCCCAAATCCCTTAAAGCAAGGCTCTGATACCAACTTGTAACATCCCAAAATTTCATTTTTTTTAATATGACTAAAACAAATTTGTAACTTCGTTCACACATTGAAAAGCATTTTAAATAAAACATTTATCAGAGTTCATTCCCAGAAATCACATATTGTGGAAAAACATAGGTGTATACGTTGCGATCGTCACTAGCTACTTTATTGAAAACTGGAGGTACCTGAAACCAAAACTGAAAACCGTAAGCACGAAGCTTAGTGAGTTCCTGAAATACCACATACCATACATATCAACATATTGCCTAGCATATATCGGTGCCGGCCTACCCATTTAATCTCTTTCAACCGGATACTGTCTAGCATCTAATCACATAAATCACAAACTGCCATACATAACCATTAGCCATACATATCATACATATATCATAATCAATAAAGATGCTATGTGCCGATACATAGTGTCGCTATTATGCCACGGGCTGCCGCGTGGTTGTTCTTGAAAAGTCGGGGGCTACCCCATGGGTCTTACAGACAAGTGCCAAGAGTCACCTCTTGGTCTTCCATGCAAGCATCACAATGACAACTAGCATACATATTACTCTACTTAGCTAATTATCATACTGTGCGCTAGGAGCCACCTCCTGGTCGTTCATACATAATGCCTTGGGCTCACCCCAGGGTCTTCCTACCATACATAATAACATACAGTATGCCAAGAGCTGCCTCCCAGTCTTTCATACATAATACCTAGGGCTAACCCCTGCGTCTTCCTATAGTACATAAACCAAATGGGCTGACATTGGTGCCTTTGACCCATACAAACAGTGGGGAGACTCACCTCAAAAGCAGAAGCTCTCCGGAAGAAATCCTTAGCTCCTATCCCGACAGCTTTCCGAGGTATCAATACTAGAACCAGATAAAATCTTAGTTAATTGGCCAAAACCCTCAAGTTTTGCACAAGGTTAAACTTGGTAAAAAGTCAACGGTTAACAAAATTTAAAGTCAACAAATCGAACTTCAAGTTGAGTATGCCCAGCGTACTCAGCTCATACGCATGGCGTACTTACTAACCAGAATTAGGACCCCATACGAGTACACGCAGCATACTCGAAGATACGCCCGACCTACCCAGCCAAATGGAACTTTTCCATTATGTACTTAATCTCTTAACTCCTTTCATCCAACATTAAGATCTAGTCCCACAACATCATTCTAAGTCATAAAGTTTCCACCTTTATGACTTTCCATGTCTAGAAAAGGTCCAAAAGCTAGAACGTTAACTTATTAATCCATTAAGACATCACGATACTCTCATGGAAGGTATAGAAGGATCAAGATTACATTTTTATGGATCCGAAAAGCTCCATAAGGAATAAAGCTTCCAACTTTATCCATTAGAATGGTCCAAACCACAAAGTTCTAGCCTTTAAGCATAAAATAGGACCAAAAGTGCATATTTTTCAACTTAATGGATTAAGTCCAGGTCTCCAACCTTCAGATCTAAATGACAATGTTGTTTAGATGGATAAAGTTTCCAACGTTATCCATAACAAGGTCACAAACTTTCAAGATCTAAACTTTATGCACTAAAATAACTTAAATCTCATAAGATCCTAAACTATCTAGATCTAACTAATGCATCATCAAGATTCAAAGTTTATACCTCTAGAAGATAGATCAAGGTGAACGAAGTCCAAATCTACAACCTCCAATGAAACCAACACTTCTACAAGAAGTTCCTTCTTCTCCAAGGTGCACCTTGCATACTCTAAAGAACTCAAAATCACCTTCTTTTAGCTTATAAGTCTCATCTAAGGTTAAGGTTTCATGAAAGGGGTGTTGGAGGGGTAGAGGTTGATATTGGAGTGGTTTTGGGGGAGTTAAGGAGCTTAAATAGGGCTTAAACCACAAAAAGTAGGGTTTTGGCACTGATTGCGTATGTCTAACTTTCTCATGGTATGCCCAAAGTACTCATGATTCCATTAGTACACCCAACATACACCTTTTGTATGCCCAGTGTACTCAATTTCGCCCCAAACCACCCAAACTTCAAACGGTCATAACTTCTTCATTCTAACTCCATTTTCGACATTCTTTACATCTGCTGAAAGGTACTGAGGAGCTCGATAACCCTATCTAATTACTTTTGAATTAAAACACATGGAACTAAAATCCATAATTCATAAAAGAAGTCTGAAAAACTACATTCCCATTTTACCCTTTGACTCTAAACTGCAAACTGAACTCTTACGTCACATATCTACATTATCCACATCCAAATGGGCCTAAATCTTACCTTTTCAAAGGCCCCATTCTTTATTCGGAATAGGGCATTACACAAGTTTGGATCCTTTTGACTCGTAGGTTACAAAGATTCTCTTGTTCTTGGTGAACATAAATTTTGGAATCAGTCTGCAAAACCTTAATGATTAAAGACATTCTCTCTCTTTTTTTACTATGAATTGTGTTTCTGTTTGACTTGGTTGATCTTGTTTCCTCTCTTTTATAAACATTGGCAGGAGATACACATGTTAGAAAAAGGAAGTTCATTTATGGTCATTAAATTCAAAAGATTTGATGGATCAAGTCTTTATCATAATTCTGAAAAAGCTACATAAATATTGCTTTTAGAATATTTCCTTGTTTGACTAATATTAAGTGATGTATGGCTTTGGGTGATGATGATTATGATGATTTGATTATTGATGACACCCCACCAAATTCTCCAAATGATATTCCTCCTCCTCCACCACCACCATCAAATCCACATCCACCCTCATCATCAAGTTTACCTCCACCATCTACAAATCTTCCTCCACCATCTGGTTCTCCTCCTCAATCTGATGCTGCCAAAAAGGGGGAGAATAATCAAGAGAGTCATGATCAGCAAATGCAAATGATGGTGATTGCACCAACTCCATCGCAGCCTGAGATTCATCAAACTGGAAGAGTTGAAGTTGACCTTCAAAAGGAAATTGTTGTTGCTGACATTCCAGACACTGGTACAAAAATTGATGATCAGCCCATTACATTCTCTGGTGATCAACCAGTTACTGATGATTATGAAGGGTTTCTTAAACTAGGATTCATGCCACCAATTGTTGTTCATGTTGTTCCTTTGAATTTCATCTACCCTGATTCATACTTTGAGGGGGAGATTCCTCAAGAAACTAATAATGACATTGATGCTGATCAACACAATCCTTAGGGAGAGCTCAATCTTCAAAAAAGTAAGCCTTTATTCTTAAGGAGATCTCATGACACTGAAGTTGGAATTTCTTCTACTCATGATCCTTCATCGCTTCCTCCTTCCAAGAAAAGCAAGCTCATTTTTATATGAATGAATTGGACAAAGTATGGGGTATAACTATTGATGAAGTTAGAGAAATCATGATAGAGAATAATGCTGCTACTCGAGAAAAGAAAAAAGCTAGAAAAGGAACATGTATGTCTACCAAACTTGCTCAAGCTCTTGCCTCCGCTGAAGAAAGTGCTGATGTTCAAAGCACAAATGATCAAGTCAATAAAATTCAGCTCTGCAATAATAGTGTGGAGAAACAACATAGGGTTTCAGAGCTAAATGACTGGATTGATAGAAAGAAGTTTGGAGACATCTTGACTCGTTGAGCAAAGGTTGTTCCTATTATCAGGGTGAGATGCACAAAACAACAGAACGATTCTTTAAAGCTTTAATTGGTCAGGAAGAAGACTGAATTTAAGTACATGGAATTTATATTTACTCGTGAGCTAGTTAAATTTTATTACAAAGAGTGGATGCAAATTCAATAAATTATTGACAAACACAAGGGTATTCATCCTCAGGAGGTGAAGTTGGCAATTCTACAGCTACTCATCAAAGTCAAGAAGTTGAACCTTGTGCCGTTAGTTGGTCCATAGAGACCATCCTCCCCAAGAGGAACAGGCTCTCCTAGACAATTGAAGAATACCAAGTTTCTTCTTACTTATGGCACTAGGTACATCAACAATGAACTACTAGTAGGTGTTGAACCGGTTAAGTATATGTTCATTCGAGAACCAGAGCATGGCATTTTCTATCTTGACTAACAAAATCACATGTTCTTTCAATGCACTGATGATCCTGCTGCTCCCACTGAACATTTGTTTCATCTTCGTTTGGAAGGACTTAGTCATTTTGAACTGGAAAATTGATATTGTGTGTTGATCCCTCTAGAACTTATTAAACTATTGCAAGAACTTCAAATTGATGAATTCAAATGGATTAAGCTTGAGATTTTGAAAGAAGCTGACAAGTTCTACAAATGTTCTTTTGATGCCTCTAAAGAAGAAGTTTAGTTTTTACATCATCAAATAGGGGGAGATTGTAAGGTCACCCCTCAAGATTTGATGAGTCAAACACTCTATACGCCAGGGCCAGCATCAACGTCTACATCAGCATCAATGCCTCAAGTATCGCCAGCATCAACATGATGATAGCTATTTTATGTAATCTTTTGTATATTAGGTAATGATACAGATAAGTACATAATAGATAGTAGATCTTATATCGTTGTTATGAAGATCGGTTCATAGTATAAATTAGATACAATCCCTTCAATCAAGGGATATATTTGTGTAGATTACTATATATTCAACATTAATGTGAAACCTTAATCTTTCTACGGCTTGGTGTCATAATCGTCTTGGTGACCGTCTACGTGACAACCCATTTCTTGGTGAAAGGCAATTTGTTGAATTTGTTGTGTTATTTACTTTTCTTTTCTTTAATCGGTTGGTAATTTGTTGAATCGACATAAACCTTGAACAATAATAGTTCAGAAATAAGAAAAATAGACATAAAGCTTTATATTTTCCTTCATTTTTGGATCCACTTGTATCTAGCTTCATACATACCATTGGCATGGTTAGTTACTAGCATGCAGTCAATCAAGGCAGTCATATGTTGTCACCTATTGCGTTGGCCAGTTGAAGGCATGCCAGTAAAGCTTTATATTTTTCTTCATTTTTAGATGTCCAAAAATTGAATTTTAAAGCATAAGTACCCTCCTCTATAATGCCCACAGAATTAGACTAGGCATTTAAGATATGATATAGGTTTACAAATAAGAAAAATTGGAAAAATCAACCGAATCGTCCATAAAACGTAAAAATAAGTGCTCCAAAACACACACACACATATACATATATATATATATATATATATATATATATATATATATATATATATATGTGTGTGTGTGTGTGTATGTATGTATGTATGTATGCATGTGTGTGTGTGTGTGTATATATATATATATATATATATATATATATATACTTTGAAAGTATATGTCGACGTGATCCAGAAAATATGAATTTCGTAAAAGTCCGAAATCATATAAAGGAGATATTAATTTTATAAGATATAAAAATCAATCACATAACTAAGACTATTAATATCAAAAGGTACAAAGAGAATGGTTGACTTTTGGGTAAAGCCGCCGAAATTAAAATTGTACTATTTAAAATAGGTATTTTTGTAAAAGGAACACCAAAATCAGACTCCGTACGAGAAAATTATAATTTTTGCAAAATCATTAAATAATACAAAAATAAGGGATAAAAATAAATTCATAATTAGCCTATGGAGCCAAAATGAAAGTTTTATTACTCGTTGACAGCTACATGTCGGAAAAAAAAAAGAACGTCAAAAATGGAGCCCTTATAAAGAATTTATGGAATTTACAAATTCTGTGTTTTACACCGCGTGCGGTGAGTGCCGGGTATGCGACGCGTGCTTCTAGAAGGTGAAATCGCAAACCACAGAGAGCTTGACACATGAGACAAAATAGTTGGGGAGACGTCACCTTCAAATGCACTACATTCAAATTTGGCTATAAGTAGACCATTAGCCCCCATTTGACATTCATACCTCTTTAATTCATTCCTCTCGTGTTCCTTTAAATTTTAACCTATTTTCCCTAAGTTATAGTCTGCGAAAAAGCTTTACAATCCCTGAAGTAGTAATAGCTAGCAAGTAGAAGCTCTGCTAGTGCAATTTCCGAACCTCTGTCAAAGAAATCTCAATAAGTTACGCAAAACTCTCATTCTTTCAGTGTAACATATATTTATGCTCATAGTCGTTATTATGAACCTATAAATAAGATTTCTCAATAATTCCAGTTATAATAATGATTGATCTACTTACGTGACAGGTGTCTAGAATGGACATGTTGCCTTGGTTGTTGGATTTCTGAAAGGCTATATGCCAAAATGATCCTGACTCCCAACCGTCCTACCTGGTTGATCCTTACTTGATAGATCTTGATATATATATTAGGTTCAGTGAGGAATCTACACTATATTGAGTATATTGCCAGGATTATAAAACTAGAATAAGACTTAGTGTTATACATTTATATCATTGAAAGTGGTAAGGTGAGGTTCTACCCAAATTCCGAGGCATCCACTTTTATCAAGTGAGTGTGTAGTTACCTTCATCTTACATATGGATATGAAGTATCTAGATATTTACATGCTTTATGTGCTTATTATTTGTGTCAAGAATGTTATGTGTTTGATAAAATAATATGAGATGACATTTAAATTGAGTTAATCGTATAAGTATTATACACTTATAAATATTTATTGGGAAGTGATAGGGGATATTATATAGGAGATGATCGATAGGTGATGGTAGATAGGTAATGATAAATAAGAGATGACTAGGATATGCCATAACATTGACTTGCGACGTTGCGATATAGTCATCTACCAGAATATAGATGGTGACCACTGACTAATATAAACAAGTCATGTGGAAACACTAGCAGACTCATAACCTATAGGTGATGAATTATGAGTTTAGGTAATGTAGTAACTATGTATCCATGGGATGATACTTGAACCCTTATTGGACACGTATTGGGGGAGTAATCCTTGAAACAGTATTGCTTATGCAATTTCGGCGATGATCCTTAGGAAAAGTACTTAGAAACTAACATATAAGGAAATGTGATGTAGACAATGATAGGTAAATGCGATGTAGGTGATGACCCTTAGGATAAATCCTTAGGGAAGAATAAATAATAAGTCAGGGATTGGTAATTGGGTTAATTGTTTGATAATTAAGCATACTAACTATATGATTGTAGGTTGAAAACCCTATGTACTCACTAGGTTTTCCAACCTGGCCTACTCAGTTATTTGTATCACATGTATCGATGCCAAGATACATTTCACTGAGAGATTAAAGGAGATATAGATCATTAGTATAAATTAATGTAAGGTCTATTTATGTTTATGTTTTGTATCAGTTATGACATCCCATGTTTTGAAAGATATCAATATCGAAAGTTTTTTCGGAAATGTTTAATGTTAATATTATCTCACATTGAAATATTATTTTTGGGTCCAATTCCGCAACAAACTAAATACTTTGTATTAAAGTAAGCGTAAATAATTTTTTTAAACTAATCGTAAAATTGTTGATGTCACGGTTGGTATGGGAGCATTAGTTTGAGTGAACTAGAAATTGTAGGATTTCCAGACTTAAACTTAGAATGCTAAGAAATGATTGTGAGGAGTGTATCTATTTTATCTTTGGTAGTACACCGAATTGACAAAAGCACTAGCTCACTTAAGGATAAGATGTCTAATTTGCTTTTATGTGCTAAATGGTTTGCATTATAGCATGCCTTAGGCTTTTTATCCAGATTAATTTAAGGTATGTTTCCGACCTAGAATTATGAAAGCTTATGTGTTTAGGTTTCTAAACATTTAAATATGGTATTAGAACTGACATATAACTTTTTGGAGTGATAAGGAAAATTACACGACTAAACCTTCCTTGTCTAAATTTCTTGTCTCGAATGAATAGTTTGGTATAAAAAATATCATGGTCAGGACACGTAGTGGATTAGGAAAAATTAATAGAAAATGTCAGCATGAGCCCCATGTAATCGAGCAAGCACATTAAACAATTTTGGTAGTTGAACCTGTTATGACGACAATCATCAGAGCTCTGTTAGCTAACCAGAGTGAGGAAGTGAGACGACTCATCCGAGAGAATGGAATAGAACACACTGTGCCTATTGTGGAGCCCGAATTGAATGAAGGTCACTCGGAGGAAGGATACTATACCAGGACCGTGAGTCAAGCTAAACCGAAAATGTTTATAGGGAACAACCGCAAATTTATGACCTGTAAGCCCACGTCTTTTACTGGAAAAGAAGAACCAAGTGGAGTTATGGATTGGATATATAAGATGGACTAGACTTTCGTCACCTACGGTTGCATAGGAAAGTTGCAAACCACCTATGCGGTGAGACAATTTAAGGGCTTAGTTGTTTGCTGGTGGAACACATTGGGAAAGATAATAGGCCCAAACAAGCCATTGCAACAGACATGGGCAGAGCTCCTGGTGCTTTTCAAGCGAAAGTATTCTTCTACTCGGAACCTACTAGAAGTGGAGAACAAATTCTAAAATTAGAAAAAGGGGAGTTCGACTGTGAAGGAGTACGCCAATGTTTTCACCAATAAAATGAAGTTCGACCTTCATATTGTCCCAAAAGAACTACCCATGATGGATAGATACGCCAATGGGCGACCATGGGAGTAAATTATGTTGGTTATGCAGACAACTACCTTTGAAGTAGTAGTCTGGACTGCAAAGTCTATGGAAGGTGTGATTAAACAGAGAACCGCCGATAGGAAGGGTAGATTCTCACAAACTGACCCCGACGAAAGGAAGTCTGGGGGAAATGGTGACAGAAGGTGGTGCGAAAAGTTCAAGAAGAAGCACTCAGGAAGGTGCGGTGGGAAGATGACCTACTATAAGTGTGGAAGGACAGGTCAATATTCTACAGATTATACAATCGATGACAAGAAGTGTTATGAATGTGGAGATGATGGGCATATTTCAAAGAATTGCCCAGAGAAAAACAAAGCAGTAAGACTAAATATTCTACCAAATCCAAAAGCCAGGGCATATCATATGATCTTTGATGCAGAAAGATGTGAAGCGGATGTCACATGAGAGAGAAGCAAGACAAGAAATTCTTATCTTGTAAGTGTTTAGATAGTTGTGTTGCCTGATGTAATAGGTGTAATGTATAAATAATTAAATTGTAATCGTTTTTAGAAGTAATGAAATTCCTAAATTATGTTATGTGTTTTCTGTTTGATTTCCTTTTTATGATAACTTAGTGAATTGCGATATAATACTTGGGACGAGTATGAGTAGGTGTGAAACGTAGTAGAGACCTATACTACCGGAAGCACTAGACTCACACATGGATCAAGGAAATTCAAAAGGTTACTATGTCTCTAAGTAGTTGAGCTATTTTATACATTTCCATCATTACATTTGTTTCGGTAATGACTACGAAGATAATTATTATTCCAACCCTAGTGGTCATACAGAATTGAGTCCGATTAATCTACGAAGTAAGATCGACGTATCATCCGACTTTAATCGAAGAGATCAACAGAGGTATCGTGTTCACCGTTAAGATCAAGCAACCTCTACCTAGAAGTGCTACATGATAGAATTTATTATATCACACTAGTACATGAAGGAAGGTATCCTCCATGTAGGATTATGACTCACAGAGACCTGAGTCTATCTGTTGCATTATTCAATAAGAGGTCATTAGTGTTGGATTAGTGTCTAAGTCCATAACTATTTTGGTATGTACTTGACCCGATGGTGCATGGTCCTTTTGGGTTGCCTTCACCAAAGCAACTTGATAGGATGAATTATGGACAGAAAGGATTAAATATGACTTATTAATGTATTATGAGAATAATATATTAAAGGAGAAATCATATTGTTTAATTAATATTAGTCAATTATTAATTGGTAATTAGTTTTGTGACTAAAAGAGATTAAATTAAACTTAAGGGACTGGAATTGTAATTATAAGATAATTGCAATTTGGGCCATGGATTGTCTTAAATCAAGAGGTGGACGAATTCTTATGGGAAGCCCATAAGGAAATCGTCCAAGGGCTTGATTAAAGGAGTCTATGGGTTGCTTAGGGCTTAAGCAACCAAATTAGGGTTTCCTTGTTAGATAACCCTAATAGCCTCACTATATATAGAACCCTTAAGGCTCAAAAACGTGGGGGAACTTCTTTTCTAGGGTTAGAACACGTTTTGGGCAGCCTCCATCCTCTCTCCTCTTCATCCTCTTGCTTATGGTGTTTGTAAACCATTAGAGGAGTGACACTTGTGACTCTAAGCCTTCCAAAGCCAATTCAAGGAGGAATTGGGATTGTTATTGCTACATAACAGTCAAGGTAATATCATAAACCTAATTATATGTTAATATTGATTTCCATATGCTAGAATTAGGGTTTATAGTCTTGGATTCAAAGCATGTACAATAGAGAAACCTAGATCCAAGCATTAGGGTTTGTTTGAGCACATAGGATGTCTTAGGACCAAAACCCATTAGTGGTATCAGAGACTAGACTGGTTTCAATTGTATTGATGCATTACATGTTCAAAAAATTCGATTTTTGAGTTTCTGGAGGCTGGACTCGCCGAGTCCATAGCTGAACTCACCGAGTCCATAGCAGACTCGACGAGTCAACTCGTCAGTTGGGGATATTTTCGCGATTTCTTGTTGTTTTTGCTTATAGATAGTTACCTTATCATGTTAGATCAATATAAATCTGATTTTATGATATATTTGACTATATTATTGATCTAATTGAAGATATTTATCAATTAATAAGATAATTGTTTCCTTATGTGATAATTGATTAATTATTTTGACTAAATTGATAAATTGTTTTGCAAGAAATCATTAAATAAATCAAATATGGATAATTATGTGATTAATTGTTAATTTAGATTATTTGTTATTTGATCCTTGTTGTTATGAAAAGTTTCATATTTTCCCCTTAGGTTTTATAGTTTAAATTTGAACCCAAAAGTTTTGTTGTTTTGAAATTTAAATAGTTAAAACCCTAATGCTTTGAAATGTTTCAAAACTTGCCCTCAAGTTTTGGAATTTAAATTTTGATTAAATGGTTTAATTTTGATGTATATTTAAATTCTAAACCCTAATGTGTTGAAATGTTTCAAAACTTGCCCTCAAGTTTTGGAATTTAAAAGTTGATTAAAAGTTTAATTAGGAATGTTAAATTCTAAAACTCTAGTATTGTTTTGAAAAGGTTCAAATTACACCCTTATGGTTTTATTAATTAATTAAGGTGTATAATTAAAGGAGGTTTAATAAATCCATAAAAGTTTAGGTTTACAATTTAATTGAATTAAAAGTATGATTGTTAAATTAGACCACCTAGTAATTTAAAAGTGTAAAATATACCCTATACTATATATATAACATTAAAAGTCTAACATTATATATATATATATATATATATATATATATATATATATATATATATATATATATATATATATATATATATATATATATATGTATGAGTAAAAGTCAGTCTTACCGTTAGTAGGCCTCATTCACGAAGCTGGTCTATAAGGGGTGTTTAAGGAAATTGCCTATAAAATAGCGATTGAATGGGTATCCACTTTTACCCACCGCACTCTTGACTAGTGGAGGGTCGTTGTAACGTCTATGTTTCCGGGCTTTCCATTTTTAGCAATGTAATAGTCTAGGTTAACCTTTGTAACCCGTTTTGAAATAATAAGATTGTATTATTTGAGTATTGTGTGTTTTGTGCTTAATTGCTTAATTATGTGGTTTGATTAATTAAGAATAAAAATAAGCGTCAAAATTTAAGTGTAAAATAAACTTAATATCTTTGATCTATGTTGTAGTAGTTGAAACGAGGTTTCCGAATATATATAGAACGCCCAAATCTGACTTCGTATGAGGAAGTTATGATTTATCGAAGTTCCGGCTTAGCGGTATGCAGCCTGTTTTACTCAATTTGAGATCGAGGAGTTTTTAGCCGAAGCACTCTAAATGAGAATCGAAGATCTCATTGTTGGTATCGAAGCGATAAAAAGTTAGGAGAGAACGGACGTCAAACGAAGAAGTTATGAATTTATAACGAACGTTTATGTCCCGGCCTACTAAAAATAAATAATAAAAATAAATCAAAATTAGCCGACGGAGTCTAAACGAAAGTTGTAGAGCATGGTCTCACCTTTCCGGGGATATAAAGAACGTCGAAAACGGAGTTCGTATGAAGAAGATATGAATTTCCGAAGTTTATTAAATATTTTGTATTTATATTTAAATGGAAATTCGGAAGCATTATCCGAAGACGAGTCACCGGTCTGATCCGAGGTACGTCCCGCGTACTCCGAAGAGTGTCGACACTTCGGATGACGCATGCCATGACGATTTTCGAGCCCTGTACTCCCCGCGTACAGGCGTACGCCCCGCGTACTCCGAGGCTCCAGCCTCCTATAAATAGGACCCGAAGGCAGCCGAGTCTTTCGTTCATTTTCTCTCTTCTCTCTCCCGTTTTGCATCGTTTTGCGTGCCAGAAACATCCCGAAGTCCTGGTATTATTCTCTAGCCCCGAGGCAAGTCCCGAGATCCCGAAGATCCTGAGAAGTGCGGTTCCCGAGCCGAAGCTTTGCCCGCGAGAAGTTCGATTTTTGAAGAGATCTTCCAGATCTGTTGTGGATTACTACTTTTGCAAGTCGTAGTGCTGTCCGATCATCTTCTGATCAAGTGAGTGTATACTACCTTTCATAAACACGATAATAATACAAGTATGGTTCGAGTGTATCAAGTATATTGTTGTTTATAGGTGTGAGTGTGTAGTTTCTTTCTTCCAAATACAATAATATGAAGTATTTTATATAAAATACGTGCTATGTGTATATATTTGGTTGTGTTATGTGTGAATGTGTATTCACTCTCTTCTATCTTATAGATCTGATTATTTCTCTATGAGATATGTGTTATGTGTGTGTGTGCCTCATCTGTTATGTGATATATGTGTTGATTAAGCATGCTATACAGGTTTTTAAACTATGTATACAAATGTATATTTTTATCTACTAATATGTTGGGTAGATAGTTGATGAGAGGCCTCGTTGTTGTTTGATTCAGTCATCTAGCGGAGTTTAGATGACGACCACATACTTATCTAGATAGTCTTGTGGAAATATTAGCAGGTTCGCCACCTGTAGGTGTTAATGAACTTGGTTGTTCATTCGCTGTACTCCATCCTCCTCATGGTTGCCTTATTTGACTTATATTGCTGAGGTACCCCCGAAGCATGTGTTGTCGCCCCGATGAAATATTCTTAGACTAGGTCCCTTATGTTGTTTTAGGGACATTAAAGTGAGAATAACGGGAATGGGTAATTGGGTTATTGTTGGTTGGTGAAAATTAAATATGATATTTATTGTAGGTTGAAAACCCTATATGCTCACCAGGCTCCCAAGCCTGACCCACTTAGTTTTAAATTGTATTACGGGTAGTGGCGGAAGGGCATGAGATGGATGAACCATCAAGTTGTTTTATTTACAAGTCTGCATATGTTTATATTTGTTATATGACTTGTAATGTATTCGTTTATACTTATTGGTCTGTATTGAAACATGACACCCCGAGTTTTGGATTATAATGAAAATACATTTCTTTATTGAAATGCTTCGGTAAACATTGTTTTATCATGTTTTGTTTTTGGGAACAAATTCCGCAACTCTTTCAATCAAAAGGATTTACTCTGAAAATATTTAAAAGCATAAATGAAAATCTGTCTTTTCTGGCCGAGATTTTGGGGATGTCACAGTTGGTATCAGAGCATTAGTTTAAGCGAACAAGGAATTTGTAGGATTTCTAGACTTAAACTTAGAATGCTAAGTGAAATTTTGAGATGTGTGTCTGTTGTGATTTAGACACGAGCACTAGTTTATTTTAGGAAAGTTGCCTAAATGCTTTTATGTGCTAAATGTTATATGTTGCCATATATGATATTATTTGTTCGGATCTATGGTCTGTTGCCAACCGGATCTAGAAACCTTATGTGTGTAGGATTCTAAGCGTACGTCTACGATATTAGAACTAGCATATAAACGTTTCGGAGTGATAAGGATGATTTGATTATCTATCATGATCGAGGATCTAATTTCACCTTATTCGGTGTGTAGATCAATATGGTGAGAACAAGAAATGGAGTTGGAAATGCTGACGAAAACAGGAATCAACCACCAGTGATTGAGCAAATACCTGTCGTAGCAGCAGCGCCTGAGCCAATAACCATGGCTGGTGTGCAATTGATGATTCAGACGATGTTGGATCGTCAGATGCATGAAACTAGACGGTTGCTTCAACAGAATCGTGAAGAACTGTCGATTCGTGTGGAAGAGCCTGAATTAAATGAAGGACACTCGGAAGGGGGAAACTTCAGTGGGTCTGTTGGTCCAGCCAACCCACCGATAGTTAGGCAAGATAACCGTGATGGAAGGAACGATGGAATGGGATGCAAGTACAAGGACTTTTTGACTTGCAAACCATCGACCTTCAATGGAAAGGAGGATCCGATTGGGATAATGGAT
The DNA here is from genome assembly GCF_002870075.4 of Lactuca sativa. Classification (NCBI taxonomy): domain Eukaryota; kingdom Viridiplantae; phylum Streptophyta; class Magnoliopsida; order Asterales; family Asteraceae; genus Lactuca; species Lactuca sativa. The sequence continues at coordinate 93,308,822 of NC_056629.2, forward strand.
TGGATCTCCGAAATGGAGCTAGCCTTCATGACGTGTGGCTGCAGAGGTAAGTTGCAAACTATCTATGCAGTGCGTCAGTTCCGAGGTGGAGCCGTTCGTTGGTGGAACACTCTAGGGAAGACTTTGAGCCCTAACGAGCCACTGCAATTGTCATGGGCGGAGTTCTTGGTGCAGTTTAAGCGCAAGTTCTGCTCGGCTCAAAATCTGTTGGAGTTGGAGAACAAGTTCCTGACATTGACTAAAGGCAGCATGTCAGTTGATGAATACACCAATAACTTCACCGATAAGATGGAGTTTGCCTTGCGTATCATTCCAGACGAGCTGACAAAGGTGGATCGGTATGCGAAGGGACTTCCATGGGAGTACGAGGTGCCAGTACGTCAGGCACTTACTCTAGAGGCAGCTATCTGGGCTGCCAAGTCTGTGGAGAACATGATCAAGGGGAGAACCACCGACAAGGCTGATGTTGGTGAGAAAATAAAGTTTGATGGAACATCTGGCTCCGGTAAGAAAGGAAAATTTTCAAAATCTGATTCGAAAAAGTTTGGAGGAAAATGAGGCGAAGCAAAGTGGTGTGATAAGTGTAAGAAAAAGCACTTTGGGAAATGTAGCGAGGATGTGACCTGCTTCAAGTGTGGAAAGGTTGGACATTTTGCCAATGAATGTCCGAACAACAAAAGGATGTGTTTTGGGTGTAATGAAGAGGGGCATATTTTGAAGGACTGTCCAAAGAAGAAGGAGGCAGCAAAGCCCAACATTCCACCAAAGCCGAAGGCGAGGGCCTTCCAGATGACACTTGAGGCTGCAAAGGATGAAGCTGATGTCGCTTCAGGTACCTTTCTCGTAAACGAATTACCTGCTCATATATTGTTTGATTCTGGAGCCAACTACTCCTTTATTTCGCATGAGTTTGGTAGAAAGCTAACTTTGCCTGTTGATAGACTAGATAATGCTTTATTAGTCAAAGTAGCTAGTGGAAAGTTTGTACCTGTTAGCCATCGTATGAAAAACATCTTAATCGACCTTAATGGGAGTAACTTCCGCGAGGCGTTATTGCCTATCGAACTTAATGGTTTCGACATCGTCTTGGGAATGGATTGGCTTAGCGCCAATGATGCCGAAATTTTATGCAAGAAAAAGATAGTTAAAGTAAACCCGCCTGGAGAAGATTCGTTTATGGTGTATGGGGACAAATACAAAGTGAATTCTGGAATCATTTCCCTAATGAAAGCCAGAAAGTGTTTGACCAACGGATGTACATCATATTTAGCATTCGTGATTGATGCTAAGAAACAAAAGAAAGTGATGCAGAGTATTCCAGCGGTGTGTGATTATCCGGAAGTATTTCCCGAAGATCTTCCTGGATTACCACCTGATAGACAAGTGGAGTTCAGAATAGACTGTTGGGTTTTGAGCATTCTAACACTCCTAAGTGTACATGCAACCTTAAATACCTTGGATCTATGTTTTCTCTATTATACATGCAAATAAGAACTTCCAAGCTATTATCCTAATCTAGCATACAAATCAATGAATGTAACAAGATAGAATACATACCTTTTGATGTAGCTTGATGTCTTCAAGCTTTAAGAGCTTAGCCCCAATAGTGTGGAAGCCTCAAGTGGAATCACAAATCACCAAGACACCTTGGAATACTTTAGAGAATATGATTACTTGGTTCTCTCTAGTGAAATTGGCTAGCCCTTCTTTAGTGTATCCACACTAGTGGCCAATTTCACCAACCAAGGACATCTTTATATAGTATGGAGAATAGGGTTAAACCCATGACCTTTCATTTCATATGATCCATGGGTTAAACACTCCAGACTATCCATGAAAGCTTAGCCCAACCTAAATGAACTTGGCCCATTCCATATATACAAGAGTCCATATTTAATTAGTTCATTTTGATCACTTAATTAATTCTAAATTAATTCTTGATCAATACTAATTAAATAATATGATTCCATATTAATATATTAGAACTTATAATATATTAATATTAATCATAAACATACTATTCTCAAAAGATTATCCATATAAATTGTGTCGGTGAAGTGCAACCCAAATGGACCATGCTGGGTCGGGTCAAGTACATACGAAATATAGTTATGGACTTAGACATTAATCCAACAGTCTCCCACTTGGATAAGTCTAAAACTATTATTGCATATGACTTCAAACCTAACAGGCAATCGTAGCTCTTAAAGCCGCTGTCGAACTCTGACCTTGTCGGTGAACTCTGACCTTTGTCAATGACTTGTCCATTAGATAAGGGATCATATATTCCTCCATTCTAGATATCATATGGACTGAGACATGGATTATAATCATTCTCTCTGTCCATTTGTTGTTTTCCGATTTGCGATTTATGACGACTGACTAATTGAACAAATCAAATCAGTCCTGGCGCGGCCGAGCACTTCCATTTGTCATCATCAAATCATCGAGGGGCCCACAGATATTGCTTTTATCCCGAAGGTAAAAGGAACGGATAAACTTCGACTCATATGGCTTGTTCTACTACTTGTTGAATCATACACAAAGGCACGTTTTATAACACCAAGTTACCGTATGCGTTTTCGTGCAATCAATGTACTATCAACTCATAGTAACAACTCATATATCTAGGTTTGAAGAATATAAGATATTATCATCTCATGATCACTCGTGATAAAATCCATGAAGTGATTCCAATGAGCGCAGGTTGAATCCAATACTCAGAACTTATGAGCACTCATGAGTGTTGTAGCCCTTTGTCCAACACCTTAGACCTCTACAAGCCAACCCATGACAGTCTTAATTCATATCTACTTCCAACATATGACCGACTGTGGATGGTTTGAATAACTTAGTCATTCCGGAAGAATAACCCAGTTTATTCGGGAAGTCAAAACATGCAAAATGAAAAACAATAATAATTGAATCCAATATGGTATCAACCCTTTGAACATAAATAAAACACCTTTTATTTATCACCATATGATTACACAATATTCATTGTATACTGTTTCAGCTATCAACTTTATTCTTGAATTTAAAACAATAGTTGTCCCATGCTCCAAGCATGTACACTATGTTTTCTTAAACACTAGTCATGCCACACACCAAGTATGCATACTATGTTTGTCTATGATCTTTACTTTGTGAACTAGATCAATTGAACATAGCTTCAATGATTCTCTTTTCACACTCCCAAATCCTTACTGCAAATGCAAGAATTCCAAATTCATGCCATTTACTGAAATCTGTTAGATTCTAAACTTATATGCATTGATACTCTTGTAACGATTATGCACAAACTCACAAATACTTGGCAACAATCATTACAGAGTATTCCAAAGGAGATCAACTCCTTGGAAATATCCTTCTTGCATTAAGTTTCCTTAATCTTACACAGATTGAAAATTCTAACTTTGAAACATTTCCAGATTCCATTTTGACTATCACTTCTAAAAAAGAGTTGCCTCCTTATAGATTATGTCAATATGGTCCTTCCAGAATTATCACTATACTTCCAACTGTCCTTGAGCAAGCAATCTTTGGTAAACCTTAGATTGTCCTCGACAATTGTTTAATCCTTTTAGTCATATCCAGTTCTAAACCTTTTCCCTTCTTAATGCCCCAGGCATTTGGAAAATTTTAGAACGGATGATTATAGCACATATAATCGATCCTATATCCGAAGCATATGGGACACGATTCATGATGTCTCACATAAAGACTAAACCAGTCTTTTGCTATAATATGTCCATTTCAATTTGCCAAGTTCTCATAATTCAGATTATGAAAAGGGATGCCGTAATCATAACCGAATTTTAGAATGCAAATAATGGACCCATATACAGAATTTCCTTATGTTGAACCATTCCAACATGAAATTCATATATATATCCATGACTAAATGATTAAAACCTCACGATCTAAGCTTATAGATTTGAGATGAAGTATAATTTCCTCTCCTTTAATTATAGCAAAACAACTCTTTCCCAATTGAAACTTTTGTTTTCTATAATTAACATTGCTAACTTGCAATACTTATCATAATTATCATGCTCCCACTAACATGATGATTATTAGCATATCACCTATGCTCCCACTAGCTTTGACATGTACTCAGAAATCAGTTGGACTTCTAGAAATCAATACTTCATTGACTTTCTTACCAAAGTTCAGATTTCTGATGCTAGATTGTTTTGATAAAACTTTATTAAAATCATACACCTTCCCTTAGATAGCACACTTGTGTGTCTAAACAATTATGAAGAGGTATACCGTAATCATAATGGTTAGACCTTTTTGTCATTTCTCACAAGTCCAGGTTAGTGTGCCGGTAAACCACACACGCTCCACTAACGACTTTGAGAATGCAAATATCACAATTCCTATTTAGCTAAAATCTACTTAGTGAAAGTGTTTCCTCACCATCATTTTCATGAATCGGAGAGAAACCTTAGGACACTTAGATTTAATGGTGTATGTGTTCTTATCCATGTGAATTGTCAAAACCATAGTCACAAGACAAGGATAATGACAAATCCAAACTCATATGGATTGAACTCAATCTTAACTTCTTGCCACCTGGCAGCTCAAGGGCCTGCCATTGCTTCCAAGTTGTTATGCAACACATTGAGAACTCTAAGAACTCATATGCAAAGCCACCTTTAACTGGAATGGGCACAGAATATGTCAACACGATAGGTTATAAACGTCAAGTCGTGTGCTAGTGAAGAACTTCAGGTTTATTCTTGATTAGTTCTTGAGACTTTAAAGACCTTTAAGAATCCCACTGTCCTCTTGATCTATAAGACTCCCTTGTCAAACATCCAAGAGATAGTACGGATTCTAATCAAGACAAACACTTCACACAATTGGCTTAAGTTGGTCTTTGTTTTCTCCAAAACATCACAACTTACCAATTTCAAATGTACAAGAGTACAAAACTTTTACTCTTACATTTGAAAAGTGTTTTAAACCTTCTTTAAGACACGTCACTCAAGTTACAATCTTGGAGTATGACTCTAAGACTTGTATTGGAACGAAGTATGACTCATCTTCTTGATTTAACCACTTCAACAATTCAAATTCCTCTTCTTAGTCATAAGAATGCAATAAGATTTCCTTAGAGAACTAATTGTGCTATGGTTTCTTAATCATTAAGATGATCACAAAACTGATACTAAAGTACTCTCCCATCTTTTCAGATTTGAGAAACTTTTATCCTTCTGCCATTTTGATTCTTCTTATTCGCTCTGCCATACATTGGAACCTTTTCCAATGTCTTAGAGTTACACTTAAGCTTGTAAGTATAATCATATTTACTGAGCTTTAGTAAACTATGACGAATAGTCTTATCAATCTTTTGTGGTGGACTTAACCAGTGCACAAGACTATGTACTCGATCCCTTAGTCCATTACTTGACTCACACATCCATGTGACCGAGTAATTAGTCTTAATTTTCCAATACTTGAAAGTTCTCATTCATCATGCTATACAACTTGCATGATTCCAAGTTCCGGTCCAAATGAAACTTGGGTGATGAGAATCTTTCCTTATTTGGTAAATATAGACATTACCACAAATGAAAGAATCAACTTCATATTTCCACTCTTGCTCTTAATGGAATCACATAAGCAACAATTTTTCCTCAAATGCCATTGTAAGGATATTTTAAAATAAATAAAATCAAAAAAATTTTCTTTTATTTTAAAACTTTGCGTAAAAACTTATCCTTACAATCCATATGAAAACTTGTTGTTATCTATTCCTAAGCAATATCTCATAACTCCTGAGAAGTAGCTTCAAGAATCCGATCTTCAAACTATGCGATAGAAATCCATCTATGCGATCAGATTCAGTATATTCTTTCATTAAGTTTCTTCACTTTTCTTTGATTCTTAAAACATTACCATGTGACCCAGTCACACATGTATCAAGAATCTCAGAATAGAAACTTAACAGAGTTAGATAGTGGACTTTACCTGAAGTAGAGTCAAACTTGTTGACTTTAACATCCTTAGGTAAATTTGGCAGCTTCGCAACCAATGCCCCTTCCTTTGGCAATATAAACATATGGACCCTTTGATAATGGTACATGAGACTATCATAGAATTAGCTTTTTCTCTTTACCATTTGGTCAACCGAGTTGACTATGGCCGATCCCTTTCCATTGGGAAGAGAATGCTTTCCGGGATTTCCTGTGTCACTATTGTCAATGTCCATCAAGTTTTAAGGAAGTTGATCTTAACAAATAGATAAGATCATTAAGGGTCTTGTCATAGCCTGTTTCATAGGTGTCCCAAAGGAACTCACTATGTGACTTAGAAAGTGGTTGAACCACCAACTTTCTCAAGACTTTGACACCCACCTCTCCCGGCTTGTCAACATGTGAGTACATCTCCAAGATGTGACCACACCTAGACCTTGCCTTGCCAATAGGGCTTGAGTGACCTTAAACTTTTCAATAACTTGTGGGTTAGGGAGAATAATTGGAGGAGGAGAAAGAAGTATGATATCCATGGGACATCATCTTCATTAGGAAACCTTGTTTCAAGAGATTTGGGAAGATCAAAGGTGCCTAAACCAGAAAACTTTTGGGAGATATTCAAGATAGTTGATTTAAAGTCCTTAATATGACACCCAATATGAAATATTAAGGCTAGGACCCAACAAACTATTTTATAACTTAGAAGAGGTATGCCGTAATCCAAGCTATAAAATATTTGAAGGTAGGTGAATGACGATTCACCAATTTCCACCAAGATAAACGAAATGTATTATTAGGTTTTAATTGGTTTTGAAACTCCTAGATCTTTGAGATTCATTGAACTGTTCAAAGGCATGTTTCAATCTCGAGTGTGCCCTTCAGGTTTTGTGACTGGGATGCCGAGGATCACAAAACAAGGTGTGAAGTAACCATGCAAATCACTTGGTACCCTTAATAAATTACCCCTCAATCGATGTGCCGATTAACCACACACGCTCCATCGATACTATGATAAATATTAAGTCACCCTTTACCTACCTTGTTAAGTCCAAGTTAGTGTGCCGGTTAACCACACACGCTCCACTAACGACTTAGACAAAGTGTAAAGTGTAATTTCATGGGTTAGCACCTTATTCACATTTTTCCTAAGTAACTAAGATTGGGTATTATTAAGAGTTTAGTTACTTAGTATTATCATTAATACTTTTAATGAAGGAGAATTATAGTCTTGTCAAACCCGTTCGGCTAACGACCCTCCACCGGTCAAGCAAGCGGTGGGTGAGAGTGGACACCCATTAAGTTGCCATTTTAATGGCAACAACCTTATACCCACCTTATAGACCGGCTTCGTGAATGAGGCGTACTAGCGGTAAGACTGACTTTACTCTTATACATATATATATATTATTAACTTATAATATTATAAAGTATAAGGGTTGAATTTTAACTTTTAAAATTCTAAGGGCTAACTTGGAATTAAAGTATTCATAAGGAAAACTTTTCAAATTCCAAAACTTGAGGGCAAGTTTTGAAACTATTCAAAACTAATTAATTCCATAACTTATGTGTTTAAAGTAGTTTTAATCCAAAAACTCTTCAAGTTCCATAACTTGAGGACAAGTTATGGAAGACTTTAAACTAATAAAAGAACTAACTTTTTCTTTATTTTATAACTTATGGATTTAATTATGGTTACATATTTTTCTTTTAATGAAGTGACTCTTGAACTTCCATAACTTGAGGACAAGTTATGGAGTCATAAAAAATCATTCAATGACACAAGACTCTTCATTTTGTAACCATTGCCAACTTTTATGAGTTTTATGAGTCTTAAATGTGACTATTCATGTAACTTGAGGACAAGTTACACAAACACATTTTATACTCAACTCTTAGATTAAAATGGATTGAAAACAACTATTTCAATTAACTTTTCTATTAATCTAAGCAACTCATAAGAACAAGATAATTCAAATCAAACTTTTTCATGTAATTAGTCTAAACCTTAAACTAATACAAAACATGAATCTATTGACAATTATCTTTGAAAATGGATTAGCATGAACATTACCACATCAAAAATAAGTTTATAAGTTCAAAAACAACTTAGGGTAATGTTCCTAGTCCATTTCTAGCCAAAAAAACTCGAAAATATGCTGTCTGGGGGTCCAACTCGTCGAGTGCATGAACCAACTTGGCGAGTTGGATCGAATTTATCACATTTTAGGCATGGACTCGCCGATTCTCCTGATGGACTCGCCGAGTCTGATGATCAGACAGCACCAAATTCGTTTTTTTTCAGCTTCTATTGCAGGTATAACAAGAAAACAAGCCTAGGCTCTGATACCACTGTTGGGTTTTGAGCATTCTAACACTCCTAAGTGTACATGCAACCCTAAATACCTTGGATCTATGTTTTCTCTATTATACATGCAAATAAGAACTTCCAAGGTATTATCCTAATCTAGCATACAAATCAATGAATGTAACAAGATAGAATACATACCTTTTGATGTAGCTTGATGTCTTCAAGATTTAAGAGCTTAGCCCCAATAGTGTGGAAGCCTCAAGTGGAATCACAAATCACCAAGACACCTTGGAATACTTTAGAGAATATGATTACTTGGTTCTCTCTAGTGAAATTGGCTAGCCCTTCTTTAGTGTATCCACACTAGTGGCCAATTTCACCAACCAAGGACATCTTTATATAGTATGGAGAATAGGGTTAAACCCATGACCTTTCATTTTATATGATCCATGGGTTAAACACTCCATGGACTATCCATGAAAGCTTAGCCCAACCTAAATGAACTTGGCCCATTCCATATATACAAGAGTCCATATTTAATTAGTTCATTTTGATCACTTAATTAATTCTAAATTAATTCTTGATCAATACTAATTAAATAATATGATTCCATATTAATATATTAGAACTTATAATATATTAATATTAATCATAAACATACTATTCTCAAAAGATTATCCATATAAATTGTGTCGGTGAAGTGCAACCCAATTGGACCATGCCGGGTCGGGTCAAGTACATACCAAATATAGTTATGGACTTAGACATTAATCCAACATAGACTTGTTACCAGGAACCACGCCAATAGCAAAAGCACCTTATCGATTAGCACTGACGGAGATGAAGGAGATGATGATGCAACTTCAGGAGTTATTGGACAAAGGTTTCATTAGACCTAGTTCATCGCCCTGGGGAGCTCCGGTGTTATTTGTGAAGAAGAAAGATGGAAGTATGAGAATGTGCATTGATTACAGAGAGTTGAACAAGGCAACAATGAAGAATAGATATCCGTTGCCGAGGATTGATGACTTGTTTGATCAATTTCAAGGTTCGAGCTATTTCTCGAAGATCGATCTTAGGTCAGGATATCATCAGCTAAAAGTAAGAGAGCAAGATATCGAGAAGACTGCATTCAGAACTAGATATGGACACTACGAGTTCTTGGTTATGTCGTTTGGACTAACCAATGCTCTGGCAGCGTTCATGGATTTGATGAATAGGGTTTGTAATCCTTTCCTTGATAAATCCATGATAGTGTTCATAGACGACATTCTGATTTACTCAAAAAGCCAGGAGGAGCATGGCAGACACTTGCGAGAAGTGTTAGAAGTTTTGAAGAAGGAGAAGCTTTATGCAAAGTTCTCCAAATGCGATTTTTGGATTCGTGAAGTCCAATTCTTGGGTCATGTGGTCAACCAAGAAGGGATAATGGTTGATCCAGCGAAGATTGAAGCTGTGATGAAGTGGGAACAACCGAAAAGTCCCACGGAGATTCGAAGCTTTTTAGGATTAGCCGGATATTACCGCAGGTTTATCCAAGGCTTTTCTTCGATTGCTACTCCATTAACAGCTTTGACCCACAAAGGAGCTACCTATGCTTGGAGTGATAAGCATAAAGAAGCATTCGAGAAGTTAAAGAAGAAGCTATGCGAGGCACCGATACTTTCTCTACCTGATGGAGTTGAAGACTTTGTTGTTTATAGCGATGCGTCTGGGGTTGGATTGGGTTGTGTTTTGACCCAAAGAGAAAAGGTGATAGCATATGCATCTCGACAGCTGAAGGAGCATGAAAAGAATTACCCGACTCATGATTTGGAGTTGGCAGCGGTAGTTTTCGCTCTGAAAATATGGAGGCATTACCTCTATGGCATGAAGTGCAAACTTTTTACTGATCATAAGAGTCTCTAATATCTCTTTAATCAGAAAGAATTGAATATGAGGCAACGACGCTGGCTAGAATTACTTAAAGACTACGACTGCGAGATACTTTACCATCCCGGTAAAGCTAATGTTGTTGCTGATGCTCTCAGTCGGAAAGTCAATCTTGAAAGGAAAAGGCCAAGAGCGTTGAGAATTGAAGTTGTCTCGACCATTGTGGAAAGTATAAGGAAAGCTCAAGAGGAAGCTTCTGAGAAAAATGACCGAAAGGAGGAACGTTTGGGTAAAACGTTGGTGTTTGGTACTAACGGTCATGGACTGAAGGTATTCCAAGATCGTATTTGGGTACCTAAGTCGGGAGGAATTAGGGATCTTCTGATGGAAGAAGCTCACAAAACCATGTACTCAATTCATCCTTGTAGCACTAAAATGTATAGGGACCTAAAACCCTACTACTGGTGGCCGACGATGAAGCTTGATGTTGAAAAGTATGTGGCCGAGTGTGTGACTTGTGCGAGAGTCAAGACACAACATCAGAAACCTTACGGGAGTTTAGAACCATTGCCTGTGCCTATGGGTAAGTGGGAAGACATTGCTATGGATTTTGTCACTAAACTGCCCAGAACAAAGAATGGTCACGACATGATTCGGGTGGTCGTTGATCGATTCACTAAGAGTGCGCATTTCATAGCGGCCAAGGAGAAATCGTCTATGGAAAAGCTTGCGAATTCTTACGTGAGGGAAATTGTGAGGCTTCACGGTGTTCCGTTAACGATTGTATCGGATCGTGATAGCCATTTCACCTCAAGGTTTTGGAAAAGTCTACAAGAGGAAATGGGTACCAAGTTATGTTTAAGCACCGCTTACCATCCACAGACTGATGGTCAGAGTGAAAGAACAATACAAACACTTGAAGATATGTTGAGAGCATGCACCTTGGAATTCCTAGGTAATTGGGATGAACATTTACCTTTGATAGAATTTTCCTATAATAATAGTTTTCACTCGAGCATTAAGATGACACCTTATCAAGCTTTGTATGGACAGGAGTGTCGTACGCCGTCTTGTTGGCTTGAGGCTGGGGAAAAGCAGTTTATGGGACCGGAGATGGTTCATCAAACTGCTGAAAAGTTGAAAATAATTAGGGAAAGAATGTTAGCAGCTCAAGATCGTCAAAAGAGCTATGCTGACAAGAAGCGAAGACCGATGACTTTTGTGGTTGGAGATTCGGTTTTGCTTTAAGTCTCGCCGTGGAAGGGACTTATAAGATTTGGTAAAAGGGGAAAGTTGAGTCCAAGGTTTATTGGACCATTTAAAGTCCTTCAGAGGAATGGGAACCAAGCTTACAAGCTCGAATTACCCGAAGAACTGAATGGAATTCACAACACTTTTCATGTGTGTTATTTAAGGAAGTTCACGGGAGAAGTTCCTGATATAATTCCAATTTCTGAATTGAGAATTGATGAGAAAAAAAGGTTGATTGAAGAACCAGAGGCAATTGTTGACCGAAAGACTAAGAAGTTGCGACGCAAAATGGTTGGGATAGTGCTTGTCCGATGGAAACACACGAATGGGCCAAATCTCACCTGGGAGACAGAGAGTGACATGTCGAGTCGCTATCCGCATTTGTTTGTCGATGTGTGATTCCGGGGATGGAATCATTCTAAGGTGGAGAGAATTGTAACGTCTGTGTTTCCGGGCTTGCCATTTTTAGCAATGTAATAGTCTAGGTTAACCTTTGTAACCCGTTTCGAAATAATAAGATTGTATTATTTGAGTATTGTGTGTTTTGTGCTTAATTGCTTAATTATGTGGTTTGATTAATTAAGAATAAAAATAAGCGTCAAAATTTAAGTGTAAAATAAACTTAATATCTTTGATCTATGTTGTAGTAGTTGAAACGAGGTTTTCGAATATATATAGAACGCCCAGATCTGACTTCGTATGAGGAAGTTATGATTTATCGAAGTTCCGGCTTAGCGGTATGTAGCCTGTTTTACTCGATTTGAGATCGAGGGGGTTTTAGCCGAAGCAAACTAAATGAGAATCGAAGATCTCATTGTTTGTATCGAAGCGATAAAAAGTTAGGCGAGAACGGACGTCAAACGAAGAAGTTATGAATTTATAACGAAAGTTTCTGCCCCGGCCTATTAAAAATAAATAATAAAATTAAATCAAAATTAGCCAGACGAAAGTTGTAGAGCATGGTCTCACCTTTCCGGGGATATAAAGAACGTCGATAACGGAGTTCGTATGAAGAAGATATGAATTTCTGAAGTTTATTAAATATTTTGTATTTATATTTAAATGGAAATTCGGAAGCATTATCCGAAGACGAGTCACCGGTCTGATCCGAGGTACGCCCCGCGTACTCCGAAGAGTGTCGACACTTCGGATGACGCATGCCATGACGATTTCGGAGCCCTGTACGCCCCGCGTACATGCGTACGCCCCGCGTACTCCGAGGCTCCAGCCTCCTATAAATAGGACTCGAAGGCAGCCGAGTCTTTTGTTCATTTTCTCTCTTCTCTCTCCCGTTTTGCATCGTTTTGCGTGCCAGAAACATCCCGAAGTCCCGGTATTATTCTCTAGCCCCGAGGCAAGTCCCGAGATCCCGAAGATCCCGAGAAGTGCGGTTCCCGAGCCGAAGCTCTGCCCGCGAGAAGTTCTATTTTTGAAGAGATCTTCCAGATCTGTTGTGGATTACTACTTTTGCAAGTCGTAGTGCTGTCCGATCATCTTCTGATCAAGTGAGTGTATACTACCTTTCATAAACACGATAATAATACAAGTATGGTTCGAGTGTATTAAGTATATTGTTGTTTATAGGTGTGAGTGTGTAGTTTCTTTCTTCCAAATACAATAATATGAAGTATTTTATATAAAATACGTGCTATGTGTATGTATTTGGTTGTGTTATGTGTGAATGTGTATTCACTCTCTTCTATCTTATAAATCTAATTATTTCTCTATGAGATATGTGTTATGTGTGTGTGTGTGCCTCATCTGTTATGTGATATATGTGTTGATTAAGCATGCTATACAGGTTTTTAAACTATGTATACAAATGTATATTTTTATCTACTAATATGTTGGGTAGAACATGGGTAGATAGTTGGTGTGTAATAAACAGATGAGAGGCCTCGTTGTTGTTTAATTTAGTCATCTAGCGGAGTTTAGATGACGACCACATACTTTTCTAGATAGTCTTGTGGAAACATTAGCAGGTTCGCCACCTGTAGGTGTTAATGAACTTGGGTGTTCATTCGCTGTACTCCATCCCCCTTATGGTTGCCTTATTTGACTTATATTGCTGAGGTACCCCCGAAGCATGTGTTGTCGCCCCGATGAAATATTCTTAGACTAGGTCCCTTATGTTAGTTGTTTTAGGGACATTAAAGTGAGAATAACGGGAATGGGTAATTGGGTTATTGTTGGTTGGTGAAAATTAAATATGATATTTATTGTGGGTTGAAAACCCTATATGCTCACCAAGCTCCCAAGCCTGACCCACTCAGTTTTAAATTGTATTACAGGTAGTGGCGGAAGGGCATGAGATGGATGAACCATCAAGTTGTTTTATTTACAAGTCTGCATATGTTTATATTTGTTATATGACTTGTAATGTATTCGTTTATGCTTATTGGTCTGTATCGGAACATGACACCCCGAGTTTTGGATTATAATGAAAATACATTTCTTTATTGAAATGCTTCGGTAAACATGGTTTTATCATGTTTTGTTTTTGGGAACAAATTCCGCAACTCTTTCAATCAACAGGATTTACTCTGAAAATATTTAAAAGCATAAATGAAAATCGGTCTGGCCAAGATTTTGGGGATGTCACAGTCGTTAGCCGAACGGGTAGGATAGGACAAAACCTTCCATTATAAGTATAATGAATTATTAAAGTAACTAAATGTGTTCATAAAATTCCCAATCTTAGTTACTTAGGCAAAAATGAATTGATGCAATTCCATGAAATTACACTTTGTGCCCTTGCGAAGACGTTAGTGGAGCGTGTGTGGTTAACCAGCACACTAAATGGTTCTAAGAAAAGGTAGCAAAGGGTGACTCAATGTTTGTCATATGTCGGTGGAGCGTGTATGGTTTACCGGCACATCGAATAGGTGACTGTAACATGTGAGGGCACCATGTAAGTTTGCATGTTTATTCACACCCGCTTTGTGATCCTCGGCATCCCAGTCACAAACAAGAGGGGCATATCGAGATTTAAACATGCCATTGAAAGTTCAATGAATCTCAAAGGATCTAGGAGTTTTCATAGATTTAAAACTTAAATTTCTTTTTCGTTTTTCGTGGTGGAAATTAGTGAATCATCATTCACCTACCTTCAAATATTCTTCAATTAGGGTTACGTCATCCCTCTCCCGAGTTGTAGAATATTGTGTTGGGTCCTAGCCTTAGTATTTCATTTGGGTGAATTACTAAGGACTCAATCAATCAACTAATTTGAATTCGTTTTCTCCCGTATTCTAGATGTCAAAGTTCGACAACTATGGTTTTCCCACTTCCCGTGGAACAAGCGTTCCACATGAAGATGATATTCCACGATTCGATCGAGCAACAAGAAATCATGCTTCACTTCCTCCTCCTCCTCCAATTATTCTCCTTAATCCACAAGTTCGAAGGCTTGAAAAGTTCAAGATCACTCAAGCCCTTTTGGCAAGTAAACATAAAGAAGGAAAGTTGGTGTGTACACACGTCCTAGGGATGAAGTCACACATTGATAGGTTAAGAATGTTGGGATCCGTTGTCTGTGAAGAGATGGCTGTTGATTGGGTTCTTCAGTTACTTCCTAAATCATATAGTGAGTTCGTAAGAGAGTACTATATGATGAACTGCGACGTGACCCTTATAGATCTCACCTATATGCTTATTGTTGCTGAATCAGCAATGATTTGGCGCAATAAAAAAATAAAGTTGATCGGTGAATCTGCATTCAAGAACTCTATGGATATAGACAATGGCAACGAAAGATATGCTATGATCGAAAAGTTTGATCACAAGAGAAAGACAATGTCTGAAGAAGTTCCATGTCATGTTCCAAAAGAGTCAATTTGCTTTTATTGCCAAGAGAAAGGGCATTGGAGACGAAGCTGCCCTATTTACCTAAGAGATATAAGAGATGGGAGAGTCAAAACGTATGGCTTTGCTTTAGGTAAAATCCATTGTCTAACTCTTTTAAGCTTCTATTCTAGATTCTTAATACATAATGTGATAAGATTACAATTGATGTTTTGTAGGATTGAAGAAAAGAAAGGAAGCTTAAGGGAAGAAGTGAGCAAAATCTAACCGTGAAGGAATGGATTTCGATCGCATTTCTCGAAGATTAGATTCTTGAGCTACTACTTAGAGTTAGAATTAGATTGCTAAGAAAGATGTATTAGCATAGTTTTTTAGTGAATTGCATTGTAAGGACAAATTTTTCTGCAATAAATAAATTTTTATTTTATATTATTTATTTATCCTTGCAATGGCATATACGAAAAATTGATGTTTGAATACTAGCAATAATGGATTTGGTTCTTATTCTGTTATTTATGGAAAATCAAGAATTTACCAAATAGGGAGAGTTTCTCATCGCCCAAGTTTCAATTGGACAGAAACTTGGAATCATGCAACTTGGTTGCACGATGAATGAGAAATTTCATATTTGGAAATTAGACTAATTCATTGACAAAGTGTCAAGTGAAGGAGATCGAGCACACAAAGTTGCGTGTTGGTCAAGTCCACCATAAGAGTAACAATGATATTCATCATGATTTACTGAAGGTTTAGTAAATATGATTATACTTACAAGATTAAGTGTAATTATGAATTGATTGAAAAAAGTTTAAATCAATAGCAAAACGAATAAAAAGAATCAAGTAGGCAGAAAGATAAAAGTTTCTCCATTCTAAGAAGAAGGGAGAGTACCTTTAATGCTTTATGATAGGTCTTAATCATTAAGAACCATATCTCAATTGATCCTCTAAGTGAGTCTTAGTACAATTGTATGTCTAAGAAGAGGAATCAAGAATTGAAGAAATGGTTAAATCAAAAAAGTCAATCATAGTTCGTTCCAAAACAAGTCTCAGAGTTAAGATTGTGACCACTACTAGAAAATAGGCCTTTAATGACGCGCAAACAATGACACGCGCTGATAGACGACGCGCATTTGTACGTGCCCTAAAAAATAATGTCAGCTTTGCAAAATGTGAAGGATAGAGGGCGCGCATTTTTGCGTGCCCTGAAATTAATGTCCAAAAAAAAACACGAAAGGCACCTACCATAAAAAGCGCATCGTGTAATGATGTCGCTTTATATTTTTTTTAGGAAGGCGCGTTCTCACTTTTTTTTAATCGGCGATGGTGGGAAATGAAATCCCAAAAAATTAAACACCTGCCTACTTCTCTCATTCTACAATCCTCTAACAAAGAACCCGAATTCTATTGTGAGTCTGTCAATCCTTTTAAAGCAACTCTTCTTCCTGTACCTTGATCAGCACTCTCTCTACCTTCTCTTTGCAAGCCCTAAGCCGCCATCACCAGCATCGAAACCCATCAGCTCTAAGCGGCCATGGATTCTATAAAGAGTGTTTGTCGCCAAGTCTCCATATGCTTTCATCAGCACCATTCGACGAATAGAAATAGGGCTTTGAACCACTTCTCAATAAAATGTTCAGAGAGATCCAACAGCTCCTCTCACGCAAAACACCTTCGATTGAAGGTTATGTGACTCCTTACATCAGTGGCATTCGATTGAAGCTATTTTAGCAGACACCTCCATTTCGCTCCTCAATAAATTGTTCAGAGTGATTCAACAGATCCAACAGCTCCTCTCCACTCCCCCATTTCGCTGGGGGCCCTGGTACCATCAATTTCAAATTGCACTTCATCTGAAGCTTGTTGATTTCTTTTGGATCCGAATTCAAGTTCCGTGTTCTTCTTTGGCAATTTGGAGGTGGAATTCAGGTTGTATTACAGGAGAGTAGAGGAAGGGAAACAATATCCATTACTTTGTAGGAGATTAGCTAGCCTAAACGAAGAGTTCATTTCACATAAAATTCCAACAGGTGGGTTCGATTTCATCTTCGGGAAGAGGATTGAACAAAAACTCATCGATTACAATGTAGATTTGGTTCAACCTGCAAATTCCATCACCCAAAGGACATCATAATTACAGCAACTGAGGTAGAAGATGGTAATGGTGAAACTTTTACAGTTGGTGGTGGGGCAAATGGCAATGGGAATTTGGAACTTTCAATTACCCCTTTTGCCCCTGCCATGTTGCATAACTCAAAAGGCCTCCCCATTAGACTGGTAATACTTTTGCATACATTTGAATCATGATTCAAAAAATTTCTTTCAAGCATAAAAATGACGTCTTTACCCCTTGTTTCTTGATTGCTCAAATAGGGAGAAGTGGATTGTCCTTTCTACCTTAAAACTGGCAGGTTAGTAAATTTGATTTGTTAATTTCGAGTTACTAAATAATGTGTCCTTTTTTTTGATATAGTTGCAAATATGGTGCCACCTATCGCTATAATCATCCAGAGAGATATGGTAGGTCTACATCAATTATCAATATGTTTTCTTGAGGAAATTAAATATATCTTGCTTGATAATTAGTTTTGTAATGTTTGGTGCAACAATAAATCCAGCTGGCGCCATTGTGTCAACTCCTGCTGGTAATTTGATTTTTGGTATGGTCAACCCAATTTCTGCTGTCATGCAAACTGTGGACCCACGAATTGCTCCAACAACGGTAAAGTAGAGATTATTTGGTTCATGTGCTTAGCTTTTTTTTTCTTTTTGGTTTAGGTCCAAAAACAATTCTATTACAATTTTGGTTCTTATGTTGTGGTTTCATAACACTTTTGGTCCCTGAATCAACTAAATTTCTGAAAATGACCATTTTGCCCACAACAACAATCCATCTCTTTCCTAGAGAAACCCTAACCAAATTCAACCAAATCCTATATAAATCAAACCAACCCAAAGTCAAAGTTAATGATCTAACACCAAAATTCAAAACCAAATCAAATAGCAATGAAGAACAGAAGCACAAGGACCAAAATTTTAATTACTCTTTAGAAAAAATGAGAATGGTATTTTGATAAAACCAAGTTATTGGATGAAAATAAAAATAATAAAAATGAGTTGGAAGTATTTCAAATTTCATTCTTTATTTAACTTTTGTTGCAGCTTGGTTTGGGTCCAACAGTCTACCCTCAGAGACTTGGTCAGATGGAATGTGATGTGAGTATTTATATAATTTCATCTTCTAATCAAATCTTTTTTTTTATTTTTCCCTTATTTGTTTTATAAATTTGCTCTTGTAGTATTATATGAAAACTGGGATATGCATGTTTAGAGAGAGATGCAAATATAATCATCCTATTGACAGGTCAGCACATGCACAGTCAGCAAAAGAATCCCAACTCAGTGTCAAGCTTACTCTTGCTGGTCTTCCAAGGAGAGAGGTATACCTTGTTTTATTATTCATATTGCACTCAAATTTCTATAGAAAAAAATAACCACACCATGACAAAGGGTATTAATGGAAAAACACAGCAAGTTATATAATAAGAAGATTCCATATTTACCCTTGTCATACCTCATAATGCATATTTATAAAAAAATAAACTGGTAGAAAAAGTAAATAGAATACTACCTACTTCATTTGATTACGACAATTGACAAAGGGTATTATTGGAAAAGAACTTGTTATGCATTGGATTTCTTGCATTTGAAAAAGACATAAATGCCCTTGATGTCTACATCATTGAACAGGGTGCAATACACTGCCCATACTACATGAAGACAGGGGCTTGAAAATATGGGGTGACATGCAGGTTTGATCACCCACCACCTGGCGAGGTTATGGTGGCTGCAACATCACACGGACCATCTGATGATGTCAAAGAAGAATGAAATTCCGACTCTGCCCCTTTTGACCTTTCATCTTGGATTTTTTAAAATGTTTGTGGTTTGATTTGATAATCGCCACTTTTCTTTTTTTCTTATTTGTTGAGAAGCTTTTAGGTTTGAATTTTAATTTATATGATCAAGAAAAATGTTACATTTAGCAATTTACTTGCAAAACTTTCTCTCGACAATGTGGTACATTCTACCTGGTGCATAAAGTCTTCTAGGATCAGAAAGCTTCTTTATTTCGTCCCACAAAGTCTCTTATTCAACTGCGTGTACACCTTGTAATAGTGTGGCTTAATATCTGACAGTCAACTCCTATTTGTTTCTTCAATGATATTATTTTCCGAGATATGTGGATGGTCTGTGTCCAGTTCTGTTATTCTGTTTGACACTCATGATAACCTTGTTCATGAAGCTACTAACAACAGGGGTGCTTCTGTGACATGCCAATATTTCTCATCTTACTTCTCTGTTGTCTTATTTGCTAGTATGTCTGTTCTTATACATAATTTTTTTTGCAGGTTATAAGCCCCGAGCTTACATTCTATAATTCATCAAAATATGTAGGAGAGTCTTCTCTCTTCACAAATAACTTTTTGCATGCAAGATTAAATGCCTTCTTCAGTTCTCGCTTTCTTGCCTTCATGAATTTTGTTGATTAAATTTCACGGGTGCCTTAAATTTGTATTTGGTCCTTTTCATACTAAAGTTAGTGTTGCATGTTACTGGATGATTAGGGTATTGGAAAAATGCTTATAAATTTGTTCCTTTCTCTGGCATATAGGTACTGGAACTCAAACATGATTTTGCGATAGTCCATTTATAATTTTTCTTATTGTTTTCTATCCCTAAATGAATGTCTGGCTTCTAAATACGGTTAAACATGGATAAAAGCTTTGGGGATTGTTCAATTCCACAAGTCGAATGCTGATATAACGAGGAGTTGGAGTTATCTGAAGCAACTGGTGAGGAAGATGCTTCTAATATACAGTTGAATTCCAGTCAATCAGGACAAAAGCAGCTAATAGGTATTTGTTGACCTGAAAATATTTTGTTGCAGATCCTCCATAACTCTCTTGTAAGCTTATAAAGACAAACATGTTTCTACATCGCAATCGTAAAAATCAGACTATTGATGAGGTTATTTGTTTTATTATTTATTAGATCTAACATGTAGTGTGTTTGCTAAAATGTGTGTTCTGGAAATGACTATTAGATCATGGTTTCCCAGTGTAATCCGTCATTAGATGGGCGCATGGGATGTCGGGATGAATGTCTTATTAGGATGCTGAATATAGAATGTGTAAAGGGAACATGCCCCTGTTGAGATTTATGTTCAAATCAACAGGTTATTTATAATTTAAATTTTGAGTGTAAATATAATTTCATTTTTTTTTACATCTTTTTGTAGGTGCTTGATATGCCTGCTTATGAGGCTTAACAAAAAGAATGTGCTCGAAAGGGTCATAAGCATTTCTATTTCATGACATTGAATGGCAGTGAGGTTAGTATGCCCTTTAAATACACCTTTTGGATGAGATAAACAACATTTTATTTCAGATTTTAGACTATCATTATGCATAGTTTTTGTACTTATTCTTATTCAAATGTTGATAAACAACATTCTATTTCAGGTTATTTTTGTCTCTGAGAAACTTGTAATTGGTGTGGGCTATGACTGCAATCCCATGGTTTTTGCAACAGACAGAATAAGATCATACAGAGTAGGAAGGTTGATCCGATCACAATATACATGGAGGCTGATGAAGGAGACAATTACACACATATTCCAGTAAGAAACAGAGTTGGATGATTATTTGTTAGTTTTATAGGAATAGCAATGTATTATTTTTGTTTAACATTTGAATGATTATTTGTATGACATTTTGTGCAATTTATTTTATTTTGTGTATGAAATTTTATTTTATATTATGCAATGGATTGTATTTTTTGTATATGGTATTTTATTTTCTATTATGAGATATTAAATACAAATTTAATTTGAAAATTAGTAAATCTATAAATAATATATTTTTTTAAACATTTAAAATTATGATACGCTAAAATGTGTGTCATCTTCATTTATGACATGGCCTTTCTTGACAGGGGCTTTCTTGATACCCATTGCCTATCATTAACACGCGCGTCGTAAGGTTACGACACGCGAATGCGTTTCGTCTTCCTTTATGACAGGGCCTTTCTTGATACGCATTGCGTGTCGTAAATGGGCGTCGTAATTGCGCGTCGTAATTGCGCATCGTAAATGAGCGTCGTAAATGCGCGTCATCTCTCTTTATGACAGGGCCTTCCTTGACACGCATTTGCGCGTCGTCTGAGCCATTTACGACGCGCAATGAGCGTCGTAAAAGGCTGTTTTTCTAGTAGTGGAGATTGAATGATAAGTATAAAGAAGGTTTATAACATTCATTAAATGTGGAAGGTTGTGATGTCATGGATAAGACAAAGACCAACTAGGACCAATTTATGAAGTGTTTTGATAAAAGCTACACTAACTCTTGAATATTTGTTTGTCAAGAAATGGTTATTGACAAGAGAATCTTATATGTCAAGGAGTCCATGGGAGTTTTAATGGTCTTGAAAGGTTTCAAGAACAAATCAAATAAACCTTATCGATCATCACTAGCACACGATTTGAGGTTTACAACCTATCGTGATGACATTATTTTGTTTCTTTGCTGTTCCAATTGAGTTAATTGTGCATGTGAGTTCTATGAGTTCTCATTTTGAACGCATAAAAGGCAAGGCACCTTAATCAATGAAAGGTCCATTGATAGGATAGGGTGAGCTGCTTAACTACTTGGAAGACGTGGTGGGCAGCTGTGCTACCATAAGGCAAGAAATCAAGACTAAGAAAGTTCGGTCCATATGAGTTTGAATTTGTCGTAAACTTTGGTTTTAACAAATTCACATGGATAGGAACACATACACCGTTTAAATCTAAGTGTCATAAGATTTCCTCCTTCATGAAAATGATTGTGAGAAAATGCTTTCACTAAGAAAGATTTTAAGAAGATAGTGATTGTAAAATTGCATTCTCGAATTCGATCATGGTTACGGTATCCCTTTCCATGATTTGAATTGTGAAGTTTGGCAATTAGTCTTAAGTGTTTAGAAACACATATGAAATATCAAAGGCAAAGGTGTATAAGTTCAATAAGACATGATAAAAGATTATCAAAGCACTAAGTATTAGAAACATGAACTTAAGAAATTCAATAAGCATTGTTTTTCTGAAAGTTTAGATGTTTATGAATACATGTCGAAGCTAGTGGGAGCATAAGTGTTATGTTTTAATAATAATCATCATGATAGTGGGAGCATAAATGTTATGATTGTATAATTATTAAGGCACGTATTGCAAGTTGGCAATATTAATTATAGAAAACAAGAGTCATACCTTGCAAAGTCGTAAGGGTTGTAAAGTTGTTTTGATATAATTAAGGGAGATAATATTATGCTTCATTTCAAATCTAAAGGCTTAGGTTGTGGAATGTTAATAGATTTAGTCAAAGGTATATAGTGTGTTCTTAAAATTTCGATTATGATTACGACATTCCTCTTCACAATTCGAATTTTGAGAACATAGCAAATAAAACATTATGCGTCGTGTCCCATACGCTTCATGTATAGGATCGATTGCAAATGCTTTAATGTTTGACCATTCTAAAATTTTCCAAATGTCTAGCGCATTTAGAGGGAAAAGGGACTAGAATTGGTTTTGACTAAAATAATTAAACAACTATCAAAGGACAATCCAAAGTTCGACGAGGATTGGTCGCTTGTGAGTAGTTGGAAGTATAGTATTGGAAAATATGGAAATGTTTCCATATTGGATGGACCATATCGACATTATTATGAATAGATAAGATTCTATTAAGAATAAGTTGTCATATGGAAAATATGGAAACGTGTCCATATTGGGAATTGAATATTGAAAAAACTATGTCTAGATTAGAAACTTTTATGCAAAAGGATGTTCAAAGGAATGTACTTTGAGTGAGAGACATCATATCTAAGGAATTGTATTGTAACAATCTCCGATAGAGGACTTTGTAATATCATTGGCAATAGTGTTTGTGACTTTGGTATAGTGACATTACGAAAGGATCATTGCATAAAATGTTAGAATCTAGCATATTCTATAAGTAGCAAGAATTTGATATTCTTTCACTTATGGATAAAGGATTTGGAGTTGTGAAATGAGAATGATTGGAAATGTGCTCAATTCAGTCTATTTCAGAAAAGTAAGAACCATAGATAAACATTGTATGCATGCTAGGAGCATGGGACAAGTGTAATAATTCAAGTAAGAAGTTGATTACCCGAAACGACAAATAATGAGTAATCGATATGGTGATAAATAAAAGGAGTTTTATTTATACTCAATGGTTTGAGGCCATATGGGATTAGTATTATTCTTGTGTTTCACATTTGCATGTTTTCACTTCCAGAATAATTGAATTTATTAAGAATAATCGAATTATTCAAACGGGCCACAATCATTCATATGTTGGAAGTAGATATGAATGAAGACTATCGTGAATTGGTATGTGGATTGTCTAGAGGAGTATTAGACATAAGCAAATGTTTGCTGCAACGTTCATGAGTGCTTATGAATATGATTTGAGCATTGGATTAAACCCACGCTCACTTGGGTCACTCCATGAATTGTATCACGAGTGATTGGTGAGACGATAACATCTTATATTCTTGAAACTGAGAGGTGTGAGTTGTATCTTGCGAATCGGTTGCACATTGATAATATGTAAATGCACTAGTAACTTGGTGTTATAAAACATATTATTGTGTGTGATTCGGTGCGTGAGTGCAAGCAAGCATTGTATCAAAGTTTATCTGTTCCTTTTATCCAAAGTAGGATAAAAGCGATATCTTTGGGCCCCTCAATGATTTAGTGATGACAAACGTAAATGCTCGGCCGGGCTAGGGCTAATTTGATTTGTTCAATTAATCAGTCGTCATAAATCGGGAATCGAGATATAGTACAAAGAGAATGATTTGAAATCATATCTCATATGATATCTAGAATGGAGGAACATATGATCCCTTATCTAAGGACACGCGTATCTGATATGATCAGAGTTGACAGCGGCTTTGGAAAGCTACGATTGCAGATCAGGATCTGAAGTCATACGCAGAATAGTTGTTAGGCTTATCCAAGTGGGAGACTGTTGGATTAGTGTCTAAGTCCATAACTATTTTGGTATGTACTTGACCCGATGGTGCATGGTCCTTTTGGGTTGCCTTCACCAAAGCAACTTGATAGGATGAATTATGGAGAGAAAGGATTAAATATGATTTATTAATATATTATGAGAATAATATATTAAAGGAGAAACCATATTGTTTAATTAATATTAGTCAATAATTAATTGGTAATTAGTTTTGTGACTAAAAGAGATTAAATTAAACTTAAGGGACTGGAATTGTAATTATAAGATAATTACAATTTGGGCCATGGATTGTCTTAAATCAAGAGGTGGACGAATTCTTATGGGAAGCCCATAAGGAAATCGTCCAAGGGCTTGATTAAAGGAGTCTATGGGTTGCTTAGGGCTTAAGCAACCAAATTAGGGTTTCCTTGTTATATAACCCTAATAGCCTCACTATATATAGAACCCTTAAGGCTCAAAAACGTGGGGGAACTTCTTTTCTAGGGTTAGAACACGTTTTGGGCAGCCTCCATCCTCTCTCCTCTTCATCCTCTTGCTTATGGTGTTTATAAACCATTAGAGGAGTGACACTTGTGACTCTAAGCCTTCCAAAGCCAATTCAAGGAGGAATTGGGATTGTTATTGCTACATAACAATCAAGGTAATATCATAAACCTAATTATATATTAATATTGATTTCCATATGCTAGAATTAGGGTTTATAGTCTTGGATTCAAAGCATGTACAATAGAGAAACCTAGATCCAAGCATTAGGGTTTGTATGAGCACATAGGATGTCTTATGACCAAAACCCATCAATTAGAACACGACCTATCGGTCTGTTCCGATATTCAAAGTAAAAAGACCATATCTTAGATCAAGTCAGTTCAAAGAAGGAACAAGAGCCCCCAATAGCGATCAAAATAAGAAGGAAGAGCAGGAGCAGGATTGAGTACCGTTAATAGTCAAATTTTCTATGAGTGGAAACTCAGTAAAAAAATATATAAGAATTACAGTTATTGCATAGGATGAGAAGGTAACATGCGGAGGCATTATACAAGCCCTATTTTGTTGATGATTTCGGGACGTAATCATCCTAAGGGGAAATAATTCTAACGCCCGCAGAATTGGGTTAGGCATTTAAGATATAATTGAAGTTTAGTATTAAGAAAAATAGGAAAAATCAACCGCATCGTTCGTAAATTGTAAATATAAATGCACCAAAGCATATATATATATATATATATATATATATATATATATATATATATATATATATATATATATATATATATTGAAAGTATATGTCGACGTAATCCCGAAAATATAAATTTTGTAGAAATCATAGTTCATATGAGTGAGATATGAATTTTATAAGATATAAAAATGAACCGCGTAATTAAAAATTATTAACGTAAAACGTTACAAAGAATGGTTGAGTTTTGGGTAAGTCACCAAACTGAAAATCGTGTAGTCTTTAAGATAGGAATTTTGGTAAAAGGAACACTAAAATCGGAATTCATACGAGAGAGTTATGATTTTGCAAAATCATTAAATCATATAAAAATAAGAGGTAAAAATAAATTCAGAATTAGCCGATGAAGCCTAAACGAAAGTTGTATTACATGTTGAGAGCTACGCGTGGAAGAAACAACGTCAAAAATGGATTCCGTATTGAGAAGTTATTGAAATTACAAAATCTGCATTTTGCGCCATGCACGGTGCATGCTTAGCGTGCGACACACTCTTCTTGAAGGTGAAAACGCAGACCATAGAGAGCCTGACATGTGGCACAAAATGGTTGGGGAGACATGCACCCCATTTGTACGATGTGCACCCCAAATTTGGCTAGAAATAGACCTTCAGCCACCATTCGACATTCACACCTCTTCAATTCATTCATCTCGAGTTCCTTCGAGTTTTAGGCTATTCTCCCTTAGTTTTATTGTGTGACGAAGCCATGTGATCCCTGAAGTAGTAATAACTAGCAAGTAGAAGCTCTGCTAGTGCAATTTTTGGACATTTGTCCAAGAAATCTCTATAACTTAAGCTACACTTCCATTCTTTTAGTATAACATATAATTTATAGTCATAGTTGTTATTATGAACCTACAAATATGATTTATCAGTAATTCCAGTTATACTACTGATCGATCTACTTACAAGAGAGGTTTCTAGAATGGTCATGTTGGCTTGATTGTTGGATTTCAGAAAGATTATATGTTGAAATGATCCAGCCTCCCAACTGTCCTGCCTAGCTGATCCTTACTTGATAGATCTTGATGTAGACACTTTGATTATTGAGGAATCTAGGCTATAATTATTATAGTCGCCTAGATTTTTAAACTAGACTAAGACATAGTGCTATATATTTAGGTCATTGAAATTGCTAAGGCAAGGTTCTGCCCAAATTCCCAGGCCTCGACTTATATCAAGTGAGTACATAGTTAGCTACATCTTAAACGTAGATATGAAGTATCTAGATACTTACATGATTTATGTGCTTATTATCTATGCCAAAAATGTTATGTGTTAGATAAAATAATATGAGATGACATTTAATTGAGTTAATCATATAAGTATTATGCACTTATAAATATGTATTAGCTAGTGATATGGGATGGTACATAGGAGATAATAGATAGGTGATGGTAGATAGGTAATGATAAATAGGTGATGATTAATATGAGATGACTATGATATGACATGGCATTGACTTGTGACATTGCGATGTAGTAATCTACTGGAGTATAGATGGTAACCACTAACTAATATAAAAATGTCATGTTGAAACACTGGTAGGCTCATAACTTGAAGGTGATGATGTGACATCCCCAAAATCTCGGCCATAAAAGACCGATTTCATTTATGCTTTTTAAACATTTTCAGAGTAAATCCTTTTAATTTTAAAAGAGATGCGGAATTTGTTCCCAAATACAAAACATGATAAAATAGATATTTATCAAAACATTTCATATACAAATATGATTTCATTTCATAATCAAAAGTCGGGATGTCATGTTACGATACATATCATAAATCATAAACGATAACATTACAAGTCATTTAACAAATATATACATATACAGACTTGTAAACAAAACAACTTGATGATTCTCCCATCTTAAGTTCTTGCGCCACTTCCTGTAATACAAATAAACTTAGTGGGTCAGGCTTGGGAGCCTGGTGAGCATATAGGGTTTTCAAACCCACAATAATTATATTTAATATCAACAATCCACAATAAACCCGATTACCCATTCCCGTTATCCTCACTTCACGTTCCTAAAAATAACGTCTATTATAAGGAACCTAATTCAGGATTTTCATCGGGACGGTCATTACTGCAGAGGGGCTTCCTCAACAATTAGTATCCTAAAGGCAACCATGTGGGGGATAGAGTACACCGGTGAACACGTCGTTCACAACACCTACAGGTAATGAGCCTGCTAGTGTTCCACAGGACAGTCTAGAATAGTCTGTGGTCGTCATCCATACTCTGCTGAATGACTAGAATAACACCAATAACACCGAGGCCTCTCATCTGTTTATTTCACACCAATTATCTACCCATGTTCTACCCAACATATTAGTAGATAAAAATATACATTTTTATACATTGTTTATAAACATATTCCACATAACAGATGAGGCATACACACATAACATGTATTTCATAGAGAATATATCAGATATATGAGATAGAAGAGAGTGAATATACATTCACACATATAACCACAAAATATTTACACGTAGCACGTAAATATTAAATACTTCATAATATTGCGTTGGAAAGAAAATAACTACATACTCACTTGATCAAAAGATGATCCGACAGCACTACGACTTATAGAAGTAGTATACTTCGATAGATTTGGAAGATCTTCACCAAAATCGAAGTCCTCGCGGGCAGAGCTTCGGCTCGGGAATAACGCTCTTCGGGATCCTTGGGGCTTCGGATCCTGCTTCGGGGCTCGGGAATGATACCGGGGCTTCGGGATATGATTGGCACGCAAATCGAGGCAAAACTTAAAGAGAGGGAAGAGTTTGAACAAGAGAAAATGGCTGAATTCGAGTTTTACTTATAGGCTGAGGGTCTGGGATTACGCGGGGCGTAATCTCAAATTACGCAGGGCGTACTCGAGTTACGCAGGATGTACTTTGACGTCACTGCGTGCGTCGACTGGTGGCACTCGAGTATTGGTCAGACAAGTTGTATCCGACTGAGTACGCTGGGCGTAATTGACTCGTCGAACTTCTAAATTGTGTAACTTTCGCATACGAGCTCCATTTTCAACGTTCTTTATATCCACGCGAAGGTCAGACCATACTCTACAACTTTCATTTAGACTCCGTCGGCTAATTTTGAATTTTATTTTTATTATTTATTTTTAGAAGGCCGGGACAGAAAAACTTCGTTATAAATTAATAACTTCTTCGTCTGACGTCCATTCTCGCCTAACTTTTCATCGTTTCGCTACTAACAACGAGATCTTCGATTCTCATTTAGATTGTTTCGGCTAAAAACCGCTCGATCTCAAATCGAGTATTCGAGCTGCATACTGCTAAGTCGAAATTTAGAAAAATCATAACTTCCTCATACGAAGTCAGATTTGGGCGTTCCTTTTATGCATGCTCTCGGTTTAACGAAATCTATGACTTTCGTTTAGATCGCTAAGGCTAAATATCGCTCTATCTTAAATTCATATTTTACGTCACTCCGCGTCGTGCCGGTTCTGTCTCGAAACTTCGACAGGTCATAATTTCTTCATTATAACTCGGATTTTGGCATTCCTTATATCTCCGGAATCCTTGTTTCAACCACTACAACTTTATGCAAAGATGTCGGGCTTATCTCACACTTTAATTTTGACGCTTATTTTATTCTTAATTCATTAAATTATAAAAATTAAGAAAATACACACATAAATCACATAATTCAAATAATTCACAAATAATACATTTTATTATTTCATATAGGGGTCACAAAAGTTAACCTAGACTATTACATTGCTAAAAATGTCAAGCCTAGAAACACGAGCGTTACAATTCTCTCCACCTTAGAATGATTCCGTCCCCGGAATCACACACCAGCAAACAAATGCGGATAGCGACTCATCATGTCACTTTCCGTCTCCCAGGTGAGATTCGGCCCATTCGCGTGTTTCCATCAGACAAGCACTAACTCAACCATCTTACGTCGCAACTTCATAGTCTTTCGGTCAACGATTGCCTCTGGTTCCTCAATCAACCTCTTGTTCTCATCGATCCTCAACTCCGAAAGTGGAATTATGTCGGGAACTTCTTCCATGAACTTCCTCAAATAACACACATGGAAAGTGTTATGAATTCCATTCAGTTCTTCTGGTAGTTCGAGCTTGTAAGCTTGGTTCCCAATCCTCTGAAGAACTTTAAACGGTCCAATAAACCTTGGACTTAACTTTCCCCTTTTACCAAATCTTATAAGTCCCTTCCACGTCAAGACTTTAAGCAAAACCGAATCTCCAACTTCAAAAGTCATCGGTCTTTGCTTTTTGTCGGCATAGCTCTTTTGATGGTCCTGAGCTGCTAACATTCTCTCCCTAATTATTTTCAACTTTTCAGCAGTTTGATGGACTATCTCCGGCCCCATAAACTGCTTTTCCCCAGCCTCAAGCCAACAAGACGGCGTACGACACTTCTGTCCATACAATGCTTGATAAGGTGCCATCTTTATGCTCGAGTGAAAACTATTATTATAGGAAAATCCTACCAAAGGTAAATGTTCATCCCAATTACCTAGGAATTCCAAGGTACACGCTCTCAGCATATCTTCAAGTGTTTGTATCGTCCGTTCGCTCTGACCATCAGTCTGCGGATGGTAAGCTGTACTTAAACACAACTTGGTACCCAATTCCTCTTGTAGACTTTTCCAAAATCGTGAGGTGAAACGGCTATCACGATCCGACACAATCGTTAGCGGAACACCGTGAAGCCTCACAATTTCCTTCACATAAGAATTCGCAAGCTTTTCCATAGACCATTTCTCGTTGGCTGCTATGAAATGCGCACTCTTAGTGAATCGATCAACAACCACCCAAATCATGTCATGACCACTTTTTGTTCTAGGAAGTTTAGTGACAAAATCCATAACAATGTCTTCCCACTTACCCATAGGCACAGGTGAAGGTTCTAAACTTCCGTATGGTTTCTAATGTTGTGCCTTGACTCTTGCACATGTCACACACTCTGCCACATACTTCGCATTGTCGAGCTTCATCATCGGCCACCAATAATAGGGTTTCAGGTCCCTATACATTTTAGTGCTACCGGGATGAATCGAGTACATGGTTTTGTGAGCTTCTTCCATCAGAAGATCTCTGACTCCTCCTGTCTTATGTATCCAAATCCGATCTTGGAATACCTTCAGTCCATGACTGTTTACACCGAACACCAATGGTTTGCCCAAACGTTCCTCCTTTCGGTCATTCTTCTCAGAAGCTTCGCTTTGAGCTTTCTTTATACTTTCCAAAATAGTCGAGACAAATTCGATTCTCAACGCTCTTGGCCTTCTCATTTCAAGATTGACTTTCCGACTGAGAGCATCAGCAACAACATTGGCTTTACCGGGGTGGTAAAGTATCTCACAGTCGTAGTCTTTAAGTAATTCCAGCCAGCGTCGTTGCCTCACATTCAATTCCTTCTGACCAAAGAGATATTGGAGACTCTTATGATCAGTAAAAAGTTTGCACTTCGTGCCATAGATGTAATGCCTCCATATTTTTAGAGCGAAAACTACCGCTGCCAACTCCAAACCATGAGTCGCATAGTTCTTTTCATGCTCTTTCAGCTGTCGAGATGCATACGCGATCACCTTATCTCTTTGGGTCAAAACACAACCCAATCCAACACCAGACACATCGCTATAAACAGCGAAGTCTTCAACTCCATCGGGTAGAGAAAGTATCGGTGCCTCGCATAGTTTCTTCTTTAGCGTCTCGAATGCTTCTTTATGCTTATCATTCCAAGCATAAGTAGCTCCTTTGTGGGTCAAAGCTGTTAATGGACTAGCGATCGAAAAAAATCCTTGGATAAACCTTCGGTAATATCCGGCTACTCCTAAAAAGCTTCGGATCTCTGTGGGACTTTTCGGTTGTTCCCACTTCATCACAGCTTCGATCTTCGCTGGATCAACCATTATCCCTTCTTGGTTGACCACGTGACCCAAGAATTGGACTTCTCGAATCCAAAAATCACATTTGGAGAACTTCGCATACAACTTCTCCTTCTTCAAGACTTCTAACACTTCTCGCAAGTGTCTGCCATGCTCCTCTTGGCTTTTCGAATAAATCAGAATGTCATCTATGAACACTATCATGGATTTATCAAGGAACGGATTACAAACTCTGTTCATTAAATCCATGAATGCTGCTGGAGCATTGGTTAGTCCAAACGACATAACCAAAAACTCATAGTGTCCATATCGGGTTCTGAATGCGGTCTTCTCTATATCCTGCTCCCTTACTTTCAGCTGATGATATCCTGACCTTAGGTCGATCTTTGAAAAATAACTTGAACCTTGTAGCTGATCGAATAGGTCATCAATCCTTGGCAACGGATATCTATTCTTTATTGTTGCCTTATTTAGCTCTCGGTAATCAATGCACATCCTCATGCTTCCATCTTTCTTCTTTACGAATAACACCGGAGCTCCCCAGGGTGATGAACTAGGTCTAATGAAACCCTTGTCCAATAACTCCTGAAGTTGCATCATCAGCTCCTTCATCTCCGTCGGTGCTAATCGATAAGGTGCTTTTGCAATTGGCGTTGTTCCGGGCAACAAGTCGATACGAAATTCTACTTGTCGATCGGGCGGTAATCCAGGAAGATCTTCGGGAAATACTTCCGGATAATCACACACAACAGGAATATTTTGCATCACCTTCTTTTCCTTCTTAGCATCGATCACAAATGCTAAGTATGATGTACACCCCTTGGTCAAACATTTTCTGGCTTTCATTAGAGAAATGATTCCAGAATTTACTCTGTGTTTATCTCCCTACACTATAAACGATTCCTTCCCAGGCGGATTCACTTTCACTATTTTCTTCTTGCATAAAATTTCGGCATCATTGGCGCTAAGCCAATCCATTCCCAAAACGATGTCGAAACCATTAAGTTCTATAGGTAATAATTCCTCGTGGAACTTATTCCCATTTAAATCAATTAAGATGTTTTTCATGCGATAACTAACAGGTACAAACTTGCCACTAGCAACTTCGACTAATAAAGCATTATCTAGTCTAACAACAGGCAAAGCTAGTTTTCTACCAAATTCATGCGATATAAAGGAGTAGTTGGCTCCAGAATCAAATAAAATTTGGGCACGCAATTTGTTAACGACAAAGGTACCTGAAGCGACATCAGCTTCATCTTTGGCAGCTTCCAGTGTCATCTGGAATGCTCTCGCCTTCGGCTTTGGCAGAATGTTGGGTCTTGCTGCTTCCTTCTTTTTCGGACAATCCCTTGAGATGTGCCCCTCCTCACCACAACCATAACAAACATTCTTGGTGAAGGTGCAGTCGTTGGCATAATGCCCTGGCTTTCCACATTTGAAGCATGTTGTTTCCTCTCCACACTTCCCATGATGCTTCTTCTTGCACTTGTCGCACCATTTCGCCTCTACCTTTCCTCCACTTCCTCTCGAACTAGACTTCGAGAATTTAATTTTCTTGTTGGACCCTGAAAATCCATCGATTTTCCTTTTCTCACCAACCTCTGACCTTTCCAGACCTTTTTCCCTGATCTGGGTCTCAACATTTCTAGCAGCCCAAATGGCGGCTTTCAATGTGGTTGCTTGCTTAACCATTGGACCATAGTCCGCTGGTAGTCCAAGGGCAAATTTGTTGACCTTAGAGAGTTCTGTAGGCACCAAATATGGGATAAACTTCATCTTTTCTGTGAAACTTGCAGCGTATTCAGTAACGCTCAATTTCCCTTTCTTCAGATTCTGAAACTCATTACTGATTTCCAGAAGGTCCTGCTCGGAGCATTATTGCAGTTTTAGTTGTTCCACAAAGTCTTCCCAAGACATTTTGCTTGCTTCTCCCTTGGGCATAGAGTCAGCTAACAGCTTCCACCAACTCAACATGCCATATTTTAACAGAGGGATCGCAAGAGCAGTCTTCTGCCTGTTGCTACATTCGCAACTTTCAAACATAGTCTCCATTTCAGAGACCCAGTCCATAACTTGCACCGGCGTCGGGCTTCTGGATAGACATGGTGGTTTGGATGCCATGAAATCCTTATACTTGCACCCACGACCATCATTTCCTCCATACTGGTTATTGCGTCTAACCACTGGTTGCTCATCTTGACCAATGATCCCACTAAAGTTTTCTCCTTCAGACTGCCCTCCATTCTCCTCGGGCTCTTCCGCTTGAATTGACGGTTCTTCACGATTCTGCCTAAGCAGGCGTCTTGTTTCTTCCATATGTTGATCCAACATCATTTGAATCATCATTTGTACACCAGCCATTGTTATCGGCTCAGGTGCATCAGCTACGACAGGTACTTGTTGAATTACAGGCGGTTGATTCCTGTTTTCATCAGCATTTCCAGATGAATTACGAGTTTAGACGATGTAGTAGCTACGTATTCATGGGATGATACTCGAATGATTATTGGACACATAATGGGGGACTAATCCCCGAAACAGTATTGTCTATACTATATCAACGATAACCCTTAGGAAAAGTCCTTAGCAACAAACATATACGGAAATGTGACGTACGCGATGATAGATAAATGTGATGTAGGTGATGACCCTTAGGCTAAATCCTTAGGGAAGATTAAATAATAAGATGGGGATGTGTAATTGGTTAATTGTTTGATAATAAAAATATTAACTATATTATTGTAGGTTGTAAACCCTATGTACTAAGCAGGTTTCCCAACCTGACTCGCTCAGTTATTTGTATCAAAGGTATTGATGTGATGATACATTACACTAAGAGATTAAAGGAGATGTATATCATTAGTATAAATTAATGTAAGGTATGTTTATTCTTATGTTTTGTATCAGTTATGACATCCCAAGTTTTTAAAAGATATCAATATCAATTTTTTATTTGGAAATGTTTAATGTTAATATTATTTCACATTGAAATAATGTTTTCAGGACCAATTTCGTAACAAAAGAAATACTCTATTTTAAAAGCATAAATAAAACGTTTAAAATGACCATAAAATTAGGGATGTCACATCATCTATCTGTGTATAGCTTCCATGTTTCATTATTTAATGTCTTGCTTGGCGGATTTGTGGTATTGTAAATACGTGGTGTGAGTTTGGTAGTTTATGGTATTTTTCACAAAAACATTTTTTGGGGTTTATCCATTGATGCTCATCTGTGGGTGATATTTAATATCATGCTCCCTTAGCTCTCTAACCCATTTTGGTAATCATTCGGATTTCTCCATCTTGATTAGGATTTGTTTGATTGTTTGGCTTGTTATTACCTCGATGCAGTGAGCTTGGAGGTATTGGCTAAGTTGTCTAAAGGTATAGATATGTGCTAATATAATTTTCTCAAGTTTGGGGTATTGTATTTCAGGTCCCTACAATGCTCTATTTACAGTATAGATTGATAGATGTTTTTCTTTAGGTTCATTTGTTAATATTGTTGATATCGCTTCTATAGACGTTGAGAGATACATTGAGAGGGTTTAGCATGATAGGGGGTTGTCCAGTGTAGGTAATTAGTGTAAGGCTTCTTTTATATGGAGTAAGGCTTCCTTTGGAGTCTGTTTAAAGTTATTCTTATCGATGGATCCCTTCAATGATTGGAATTAAAAGAAAAGCCTTTTCGCCAATCTTTGGCAATAAAAATCCCGAGCAATGTGAGCATTCCATTGTGACCATGTATATCTCTATAATTATAAGGAGTTTTGGTCTTTAATAGGTCTTTTATCTTGTAGGGTGTTTTGTGGTGCTTATTTACATTGATAACACTTTTGAACTTATTAGCTTATTAACTTATAGTGGTACGAAAATAGAGTTTTTTTAAGTGTTTGGATTAGCTTATGAGGTTTCCAAACAC
This sequence comes from Lactuca sativa, assembly GCF_002870075.4. Classification (NCBI taxonomy): domain Eukaryota; kingdom Viridiplantae; phylum Streptophyta; class Magnoliopsida; order Asterales; family Asteraceae; genus Lactuca; species Lactuca sativa. The sequence goes on from NC_056629.2 coordinate 93,344,206, forward strand.
TATAACTTCATAAGAACTTTTTATTGTTTAGAAAAATGAAAAAAAAAGGATTTATAAAGGTGTGGAACAACTATAATTTATAAGGAGATTTTGATAAGATAGGGCAGTACCTTAAGAAAAATGGCTTGTTATGGGTGTGTGAAAATTATAACCTATTTTTAAAATATATCTATCCAAACACTTCTTTTACCTTATAATGGTGTTGAACTAGTAATAAGATAACAAGCTCTTTTTAAGCTTTCCCAGATACCATATTACTTGGATTGGGTTAAACATGTTGTTTTGTTACGTAGTAGCCTAAGAACTCGACTTCCTCTCTATCCCGAAAGTGCACTATGTTCGGTTTACATTCTATAACATCTGCAATTATCACAATAATTTTTTTTTCATTTTTAAACAAGATAACTACTAATTTTCATACAATCATAATCATGATAAAGCCACTTGTTCAGAAATTGATAATCCAAGGTTGAGGATCAAAGTATAAATAAAAAACATCGTGGAAGTTTCAAAACATAAAAGTTGTTGATGTGTGTGTGCAATCATGCCTTTGCCTTCCGCTTATCAGAAGAACTACCTGAAAATATCTAATCCACAATTGTAAGTGCAAAGTTAGTGAGTTTCCCAAGATATCATATACAACAAAATAATAACTATTCATGCGAACAGCGGTCTATACTGATTGACAGTACTGCAACAACAATGTTCTCATAAAACAACATATTTTACTCATTGTACTATGACACTAGTATTGTCATCATCTTAACATCCTATTTCATCCCAAAACCTATTTTAATCACATTATTGTAACACAAGTGTTGTTATCAATCTAATGGCCTACTACATCATATTTGAAGCATGTAACATACAAGAAGACAAGCAAGAGCCTACTAGTCTAGATAAGCATACAATCATCTCATTGTATCACATAAGCATCTAATACATAAAAAAAATCTAATCATAACATAAGTAATATAGTGAGAAAACTCACCTAAATCAAAGAGATAAAATAATAACACTCGAATTCTTGCAGCATCAGCTACACACATCGCCTAAACCAAAGAGGTCAAATCTCATTATTCAACTCAAAAACCTTAGTTTGAAACAATGTAAAACCGGTAAAACAGTCAACCGCCAATGGCCGCGACGGTACAAAGGACCAATCACGTTGTGAACCGCTATTTGACAAAATAGTCGTGAAACTTTCTAAGATTTCATCGTGATCCCTCAAGGCATTTAGCCGATAATCTGGTATAACAACCAACTTTCATTAAGTGCTTAATCCTTAAAGACAGGAGTTCTAAATCTCAGATCTGAAACTCCACTACGTCTTAATGGATAAAATTTCCTTCTTTATCTATCCTAATGACCTAACAAACAAAGATCTCAAACCCTAAGTCCAAAAGTCCACTTATAATGCCAAAACCAAGTGTATGGCTCAAGGAAAGCACATGCATGGTCTTTTTATCCATGAAGAAATGTCCAGAAGCACAAAAACACTAAAGACAATTTATGAATTTCCTTAAACTTCCAGAGCATCAAGATCTAGGTACCAAAAAGTTCTCAGTACGTACCACCCAAAACCTAGATCTTACAAGTAAAAGTAAAAAAAAAGTATAGGATCCTGGATACTCACAGAGCTAGGCGAGGCAAAAATAAGGTAGAAAACATATGTAGATTACTTCCATGAACACCGCACTACACCTTGCTTCACTAAATCCACACCAAGAAACAAATAAGAACACCAAAACACTTCAAAAGGCTAGGGTTTGGGAGAGAGGATGTTTATGAGGGTGAAGACTGAGAGAATGACGAAACCCTAGGGGATTGTGGATTTAAGTAGACCCAAATACCGAGCCCTCTAGGGTTTAGTCTATAGGCCCTTTGCATTGCTGATTTCATTACTAGTTGCGCCACGCCCTCAACACCGGTGGCGTTGCTACCCAAAGAGAACAACAAAAACATAATATTTCCAATCAATACATAAAAGGGTTTCTAGAAAATAACTTAAAGGTTATACTTTCATTTGTGTTTCCTCCAAGGTATATAATATATCCTTGATGTATTTAACTAGGGTGAAGTTGTCAGGACTTTTTATAACCATGTTGCACTTGGAGATGTCACTAGTACCAAACATGTAATACTCAATTACAGGTATGAAAATATTCCCGATTGTGTACGTTTTTTCAGCCATGACATGGCGATATGCTTTTGGTCCACGGAAGTTTGATGAACGACCCCAAAGTGGTGATTTTGCCACGACGTGGTGGCGGCTGTTGGAGAAAACCCTAATGTTTCAAGGTCGGGCCCTATTTAACCTCCTTAACCTCTCATAGCCTCCCTCCCATCATCTTCCAACTCTCCAAATTGTGCCTTGCAAACCCTAGATCCTTTGTATGAGAATTTAGCCTTAAAGTGTGTGTGTGTGTGTGTGTTTGGTGCTTGTGGAGGAAGAGGGTGCTGGAAAATCATATTAGGAGTGCAAAGCAATGTAGATCTAGGACTTTATCTTCCTCAAGAATCTCAAGGAGGTATAAAGTCTTCATTTTGATGAGTTATTTGATGGATCTATGGATTTTGTCCACTTTTCTCTATGCCTTGCTGCTTTGGAAGGTTGAAGCTCATAAAGCTTGCAACTTTACGAATCTCCAGGCCATTTGGAGCATTTGCCTCTTTGGATCTGATTTAGATTTGAGTTTTGAGGACATTCATGGGATCTTGGACATTTTTGACCTAATTTGACATAATAAAAGCTCAAGACATGCATTGGACATGTACATCTGAAAAGCACATATTTTTATGATGTGTTTGGTGTTAGAAACTCTTCTGGAGTTTTTTGGTCAAGTAACCTTCAAGATTTAGTGTTTATTGCTTAATCCATGTAGTATTTTCGACCTTAAAGATTGGATCTATACACTTTGGAGGGTTCAATTAGATAAAGTTTGAAACTTTATCCATCTAGACCCTATTATGGACTAGATCTAAGTTGGGGACCCTTTAGAATTGAAGAAAATGGTTGAATACGTTAAGTTGTTGGAAACCCAGTTACCACGACGTGGCAAGGCCGCCATAACATGGTGGCGGGGCTGGTCACGTCTATTTTGTCGTATTCGATGCTACGTGGTAAAGGGCCACCACGACGTGGCGGTCAGCTGAGTTTTCTCTTCTTCACTAGTTTGACCATTTGAACTAGCTTGACCTAAAGGGTATTTTGTGTATTCTAGATTATGTTTGAGAATTGGTCTCTTGATGGTTAGGCATCAGTTAGAGCTGAGATTTGGAGTCGGGGCCTCATCGGCTATCGTTTAGACTCGGAGGTGAGTTTCCTCACTTTGTTTAGTGGGTCGAAGGCACCAATGTTGGTCCATGATTTGCTATGTTAGGATGCTAGATGTATGCGTGACTCTTGCACGTTTTATGTGCTTGTATGCTTACTGGGCGGGGCCCAATGCCAGCTGCAGCCCGATGACCATCCTGTATCCTATTTATCTTTGTGATTATTTCATGTGTCATGTGTTTATATGTTATTATCTTTATATGTGTACTGGGTGGGGCCCGATGTCTGACATATTTGTATACCAAGCAGGGCTCGACGTTGGGCGATGCCTATTATGTGTTTATTATGTGATAACCGTCAATTTTGGTCAAGCAAAGTCAATAAAGTCAAACAGGTCAACTCAACTCGTATTAGAATTTTTGGAGAAATATGATATTCCCTAATGTTACTAATGTACTGTTGAAAAGTTATAATTTTAAGTTCCTCTCTTTTTACCAATTATTGAATATAGACCCTAATTAGGGTTAGTAACGTAAAAATCGGTATAAATAATATTCATAACACAATTTAGTTGAGTTCGTAAACCTTATACTATATGAAAAATTCATAACAAATGTTATATATACAAATTTTTGATGAATTTGTCACCAAATACGACAAATTCTATACCCGACTTAAACACTCAAACTTTAACAAAATGAATTAGGAATCATCCTATCATACATGTAAGGTGTTGTTATTTTTGATGATAATGACTTTTATAATAATTTGAATTTAAATTATTCAAATTAAGTAAATATACATCCTTTTTACCACAATTTTTATAAAAATCACAAACTTTTATAAAAATTGCCCATCCTTTTTATAAAAATAAACTAAGGAAACCACTTTTGTTTTATATGATTATTACACTTTTATAAAGAATTATAATTAAATTAGAAGAGACATACTTGAATATTTAATTCAAGATACCATACCCTACCTTCTCCCCTATACCCACCCCACCTCCTCACCCTCTCTCCCTCTCATTCTTACATTCCATCATCTTCATTTTGTTCATCTTCATTTCAAGAACAAGTCATTCTCTCAAGATTAATCTCCATAAGTTGGTTCTTGATCTTTTGGTAAGTTTTTCCTTGAAGTGTCTTAGCTTGAAATCTTTCATCTTCACCTCTTTATCCACCAAGAAACACACTCAAGGTGAGTTCATACCCTTCATTTTTCATCTTTATCCAAGTTATAGGGGAGAATACAAGTAAACTTGTATAACTGTACAAGTTGTTATACATGCTTACTTTCATGTTGTGTAAAAATGTTATTTACATGAAATAATGTTATTACCTCTTATTATGAACATTGATGTGTGGTATGTTGTTTAAAATAAAAATCTATGAAAAATGAGTATAATCATGTCGTACGTTCTTAAAAAAAAAGTCATAAAAACATAACTATAAAAAGTAGGGTTTTTATGAACATAACATGACTGTCCCAACAAAAATGGTTATAACTAAGATATTACACCATTTTGTGGTATATAAATCAAAATATGTTATTTCGGACATATGTTATGAAACTAATTATAAATACCAAGGATTTGGTTTTAGAAAAAGAAATCCTAAAAATCTTTCATTTTATGGAAATATTAGGGTTTTCTAACAAAAATGGTCATAACCAAGTTATGATACCGTTTTTGTGAGGTTTGACCTAAAATATATTGTTTAAAACATAAAAGGTTAGTTTGATTTAAAGTTCACAAAGAGGTAAAAAATAAATTTTACAAAGTTTATAATTTCAATATTTACCGTTTGGTGACGTAAAAAGGTCAAAACTAGAAAACTGACTTTATCATACTAATAGTCAGATACTTGTGTTAGATGTATAAAATTTGTTATTTATGAACATCTAAACATGTTCACTTATATATATATATATATATATATATATATATATATATATATATATATATATATATAGAGAGAGAGAGAGAGAGAGAGAGAGAGGTACAAGAATTATTTATAATAAAGTATAATAGGTATAGTTTATGGAACATTAACACTATTATAACATTTTGGGACAAGACAATTAATTATATAAAAGTATATAATTATTATACATCTTGTAAATAATATGGAGAAGTGATATTTACACATACAAGGGTTTTCATTACACTAAAACATAAACTTGTTTGAAACAATTATATGAGGCAAAGTATTCACCGTATCTACTGTAACGACCCAATTTTTAAGTCCAAAAATTTCATTTTTGATGAATTGATTTATAAAAAAGTTTATAAGAAAACACCAGCTAATAATAACTTTTCATAAATCCACAACCCATGTCTGAATACCACTCACAAAATAAAACAATGTCAGAGTACAATCCAAAGAAACTCTAATGTGGAAAACCAACATGTGTGTGCGATGTGCCGCTACCGTGCCAGCTCCTTCCCCTTCGCTGAAGAGGCACCTGAAACCAAAACTATAAACTGTAAGCACGAAGCTTAGTGAGTTCCCCCATCGTACCACATACCATACAATCACGTAACATACATACTTTCGGGCAATTTTGCGGTGCCCGACCTACCCGGTACGACCATTCTGGGGTGCCGACCTACCCGTGCGGCCATTTTGGGGTGCCTTCCTTCCCGTTTCATGCCATTCTGGGGTGCTGAGCTACCCGTGTCAAGTCATTATGGGGTGCTAACTTACCTGTCGGTCCTAACAACCGGACTTGGGGACTATTCCCCTCTTAATACCGCTATCACATATAGCATACCATGCCCGCATGTAAACATATAATAACATACTGTCAGACATATCTGGGGTGCCTGGCCTACCCTTCTTTCCTAACAACCGAACCCTACTGCTATCACATATAACATATCATGTAGTAGCAAACATAGATGATATCCCAAAGACAATCATCTAACATACAACTCCTACTGGTGGGCCGGCATTGTGGTCATAGACCCACCGCTACTAGAAGGTAACTCTAGCTGCTGTCAAACTGAGTGGGAAGTCTCTTCCTGCTGCCGCTCCGGAAATCCTCCGGCTACAATCCACACGAAACACTCAGTCAGAACTGATATCTACTGTTAGGGTAAAATGACTATTTTACCCCCAAACAAGTCCATGTCAAAGTCAACTTCAAGTTGACCCGACTCGCCGAGATGGGCCGTCAACTTGCCGAGTCCCTCGTCCTTTACTCGTCCTTATCCACATCCCGACTCGTCGAGTTTGGCTTCGCCTCGACGAGTTCCTCTCTTATATGAACATTGCATGAAACTCATCTGACTCGCCAAGTTGTATGAACAACTCGTCGAGTTCACCTTCATCCGAAGAACAAGTCTGACCTCGATTCGCTGAGTTGTATGAACAACTCGTCGAGTTCATCTTCAATCTTAAGGAGATTGTCTTGGACTCGCCGATTCTACTCTAGCACTCGTCGAGTCCCATGAACTCCAGGTCTAAAACCAAGTCCAATGTGTTGGTTCACTCTTTATGACCTTCTACAGTCCATTTAACACCCATCTAAGTTCTTTAGACTCTTATCAGATATGGGACTTTATGCCTTGGACTCGTCGACTCCAAGAACAGACTCGTTGAGTCCAGTCTTGTCCAATTCCATACAGTCGATTTAAATGAGATCTAACACACCAAAACCATAGATATGTCCTCCTAATGTCCATTTTATACGTAAAGTTCCAAACTTGATGCACATGCATGGGGTTTTTAGCTCAAAATCCACATAAAGTTTCCTACAATGTGCATAGGGATCTCATGGCCCTAAAGTTAGCACCTTTATGCCATGAGACCCCTCTTAAGGTCCAGATCTAAAGTTAAAACCCACTCAACACTTCCAATTCTGAAACATGACTTAGCAATCCAAAGAGATCCAAAGTTAAAGATGAATAAACACATAGATGAGTCAAGGCAGGGGCATTATACCTTGAAGCTACTGAAAATGAAGTAAAATCCCTAGATCTCCTGGCCCCTACTCAAGTTCCAAGCTCCTTCCTTCCTTCCAAGCTTTACAACCACACAAGAGCACCAAAAATGGCCTCAACAAAGCACAAACGGCTAGGGTTTCAATGAGAAGTGTTTTGGGAGCATAAGGGACAATATGGCCGTCATATCATTGCTTAAATAGGGTGCAAACCCTCGGATTAGGGTTTTTGTCTGAACATTGCCTACTCGCCGAGTCCGGGACCCGACTCGCCGAGTTCATCACTTAAGTCCTGCGTTCCGTCCCGCTTCTACTCGGCGAGTTGGTCCTTCAACTCGCCGAGTCCAAGGCCAAAATGCAAAAAATATATAAATAGCTAATGAACGAAATACGTACCAAGAACCAGGTGCTACATCTACCAGAGTACACACTAAAGTACTGAATTATAACCAGAATCTCGGTAAGAGAGTGCGATACTGGTGTATAGATCTATATGGGACTGACACTCCCACACCTACGCTGCTACATATAGCTAGACCGGCAGGATTGGGGTGACAATGACTAACATTTCAACGCCTGAAGAACGTCGCGGCATGCCAACTTTGGTTTTAGAATGGTTGAAATATCCTATGGATATTATGAGGATCCGATGGCAGCACTTGGATGCGTCAAAGAAGTATTTCCACTGGAACTCTTGGAGTGAATCAACTTTATAATCCATTAATGGAAAAAGGGTACTTAATCCTTTGGCTAAGCTTTGTTGAGGTCTGTGTAATTAACACACATCCTCTACCTTCGGTAATGCGTCTTGACCATTACCGGATTGGCGATCTAGTCAAGGAAGACGACTACTTTTAAGATTCATGGGTTGAATAACTTTGTTACTTCATCGGTATTTTCTTTGTTTCCCTATTAAGTTTTCCACCTTTTCTTCTGGTTGATCATATTAATTCGTGGATGTATTTCAAGGCTATGATCAAGCCTATCTTTGTTGATTCCCACCATGTATGTAGGTTCCCAGGTGAAGATCTTATGATATTTTCATAGGAACAATATGAGTTTCTCTGTGGTAGATATAGGTAGTTTTGTATATATGTTCACCGGTTGGTCAATATATCTTGGGTTGATTATCTCCTTTTCTCTTGACAGTTCTGTTATTGGCCTCATTTGGCTTTTGGTGAAGCTACTATTTTTATTGGTCATCCGTGGTTAAGAACTTGAGTAGACTATGGACGGTGCATGCTACTTCTCCAAATTCGAACATGTTTGTTCTTCCCAAGATCATATTGTCTGGATGAATGGCAGTCATATGATGCCAATTGGTCAAAAAGTGTGACATCTAATTCAACAATTGTATTTACTACAAACTAGCAATAAAATATTGTTAGGCAAGTGATCAAATATTCATTTGCTCTTCAAGATACATGAATGACCTTATTCATAGATAAAATATCAATCTTAGTGCTCAAGATAGTATTTTCCAATAAAAATTTATGATAGCCACATCAAGCTGTATTGTTGATCTGATCAACCCAGTCTTGGTTTGGCCAAGCATTTGATTATCAACACCAAATCATCAAGAGCCCTAAAGATATCAATTTTCCCTTTTAACACAGAAGGACCAAATCTATAGTTAAACATTTGTTGTCTTTAACCCAAGCAATACAAGTTAAGCTAATTGGGCCTTGTTACAATGGCTAAAAGAAAATAGTTAAAGAAGGTTGACAACTTAAGCTAACTGAACCATAGCATGAGATGGTGGTGTAAGAAACGTGGGAATGTGGAACCATCTTGATGAGAGGAAAATTTAGGAAGGATCTTATGCAAATTTAAAAATTAAATCGAAAATTTTAAAATGGAGATTAAAGGGTGGAGTTTAATGGTGTTTAACGGTGCGATTTTAAACTAACTTACCAATAAATGTGTTTCTAATGTCTTTTAGTGCGGTTTTAGCAAAACAAAAATGCTTTAAATTGTACGACTTCTTTTGTTTATTGATATGAAAATAGTTTTTTGTGTTTTAGCAAAACACAATGCTTTAAATTGTACAGTTGTTTTGCTTATTGGTATGAAAATAGTTTATCGTGTTTTAATGATACAGTTTTATGTTATCACCGTGTGTGTGTGTATATATATATATATATATATATATATATATATATATATATATATATATATATATATATAGGGTTAATGTCATAAAACCATCAAGTTTTCAGGGTTTTGTCCGTTTTGCCCAAAGTTGAAATTTATGTCCGTTTTTACCCAAACATTTTCGAAAAATATTCGGTTTTACCCTTTTACCGGTGATAACAGGTTTTCCAGGTTACCATTATATTAAATTCGCAAAAAAAACCCTTAAGTTTACCATTTTTTGCTTTTAGCCTTAAGTTTAGAATTTTTTTTACGCTTTTACTTTAAGTATATTTTTTTTCATATTATACATATTCATATTTTTTTCTGCTTGAATACGTATAATATGAAAAAAAAATACATAATGTAAAAGTGTAAAAAAAAATTATAAACTTAAGGGTAAAAACGTAAAAAAAACTATAAACTTAAGGGTTTTTTTGCGAAGTTAATATAATGGTAACCTGTTATCATCGTTAAAAGGTTAAACCGAACATTTTTTGGAAAATGTTAGGGTAAAAACCAACATAAAATTCAACTTTGGACAAAACCGAAAAAACTCTGAAAACTTGAGGGTTTTATGACATTAGCCCATATATATATATATATATATATATATATATATATATATATATATATATATATATATATATATATATATATATATATATCAATCAGATACCTATATGTGAAACCCTCTTCTGCACCGTTAACCTATCCACGTGTATGAGAAACTTCCCTGTTTGCATGCTTAAACTCCTTTCAGCTCCAAATACTAGGATTGAAATAACGGCTTCGTTTGGTGCTGAAAGCTTCCATCGTGCTTGCTTGCAATCAGCCTGACATCACGATGATGAAGAAGACGTGGTGGTGGGTTTTACTTGTTGGCAGTGTCGTTTCTCCCGATGTTGCTTGCCACTCTTGGATCTCCTTTAATCGACACCTCTCCTTGATTGCAGCCGACTCGCCATCCTACCATAAAGAGAAAAAGCCCTAAATCAGGTACCCACATAATTTCTTCTTCTTCTTTCTACGATTCCAAAACATCATATTTAGGAGCCGACGTAGCTTATTTGTTAATATGAACTTGTGAGATTCTCATGATCGTGCACTTTCGACCACCTCTATTTCCAATCGTCACATCTACCTTGAAGCTTCTATGTGTATACAAAACCTAATTTTGAATTTCTATTTCTCTTTCCTAATCGCAAGTAGGTATCTCTCCGTCCTTTATTAAAAAAAACTGCAATTATATATATATGAGTCAAGGCAGGGGCATTATACCTTGAAGCTGCTGAAAATGAAGTAAAATCCCTGGATCTCCTGGCCCCAAATCAAGTTCCAAGCTCCTTCCTTCCTTCCAAGCTTTACAACCACACAAGAACACCAAAAATGGCTTCAACAAAGCACAAACAGTTAGGGTTTCAATGAGAAGTGTTTTGGGAGCATAAAGGACAATATGGTCGTCATATCATTGCTTAAATAGGGTGCAAACCCTCGGATTAGGGTTTTTGTCCGAACAGTACCTAATCGCCTAGTCCGGGACCCGACTCGCCGAGTTCATCACTTAAGTCCCGCGTTCTGTCCCACTTCTACTCAGCGAGTTGGTCCTTCAACTCGCCAAGTCCAAGGCCAAAATGCGAAAAATATATAAAGAGCTAATGAAGGAAATACATACCAAGAACCAGGTGCTACAAATCTCCCCCACTTATTTTAGACTCCGTCCTAGAAGTCTGTTGCTCGTTCCTGAAACAGCTCGGGGTAATGCTTCATCATCCCGTCCATCGGCTCCCAAGTCCATTCTAAGCCCTTCCGGTGCTGCCATTGCACCTTCACGAGCTCCACCCTCTTATTCCTCAAATGCTTTGACTTCCGGTCGAGGATTGTCACAGGCCGCTCGATGTAATTTAGGCTGCCATCAACCTGAATGTCCTACAAGGACACCACTGCGGAGTCCTCCACCAAGTACTTTCGCAGCTGAGAAACATGAATAGTGTCGTGTATCTGACTGAGTTCGGCTGGCAAATCCAGCCTATTTCCTACCCGGGCTATAACCCTGAACGGTCCAATGTACCTGGGGCCCAACTTTCCCTGCTTCCTGAATCGGATAACGCCTTTCCATGGCGATACCTTCAGGAGAACCATATCCCCGACCTGGAACTCCAGGTCTGATTGGCGCTTATCGGCATAGCTTTTATGTCGACTCTAAGCAGTCTAAAGCCTGCTCCGGACCTGCTGAGTCTTCTCTGTCATCTTGAGCACTACCTCAGTGCTCCCTATCACGCTCTGGCCAACCTCGCCCCAACATATTGGGGTCCTGCACTTCCTCCCATATAGCATCTCGAAGGGAGGACGATCAATGCTTGAATGATAACTATTGTTGTAGGAGAACCCTGCCAATGGAAGGTAGGTATCCCAACTACCTCCAAAGTCTAATACGCTTGCTCGCAACATATCCTCCAGGGTCTAGATGGTCTGCTCGCTCTGACCATCCGTCTGCGGGTGGAAGGCGGTGCTAAAATGCAAACGAGTACCCAGCTCATCATGAAACTTCTTCCAAAACCTAGAAGTAAACCGCACATCCCTATCTGAAATCACAAAAACTGGCACACCGTGTTGCGCCACCACCTCCCGGATATAGATGTCGGCCAACTTCTCGGCCAAGATGCTCTCTTGAATCGGGATAAAATGGGTGCTCTTGGTCAATCGGTCAACGATAACCCATATCGAATCCACTCCCCGCGTGGTCCTGGGAAGCTTTGTGATAAAATCCATCATGATGTCTTCCCATTTCCATAGCTGAATATCCAACGGCTGCATCTTGTCGTGAGCTCTCTAATGCTCAACCTTAACCTTCCTACAGGTTAAGCATTGTCCACGAACCATGCCACATCCCGCTTCATGCAGGGCCACCAATAGTCCAGACGAAGATCCCTATACATCTTCATCGCCCCAGGATGAATGGAGAACCGAGATTTATGCACCTCCTCCATCAGAACCCGGCGCACACCCCCATGGTATGGCACCCACACCCTACAGTGTAGTGTCAGAAATCCTCAGCTGTCATAGTCGAAGGAGGAAACCTGCCCCACGATCCGCTCACTCTTCCGATGTTCCTCCTTCATGGCCTCCTGCTGGGCCTCCCGAATCCACTCCAACAGCAGAGTCACCACTGTCATCCTCAGGCAGATATCCCTGATCGGTGCTGCCTTGCGGCTAAGCATGTTGGCCACCACATTGGCCTTCCCCGGGTGATAAAGGATCTCGCAATCGTAATCCTTTACCACGTCTATCCACCGACGCTGCCTCATGTGTTAGATTCGACTGATCCATGAGGTACCTCAAACTCTTATGGTCCATGTAGATGGTACAACGAACCCCATGGAGGTAATGTCGTCAGATCTTGAGGGCGAATACAATAGCCCCCAACTCCAAATCATGCGTCGGGTAGTTCGCCTCGTGAGGCTTCAGCTGCCTCGACGCGTAGGCGATGACATGCCCTCTCTGCATCAATACTACGCCCAAACCTAAGATGGACGCATCGTAGTACACAACAAAATCCTCCATGCCCTTTGGCAGGGCTAAGATTGGCACCTTGCACAATCTCTGTCTCAGTTTCTCGAACGCGGCCTGCTGCTCAAGCCCCCAACGAAAGACCATGGCCTTCCTTGTTAGCCTGGTTAGGGGTACGACTATCTTGGAAGCCAATCCTAGGAAACTCCGAATCTCAGATGGATACTTCGAAACCTCCCATCTCATCACAGCCTCCACTTTGGCCGAGTCCACTGAAATCCTATTCTGGTTGACGAGATGCCCAAGGAACTGCACCTTGCGCAACCAGAACTCACACTTGGAGAACTTAGCATACAAGTTCTCCCTCCTCAAAGTCTCTAGAACCTCTCGTAGATGCTCCTCGTGCTCCTCCTGCGTCTTGGAGTAAACCAAGAAATCATCAATAAACACTATCACAGATCGGTCTAACATTGGTCTACACACGCGGTTCATGAGGTCCATGAACGCGGCAGGAGCATTGGTGAACCCGAAGGGCATCACCACAAACTCGTAGTGGTCATAGTGTGTCTGAAACGTAGTCTTCTGTACATCCTCCTCTTTGACCCTCATCTAGTGGTACCCTGAACGCAGATCAATCTTAGAGAACCAAGATGCTCCCTTCAGCTGGTCAAAGAGGTCATCAATCCTCGGGAGTGAGTAACAGTTCTTCAGCGTTACCTTGTTCATCTCCCGATAATCTATACACATCCGATGCGACCCATCCTTCTTCCTCACAAACAAAATTGGGGATACCCAGGGAGAACTACACGGTCTAATGAATCCCTTGTCTAACAGCTCCTACAGCTGTGTAGACAACTCCTGCATCTCGGGAGGAGCCAACCGATACGGTGCCTTGGCTATTGGAGCTACCCTAGGGACTAGGTCGATCCTGAACTCCACCTGCCTCTCCGTAGGTATCCCAGGCAACTCCTCGGGGAATACATCTGTAAATTCTCATACCACGGGCACATCGCCCACTGTCGCCTTACCCGCCTCCCGGGTGTCCATGACATAAGTGGCATATCCTGCACAACCCTGCTGAGGTTAACGCCTAGCTCTCGCTGCTGAACATATCGCTGGTCCTTTCTGTGGCCTCTCATCCTGAACTACCAACTCTCCCCCACTTGGGGTCCTAATCCGAACCAGCTGCTGTGTGCAATCTATCACTGCCCCATTGGAGCTCAACCAATCCATGCCTATAATCACCTTGTTCCCTCTCAACGGAATTAGAACCAAGTCCACCAGGTAACGCTCCTCAAATAATCTCAACACACAGTCTCGGAATACCGTCGATGCTCGCACCAATCGGTCATCAGCAATCTCTACCACTAAAGGGCAGTCCAGCATGCCTGAAGACTCAGGAAACTTCTTGCTAAGCGCAAGAGAGACAAATGATCGGGTAGCCCCTGAATCAAATAATACCTAAACTGGGATACCGTTCTCATGGAACGATCTTAAACAGAGCACACACATTACATATCAAAATCACAGCAGCATATCACAAAATCAAAAAGATAAGAAATCATACCCGTCACCATATCGGGTGCAGCGCGTGCCTCCTCGGTAGTCAACTGGAATACCCGGCTCCTCACCACTGGATCCTCCGCCTTGCCCTGTCGGCCATCCGTGATCCGCAGGGTTGCTGGAGCTGGCGCCTTCACTAGCGCTGATGCCGCTGTCAACTGGGGGCAGTTGGCCTTCTTGTGGCCCCTCTGGTTGCAGTGGAAACATAGCAACTCAGACGCCTGAACAACCGGTGCAGGGGCACTACAATCCCTATTGAAGTGCCCCGTCTTTCCAAACTTGTAGCAGCCCGATGATCCCAATCTACACCCCCCCCTCATGTGGCCTGCCGCATTTCCTGCAGCGGCCCGGTCCTGACTGGCCTTTCGGCCTACCATCTGATCCCTTGGGCTTCTTCCCCGAAGCCCCAGTCGTCTGACCCTCCTCTATCTTCCTCTTCCGGACATGCTCCATATCGATCTCCCTCTCTATTGCCCTGGCAATCATGGAATCCAGGGTAGGGCAAGCTGAAAAACTAACATGCTCCCGAATGTCGGCTCGCAGCATGTCATGATAACGGGTCCTCCTCATATCCTCATCCCCCGCATACTGGGGCACCAACAATGCCCTCTCCCTGAACTTGGCGGTGATCTCCGCCACAGTCTCCGTAGTCTGTCTCATGTCCAAAAACTCTCTGGTCTTGTCTCAGCCTTCCTCAATTTAGGTACGGATCCTCTGCTTTCAGTAGTACGGGCCCATACTACCTTCCACATCTATCCGTACCTTCCTCAAGGACTGCCTTGAATCCACCAAGTCCCCTTTTATCATTGCTGATTCTTTGCCATTCCCATTCTAGGCTTACCCTAGGGAAAATCTCTGACTACACCCAAACCGATCCTCAGCTGCTGAAGGCCTCCTTGTAATGCCAATTAGCCATCAACTGACTACCATCACATGTGATGAGGCTCAGATAATCCTTCGAGTAAAAGACTCGTCCCTACAGTGGTTAGACTCAAACGAGAGCTGCACAATAGGGCCAAATCTAGCACTCTGAGATTATTCAAACCTGATCACATGTGACGTGACGTATTCACCTAATGGCTAACTCTCATCACTCAGAGTCCCGCAAAGCACAAAGCAAGCGGCATTCGGACGTAGGAAAACTACTCAAACTAATATGTTCTTATAATGAGAAGCTGAACTAGCATATAATGTTGAGCTCATACTACCAGGCATAACCTAAACAGACTATCCTATTACTGTCTACTCAATACTAGCATTCAATTCTCATAAGCTGAAGCACATAAAGCATGTACATAAGGCATCATCCCTAGATCCTTAGTCATATTCTAGCATGCTATTCTACTGCAATTGATAAACATAAGATAACTTGTATGGGTACTATTGGGAATACTTACTTGAGCTCGGCCGGTTGCGCACATCACACACTTGTTCCTTCTCAAGGCTCTTTTACCCTAGTTTTAGAAAGTCATTTTCTTTGTAAAAATCTTTCAATCCCTTGGTTTGAGTCCAGGCACCCCGAAGGTGTGTCCGAATCCCTCAAACCAGGGATCTGATACCAACTTGTAACGACCCAATTTTCAAGTCCAAAAATTTCATTTTTGAATAATTGATTTATAAAAACATTTATCAGAAAACACTAGCTAATAATAACTTTTCATAAATCTACAACCTACCACTCACAAAATAAAACAATGTCAGAGTACAATCCCAAGAAACTCTAATGCGGAAAACCAACATGTGTGTGTGATGTGCCGCTACCGTACTAGCTCCTTCCCGTTCACTGAAGAGGCACCTGAAACCAAAACTGTAAACTGTAAGCACAAAGCTTAGTGAGTTCCCTCATTGTACCACATACCATACAATCATGTAACATACATACTGCCGGACAATTCTGGGGTGCCGAACCTACCCGGTACGACCATTCTGGGGTGCCGACCTACGCGTGCGGCCATTCTGGGGTGCCGTCCTACCCGTGTCAAGCCATTCTGGGGTGCTAAGCTACCCGTGTCAAGTCATTATGGGGTGCTGACTTACCTGTCAGTCCTAACAACCGGACATGGGGACGATTCCCCTACTACCGCTATCACATATAGCATACCATGCTGGCATGTAAACCTATAATAACATACTATTAGACACATCTGGGGTGACTGGCCTACCCTTCGGTCCTAACAACCGAACCCTACTGCTATCACATATAACATATCATGTAGTAGCAAACCTAGATGATATCACAAGGACAATCATCTAACATACAACTCCTACTGGTGGTACGACATTGTGGCCGTACACCCACCGCTATTGGAAGGTAACTCACTTCGATCAAGTAGCTGCTGTCAAACTGAGTGGGAAGTCTCTTCCTGTTGCCGCTCCGGAAATCCTCCGGCTACAATCCCCACGAAACACTCAATCAGAACTAATATCTACTGTTAGGGTAAAATGACTAATTTACCCCCAAACAAGTCCAATTCAAAGTCAACTTCAAGTTGACCCGACTCGCCGAGATGGGCCGTCAACTCGCCGAGTCCCTCCTCCATTACTCGCCCTTATCCACGTCCCGACCCGTCGAGTTTGGCTTCGCCTCGACGAGTTCCTCTCTTATATGAACATTGCATGAAACTCATCCGACTCGCCGAGTTATATGAACAACTCGTCGAGTTCACCTTCATCCGAAGAACAAGTCTGACCTCGACTCGCCGAGTTGTATGAAAAACTCGTCGAGTTCATCTTCAATCTTAAGGAGATTGTCTTGGACTTGCCGAGTCTACTCTAGCACTCGTCGAGTCCCATGAACTCCAGGTCTAAAACCAAGTTCAATGCGTTGGTTCACTCTTTCTGACATTCTACAGTCCCTCTAACACCCATCTAAGTTCTTTAGACTCTTATCAGATACGGGACTTTATGCCTTGGACTCGTCGAGTCCAAGAACAGACTCGTCGATTCCAGTCTTGACCAATTTCGTACAGTCGATTTAAATGAGATCTAACACACCAAAACCATAGATCTGTCCTCCTAATGTCCACTTTATACGTAAAGTTCCAAACTTGATGCACATGCATGGGGTTTTTAGCTCAAAATCCACATAAAGTGTCCTACAATGTGCATGGGGCTCTCATGGCCCTAAAGTTGGAACCTTTATGCCATGAGACCCCTCTTAAGGTCTAGATCTAAAGTCAAAACCCACTCAACACTTCCAATTCCGAAACATGACTTAGCAATCCAAAGAGATCCCAAGTTAAAGATGAATAAACACATAGATGAGTCAAGGCAGGGGCATTATACCTTGAAGCTACTAAAAATGAAATAAAATCGCTGGATCTCCTAGCCCCAACTCAAGTTCCAAGCTCCTTTCTTCCTTCCAAGCTTTACAACCACAAAAGAACACCAAAAATGGCCTCAACAAAGCACAAACGGCTAGGGTTTCAATGAGAAGTGTTTTGGGAGCATAAGGGACAATATGGCCGTCATATCATTGCTTAAATAGGGTGCAAACCCTCGGATTAGGGTTTTTGTCTGAACATTGCCTACTCGCCGAGTCCGGGACCCGACTCGCCGAGTTCATCACTTAAGTCCTGCGTTCCGTCCCGCTTCTACTCGGCGAGTTGGTCCTTCAACTCGCCGAGTCCAAGGCCAAAATGCAAAAAATATATAAATAGCTAATGAACGAAATACGTACCAAGAACCAGGTGCTACATCTACCAGAGTACACACTAAAGTACTGAATTATAACCAGAATCTCGGTAAGAGAGTGCGATACTGGTGTATAGATCTATATGGGACTGACACTCCCACACCTACGCTGCTACATATAGCTAGACCGGCAGGATTGGGGTGACAATGACTAACATTTCAACGCCTGAAGAACGTCGCGGCATGCCAACTTTGGTTTTAGAATGGTTGAAATATCCTATGGATATTATGAGGATCCGATGGCAGCACTTGGATGCGTCAAAGAAGTATTTCCACTGGAACTCTTGGAGTGAATCAACTTTATAATCCATTAATGGAAAAAGGGTACTTAATCCTTTGGCTAAGCGTTGTTGAGGTCTGTGTAATTAATGCACATCCTCTACCTTCGGTAATGCTTCTTGACCATTACCGGATTGGCGAGCTAGTCAAGGAAGACGACTTCATTTAAGATTCATGGGTTGAATAACTTTGTTACTTCATTGGTATTTTCTTTGTTTCCCTATTAAGTTTGCCACCTTTTCTTCTGGTTGATGATATTAATTTGTGGATGTATTTCAAGGCTATGATCAATCATGTCTTTGTTGATTCCCACCATGTATGTAGGTTCCCAGGCGAAGATCTTACGATATTTTCATAGGAACAATATGAGTTTCTCTGTGGTAGATATAGGTAGTTTTGTATATATGTTCATCGATTGGTCAATATATCTTGGGTTGATTATCTCCTTCTCTCTTGGCAGTTCTGTTATTGGCCTCATTTGGCTTCTGGTGAAGCTACTATTTTTGTTGGTCATCCGTGGTTAAGAACTTGAGTAGAATATGTATGGTGCATGCTACTGCTCCAAATTCGAACATGTTTGTTCTTCCCAAGATCATATTGCCTGGATGAATGGCAGTCATATGATGCCAATTGGTCAAAAAGTGTGACATCCAATTCAACTATTGTATTTACTGCGAACTAGCATTAAAATGTTGTTAGACAAGTGCTCAAATATTCATTTGCTCTTCAAGATACATGAATGACCTGATTCATAGATAAAATGTCAATCTCAGTGCTCAAGATAGTGTTTTCCAATAAAAATTTATGATAGCCACATCAAACTGTATTGTTGATCTAATCAACCCAGTCTTGGTTTGGCCAAACATTTGATTATCAACACCAAATCATCAAGAGCCCTAAAGATATCAATTTTCCCTTTTAACACAGAAGGACCAAATCTATAGTTAAACATTTGTTGTCTTTAACCCATACAATACAAGTTAAGCTAATTGGGCCTCATTACAATGGCTAAAAGAAAATAGTTAAAGAAGGTTGACAAGTTAAGCTAACTGAACCATAGCGTGAGATGGTGGTGTGAGAAACGTGGGACTGTGGAACCATCTCGATGAGAGGAAAATTTGGAAAGGATCTCATGCAAAATTTAAAAATTAAATCGAAAATTTTAAAATGGAGATTAAAGGGTGGAGTTTAATGGTGTTTAACGGTGGGATTTTAAACTAACTTAACAATAAATGTGTTTCTAATGTCTTTTAGTGCGGTTATAGCAAAACAAAATGCTTTAAATTGTACGCTTCTTTTGTATATTGTTATGAAAATAGTTTTTCGTGTTTTAGCAAAACACAATGCTTTAAATTGTACAGTTCTTTTGCTTATTGATATGAAAATAGTTTTGCATCTGATACATTTTTATGTTATCACCGTGTGTGTTTATATATATATATATATATATATATATATATATATATATATATATATATATATATATATATATATATATATATATATATATATATATATATATATATATATAGGGTTAATGTCATAAAAACCATCAAGTTTTTAAGGTTTTTTTGTCCGTTTTGCCTAAAATTAAAATTTATGTCCGATTTTACCCAAACATTTTCGAAAAAATGTTTGGTTTTACCCTTTTACCGGTGATAACAGGTTTTCCAGTTATCATTATATTAAATTCGCAAAAAAAAACATTAAATTTACCATTTTTTTGCGTTTTTAGCTATAAGTTTATAATTTTTTACGCTTTTACTTTAAGTTTATTTTTTTTCATAATATAAATATTCATATGCTTTTTCTGCTTGTATACGTATAATATGAAAAAAAAATACATAGGGTAAAAGTGTAAAAAAAAATTATAAACTTAAGGGTAAAAACGTAAAAGAAAAAAAAACTGTAAACTTAAGAGTTTTTTTGCGAAGTTAAAATAATGGTAACCACTTATCACCGTTAAAAGGTAAAACCGAACATTTTTTGGAAAGTGTTAGGATAAAAACAAAGATAAAATTCAACTTTGGCAAAAACCGACAAAACTCTAAAAACTTAAGGGTTTTATGACATTAGCCCATATATATATATATATATATATATATATATATATATATATAAATAAAAGAGTAGTCATTTTGTCATTTGTCACTATATTAAACCTTTTAATTAATATGATGCCACTTGTCAATCTATTAGTTCTCCATTTTAAATTTTAAAATTTATATTATTGTTTCATGAATTCACAAATAAAAAATGTCTAATATATATTTAAAATTAATTATATATATTTATTTGAATTAACGATTATAATTTCACAAAAATAATAAAAATATATAGTAACTAATAATTTATTTAAAATAATTAATTATTAATTTTGAGGTTTTACTATAAAATTTCAATTAATTTTTGTAACCGTGGTTTCAATGGGTTATAAAACTAGTATATATATATATATATATATATATATATATATATATATATATATATATATATATATATATATATATATTAAAGAGAAAAGCTCACATCATGCTTATGAACCAGTGGAAGCACTAAGTTCAAAATTATCTATGGTTGGATTTACACCCTATCATTATTATTTCCTCTTTATAACATGTTTTCATTCTACGATCTTACTGATTTAATAAGATTTATGAGGTTTTTTGCTTGATATATATATATATATATATATATATATATATATATATATATATATATATATATATATATATATATATATATATATATATATATATATATATGAAAGAGAAAAGCTCACATCATGCTTATGAATAAGTGGAAGCACTAAGTTCAAAATTATATATGGTTGGATTTACACCCTATATATATATATATATATATATATATATATATATATATATATATATATATATATATATATATATATATATATATATATATATATCAAAGAGAAAAGCTCACATCATGCTTATGAACCAGTGGAAGCACTAAGTTCAAAATTATCTATGGTTGGATTTACACCCTATCATTATTATTTCCTCTTTATAACATGTTTTCATTCTACGATCTTACTGATTTAATAAGATTTATGAGGTTCTTTGCTTGATATCTATTATTAATCGACATAAATTAGTTTTGTTCATATTTCTTTTGTTTCGGATGATACACACCTCTACACATACAAATTATAGATATATACTATACCTAAAAATGTTTAATATATATATATATATATATATATATATATATATATATATATATATATATATATATATATATATATATATAAGGGTAAAAACATAAAAGAAAAAAAAAAAACTGTAAACTTAAGAGTTTTTTTGCGAAGTTAATATAATGGTAACCTGTTATCACCGTTAAAAGGTAAAACCGAACATTTTTTGGAAAGTGTTAGGATAAAAACAAAGATAAAATTCAACTTTTGCAAAACCGACAAAACTCTAAAAACTTAAGGGTTTTATGACATTAGCCCATATATATATATATATATATATATATATATATATATATATATATATATATATATATATATACATATATATATATATATATATATATATATATATATATATATATATATATATATATATATATATATATATATATATATATATATATATAAAAGAGTAGTCATTTTGTCATTTGTCACTATATTAAACCTTTTAATTAATATGATGTCACTTGTCAATCTATTAGTTCTCCATTTTAAATTTTAAAATTTATATTATTGTTTCATGAATTCACAAATAAAAAATGTCTAATATATATTAAAAATTAATTATATATATTTATTTGAATTAACGATTATAATTTCACAAAAATAATAAAAATATATAATAACTAATAATTTATTTAAAATAATTAATTATTAATTTTGAGGTTTTACTATAAAATTTCAATTAATTTTTGAAACCGTGGTTTCAATGGGTTATAAACTAGTATATATATATATATATATATATATATATATATATATATATATATATATATATATATATATATATATATATATATATATATATATATATATGAAAGAGAAAAGCTCACATCATGCTTATGAACCAGTGGAAGCACTAAGTTCAAAATTATCTATGGTTGGATTTACACCCTATCATTATTATTTCCTCTTTATAACATGTTTTCATTCTACGATCTTACTGATTTAATAAGATTTATGAGGTTTTTTGCTTGATATATATATATATATATATATATATATATATATATATATATATATATATATATATATATATATATATATATATATATATATATATATATATATATATATATGAAAGAGAAAAGCTCACATCATGCTTATGAATCAGTGGAAGCACTAAGTTCAAAATTATTTATGGTTGGATTTACACCCTATATATATATATATATATATATATATATATATATATATATATATATATATATATATATATATATATATATATATATATATATATATGAAAGAGAAAAGCTCACATCATGCTTATGAACCAGTGGAAGCACTAAGTTCAAAATTATCTATGGTTGGATTTACACCCTATCATTATTATTTCCTCTTTATAACATGTTTTCATTCTTTAATAAGATTTATGAGGTTTTTTGCTTGATATCTATTATCAATCGATATAAATTAGTTTTGTTCATATTTCTTTTGTTTCGGATGATACACACCTCTACACATACAAATTATAGATATATACTATACCTAAAAATGTTTAATATATATATATATATATATATATATATATATATATATATATATATATATATATATATATATATATATATATATATATATATATATATATATATATATATATATATATATATATATATATATATATATATATATATACACACGTACCATAAATAGGCATGGGCACCACCAGTCGGTATCACCTCATCCTTGATAAGGCATCATGTAACGCATGGCTTCTCTTTTTCTCTCTGGTTGCCCTAAAGTCCTCTTTGATATGTTCGCATCCTATCTTGCTTTCCGCTTTCGGCTATATTTGACATCATGCCTGACGTGTATCTTCCCTGGTGATCCACGTGTCACTCCTAGTATGCTGCATGCAATGATCATCTTTAAATATACGATCCCCATTATTCAGGGTTTTTCTTTTACTTTTTTAGGTTGGTATTAATATAGAATCTTCTCTTGTTAAATTTGAATCATGTATATTAATTTAAAAGAATTTTATTTGAATGATATAAAGGTTCAAGATTTAAATATCTTTAAATGTTTTGGACAAGTAAGAAAAATAGGATCCTTATCACTATTACAAGTTTTATATTTTTAAATAAATACATACAAATATAATATAATAAAAAAAATTGTAAAAAAAAATTATATGTGGTTGTCCACTTTACTCATCTCTCAACACTCCATGGACACAATATATTAAAACTCAAAAAACACTTGCATAGAGATTAAAATAAATATGCCCAAAAAAAAATTAAGCCCTTTGCATAGGAACTGAGTTGTATTTCCCCACAAAAGCGATAACGGTAAGGAACAAAAACCCGGTTTTAAATTTAGGAAAAGACCTTTATTACGATTATATGACCCGGTTGGAAAACGAGTTCTACTATGTTTTCTGAATAAGACCCACCCATAAGAAACCTGGTTCCAAAGCAGGTTATATAAAAGCTTGGGTTTTTTAAGGATTTTTTTTAGTAGCGAAGAGGTTGAGAAATTCACAACGACCAATGTAATAAAACCAAATTGAATTTATGTTTAATTCAGTTAAAAACTGTCAATTTAATTCAAAATTTTTTTTGAACCGTGGAATATGTTAAAGCTCAAAAAACACTAGGAACGCGCTTGAAACACAATTACAAAAAGAAATGTCTACTGAAACCTAAATATGTTTAATCTAATTAAAAACATTCAATTGAATTTCATTCGTCATCTTCAAATGACTTATTCAATCTTCGTTGAACAACCTCATGTGTAACGTCTCGGTTTTTGGAATAAAATTTTCAACTTTTAAAATAGAATAAACACTCGTTTTCATAAAGTTACATCGAATGCAAAATTGTTTATTTGTAAACCATAATTCAAAATAAAAGTTATAAGAAAATGCAACGCAGAAACTCGAATCATAAAACTATTGATGTGTATAGAATCATGTCTTTGCTTTCCGGCGAATTGATAAATTACCTGAAAACCATTCAATTCATAACTGTAAGACAAAGCTTAGTGAGTCCAAAAAATATGATATACAACAATAACATAAAAAACAGCAACGGTCCGCAACAACCACGACTCCGTAACAACTCACCTAGTGTATTTCAATCGAACACGTCCGTGGTCCGTATCAACTGTCTAGCCTACAACATAAAGTTGGTCCGCCCGCATCTTGGCCTTCCGCACAAAGCAAGAACACCTTAGCCCTACAAAATAGGTCAACATATGCATAACATAGATGAACAGATAGCTCAACACTAGAGATAATGTACTATCAAGTCTATTAGCCTCACATCATACTATAGCCCAACAAAATAGTACACCTAACTATATCCTTGCACACAAAAAGATACATACTATAGTATAAAGTATAGTGAGAAAACTCACATGAGCTAAATAGCAGAAGCTTAATAGCAACCTCAATGATATAACAGCTAATATGAGCTACCTAATGTCAAATCGAGACCAATCTTTAATCAAATACTCAATTCTAGCCAAGTCTTACCAAAAGTCAAATTGGTCAAAAGTAAAAGTTCACTAAAAGTGAATGATCAATTACCTTTGTGCAATGGCTGAAGCTTGATTGCGTCATGGCCACTAAAAGACAAAACAATCGTGGTTGAACCTGCGATCCACGTCGTGGCTATCTACTTACCATTCCACGGTGGACAACCAAGCATCTTATTCCATTAAGCTTTTAACTTCTAAGACCAAGGCCCAAATCTCAAATCTGATTCTTACACTAAAAAATAACTTAAATGACCATAAAACTTGCATCATTTAATGGGAAGGCAAAAGATTCCAACTCTCTTAATTCAAAAGTTCCAAGGGACATTCCAAGGTGCTCAAAAGATGTTTTATTTCATTCAACTCCAAGATTACCAACAAAATGAACTAAAAACTGTAAAATACAACAATTAACAAGATCAACCAAACCAAAGAGCAAGTTTGTTGCTTTATACTCATAAAGGTCCAAAATTGATGCAACTTTGTTGGATCTATACATAAGTATTCCTTCTATACACAAAAGAAACTCCTTGATCTTCACGTTCCACCCAAAGCCATGGAGAAATAAGCTCACACATGGAACCAAGGCTTAAAAACAAAAGAGACGAGGCTAGAGTTTCTTAAGAATCATTCTAGGGTTGATGAAGTTTGAGAAGTGACAAACCATTGAGGTTAAATGTATTTAAATACTCCACAAACCCTAAAATATGATTAACCCATTAGGCCCAAAACCACATTGTGGTTCTTACACCACCGAGTCGCACAATCTCCCAAAACATGTCCAGTTCAAATTTTAGCAAAAGCAATTATTGGTTTCCTGCTTTGCCCCATCCTTATACTTTCCTTTGACCTATAAAAAAAACCTAATTAAAGAATCAAAAGAACACCATCGGAAAAAGGATATTAAAATTCTCCCCCTCTTGAAATAAATTCGTCCTCGAAATCTATCTTGGTAGAATTATAAAACCTAACCTTATGTGCTTCTTTTGTGACTTAACAAACTATTCGCTTAACTGGTCC
The DNA here is from genome assembly GCF_002870075.4 of Lactuca sativa. Classification (NCBI taxonomy): domain Eukaryota; kingdom Viridiplantae; phylum Streptophyta; class Magnoliopsida; order Asterales; family Asteraceae; genus Lactuca; species Lactuca sativa. The sequence continues at coordinate 93,370,329 of NC_056629.2, forward strand.
ATACACACCAGGGTTCACAAGACCTATCAGAACCTAGAGTGCGTCCCTAAAATGAACCTAGTCACCTAAAATTACTCAATTGTAAACACGGCCTCCCCATACAACTAATGGCCTGATTAACTTTAATGAAACCATGTAAACTGGGAAAACTTTTAATACTACAAACACCAACAATGCCTAACGATATGCTTCCTAAGACCGCAAACCCATCGATCTGAAACCCAATAAATTATTCTCAGAGACTGACTGTCAAACTCCTGATATACCCATCCCCTAGTCCTTAAGAATAAAAACACTATCATACCGTTCCAAGAAGAATGTACAAAACATTCTGAGCATAACAACCAAACGAATCTCCATTTTAGAACTTCATGACTAAAGACCTCATATCTACATCGGTCTTCCTAATAAATAATCACTAACCCACTACTCCTACAAAAATAACCATGGACAAAATCAATATCTCCTATTGTGTCCAGACTTCATTCCATCTTAGTTAGGCAACCACCTGAAAAATAATCAAAAGGAACCACTACAAACTCCATCACTAGTAAATAAATGCATACAAAATGATTCAATTAAAACAAATATGGATCCACTAAAATGAAACCCCACAAGGAGCTAGTAGTATATTACCATTAATTTTCCAACAAATCAACATCCTACAAATGTTCAGCCCAAACCTGCCGGCTACTAAGCCACTAATAGTAAATTCAATACTTCTCAAACACCCAACTAAGCCAAAAGACTAACGAGCCAATCATATGAGTCCTCACTACACAATTGTTGAGTCCAGCTCACATAAATCAAAACCATGATGGTTCACAATACACCATCACACCATTCGACTATTGGAATGAGAAGTTCATTTTTCTACATCGTTCGTGCCATCATCCAACCATGGGCATGAAGACTCGCAGCCAACACCTCAGTAGGCTTATAGGTATACGACCATCACTCGACCAACCTGTACAAACCCCCTAAACATCCCCTAGCACTTACCAAGCACAATACGAGCCAAATAATACTATAACACGCAAACCCTTCCGCAATACAAGCTGATCCCGATGCAACATCAGACGAAAACATGGTAGCTTATTGCTATAAAATAAGATAGACAGTTGAATGGTTGTTCCAACTCGAAAGAAATAAATAAAATAAAAAAACATACCTTAAGTCAAGACCAAGTGTTCTCAGGTTGTCATACTCATTCTAAGTACACCCCACACAAGAATATTTGAAGAACCGTCAATATTATAAACTCCTTAGGAGAACATATAACATGCCTCAGGTCGACTTCATTTCTTCTTCATCAAATATATACCTAAAGGGTGAGATATAATCGAATCCACTAATTAACGAACCTTAAACACTAACAGTAAGATCCTCCTTACATTAGGAAAAAGATCCCAAGCCTTAGCTAAAACTGAATAGATCTCCATCAATGCTCAACTAACTTGGTAAAACTCCCAAATCCAGAGGAAAATTCCAATATCACCCAAAATGTCATCAGAACCCTAACTAGATCAATCTAGATACCAATCTTGGTGACACTACATGCTAACACCAGATTCTACATAGACCCAAGGTTACTCCTGAAAAATTAAATGTTGCTGCAACATCCAAACTTTCACTATCCAATGACAACTGCCAAACCCAAGCTTGCTTGAAGCAACAGTCGAACGACCAAAACAGCCAAGGGTAGGTACACCAAGAAACCTTGATATACTACTTAAAAAGCTTTGATGAAAGGTCGACATGCCAACTTCACCTTCAATTATTACTACTCGATACCCTCCAACAATCCCAAATGCTAATGACGAACGGAACGACCAATCGATCGAAAATTAACCAACTAATTGAAGTCAATCATCCCATATATTGTTGGACGAATGCTATACAAAGATACACACCAAACTCTAAAGCAGAACAATTGTTCCACTACTACATATCCTTGCCTAAAGATAATCGAACCATACCGTGAGCCAACCATGCTCTCTATACCTACACACATCATGCTGGGATCAAAGGCTTCTCTTTCAAAAATACACAGTGCCACTGAAATGAACTACTTGCCACAACAAAATCATTGCCCAACAACTTCTTGTGGTGAGGATAAGTCATGCATCTCTGAAGAAATAAATATGACGACAACTTGCTCTCCACTTACGATGAGACGAAAACATGGCCGCATACTGCTATAAAATAAGATAGATAGTTGAACATTTGTTCCAACTCAAAAGAAATAAATAAAATAAAAAAACATACCCTAAGTCAGCACCAAGTGTTATCAGGTTATCCTACTCATTCCAGGTACACCCCACACGAGAATATTTGATGAACCAACAAGATTACATACTCCTTAGGTGAATATACAACATGCCTCAGGTCGACTGCATTTCTTCTTCATCAAATATTTACCTAAAGGGTGAAAATAAAATAGAATCCACTAATTAACAAACCTTAAACACTAACAGTAAGATCCTCCTTACATTAGGAAAAAGATCCCAAGCCTTAGCTAAAACTGAATAGATCTCCATCAATGCTCAACTAACTTGGTAAAACTCCCAAATCTGGAGGAAAATTCCAAAATCACCCAAAATGTCTATAGAACCCTGATTAGATCAATCTAAATACCAATCCTGGTGACACGACATGCTAACACAAGAATCTACATAGACCCAAGGTTGCTCCTGAAAAATTAAATGTTGCTGCAACATCCAAACTTTCACTATCCAATGACAACTGCCAAACCCAAGCTTGCTTGAAGCAACAGTCGAACGACCAAAACAACCAAGGGTAGGTACACCAAGAAACCTTGATATACTACTTAAAAAGCTTTGATGAAAGGTCGACACGCCAACTTCACCTTCAATTATTACTACTCGATACCCTCCAACAATCCCAAATGCTAATGACGAACGGAACGACCAATCGATCGAAAATTAACCAACTAATTGAAGTCAATCATCCCATATATTGTTGGACGAATGCTATACAAAGATACACACCAAACTCTAAAGCAGAACAATTGTTCCACTACTACATATCCTTGACTAAAGATAATCGAACAATACCGTGAGCCAACCATGCTCTCTATACCTACACACATCATGCTGGGATCAAAGGCTTCTCTATCAAAAATACACGGTGCCACTGAAATGAACTACTTGCCACAACAAAATCATTGCCCAACAACTTCTTGTGGTGAGGATAAGTCATGCATCTCTGAAGAAATAAATATGACGACAACTTGCTCTGCACTTACGATGAGACGAAAACATGGCCGCATACTGCTATAAAATAAAATAGATAGTTGAACATTTATTCCAACTCAAAAGCAATAAATAAAATAAAAAAACATAACCTAAGTCAGCACCAAGTGTTCTCAGGTTATCCTACTCATTCCAGGTACACCCCACACGAGAATATTTGATGAACCACCAAGATTACATACTCCTTAGGAGAACATACAACATGCCTCAGGTCGACTGCATTTCTTCTTCATCAAATATTTACCTAAAGGGTGAAAATAAAATCGAATCCACTAATTAATGAACCTTAAACACTAACAGTAAGATACTCCTTACATTAGGAAAAAGATCCCAAGCCTTAGCTAAAACTGAATAGATCTCCATCAATGCTCAACTAACTTGGTAAAACTCTCAAATCCGGAGGAAAATTCCAAAATCACCCAAAATGTCTATAGAACCCTGATTAGATCAATCTAAATACCAATCCTGGTGACACGACATGCTAACACAAGAATCTACATAGACCCAAGTTTACTCCTGAAAAATTTAATGTTGCTGTAACATCCAAAGTTTGACTATCGAAGGACAACTTCCAAACCCAAGCTTGCTTTAAGCAACAAATCAACGACCAAAACAACCAAGGGTACATACACTTAGAAACATTGGTATACTACTTAAAAAACTTTGATATAAGTTCGACACGCCAACTTGACCTTCAATTATTACTGCTCAATTCCCTCCAACAATCCTAAATGCTAACAATGAACGAAATGACCAATCGATCGAAAATTAACCAACCAACTGAACTCAATCATCTCATATATTGTTGGACGACTGCTATACAAAGATACACACCAAACTCTAAAGTAGAACAACTATTCAACCACTACCTATCCTTGGCTAAAGATAACCGAGCCATACCATGAGCCAACCTTGCACTCTATACCCGACACACATCATGCTGGGATCGAAGGCTTCTCTATCAAAATTACACGTTGCTATTGAAATGAACTATTAGCCACAACAAAATCATTGCCCAAAAACTTCTTTTTGTGAGGACAGTTCATGCATCTCTGAAGACATAAATATGATGACAGCTTTCTCTGCACTTACGATAAGAGAAAAACATCGCCGCATATTACTATAACATAACATAGACAGTTGAACGGTTGTTCCAACTAGAAAACAATAAATCAAATACAAAACATACCCTAAGTCAGGACCAAGTGTTCTCAGGTTGTCCTACTCATTCCAAGTACACCCCACACAACAATATTTGATGAACCACAAAGATTACAAACTCCTTAGGAGAATATACAACATGGCTCAGGTCGACTGCATTTCTTCTTCATCAAATATTTACCTAAAGGGCGAAATAAAATCGAATCCACTTATAAATGAACCTTAAACACTAATAGTAAGATCTTACTTATATTAGGAAAAAGATTCCAAGCCTTAGCTAATACTGAATAGATCTCCATCAATGCTCAACTAACTTGGTAAAACTCCCAAATCCAGAGGAAAATTCCAAAATCACCCAAAATGTCTTCAGAACCCTCATTAGATCAATCTAATTACCAATCCTGCTGACACGACATGCTAGCACCAGAATATACATAGACCCAAGTTTACTCCTGAAAAATTTAATGTTGTTGTAACATCCAAACTTTGACTATCGAAGGACAACTTCCAAACCCAAGCTTGCTTGAAGCAACAATCCCACGACCAAAACAACCAAGGGTACATACACTTAGAAACGTTGATATACTACTTAAACAAATTTGATATAAGGTCGACATGCCAACTTGACCTTCAATTATTACTGCTCGATTCCCTCCAACAACCCTAAATGCAAACAATCAATGGAAAGACCAATCGATCGAAAATTAACCAACCAACTGAACTCAATCAACTCATATATTGTTAGACGAATGCTATACAAAGATACAAACCAAACTCTAAAGCATAACAACTATTCAACCACTACATATCCATGCCGAAAGATAACTGAATCATACCATGAGCCAACCATGCTCTCTATACCCGACACACATCATGTTGGGATCGAAGGCTTTTCTATAAAACATACACGGTGCTACTGAAATGAACTATTAGCCACAAAAAATCATTTCCCAACTACTTCTTGTTGTGAGGACAATTCATGCATCTCTGAATACATAAATATGATTACAACTTGCTCTAGACTTATGATGAGACGAACACAAGGTCGCATATTGCTATAAAATAAGATCGACAGTTGAACAGTTGTTCCAACTCGAAATAAGTAAATCAAATAAAAAACATACCCTAAGTCAGGACCAAGTGTTCTCAGGTTTTCCTACTCATTCCAAGTACACCCCACACGAGAATATTTAATGAACCGCCAAGATTACAAAATCCTTAGGAGAACATACAACATGCCTCTGGTCGACTACATTTCTTCTTCATCAAATATATACCTAAAGGGTGAAATAAAACCGAATCCACTAATTAACTGACCTTGAACACTAACAGTAAGATCTTCCTTACATTAGGAAAAAGATCCCAAGCCTTAGCTAAAACTGAATATATATTTCCATCAATGCTCAACTAACTTGGTAAAACTCCCAAATCCAGAGGAAAATTCCAAAATAACCCAAAATGTCTTTAGAACCCTGATTAGATCAGTCTAAATACCAACTATGGTGGCACAACATGCTAACACCAGAAGCTATGTAGACCCAAGGTTACTCCTAAAAAATTAAATGTTGCTGCAACATCCAAACTTTCACTAACCAAGGATGCTGGCTGATCGTACACACTGCTCTGCTCTGCTCTTTCAAAAACTCTTTACTCTTGAGAAAAATTTTGTGAATTTTACTTTCAAAATCCCTCAAATCCTCAGTTTGAGTTCAGATACGCCCAAAGGTGCACCTGAATCCCTCAAACCAAAGCTCTGATACCAACATGTAACACCCAAATTTTCAAATAATTTTTCACATTTTAAAAACACACTTTCATTCATAATTGTTATAAAAATATCATTGTATCACATAATCAATTGATAACATCACATCCCAAGATCATAATATGTAAAAGCTCCTCATGTGTGTACTGATCAAGCCGGCGACTTCCTGCGATCCTCACTGGTACTTGAAACACATAACACAACACTGTAAGCATAAATGCTTACTGCGTTCCCCAAAATACCACACACAATACATATTAGCCACTCGAGGCTATAACTCTGTTCGACCCTCTGGTCAGTGTGTCTCAGTGGGACCCTCCAGTCCCATAACTCTGTGGGCCCTCTGGCCATAACTCTGTGGACCTTCCGGTCCTAGCTCTGTAAACTCTATAACATACATAGCATAAATCACATAGAAATCACATCATGCAAAAGCATACAAAATACTCTGTCGCATAATTCTAATTACCACTCTAGGCAAAGTATAGTGAGAAGACTCACCTCGGGTAACTCGGTAATCTCGAACTCTATAAAAATCTGGTCTAGCCTCCGCCTAATCATATGAAATAAACACTCTAAATCAATACATCTCTCAAGGCTAGACTTTTCCCTCTCTTAGTACTCTCAGAAGGGTAAAAGACCATTTTACCCCTCTCATGGATCAAAGACCCTAAATTTGACCAAACCCTAAAAGTCAACTCTTCGGGTTACACTGCGCGTACCAAATATGTACGCTAGGCGTACCCGGCGTCCTCACAGAAACGGGGTGCGCGACCCCTTACGCCGCGCCAACTGGGATTACACCCCGCGTAACTCCCAGTTTCAGACTCTAAGCTCTTGAGGTCTTAAACAGTTAAGACCCACGTCCAACTTCTAGATCTGACCATTTCTAAGCCTCTTAATCCATAAAGTTGGTGACTTTAAGCCTTTGCATGGCTTGACAAGTCACTAACACCCATAACATTCCATTTCCCAACTCTAGAAAGCTCACAACTCAAGCATGACCTCATAACAACGACCAAGATGGAAACTTTATGAATCTATAACACAAATATCATTGAAATAGGATAGATCTAGGTCCATGGAGTACACTATACTCATAAAGTCTCCACCTTTGGGACTATTAACCCTAGAAATGGTCCATGCAATCATCAAACCAAATAAAGAGAAAAGTTTTGAATTTTATACCTCTAGATGAAGCTCCTTTCTCTGAAGATCTCAGACCCAAACTTGCACTTCAAGCCCTAGCCTCCACAAGCTCTTCTCTTTCTTCTTCACTAACAAACCAAGACACTTTTATCTCCAAAACACACACACTCAAGCTAAGAACGATGGAAGGCTCTCTCTTAGGGTTTCACTCTCTGATATGGAGGTTGAGAAATGAGCCTTAGCATCCTTTAAATAGTGCACAAGCCAAACATTTAGGGTTTGCATCTTGACCCGTTACGCCCAGCATAACGCTAGGTACGCCCAGCGTACCCAGGCGAGTCCGTGTCCAAATTAAGCGCATGAGTACGTGCAGCATACTCCCCAGTACGTCTAGTGTACTCATTTGCTACAAGAACACTCTCTCAAGGGACCACTCTTGACAACTTGACAAAATGGAAGTGTTAAATAGCTTACCTGAATTTTGGGATGTTACATTAAAACTGAATAGATTTCCATCAATGCTCAATTAACTTGGTAAAACTCCCAAATACAGAGGAAAATTCCAATATCACCCAAAATGTCTTTAGAAGCCTGATTAGATCAATCTAAATACCTATCCCGGTGGCACAACATGCTAACACCAGAATCTATGTAGACCCAAGGTTACTCCTGAAAAATTAAATGTTGTTGCAACATCCAAACTTTCACTATCCAAGGACGATTGCCAAACCCAAGCTTGCTTGAAGCAATAGTCCAACTACCAAAACAACCAAGGGTAGATACACCCAAAAACCTTGATATACTACGTAAAAAACTTTTATGAAAGGTCGACATGCCAACTTCACCTTCAATTATTACTGCTCGATAACCTCCAACAACCCTAAATGCTAACGATGAACAGAACGACCAATCGATCAAAAATTAACCAACCAACTGAAATCAATCATCTCATATATTGTTGCACAAATTATATACAAAGATACAGACCAAACTCTAAAGTAGAACAACTATTCAACCACTACCTATCCTTTGCTAAAGATAACCGAACCATACCAATAGGGGTGCAAACGAGCCGAGCCTAGCCAGGCTCGGCTCGGGCTCGTTTAAGTTATATAAGGCTCGAGCTCGAGCTCGGCTCGATTCGAGCTTCCTTGTACTGAGCTCGGCTCGAGCGCATAAAGAATTATACATGCTCGGCTCGGGCTCGACTCGTTTTTTATCTGACGTGTCTAAATAAGCTTAAGCTCGGCTCGAGCTCGTTAAGAAGCTCGTTTACTAATACCCTAAATCCATAATTCCCCTAATATGTTTTTATTTTAATAGATTTAAATAATATTAAATTATATTATATAAAGACTCGTTTAGGCTTGCGAGCCTAATCAAGCTTAATGACATAGGCTTGAGCTCGAGCTCGTTTAATAAACGAGCTTAATATTAAGCTCGAGCTCGGTTCGGGCTCGTTTAAAATCGATTTCGAGTCGAGCTTTTAACGATCCGATCTTGAGTAGCTCGCGAGTAGCTTGACTCGTTTTCACCCCTACATACCATGAGCCAACCTTGCTCTCTATACCCGACACACATCATGCTGGGATCGAAGCCTTCTCTATCAAAATTACACAGTGCTACTGAAATGAACTATTAGCTACAACAAAATCATTTCCCTACAACTTCTTGTTATGAGGACAATTCATGCATCGTTGAAGACATAAATATGACGACAACTTGCTCTACACTTACGTTTTGACCAATTCTTGACTTCTCCTTGGTGTTAATGACTCCACCAAATCGATAAGGAACACAACAAGAAATGTTCCTAGCCACAACCTCTATAATTATGGCTTTTTTTCATACTTTTATAAAGAAATAAACCTGAACCAAAAGCCCCTCATACATGAACCGTAAATTCCTTGAACCTATTTTATTGAAAGCATAAAATCGAACAGTTTGTTGATTATCCTATTAGAATACTTAGTTCTTCCCTACTTAGCGTTTGATTTACCCCTGATAGACATCTACAAACAACAAAGTCTCAAATAGGCTCAACCATATCCATACCAACCTTGACTCTCGGAGTGCATAACACAACATAAGATGATCCTTCGGATAATAACCAACCAATCTCAAGGAATCTCCAAATCTCAGATAGAGACTTTGAAATCTCCCACAGCTTCATCGCCTCAATCTTAGAGAAGTTAACCACTACACCATTTGATTGACAAGGTACACTACAATACAATCAAAACTAGTATTTGAATTGATGTCCCATAGTCTCACCCTCATCTAAATCATCGAAAAATCCCTTACATATGCCTAAAAAATAGCTCCGATAACCACATTGTATCAATAGCACTCTCTTACCCAAATCAGGAACATCTCGATGCTTCCTAGTAGATACCCGATATTCTCAAAACTGGGCAAAAGATTCGCCTTGATACATGGTCTTCACCTTGGCCACCGAATCAAAATAACAAATGAGTGTCGAACATCCATTTATTTTAAGACAGGAGCGATTCACAACAAACTGAACCTTACCTCCCCGTGGTAGAAACAGATGCAGAAAATGCCATCCCTTTCTTCTATCTCTCTACTGATATTATTCTGATCTCTTTTCCCTCGAACACAAGAGTTTAGAAGAATATAATCGTGTTGTAGTGTAACGCCTCGATTTCTCAATACATAATTATTTCCTTCTTTCAATTATTTAAAATAATAATAACATTAATAATAATCATAGTAATAATAAAAGTTAGCTAAGTTATTTTATAGTGCAAAAAAAGGAAAGATTTGATTTTTGCGGGTAAAAATGTTAATTTTCAAATTATGGTGTAAGGAATATGGTTTAAGAGACTAGTTTTGTCATATTTGAAAAATTATTGCATGAATTCGATTGAGTAATGGTAAGGGGGAGTTCGGCCTTTTTTGGGTAGTCCACTCTTTGAATTGTATAAAGCCTAGAGCAAGTGATGAATCCTGCTAATCATTTTTATAATGTTAATTGTGTGCTTAAAACGTGAAGGAGCAGGCAGAAAAAGAAGGAGGTGGTTGTTCGTGATCGGAAGGAAGTAGCAGGCTGCCTTGAGAGATGTAAAGGAATAAGAGAAGGTTGTTTTGGGATTGCAATCTCTAACAAGTATTTTGGTCTTCCTTTTTCTTCCCTTATTTCAAAATCATCTTCATCACCACCACCACCACCACGGTCGTGGCAGCCACTGTCGACCACCACTTCCATGGTGGTAGTGCATGATGGTGTTCAATGTTTTTTTGGAGGTTTAGGGGGATTTTGGGGCTATGATGGTGTGCAAAACCCTAAACCTAGTCGGTGAGTTTACTATCACATCATTGTACTTTGTTTCTCCTAAAAGCAATGTACTTTGGGGTGTGGGATTAGAAATTTTATTAGCTTTTGACTCAATGGCTTGCCACTACTGTTAGTGACTTATTTCTAGAAAATAAGCCTCATGGGATTAGGTTTTGATTGGTAAAGAAGGTAATTAACCCGAAAATGGAAAAAGCTGGAAACATTGGAAATTTACTATTTTGTCCCTGTCTTGGAAAAATCATACACAAATCATGTAACATCATTTTGGGTCTAGACCAGTAACCAAAGTTACATATATGATTCTAATACATTTCATTAGTTTGATCAAAAGTCATATGGTCATCTAATTAGGGTGAAGGTGACCTTTCATCCATACTGGTGTAGAATGAGCTGTTATGTGAGGTAGTTTTATAAAATTCACCATAAACTGTTGAAGGATCGTATGAAGCTATGCGAATAGTCCTTGGAAAGCTAAGAACCTTAGTTTAATCTGTTCCTGTTTTGAAATATATGGGGTTGAAGGATGGAAAAACATGTCCCAAACATACTCTAATTTTTATGTAGAAATAAGAAATTTAGCCCATTAGTCTATTTGCATAATTAGGAAAAATGAGTAAATAAACATAACTTAAATTATTATTATTAGGAAGTGTGAAGGGCAAGCAGGTGTGAGTGAGTCTCGGGTTGCTTTGGAGATTGTGTTGCCTTTAGAGGTGAGTTCCTCACTATATTGTGTTGTAATATCTTCTTTCCATTAGCTCGTGTGTGTTATGTATGTATTGTTGGACTAGTGTCTAATTCCATAACTATATACTTGACCTGAGAGTAGCATGGTCCATTTGGGTTGCATGGCACCGAAACAATCTAAATGATGGGTAATTGAGAAGAGGTTATTTATGGTTTATTAATATATTATAAGTTCTAATATATTAATATGAAATCATATTATTTAATTAGTATTGATCAAGAATTAATTTGGAATTAATTTGGTGATCAAAAGAGACTAATTAAATATATGGGGATTGATTATGTAAATCATTCGTTCTTATAATGTGGGCTTATGATCCATAGTTCTTTGTGTTGGGCTAAACTGATGTAGTGACCCACGGATGATACATGGAGGTTTAAACCCATGGAGCATGAGGAATATGGAAGGTCATGTACGTTAGGGTTTGCAAGGTGTAACCCTAATTAAGCTACGCTATATAAGAACCCCTCTAGCTCACGAAATCGAACCTAAGTAAGCTTACAAGAGGGCAAGCCGATTTTATGAGTGCAAGTAACCTCCTCTCAATTTCTTCCATTGTTGGTGGTGTTGTGTGATTCCATTTGAGGTGCAACACTTGGGGCACTAAGTTCTTAATGGTCCAAGGTTTCCAACTACAAGAAAAGGTATGCCATTCTACTAGTTTTTTTGTATTACATATACTTCATAGTATGCTAGTTAGGATGAAACCTTGGAAAAATGAAAGTTTGCATGTATAATAGAGAAAACATATATCCAAGGTTTCTAGGGTTTCATGCACACCTTAGGAGTGTTAGAATACTCAAAACCCTTCATGTATTGTTTATGCAGGTAGCACTAGGTTTGTTAGAGTCTATTGGTTTGCCTCATGTATTAAAGACTATGCATGATTGGACTCGGTGCATCCGAGTGCAAATCGGGTGTAGTAAATATGTCCCAAAGGCTTGACGAAATGAGAAAGAGGGATCATGCATCACCAATTTGTCGCAATGGGTTCGGGTATGGGGGATCGAGCTTCGCCAATGTCGCACCCCCGATGAAGGCGGAACATGCCGGGAGTGCGACTAAGTTAATGGATCACAGATAAACTGAATATATAGGACAAGTAAAATGATAAACAAAACAACATATATATATTTCATCATAAGGTTTGAATACAAGGTTCTTACAAGTTATAATATATAGTAGTTGCCTTAAACAAGTAGGAGGATAACCAAAAACTAGATAGCTAAGTTGACCGAAATCCACGACAAATCTACCGTCTGAAAGCATGTCTAATGATCCCTTAAGAATACATGTAAGTTTGAGGGTCAACACAAAGGTTGGTGAGTGTCACAGGTTTTTTGCCTTAACCGCAATATAATAATATTAGAATGTCTAAAAAGTACTACCTTTGTAAGAAAACTGTGTTTGGAAGAATGTTTGATAAAGATAGAACTATAAACCATGGTTGCTAGGTAATAAAAGTCTACTCAAGTTTATAGTAATGAATTTGTAAGGATAGACATATAAACTATGGTTTCTAGGTAATAATCATCTAGTCAGGTTTATAGTAATGAAATGATACGGATAACGAGTGAACAAACATAGGGATAAGGTTATCTTTCAAGGTTGTATTTAACAACCGTAGATATGGATAAATAGACATACGGATATACAGTTAAATTTATCTGCCAAGGTTGTACTTAACAACCACAGATACGGATAAACAAATAATTGACAAGTATATTTGATAATCATACACATTGAAGAGTACGATACTTGTTTAAACAGTGGCTAAACTTAGGGTAGTGTACACAAGCATGTATATGAGCGTAAGATACAAGTTCTGTCACTTGTATAAATATATACACATATATATTGTGTGTATGAATGAGGTATATTGAAAACTACCAAGCTAATAAACGTCTATACAGGCATAGCACAGTTCTTGTTGGAATATATATGTTATTTTTATTAGTTGTATTATCTTAACAACATAACATATGTAACTATTGTGGTTTAAAACGATTTTTTTACTTATCATGTAAGCGTTTAAACAATTGTTTCTCAAACTGGTAAAGTGTTTACATAAAGCAATGATATTTGTCACACCCCGCTGAAGCGGAAACATGAGGCGTGACAGTATAAAGGGTTTAATAGCAAAAGTTAAAAGAAAACACCAACCATAGTATAAAAATCATTACAAATTTACAATGGGTTTGAAAATTTTTTAAAAGAAATTAAAATGTAAATTGAAATACAACACATGCAAATGCTCCTAAAGGTGATGTGTCCCTAAGTGCCACTTACTCGATGATTCCTGAAAAAGCATGTAAAATGAGCTTCAACTATTAAAATAGTTGGTGAGTACTCACAAGTTTATAACATAATATAGTTTGCAATTCATGATAATCTGAATATTGATAACAGTTTCCATAAACAAATGTTAATTGCTAAAATAAGTAAATAAGTTTTCATGAATAGAAGTTCATTGTAAAAGCAAGTAATATAGTTTCCATAAATAGAAATATATTGCAAAAATGAATAATAAGTTTGCATAAACAAAGTTCGTTGTCATCATGAGAGATAAAGTATGTTGCCCAAATGAGATGCAACATTCATATTCTCATGAGAAATAAAGTTTGTTACTAAAATGAGTAAACAAGTTTCATTGCTATAATGAGCAATCAAGTTCGTTGCTACAAGGAGCAAACAAGTTTATAACTATAAGGAGCAACCAAGTTCGTTGCTAAAACAAGTAAATAAGTGTTTAGTAACAAAAGTTCGTTGTTATAATGAGATACAAAGTTTATTGCTATAATAAGTAACGAGTTTGTATGTGTATGAGCAAACAATGAGTTCCCAACCAAGCCTATGACTGATGCCCTATCAAGATCTATGCTTATCGTTCCTTAGACTATATGGTATCATGCACTCTCACAATCAGGCGAGTGAGGAGTTGTCAATTCCTAATAGCGCTATCCATAATGACTATTGGCTCAAAGAGTTAATGGTTAGAGTAAAGTGTAAGGGAAAGGACTTAAGAGGATAAGGCCTCATGTTTCGTGTTGCAAAGACATACATAGATAAATATAGCAATAAAATAGCAATCAAGTTTGATACAAATCAATTTAAATAAAACGAAGAAATAATAGTTTTTCGGACATGCTTATCGAAAATAGGGGGAATTGTGAATACTCACATTACATTGAGATGATGCAAATGGTGCCTTGAACTATGTTCCATTCGTACCACTACCGATTTCTACAATAATGGTATTTGCTAGTTTGTCCCTAATCGAAATCTAACACTAGTATACTTACTACTAGAATAGAATTATGCCACTATTGTGTCAAAATTTAATATTGATAAGTTACAAATATTTTTCTGAAATGGTGAAATTTTATAAATCATGTGATTAAGACAATTTTGGATATTAATTTCCAGATTTTTGTAATATTAATTGAGGGTATTTCAATACATTTAAAGGTGTTTTAAGTTCCTAAAAATCCAAAATATTATCAAATAGTTTTCAAGAATTCTCAAACTTTGCATTTTTCATTATAAACATAGTAGAGGTCTTCCAGAAAATTTTTCACTTGAATTTTGAAGTAATTAACTATTTTTCCCAATTTTTAAGCCTTCATAAAAATATAAATTCGTGAAAATTAGTATCCAAATGATAAAAATTCTCAAACGTTCTATAATACTGCCATTGAGCATAGTTAAGCTGGGAAAAATATAAAAATGGGTTTCTTAATTGTTTAACCTGATTTTATAATTTTTGTGCATTTATTCTAACCGAAATGGAAATAAATAGAAGACAGTTTCCAAAATTGCCCAAAAATTTTTTAACACCATTATTATACATATAGAAGCTGTGAAAAGTATAATAGATATTTTTTAGTTAGTTTTGGTATTTTTCTTTGTTTTATTCTTTTGAATAATCATTAATTGGTGAATAATTATCAAACAGTTAAATTAAATTACAAAATTTTTTGGAAACTTCATTTACAATATAAATAATCTGGGAAAAATACCAATGGTGATTTTTATATAGTGTAATCCATTTTTGTGAATTTAAGTGTATTTAATCTTAGAAAATAAAATAAAAATAGCATATTGAACATAAAAATTATCCAAATTTTTATTTGGAGTTCTAGTATATCATAAGATCTTCTGGTAAATTTTCATGAATTTTATATGAGCTAACTATTTTTCCCATTATTAGTCCATTATAAATACAAAAATCGGGGAAAAATAGGTATCGATTATGAAAAATTCTGAAAATATTTGTCTGAGTATGTAACATGAGGTAGGACCTACAAAAATCTTAGATAGCCTTTTTAGATTCCCTAAAGGGGTTTTCTGATTAATTTTAGTTAAACAAAAGGAAAATTCAAAACCATACCAAAAGGTAACCAAAATCGATGAAAATCACTGAGATGTTATCATTTACATTAGGGGTGATGCACGAATTTACCTAGGATTGATAGACCTAAGAAAGTATTTTATATGATTTATTGCCCTATTTTATTGAAATAACTATAATAATTCGAGAAAAATGAATTATTTTCTGAAAATTTACAGATCATCTTATATTATTAGTGGACTCTTGCAAAAATCTGATTTGATCATAAAAGAGTTTTAGGTATTTATTTGAGAATAAATCCTTTATGAACATATTTGAAAGCTTTTAACAACAAACTTTGATCATCTAACATCTAAGCTTGAAACAACATGCATGTTGGTTTGATGGCCATTCATGAGTTTGAAATGTTCCAAATTCATTTTTGAAAGAAAACTTTGGATGCATGTGGTGTTTTTCCACCAAAATATATAGAAAAGTGCATTCCTTGATTTTGACTTAGGTTTAGGTCATGGGACTTCTCCATCTACAAAATGCATGTTGTTTTTGGATGAAATCCTACCACCATCATCATTAAAACCGTGAGTAGGTGCAAGTGTTCATGATTTTACAATAGAATGAAGTAGAAAAAGAAGAAAGTGTAAGAAAAATAACAAAACTTGAAAGAAAAGTGACGTAGAAATCGATTTTACCTTCAAGAACACCACAAGATGATGAAGATTTCGAGTTTGAGGTGCGTTGTTGGACATTTTTTCTAGAAAATTTTCGTGACTTAGGTGTTGTTAGTTATTTGTTTGCATATCTTGTTGACGTCTTCTGTCTGTGCCGCACAGACATTAGGCTTCGCAGACTATTTGTTTTTTGTAAGTTTGCAGACCTAAAAACGTCTGCGTGTCCTCTTAATGGTGCAGAGATGGACCAGAGTCTTGAAACCTCTTCAGACATCTTCTAGTCTAAAAAACACATATATCTTGTTTTTTTTTAACTTAGATTTATTCCTACTTTATTTATGATAAAGAATTTTTAATAAAAAAGAAACAATACTTGTACAAAAAAGGTTCTACAATAGAATCATGACCTTTATAACAAATTTATAAATAAAGATTTAATTACGATAATGGTATTGGAGGTTGTTTATATATATGAAAAAAAATTATAATATTGTCTTATATTTTTTATGCCAATTTTTGTAAAACATTATTTAATATAATATAATTCATTTCTTGAGAATATATATATATATATATATATATATATATATATATATATATATATATGCCTATTTTTTATTTCATTTAAATGAAAAAGTAAAATGAAAACTTTTAAAAATTTCATTTAAAATAAAAGTTTACTTCCCCTAATTATAATGTTTAGGTGTAACTTCGCAACCAAAGTTTGCTGGTTTTTACAAATATATACGTTAATTAATATCATTTTATTTTCACTTTTTATACAATAATACTTAAAAGCTGATCTATATTTGTTATATATCTATAATAAAGTTATAATATTATTGAAAAACATTTTTAAGTTTTCTTTAAAAAAAATCAGTTTAATTAGATTTTAGTTTATTCCAGCAGCATGCAGATGTTAAAAAACAAACAATCTTCTACATTTAAACTGCAGACGTTTAGTCCAACTCTTCTACTGCAAAGGCCAGCAGATGTGGTCCGCAGACTGCATACATTTTACCTCAGAAAAAACAAACAACACCTTAGGGTTAGGGTGAGAGAAAATGGTGGTGGTGATGAAGAATGTGAGAGAGAATGAGAGGTTGAGTGAAAAAGTGAAAGTGATTCTTGTTATGGGGAAATGGTGTATTAGGGTTTTCAAGTAAGAGAGAAAGGAGAGTGGTCCGAAATTTTGAATGGAGAAAGGGTCTCACTCTTTTAAATTTTATAAAATATAAGTTTATTTTATAAAAATATCAAGTTTTTATAAAATATGCACCTTATCATAGTTTTCATTCCCAAAACCTTGATTTTTGGCTTAGAAAATAAGGTTAAATACTAGTGACTTAAATTTTATTTCTCCTTGGTTATAGTTTACTAAATTGAGTTATTTTAAATTGATATTATAAAGTCCATACCAAATTTTATGGATTTTTTAGGTGTTAAAGTTTATAAATTTGAGATTTTAGGGTTTTTAGGGTTTTTAGGGTCTTGAGATTTAATAAACATTTGGATATCAAAATAAATTGAATTATTTGAGATTTCAAATTATGATAAAGTTTCATAACTCTTTTCTAGTTAAAAATAATGTTTGTAATTCATTTTTATCGGTTTATTGGCATTCTATGTAGTGATTCTGAGATTCAAGCGAGATTGAGGAATCAAGTATACTAGTCCTACTTTTCAACTTTGACTTAAGTTCCTACGAGACTCGGACCTAATTTATACCACTAGGTCAAGTGCATGATGTGTCTACATGATTCATGCAAAGATGTTCATGTCAAAGAATGACCCGAATATTGATAGTCATTACAGTTAAGTAGTTGTAGAATTCACATACCAATGTGAAATCTAAGTACACTATCCTTCGATTCTACTTGTTTCCAAGTTTCTAGTAGGTTATAACATAGCTTGTAGTTACTAAGTCTAGTATGTGTCGTGCCTATACGTGCAACTAAGTTTAGTCAAATCTACAACCAACTAAAATTTTGACGGTTGTCACAATATTTCATGTGTATTTTGTATGATAAGTATTACTTAGTACATGTACTACCATGTACAGATGAGGGCCAAAAATGAAACACCGAGGGCAGGACCATTTTTGCATTATAGCACTTCTAAAATCCAACAACCAATCTATCACACCCCCCAAACCGAAATGGCGGAAACGTTCGGGGGGTGGATGGCGTCATATGTAGTATCACAACCATTGCATCATAGTAATCATAGTAAACACAACCATCACATTATAAGAGAGTTTACATATGCTTGTTTCTTGTTTTTTTACATAACAAAAGTAGTGAAAGTAAGAGATGTGACTCTATACACTTTGTCTTCTCAAAACTCCATAAGGTACCTGTCTACTGATTTCCTAAGAATACAAGCAGATTTGAAAGAGTATCAGCATAAAGCTGGCGAGTTCATAAGCGAAGTTTTTGTAATGAAACCTTGTTGATGAATCTGTGAAAATGTTCGTATGTTTCCAAGAAAATCCTATATTTTCTTTAGTAAAAGCATGATAAATACCAGTTCCTTCCATTACCAATTAGTTCATACTAGTCACGTATAAACCAATATCGAACAGACAATGGATTATGAGGATCTGCCCTAAGTCCACAACCATACAAGGAACAGGAAATGAGGCGGAAACCACATACTCCGCAATCTATCGAGTACTCTTCATATGTAACCCTGATGCATAAACTAAGGGGTTATAGAACTAACTATGTATGTTTGTCACTGTATCCTTTGTAGTATATGAAACATATTAGTTTGTATGCTTGGTTACTACTAGTATGTATAAAATGTTCAGTTTGAAACCCTGGCTACCACTAGTATGTTTAATTTGTTTTATTAATTAAAATAAAACTGAGTAGTGTATCTCTGAAATCCTCTAGTGTAATCTACAATAGTTCAATTAATGAAAATAATACTAATAAAGAATGAAATCCCGTAAATAAAAGTTAGTTAATACTATTGTGAGTCGTATAACCATGTTTGATATGACCTAGTGACCTTTACGACTTTTTCAAGTGTCAGATACATGACATTTGTCACCCCAGGCATGCCTGCCTAACTGTAGCTAGCAGTTTAGGTGTGGGATTGTCAGTCCCGAATAGATCTATTCACAAATCCCACGCTCTCCCTCCAGGAGACTCTGGTTATACTATGATAGGATTTAATTCAGTACACCCAAGGGTACCGTTTTGAAGTAGAGTCTCACAATTCTGTATTAACTAGTTTACATGTAGTTCTGTAGTGATTTACTGTATTTCAACCCGTGTATATACTGTATATGGTAACAATTATACTTAAATAACTATTAAGTGTTGTACTCTTGTAATAATTTATATCATAAACTAAATCTGTCATAGTTTATATGTTTACCCATGTATGAAATCTGAATCGGTAAAAGCTATATACTGAATTCCCCAAACTATACCCATTATAGTTTACTTGATATGTTTTGTACTTGATATGTAAATTGTTCTGAAAACTATGTGATTATGTTTTCAAGTTGAAAGCATCCCTTATGCTCAACATAGTACAAAAGGGATTAAATGTCTAAATATTTTATAAAACGTGGGAAATCTTTTAACTGTATCAATTGCATAAGTTTTAAACTCGTTAAAATCATTTGTGTTTGACTTGTATCCCCCCCCCCCCCCTAAAAACATTAAAAATCTTAAAAACGTAGGGGTATGAACTCACTGTTAGTTGTGTACAAGCGTCGAATTAACGGACTGAATGAAGACCCTCGAGTTGTAGTGTGTGGCACTCAACGGAATCCTAATAACAATTAAATACATAAATGTGTCTAAATTAGTGATTTTGTTAGATAAAGTGTTAGGAAAACACTTGCTTTCGGTTAAGGAATCTTACCGGGACTTGATTGAATCGAGGAAAGTGGGTTTTCAACCTAATTCACTGCTTAGGAAGTGTGTACGACCGTGAATGGGGTGTACGGCCGTGAATCGTGTACGGCCATAGACTGCTTCTTGAATGGTGTACGCCCCTTGAAGGTGTACGGTCGTAAACTGTTGTACAGTTAATGAACTTGAAGGTGTAAGGCCGTATACTTAAGAACAAGGATGTTGATTTCGATGAAAAACATGCTCTAGATGCTCCGAAATGAACCCCCAATGGTGTTTTCGATGTTTTACGGAAGAATAAAGGTGCTTTAGTGGTGTACGGTCAAGAGTCTAGAGAGAGAAAGAGAGAGTGTCCGGTCAGAAAAGTGTAATTGAAGGGTAGGTGTCTCGTATTAATAGGGGTCGTCGTGGTCGGTGGTGGGGTCTACCCGATGTTGGCCATAAACGGGTGTACGGCCGTGAACTCAAGTCAGGCCGTGAACTCGATCTTGTTTGAAGGAATTCCAGAAATTTCACGTAGTTTTGGTCCCGACTAATATAAGAGGCTCAAATATATAACAAAATGACTTTTCAAATCAAATGAATTCGACGGGACTCAATAAAATTTCAAATTTTATTCACGGAATTCGAATAAAGGAAACGGTAAAAGATTCGGGTTGTCACAAAATGTGGCCCTTTAAACCAGATTCCCTGTAACGTAAGTAGTAGCGTAACACTCACCTTAGCCTAGGGTCGTTTTTTAATAAAAGAAATGGAAGTTTAAAAATTGATTACCTCCTGTGATCATAATCGAATGCATGGATCAGGAAAAAAAATATGCTTCTGGTTCTTGTGATTACGAACGAATAGAAAAAAAATAAAAGAAATGGCGGGGACTAATTTTTGCAGACTTATTTATAAGGAGGGGGTTTGATTACAACTTGATCAAAAATATATGGAAAAGAAATACAAACGAAACATAAGGAACAAACAAAAAAAACCGGTCCTTGGTCCTTGGCTGTTACGAACGAAAGCATTAAACAAAAATATATAATGATAGTAGTGGTGACTTACAATGGCAGCAAAACAGTAGGGAAATACGGTGGTCGAGTGGTGGTATAAGGTAGTGGAATGGCGGTGTACACCTAGAGAGACTAGAGAGAGTTTGGAAGAGATTTTGAGAGAGATAAAGATCAAGAGTGAGATAGGGTGATCAAGATGTAATGGCTGAAGCTGAAGGTTTGTGTGATTTTGGAGGCTTCTCAGGCCACTCTTTATACTAAAAACACCTGCTCACAATATAAAAAGGCCATACTCTTACACCCATCACTTGTACTTTTGGAAGGCTTGCACATAAAGAAGAAGAAAGATATGGAAAGGAAAACATGGGGAAGGTGAAAAGGAAAGAAATCTGATCATCTTTTGCCTCTTGGGTCAGATGTGGGCCCCCCATGCGTTATTCTTCCATTAATTGCCAAAAACACACAAAAGCAGGTGTATCGGGATCCGTGAATCGAGATTTTTTTTTCAAAAGTACTGTTAGATAGGATATGATTTTAGGATTCCAAAAACTCAGGTAGATTAATTTTTCAAGTAATGAAACTCCGGGAAATCGTGTTTAAAATTTTGCGGCTAAACGACTCGCAGTGTTTATTTTTGCGAATTTTGTAAATAGTTTTGCTAAAAATATTTCGATTATGAAATTAAATAATAGAACAGTCAAAAAACGCTCTCGGAAATCCCGTCGGCAAAACGTAAGTACCTCAATAGATTGATTTGGTTTTACGTGATTAAAGAAAACTAGTGCTTTACCGCTTGTTTTCTTAAAACCGTCGCATCTTTTGTATACGAACTTTGTTTTGAATGTTCTTTACATTTTCAGACACAGGTAAATACGTACTATGAGACTAGAATAATCTACTTCGCTTAAAAATACTTTTTATAAATTTTCTGTTTTTCAGATGTATGCCTAAGGTTACAGTTTGTGCGGTTTGATTTGTTATGCATTTGAAAGCATAATATCATCATGTATCATATAATAGTTAAAATGAACTTATTTATTTTACTTAAGATACACTAAAATTCAGTAATTCGGATTAACATGAGATTCACAGATAGATTGACGGTGATAATAATAGCCATAAATTTCGGGTTGTCACATTACCTCCCCGTTAAAGAAAATTTTGTCCTGAAATTTAGTTTACACTGATAGTACAAGGGATTTGATAAATAGTAATGTATTTTCGTGGTATGATCCATGCCTAGTCCTTCTATATTCGCTTAGTATATACAATTCATATATAATCAAGATCAAATAGACAGTCGAATAAGTAATTCTACCCTAAGTTCACAACCAAACAAGGAACGGGAAGTAAAGAGGAATCACAAATCCTAAGTTTGTAGAATCTTAATTATATACAAACCTAATGTATACACTTATCAAGCCTAGATTACCAGCAAGGGTTCTTAGTTTCTATATGAATGACATGATTAATTAGGGTGAGAAGGCAACTAGCGAGTATTTTTGTCATATCGATAAATAGGAATGTACTTTCGTGGTACGTGATCCCTGCTTGGTCCTTATATATTCAGTTGGTGTAACAAGTCGTATATAATCAAGACCGAATAAACAGTTGAATAAGTGATTCTACCATAAGCTTACAACCAAACAAGGAACAGGAAGTAAAGCAGAATAATAAATCCTAAGTTTGTATAATCTTAATTATATACAACCCTAATGTATACATTTAGCAAGCATATATGACCAGCAAGGGTCCTTAGTTTCTATATGAATGACATGATTAATTCAGGGTGAGAAGGAAATTAACGACTACTTTTGTCATAGCTACTGCGTAGGTTTCATTAAGTTTGCGGAGTTTTTTTTTTTATTTTTTTTTATTTTGTCGCGTTTCTAAACCTTTGGTCGATAAAGCTTTAATTGGCACTAGTATTTGTTGGGTTTTGAGCATTCTAACACTCCTATGGTGTAGATGCAACCCTATAAACCTTGGATCTATGTTTTCTCTATTATACATGCAAATAAGAACTTTCCAAGGCTTTAATCCTAACTAGCATATTATGAAGCTCTTATACTACAAAGTACTAGTTAGATGACATACCTTTTGATGTAGCTTGATGTCTTCAAGCTTTAAGAGCTTAGGCCCAATAGTGTGGAAGCCTCAAGTGGAATTACAAATCACCAAAACACCTTGGAAGACTTTAGAGAATATGGATACTTGGTTCTCTCTAGTGAAATCGGCTAGCCCTCTTAGTGT
This sequence comes from Lactuca sativa, assembly GCF_002870075.4. Taxonomy (NCBI): domain Eukaryota; kingdom Viridiplantae; phylum Streptophyta; class Magnoliopsida; order Asterales; family Asteraceae; genus Lactuca; species Lactuca sativa. Next base: position 93,393,891 of record NC_056629.2, read on the forward strand.
ACCACACTAGTGCCAATTTCACCAACCAAGGACATCTTTATATAGTGTGGAGGATTAGGGTTAAACCCTAATACCCATGAGCTTTCATTTCCTAGGATCCATGGGTTAAACACTCCATGCACTATCCATGAAATCTTAGCCCAACCTAAATGAACTTGGCCCATTCCATTAATATAAGAATCCATATTTAATTAGTTCATTTTGATCACTTAATTAATTCTAAATTAACTCTAGATCAATACTAATTAAATAATATGATTCCATATTAATATATTAGAACTTATAATATATTAATATAAATCATAAATATACTATTCTCAAAAGATTATCCATATAAATTGTGTCGGTGAAGTGCAACCCAAAGGGACCATGTCGGGTCGGGTCAAGTACATACCAAATATAGTTATGGACTTAGACATTAATCCAACAGTCTCCCACTTGGATAAGTCGAAAACTATTATTGAGTATGACTTCAAAACCTAATTGGCAATCGTAGCTCTTAAAGCCGCTGTCGAACTCTGAACTTGTCAATGAACTTGTCCATTAGATAAGGGATCATATATTCCTCCATTCTAGATATCATATGGACCGAGACATGGATTATCATCATTCTCTCTGTCCATTTGTTGTTTCCCAATTTCCGATTCATGACGACTGACTGATTGAACAAATCAAATCAGTCCTGGCTTGGCCAAGCACTCACCTGTGTCATCATTAAATCGTCGAGGGGCCCACATATATCGCTTTTATCCCGAAAGTAGAAGGAATGGATAAACTTCGACTCATATGGCTTGTTCTACTACTTGTTAAATCATACAAAAAGGCACGTTTTATAACACCGAGTTACCGAATGTGTTTTCGTGCAATCAATGTACAACCAACTCATAATAACAACTCATATCTCTAGGTTTGAAGAATATAAGATATTATCGTCTCATGATCACTCGTGATAAAATCGATGAAGTGATTCCAATGAGCGCGGGTTGAATCCAATACTCAGAACTTATGAGCACTCATGAGTGTTGTAGCCCTTTGTCCAACATCTTAGACCTCTACAAGCCAACCCATGACAGTCTTGATTCATATCTACTTCCAACATATGACCGACTGTGGATGGTTTGAATAACTTAGTCATTCCAGAAGAATAACCTAGTTTATCCTGGAAGTCAAAACTTGCAAAGTGAAACACAAGAATAAATGAATCAAATACGGTATCAAACTCTATAAATATAAATAAACACTTTTATTTATCACCATACTGATTACTTATTATTCATTGTTTTGGTTTTATCAACTTTATACTTGAATTAGAACACTAGTTCTCCCATGCTCCAAGCATGTACACTATGTTTTCTAAACACTAGTCATGCCATACACAAAGTATGCATACTATGTTTGTCTATGATTTTTACTTTGTGAACTCGACCAGTTGAACATAACTTCAATGATTCTCATTTCGCAGTCCCAATCCCTTACTGCAAATGCAAGAATTCTAAATTCATGCCATTTACTGAAATCTGTTAGATTCTAAACTTATATGCATTGATCCTCTTGTAATAATTATGCACAAATTCACAAAGACTTGACAACAATCATTACAGTGTATTCCAAAGGAGATCAACTCCTTGGAAACATCCTTCTTGCATTAAGTTTCCTAATCTTACAGATTGAGTACTTTCTAACTTTGAACCATTTCCATATTCCATTTTGACTATCACTTCTGAACAAGAGTTGCCTCTTTTCAGACTATGTCAATATGGTCCTTCCAAAGTCAACACTATACTTCCAACTGTCCTTGAGCAACCAATCCTTGGTAAACCTTAGATTGTCCTCAACAATTGCTTAATCATTTTAGTCATATCCAATTCTAGACCTTTTCCCTTCTTAATGCCCCGGGCATTTGGAAAATTTTTAGAAAGGATGAATATAGCACATGTAATCGATCCTATATCCGAAGTATATGGGACACGATTCATGATGTCTCACATAAAGACTAAACCAGTCTTTTGCTATAATATTTCCATTTCTATTTGCCAAGTTCTCATAATTCAGATTATGAAAAGGGATGCCGTAATCATAATCGAATTTTAGAACGCAAATAATGAACCCATATATAGAATTTCCTTATGTTGAGCCATTCCAACATGAACTTCATATATATATTCTTGACTAAATACGATTAAAACCTCAATCTAAGCTTTTATATTTGAGATGAAGTATAATATCCTCTCCCTTAATTATAGCAAAACAACTTTTTCCCAATTGAGAGCTTTTGTTTTCTATAATTAACATTGCTAACTTGCAACCTTTATCATAATTATCATGCTCCCATTAACATGATGATTAATAACATAACACTTATGCTCCCACTAGCTTTGACATGTACCCAGAAATCAACTTGACTTCTAGAAATCAATACTTTATTGACTTTCTTACCAAAGTTCAGATTTCTGATACTAGATTGCTTTGATAAAACTTTATCATAATCATACACCTTATCTTAGATAGCTCACAGGTGTGTCTAAACAATTTTTAAAAACTATGAAAAAGGGATGCAGTAACCATAGTCTCAATTGTTTAGACCTTTTCCACTTCTCACAAGTCCATGTTAGTGTGCCGGTAAACCACACACACTCCACTAACGACTTTGAGAATGCAAATATCACAATTGCTATCTAGCTAAAATCTACTTAGTGAAAGTGTTTCCTCACCATCATTTTCATGAATCGCAGAGAAACCTTATGACACTTAGATTTAATGGTGTATGTGTTCTTATCCATGTGAATTGTCAAAACCATAGTCACATGACCAGGATAATGACAAATCCAAACTCATATGGACTGAACTCAATCTAATTTCTTGCCATCTGGCAGCTCAAGGGCCTGCCATTGCTTCCAAGTTGTTGTGCAACCAATTGAGAACTCTAAGAACTCATATGCAAAGCCAACTTTAACTGGAATGGGCACAAAATATGTCAACATGATAGGTTATAAACCTCAATTCGTGTGCTAGTGAAAAACTTTAGGTTTTATTCTTGATTAGTTCTTGAGACTTTCAAGACTTTTAAGACTTCTACTGTCCTCTTGACATATAAGACTTTCTTGTCAGATATTCAAGAGAGAGTGTGGATTCTAATCAAGACAAACACTTCACACAATTGGCCTTAGTTGGTCTTTGTTTTATCCAAAACATCACAACTTACCAATTTCAAATGTACAAGAGTAGAAAACTTTTACTCTTAAATTTGACAAGTGTTTTAAACCTTCTTTAAGACATGTCACTCAAGTTACAATCTTTGAGTATGACTCTAAGAATTGTTTTTTTTGGAACGAAGTATGAATCATCTTCTTGATTTAACCACTTCAACAATTCATAGCTTCTCTTCTTAGCTATAAGAAGGCACTTAGAGGATGAATTGTGATAAGGTCTCTAAATCGGTAAGATGATCATAAAAACTGATACTAAAGTACTCTCCCATCTTTTTAGATTTGAGAAAGTTTTATCCTTCTGCCTAATTTGATTCTTCTTATTCGCTCTGCCTTACATTGGAACCTTTTCCAATGTCTCAGAATTACAATTAAGCTTGTAAGTATAACCATATTTACTGAGCTTTAGTAAATTATGACGAATAATCTTATCGATCTTTTGTGGTGGACTTGACCAGTGCACCAGAATGTGTACTCGATCCCTTAGTCCTTCACTTGACTCACACATCCATGTGAACAAGTAATTAGTCTTAATTTTCCAATACTTGAAAGTTCTCATTCATCATGCTATACAACTTGCATGATTCCAAGTTCCGGTCCAATTGAAACTTGGGTGATGAGAATCTTTCCTTATTTGGTAAATTTAGACATTACCACAAATGAAAGAACCAATTTCATATTTCCACTCTTTCTATTAATGGAATCATATAAGCAACAATTTTTACCCAAATGCCATTGTAAGGATATTTTAAAATAAATAAAATCATCATTTTTTTTTCTTTTATGTTAAAACTTTGCGGAAAAACTTATCCTTACAATCCATATGAAAACTTGTTGTTATCTATTCCTAAGCAGTATCTCATAACTCCTAAGAAGTAGCTCAAGAATCCAATCTTCAAACTATGCGATAGAAATCCATCTATGCGATCAGATTCAACATACTCTTTTTTCTTTAAGTCTCTTTACTTTTCTTTGATTCTTAAAACATCAACATGTGACCTAGTCACATCATGTATCAAGAATCTCATAATAGAAACTTAGCAGAGTTAGATAGTGGAATTTTTACCTGAAATAAAGTCAACATTATTGACTTTACCATCCTTAGGTAAGCTTGGTAGCTTCGTAACCAAAGCCCCTTCCTTTGGCAATAAAAACATATGGACCCTTAGGTAATAGTACATGGGACTATCTCAGACTTAGCCTTTCTCTTTACCATTTGGTCAACCAAGTTGACTATGGCCAATCCCTTTCCATTCGGAAGAGAATGCATTTCTGGATTTCCTGTGTCACTATTGTCCCTGTCCATAAAGTTTTGGGAAGTTGATCTCCTAATCAAATTTGCTTTACTAGTACACTAAATCATTTCTGATTTAGCAGCACCAAGCAAATAGATAAGATCATTAAGGGTCTTGTCATAGTCTGTTTCATAGGAGTCCCAAGGAACTCACTATGTGACTTAGAAAGTGATTGAACCACTAACTTTCTTAAGACTTTGACACCCAACTCTCCCGGCTTGTCAGTATGTGACTTCATCTCCAAGATGTGATCACATCTAGACCTTGCCTTGCCAATAGGGCTTGAGTAACCTTGAACTTGCAGGTTAGGGAGAATAATTGGAGGAGGTGGAGGAAGTGAAGTTCCAAGATATTTGGGAAGATCATAGATGTCTGAACTTGACATCTTTTGGGAGATATTCAAGATAGTTGATTTAAAGTCCTTAATATAACACCCAATATGAAATATTAAGGCTAGGACCCAACAAACTATTTTATATCTTTGAAGAGGGATGCCTAATCCAAGCTATAGAATATTTGAAGGTAGGTGAATGACGATTCACCAATTTCCACCATGAAAAACGAAATAATTTATTAGGTTTTAATTGGATTTGAAACTCTTAGATCTTTGAGATTCATTGAACTGTTCAACGGCATCAATCTCGAGTGTGCCCTTCAGGTTTTGTGACTAGGATACTGAGGATCACAAAAAAAGGTGTGAAGTAACCATGCAAATTACTTGGTACCCTTAAGTGTTTACCCCTCAATCGATGTGCCGGTTAACCACACACGCTCCATCGATACTATGATAAACATCAAGTTACCCTTTGCCTACCTTGTTAAATACGAGTTTGTGTGCCGGTTAACCACACACACTCCACTAACCGACTTAAACAAAGTGCAAAGTGTAATTTCATGGATTAGCACCTTATTCACATTTTCCTAAGTAACTAAGATTGGGTATTATTAAGAGTTTAGTTACTTAGTATTTATCATTAATACTTTTAATGAAGGGAGAATTATAGTCCTGTCAAACCCGTTCGGCTAACGACCCTCCACCAGTCAAGGAAGCGGTGGATGAGAGTGGACACCCATTAAACTGCCATTTTATAGGCAGTAACCTTATACCCCCCTTATAGACCGGCTTCGTGAGTGAGGCCTACTAACGGTAAGACTGACTTTACTCTTATACATATATATAAATATTATTAACCTATAATATTATAAAGTATAAGGGTTGAATTTTAATTTTTAAAATTCTAAGGGCTAACTTGAAATTAAAGTATTCATAAGTGAAAACTTTTCAAATTCCAAAACTTGAGGGCAAGTTTTGAAATTATTCAAAACTAATTAATTCCATAACTTATGTGTTTAAAGTAGTCTTAATCCAAAAACTCTTCAAGTTCCATAACTTGAGGACAAGTTATGGAAGACTTTAAACTAATAAAAGAATTAACTTTTCTTTATTTTATAACTTATGGAATTAATTAAGGTTACACCTTTTTATTTATTTATTATTTAATGAAGAGACTTTTGGTCCTCCATAACTCAAGGACAAGTTATGGAGTCATAAAACCATTTAATTAGAACTAGACTCTTCATTTTGTAACCTTTGCCAACTTTTATGAGTTTTATGAAACTTAAATGTGACTTTTCATATAACTTGAGGACAAGTTACAAAAACACATTTTAGAATCAACTCTTAGATTAATTTGGGTTGAGAACAACTATTTCACTCAACTTTTCTATTAATCTAAGCAACTCATAAGAACAAGATAATTCAAAACAAACTTTTTCATGTAATTAGTCTAAACCTTAAACTAATACAAAACATGAATCTATTGACAATTATCTTTGAAATTGGATTAGCATGAACATTAACACATCAAAAACAAGTTTATAAGTCCAAATTCATCTTAGGGTAATGTTCCTAGTCCAATTCCAGCCAAAAAAGTCGAATTTATGCTGTCTGTGGGTCCAACTCGTCGAGTGCACGAACCAACTCGGCGAGTTGGATGCATTTTGCCTTGGACTCAGCGAGTCCATTCATGGACTCGGCGAGTCTGCTGGGCAGACAGCATCAAAACTCGATTTTTCAGCTACTTTTGCAAGTATAACAAGAAAACAAGCCTAGGCTCTGATACCACTGTTGGGTTTTGAGCATTCTAACACTCCTATGGTGTACATGCAACCCTATAAACCTTGGATCTATGTTTTCTCAATTATACATGCAAATAAGAACTTTCCAAGGCTTTATTTCTAACTAGCATATTATGAAGCTCTTATACTACAAGGTACTAGTTAGATGACATACCTTTTGATGTAGCTTGATGTCTTCAAGCTTTAAGAGCTTAGCCCCAATAGTGTGGAAGCCTCAAGTGGAATCACAAATCACCAAAACACCTTGGAAGACTTTAGAGAATAAGGATACTTGGTTTTCTCTAGTGAAATTGGCTAGCCCTCTTAGTGTACCACATTAGTGCCAATTTCACCAACCAAGGACATCTTTATATAGTGTGGAGGATTAGGGTTAAACCCTAATACCCATGACCTTTCATTTCATAGGATCCATGGGTTAAACACTCCATGGACTATCCATGAAAGCTTAGCCCAACCTAAATGAACTTGGTCCATTCCATATATATAAGAGTCCATATTTAATTAGTTCATTTTGATCACTTAATTAATTCTAAATTAAGTCTTGATCAATACTAATTAAATAATATGATTCCATATTAATATACTAGAAGTTATAATATATTAATATAAATCATAAATATACTATTCTCAAAAGATTATCCATATAAATTGTTTCGGTGAAGTGCAACCCAAATGGACCATGCCGGGTCGGATCAAGTACATACCAAATATAGTTATGGACTTAGACATTAATCCAACAGTATTAACAAACACCGAGGCCTAAACATTGTTGTTATGAAACGTACCAATATCCATAGGTGGTTCCGGGAGAGCGTCTCTTGCTGTGATCATAAGTACCCTTCCATTGCCACCCTGATTCTTTAGTTGCGGACAGTCCTTCCTAAAATGCGTTGGCTGGTTGCACTCGAAACGGTTAAGACTTCCTCATGTCGTAGTGGTTGGGGTTCCTCTACTGTACCTCAAGATGTGACCTCTCATGTTACACTTGTTTCAAATCACGTACCTGAAATTCCCAACATGGTGGAAATTGCACTCTATATAATGAGATAAAGTCCTAGTGTAGGACTTAGCTAGGGTGGGAGTATTGGTAATTGTTGTGCAGACAACCAACAGTTCGGGTCAGCCCTTTGAGGCTTGGAGTTCTCCTTTGGTTCCCCATGAAACTTCCTTTTGTTGCTTCTCGTGTGCTTCTTCTCTGCCGGTGGGGTCATGGTGCCCTGACGAACATACTACTTAGTCAATTGATAGGCCAATTGCTTAGCACTATTGAAAGTAGAGGGACTGGATGCAGTCACATGACCTTGAACATGTGAAGCTAGTACCCAGATGTACCTTTCGATCTTCCTGTCTTCTGGGGTCACAATTCACGGGAAAAGATTTGCTGATGGGTTTTGAGCATTCTAACACTTCCTAAGTGTACATGCAACCCTAATAACCATGAATCTATATTTTCTCTATATACATGCAAATTTCTTTTTCAAGGCTATTTCCTAACTAGCATGGCATGGGGAATATATAAAACATAAAACTAGTAGAAATACATACCTTGTTGTTGCTCGGATTCCTTCAAGACTTTGTGAGCCTAGCACCCCAAATGTTGTGCCTCAAATGCTTCACACAACACTACAAACTTGGAATAACTAGAGAGAATACTTCTACACTTTAAAATCGGCTATGCCCTTTCAAGAATACTCTAGTGACTGATTTTCCTAGCCATGGGGTCCCTTTCATAGTGGTGTCACAATTAGGGTTTCATCATGAAGACTCATAATTGTCATGACTCTTCCATTCTCATGACCCATGGGTTTGTAACTCCCATGGACTATCCATGGAGCTCCAAATAGTTATATCCATAACCCATAAACCATGGATCATTTAATCCACTATAAAAGTTTAGATGATTGTCATAATCAACCCCATATATTTAATTAGTTTCAACTTGATCACCAAATTAATACTTAAATTAATATTTGATCAAGACTAATTAAATAATACTATTATTAATATATTAGAACTTATAATATATTAATAATCACAAGTGTACTTTCTCTCATTTTGTCTATCCAAGTATTGCAATGCCATGCAACCCAAATGGACCATGCCGGGTCGGGTCAAGTTCATACCAAATAAAGTTATGGACTTAGACACTATATCCAACATTTGCTATGTCATTGAATTGAGAGGTGTAGGCAGATACTTCCAATCCTTTCAGGACAAGGTTCCAAAGCTCCAACTCTAGAGCATGTATCTCCGACTACCGAGCACAAATGACAGCCAGCCATCGTAAGTTGTAGAGAAGTAGTGTCATTATTAATAATACTTTTATTAGATGTCACTTGCTATAGTATTATTCCACTTTCGAGGATACGAGTTCTCTATAGCCAACTTAGCTCTGATATCATTCTATCACACCCCCGGCCAAGGTGGAACATGTCACAAGTGCGACTAAGTTCATGGATCACAGATAAAGTGAATATATAGCACAAGTAAAATGATAAAGAAAACAACATATAAATTTCATCACAAGGTTTTAATACAAGGTTCTTACATGTGATATTAGATAATAGTTTCCTTAAACAAGTAGGCGGATAACCAAAAACTAGATATCTAAGTTTGAGGGTCAACACAAAGGTTGGTGAGTGTCACAAGTTTTCTGCTTTAACTACAGTATAATACTTATAAAAAGTCTAAAAAGTATTGCCTTTGTAAGAAAACTGTGTTTGGAAGAATGTTTGATAAAGATAGAACTATAAACCATGGTTGTTAGGTAACAAAAGTTTAGTCCAGTTTATAGTAACGAATATGTACGTATAGACATCTAAACTGTGGTTTCTAGGTAATAATCTTTTAGTCATGTTTATAGTAATGGAATGATACGGATAACAGCTGAATAAACATACACATAAGGCTATATGTCAAGGTTGTATTTAACAACCACAGATACGGATAAATAGACATACAAATATACGGATAAAGTTATCTGCCAAGGTTGTACTTAAAAACCACAGATATGGATAAACAGATAATTGACAAGTATATTTTATAAGCATACACATTGAAGTGTATGATACTTGTTTAAACAGTGGCTAAACTTATGGTAGTGTACACAAGCATGTGTATGAGTGTAAGATACAAGTTCTATAACTTGTATAAATATATAAACCTATATATTTTGTGTATGAATGAGGTATATTGAAAACTACCTAGTTGATAAACGTCCATACAAGCATAGCACAATTCTTATCGGAATATATATGTTATTTTTATTAGTTGTATTATCTTAACAACATAATATATGTAACTATTGCGGTTTAAAATGATTTTGTTTACTTAACATGTAAGCGTTTAAACAATTATTTCTCAAACTGATAAAGTGTTTACACAAAACAATGATATTTCATGTGTATTTTGTAGGATAAATATTACTTACTACATGTCCTACCATGTACAGATGAGGGCCAGACATGAAACACCTAGGACAGGACCATTTTGGCATTATATCACTTCTAAAATCCAACAACCCATGCGGCCCTTTAAACCAGATTCCCCGTATCGTAAGTAGTAGCGTAAAATAAATACTATTTTCGTGTGATTTATTGCAGAAAAATGGTGATTGTGTTTGTATAAAAAAAGCATTAAGGAAAAATATAAAATATATATTACAAGTACTACATGCATTCCCCCGAAAATATGTAAAAGTGGGGCGGTAACACTCACCTTAATATGTGGTTATCGAGTTGTTTTTGAGTATTCCTTCATTAATTGCCAAAAACATACAAAACCAGATGTATCGGGATCCGTGCATCGATTTTTTTTTAAAATACCGTTAGATAGGATATAATTCCAGGATTCCAAAAACTCAAATGGATTAATTTTTCGAGTTACGAAACTCCAGGAAATCATGTTTAAAGTTTTGCGTCTAAATGGATCGTGGTGTCCGTTTTTGCAAATTTTGTAAATATTTTTGCTAAAAATATTTCGAGTATGAAATTAAATAATAGATTATAACCTGAGTCCAAAAACGCTCTCGGAAATTCCATGGGCAAAGCGTAAGTACCTCAACGGTTCGATTTGGTTTTACGCGATTAAAGAAAACCAGTGTTTTACCACTTGTTTTTTTTTAAAACTGTCGTATCTTTTACATACGAACTCTGTTTGGGACATTCTTTATATTTTCGGAAATAGGAAAACACATACTATGAGACTAGAATAATCTACTTCACTTAAAAAGTCTTTTTACAAATTTTCTGTTTTTCAGACATATTCTTTTGGTTACAGTCTGTGCGATTTTATTCGTTATGCATTTGAAAACATAATATCATCAGACATCATATAATAGTTAAAATGAACTTATTTATTACTTAAGATATACTAAAATTTAGTAATTCGGATTAACATGAGATTCACGGATAGATTGGCAGTGATAATAATAGCCCTAAATTTCGGGTTGTCATAGCCAATGTGTCCCAATGATATTCACTTAGCTTTGTGCTTACCCCTTTTCCTTTAAGGATACTGTTATAGGTACACAGGATGCCCAGGCATGATTGTACATGCTAGCTGGATGCGAAATGTTGGTGTTTTGGAACTTGAATGATAATGGTTTCATAAATATTTTGGAATATTATTTGATAATGATTTTAACGTTGGATTTGATCTTGGTTTTAAAATGTTGAATTTGTCCTATGAATAATGATTAATGAATAACTTGTTTTGTTTTTTTTTAAGTTCGATTTTTTCTGAAAATTTTGAATTTTACAAGTTGGTATCAGAGCACAGCTTGATAGATTCAAGCTTACTCTAGTAAGTTTTAAACTCAAGTTCGCGAACTCAAGAATGGTTTTTCCAAAATAGAATTTATGAAAATAAAATCAATGTTTTGATAATCTTGTTGCAAGCGCAATGTGTATAATCAGCCAGTGTTAGAGGTAAAAAGGGAAAATATTCATAGCTTGTTATTGTTTTGAATATGAGATTATTATGTACATACTAGTATTTTTCTATTGTTTTTACTGCTTATTTTCTGACTGCTTTTTGCATTTAGGAATTATTATTAGTGATAATTAGTTATCGAATGAATAGTTAAGTTGCATGCCCTTAGAATTAAGTGGCCTTAGACTATTGGTTTAGCTTTATTTTGTAGGTATAGTTTGAGTCCAACTATTATAGTGTGAGATCTCTAGTTGAAAGACTGCTTAATTTTTGTTGAATGTTATAGTATTCGTGAGGAAGTTCATTAGCATTAATAAGGGTTTCTTTTCGGTAGAGTAGCAGGGTGAGGTAGGAGTCCTAATAAGCTAGGAAGAGTGCTGGCATGTGCTGGTGTGGGGCACATCATTAGAGTCTTCAACGAGAAATGACTTGGCTACTTCGGGATGGATCTTGAATCAGTCATGTATTGGTGTTGATGATAGCAGTAGGGCCCTTGCTATCAAAAGCATAGGACTCACACTAATCTATGAGAACTCACTGATAAAACCGAGGAATTGAGTGAATGATAATAACTCTGTTTGTATGTGTTGTAAAGCATTATTTGAATAATTGCTACTTGGTTTCGGAATGGTGACGACTAGGAACACTCCCGAGTTTAGCTTAGGTTCTAGATCGAACGCCTATGAGATGCGAGATATGATAGTAATAGAGGTGGCGACCGTAATTCAGAAGGCGGTCAAGGAGATGGTCGCTGGGATTCAACATGAGCTTGTACGTATGATAGAAGAGCGATTTGCAACTATGCCAGTTGTCTGGGATCCTCAGACTGAGTCGAGATAGTTCATGTATCGGGACTTTGTTGTTTGTTCTCCCCCCTGAGTTTAAGGGAGATTCAAATCCGATTGCAACCATGCTTTGGATTGCAGACATGGAGTGTAAATTCCTTAATAGCGATTATCCAACTGATTTGAAGGTTTGTTACACGATAAACCTGCTTTGTGATGGAATAAAAGATTGGTGTAAGATAGTTACCTTTTCTATGAAGACTGAGCAACTACATGCAGTGACTTGGGTGGATTTTGCAACAAGGTTTCGGATGGGTTTTGAGCATTCTAACACTCATATGGTGTACATGCAACCCTATAAACCTGGGATGTATGTTTTCTCTATTATACATGCAAATATTCAACATTCCAAGGTTTCAACCTAACTAGCATAATAAAAGTATGTGACAACCCGATATTTCAAATCAATGTAATGACCTAAAAGTCAAGGATTTGTAATTCACTTTTGATATAATAAAAGTAGTGTCAAAAATAAAATGTTCAAAAGTCTCAATTGGGTTGCATAAAGTAATAGATATCGTAACAAGGTTTTCAGAAAGGTAAAGAACACAAAAATCCGAGTTATAACGAAGAAGTTATGACCAATCGAAAATTCGCGGCAAAACTGGTAAAACGTTGTTAAGTGTAAAACACGACATTTCAATAAAATACTTTTTAGCCTTAGGTATCTCAATGAATGTCATAGATATCATTAAACTGTGAACGTACATAAAAAGAACGTTCAAATCTGACTTCGTATGAGGAAGTTATGATTTTTCAAAGTTTCGGAGTAGCGGTAGACAGCTAAAAACTCGAAATAGAGATTGAGCGATATTTAGCCGACACAACCTAAACGAGAATTGAAGATCTAGAAAATAGTAATATAACGGTAAAAAGACAGACAAAACCGGACATCGGATGAAGAAGTTATGAATTTTTAATGGTCTTTTCCTGTCCCGGCCTATTAAAAATATATAATTAAAAAATAAAGTCAAAATTTGCTAACGAAGTCTAAATTAAAGTTGTAGATTATATTCTCTCCTATGTGTGGATATAAAGAACGTCAAACACGGAGCTCGTATGCGAAAGTTATGCATTTTAGAAGTTTGGGGCACACAAACCGAGGGGAGTACGCTATAGCGTATGAAGGTACACCCAGCTTACTCAGTGCGTGGCCTCGGATCGACCATGTCCCCCTACTACCCTCTAGCCTGTCCCATCCGAAGTCCTGAGTCCAAAGAAGGCATCATGCATGACGTACACCCAGCGTACGTGCATACGCCCAACATACGAGGGCAGTTCAACCCCTATATAAAGGGTGCGAGGGTTCCGACTTCTTTTGCCAATTCACAACCTTTCTCCCATATTTTCTCACTCTCGAGCCTCCCATAACTATCCAGACATCCAGGTTACGTATCCAAGCTACGACGAAGGTCCGAAGGTCCGAAACTCCCGAGAAATTTTCCACTTTCCGGTCGAAGTGCTGCCTGAGAAAAGTCACGTTTTCTTCAAATCATCCTACTTACCAGGTGAGTTCATACCCCTATATTTTCATGTTTTTACTATATTTTAGAGGGAAAATACAAGTGAAATGCAAGAAAAACTTATATTAAAATGCAAATCATTACATATATTTTCTAATGCTTTATCTACATTTTGTGTATAAATGTTAAATAAGTAAAATAACGTTATTACAAATGTTATACTTTACATGCAAAGTTGGTAATATACCAAGGTTTATCATTCAAATGAAACACACTTTTGAAAACCTATAATAGGTATAGTTTACGAGATATTCATGATATTTTACACTCTATGAACACTATAAAAAGGAAATACTTACATTTACAAGATAAATAGACTTTTCATATATAAATCTATTTGATACTAACTTTTGTGAGACGTTTAACTTCACGTACTTTCAAGTACGCATTTAAGTTCTGTGTTATAAACCATAATCTCCTATAGGGAGAGCGTGATACCTGTGTATAGATTTATATGGGATTGACAATCCCGCACCTAAACTGTTAGCTATAGTTGGACTGGCAGGTCTTGGGTGACAAATGTCATATCATTCCAACGCCTGAAGAACATTGCGAACAAGGCAGTCTGGGTCAATAGTACGGTTATAAAACTCAACTGAAGTATTAAAACATTTGATTTACGGGGCTATCAAATGCCTTAGTGGTTATATATACATATATAAATCTACTTATACTATTTTAGGTATGGAAAATACTTATGCATTCCGCTCTTTGGAACTTTGAAAACTACTATTCATTTATGGAAAATATTGGATTTTCTAGAAACAAACTCAATTACTTTGTAGAAAAAGGCATACAATTCTTTTACAAAAGCGCTTATGACTACTTGTATTTCTCGGCAATTCAGTCATACAGGTAAACAACAGCTTTTGGGGAAGGGACGCTAAGGCGTCAATTTCAAACTTATTATATCATCAAAATGTAATTTCTTTTGAAACATGTATTACAATCAACAATGTAACTTTTTAAATTATATTTATGATGGTTGTGTTTGCTTTCTTTACTATTTACTCAACTGTTATGATACTACATGAAGTCATCCGCCCTCGAACGATTCCGCCGTTCTGGTTTGGGGGTGTGATAGATTGGTATCATAACATTGTTTATAGTGAACTAAGTATATCGAACCACGTAAGATGTATAAACTATAAATTCAAAGGGACTAGAACTCTCTGATAAAACGCTTTCACATCAACCATACTTCATTAAATTAAAATGTTAGTTTCTTAAATGTACAAATACATGCATGCAACAGTTTAATGTCATAGTTATAACTATAAAAAAGTATTAAGACAAGTTGGACACTATGACTAAGCCTCAGAATATGTAATCAGATCTAGGATGAATATAGCCTGATCAACTATATTTATCCGAAATATAGCCAACGTATGTCGGGGAATAGTCGTAGTGAGCAAGAAGTCAAAAACTTACTAAAGTAACACTAGAATCAAACCTACAAATTTAAATACTATAGGAGTATTTATGACACAATAAAAACTATAACAAGCGAGTAAACCCCGACATTTCGTTAGGACTAGGATCGTCAATTAAATAAAAATTAAGCTTATAAAAACTAAAAACCTTCACTAACAGGGCTATAAGTGCAAGGTGCATACTTTAAGGTTACACATGATTGAGGTTGCATAGACTTAGCATTTATGATTTTGCTTTAGGATCTTTTCCTTGTTTGGATGTAGGCTTAGAGTGAAGCTACTTATCCAACGGTCCATTCAATCTTAAATTGTATGTAATTCGTATACACTAGGTAATTATAGGAGGACTCAATGTAGATCTTATCAATGATTTTCTGTTTACACTCAAATTCTATATATAATTCTTTTATCTCTATTCCCGATCAGACGAAATGGCGGGATTTCATATCCTCGGGGATCCCTACTCCCCAAACCAGGGCAATGGAAGTTGGATTGAGGAGGATCCCGAAGAGGTTTTCGAGGAAGATCCAGAAGAGGATCCCAAAGAAGAGGAAGAGGAAGCAGATGATGAGGTCACTGACTCAGAACCCGAGGTCTACAATCCTCCCCAGGTAGTACCGAATCTCCGACGGGACTTTCAGGGCCCGACACCCATCTGGGATGTAGATCTGAAACGATGGAGTATGGAACAAGGACAACGTCCACCCTACAGCATGGGACAAGGCTTTTATAACCTCAGTAGTGGAGGTTCGGCTGACAGAGCACTCCCTGTCATGGTTCGTCACATCGCCAACGAAGGAGAGCAAGCTAGGGTAAACGCCAACCAAATCATAGACGTTGGTTTCACTGCCCAAATCACGGTGGTACGTCTTCGTCGCCTCGACGAAGAGCATGATCGAACAATAGAGCACACCTTTTCCCTTCAGAAAGACATTACCGCTGCTAGCTCGGACCCTGAAAGTCATTACCGCCGCAATGGAGTGGCGTGTAATCGAGGCTGAACGTCAAGTCGCTCGAGCTCGGACTTCCACGACAACATACCATGGTCCACAACGTACCACCCACTCGGAGTAGAGCGCGTACTTCTTGCACTATGTATATACTTATCGAGTGAGCGTTGGTGCTACTCCTCCTGTATGTATGTAAACTCGACGGATTGTGAGTGCACAATTCGAGGGTCTGAATGCGGTCAAAATTTTCCATTTTCATTGATGTACTCTAGACGTGTGTTAAGGTCAAATTTTCCTAATCGATGTATCGAATATTAATATCAGTGAGATTGACACGCATTTATTATTTCATTGGGTATTTCATTAAATTCTTAAAATACTAAGGAAATCATGCACATATTATTGTAAGTTTCTATTTCGTAATTAACTTACAAATTCGGAAATGTTCGAAAACGTAGAGCATATAATACTAAGACTTTCCATATCCATTTCTGAAGACTTATCAAGAATTCGTCTTTTAACTTATGGAAGAATCATGCCACCGAGAAGGAATCTCCGACGCTTCAATACTACAGGATCACCAACACCGCCACCCCCATTAATGGACAATGTTGTTTTCCAGGCTGTCGTAACAGCTGCAGTTACAGCAACAATGGCACAAATGAGTAACAACGGGTCGGGAGGAGGAATAAATAGCTCTACTAATGGCCAACACCAAGGTCGTTCCGGGGAATGCACTTATAAGTAACTCACCAACAGCAAACTGATATCCTTTAATGGGACTGGAGGAGTTATGGCTCTATCCCAATGGATATAGAAAACGGAAGCAGTATTCGAGATCTGCACATGCCAAGAAGGGAGCAAAGTAAAATTTGATTCCAGTACTTTCTCCGAACTAGCCCTAACGTGGTGGAATGGCCACGTCAAGTCACTAACTCTGGTAGTGGCTAACTCCATGGGATGGGAAAACCTAAAACAAATGCTCATGCAAGAGTATTGCCCAAGAAGCGAATTACAGAAGCTCGAGCAAGAGCTTTGGGGCCTTACTATGGTAGGCTTGGACATCACGACCTATACGAATAGGTTTAGTGACTTAGAAATACTTTGCCCGGGAGTGGTTGCTCTTGAGAGCGAGAAGATCGAGAGATATATCCGGGGACTATCACCCCAGATTCAAGGAAGTGTACTGGCTTCCAAGCCAGTTACTTTTCATAGTGCCAAACAGCTGGCACAATCCCTCGTTGACCATGGTGTCTGCCAAGGATTCATGACTGCTGTTCCGAAGCAACCCATAGAGAGCAAAAACAATAACAACAACAACAACAAGTTTTGAAACAAAAGGAAGGGACAATATTCACAAGAACCTTCCAAGAAACAACAGATAATGGCAGTCCATGCCGCTACTACTCCCACCACTGTTCCTGTTACCCCTACGCCAACAAAGCAATATGATGGAAACCTACCAAAGTGCAGCAAATGCAATTTCCATCACAACGGAAATTGTAGGGTGATGCACTATAATAACTGCAACAGGAAAGGAAACACTGCCTATTTCTATAAGGCACCGACACAACCAATTACCCAAGTTCCTTGAGTCGGTGTGGGCCAGGCATGTTATGGGTGTGGTGAAGCTGGGCACTACAAGAGAGATTGCCCTAAGTCAAGGAATGTTGGCGACATAGGAAGAGTGTTGGCAATAGGGCAGAACGAAGCAATAGCTGATCCCACGTTGGTTACGGGTACGTTTGTCCTCAATAGCGCTTATGCATGCATACTCTTTAATTGTGGTGCGGAGAGGAGTTTCATGAGTCATGAGTTCAAACACTTACTTAAACAAAACCCCAATCACTTAATAAGATATTTACAGTAGAAATGGAAAAAGGTAAAAACAGAAAGCACAAACGATATGTACATAGGCTGCACGCTAGATTTAAATGAACACTCGTTCCAAATTGATCTAATGTCGATCACTATAAGAAGCTTTGATGTCATCATCGGTATAGATTGGTTAAGCCTTCACCATGCCGATATACTTTGTCACGAAAGGGCCGTTCTCCTTAATCTGTCAAATGGCGAAACTCTTATCATTTATGGGGATAAACCCGGTACCAATTTACAAATCATCTCTTGCGTCAAAGCCCAAAAATACATGTGTAAAGAATACCATGCTTTCCTAGCCCACGTGGTAGATAAGGAAAAAGAAACGAAAGATATCAAAGAAATTCCAAAAGTCTGTGATTTCCCTGATGTCTTCCCTGAAGATCTTCCAAGAGTTCCACCAGAACGTCAAGTCGAGTTCAGAACTGACTTGATTCCCAGAGCTACCCTAGCAAAATCATCGTACCGTCTAGCCCCGACAGAGATGCAGGAATTATCCAGCCAACTAAATGAGCTACTCAATAAAGGATTCATCAGGCTGAGCTTCTCACCTTTGGGAGCACCAGTCCTATTCGTAAAGAAGAAGGAGAAAACTACTTCTCAAAGGTCGATTTAAGATCTGGGTATCATCAACTGCAAGTCCTGGAAGGAGATGTTCCCAAGATGGCCTCCCGAACTCGTTATGGTCACTACGAGTTTGTAGTGATGCCTTTTGGATTAACAAATGCACCGACAGTGTTCATGGATTAATGAACCGAGTATGTCGTTCTTTCCTAGACAAAGTTGTGATCGTGTTAATAGATGATATACTCATCTATTTGACGAGTAAAGAAGAACATAGTCAACACCTCCGACAGGTCTTGGAAACATTAAGGGCAGAGAAGTTATACGCAAAATTCTCAAAGTGCCAATTTTGGATTCGGAAAGTAGATTTCCTTGGTCATGTGGTCATAAAGAAGGGATACATGTGGACCCTTTCAAAATCAAGGTAATCGAGAACTGTTCTGCTCCAAGAACTCCAACGGAAATCCGAAAATTCTTGGGCCTTGCTGGCTATTACCGAAGATTCATACAAAACTTCTCAAAGATTTCCAAACCACTTACAGCCTTGACTCAGAAGGGTGTAACCTACAACTGGGGAGAAAAGCAAGAAGTTGCGTTCCAAACCCTAAAACAAGCCCTATGCAGCGCACCTATATTATCCATACCAGAAGGAATAGAAGACTTTGTGGTCTACTGCGACGCATCAAACCAAGGTTTGGAATGTGTTCTAATGCAAAGAGGAATGGTCATCGCATACGCCTCGAGATAACTCAATACGCACGAAGTCAACTACACTACCCATGACTTGGAGCTGGGAGCAGTCGTTTTCGCCCTAAAGATCTGGAGGCACTATCTCTATGCACGAAATGCACAATATTCACCGATCATAAGAGCCTTCAGCACATTCTCAACCAAAAAGAACTCAACATGAGACAGAGGCGATGGGTTGAACTACCGAGCAATTACGAATGTGAAATTCGTTATCATCCAGGAAAAGCTAATGTAGTAGCTGATGCTCTCAGTAGAAAAGGGTACTTGGGCCCCCGAGTGAAGTCCTTAATCATGACGATTCATTCACACCTGTCCACGCAAATCAAGGAAGCTCAAATGGAAGCCTTGAAAACAGAAAATGTGGCTGTCGAAGCCTTAAAAGGAATGGATAAAAATCTTGAAGTCGAGGGTGACGGAGTACGTTACCTCATGAATCGAATCTCGACACCAAAGTTTGGTGGATTCAAAGATGTTGGCATGAATGAGGCTCATAAGACTCGATACTCTGTGCATCCCGGTTCAGAGAAGATGTATCTGGACCTCAAGAAATTATATTGATGGCCGAACATGAAAGCTGAAATTGCTGCCTATGTAGGAAAGTGTTTGACTTGTGCCAAAGTCAAAGTAGAGTACCAAAAGCCCTCAGGATTGTTACAACAACCTGAAATACCTGAGTGGAAGTAGGAGCGGATAACCATGGATTTCATAACCAAGTTACCCAAAACAGAGGGCGGACTTGACACCATCTGGTTGATCGTCGATAGATTAACCAAATCCGCGCACTTCCTACCAGTAAAGGAAACTAACAAGATGGAGAAACTAGCTCGAACAAACATCAGAGAGATTGTGCGACTGCATGGTGTACCAATATCCATTATCTCCGATAGAGATAGTAGATTCACCTCACGGTTCTGGCAGTCACTATAAAAATCTCTAAGGACGAGACTAGACATGAGTACCGCTTACCATCCACAAACCGACGGTCAGAGTGAGAGGACCATTCAAACTTTGGAAGATATACTAAGAGCTTGTGTGATCGATTTTGGTAAGGCATGAGATACCCATTTACCACTAGTCGAGTTCTCGTACAACAATATATATCACATTAGCATCAAGGTTGCTCCATTCGAAGCCCTCTATGGCCGCGAGTGCAGATCACCTCTGTGCTGGGATGAAGTGGGTGACACGCAACTAGCTAGAGGACAAATAACTAATAGCACTCTCATAGACCTTTAAATCATAAGAGAAACGAGTGAGAGGATTGTCCAAATCCAGGAATGACTAAAAGCTTCAAGAGACAGACAAAAGAGTTATGTGGACAAAAGATGGAAGCCCTTGGAATTTCAGGTTGGGGACCGGGTTCTATTGAAGGTCTCACCCTGGAAGGGGTTAATACGTTTTGGAAAACGTGGGAAACTAAATCCAAGGTATGTCGGACTATTTGAGATCCTTGCCAGGATCGGCCCGATATCTTATAAGCTTCGATTACCGTAGGAACTCAATAACGTA
Organism: Lactuca sativa; assembly: GCF_002870075.4. Classification (NCBI taxonomy): domain Eukaryota; kingdom Viridiplantae; phylum Streptophyta; class Magnoliopsida; order Asterales; family Asteraceae; genus Lactuca; species Lactuca sativa. Next base: position 93,414,915 of record NC_056629.2, read on the forward strand.
CATCCTACTTTTCATGTGTCAAATTTAAGGAAGTACTTGTCCGATGAGACCCTCGTCATCCCTCTGGACGAAATCGAAATCAACGAGAGTCTCCACTTCGTAGAGGAACCCTTAAAAATCATGGATAAGGAAATTAAAAGAACTAAACAAAGTCGCATAGCCATAGTGAAGGTTCGCTGGAATGCAAAGCGAGGACCTGAATACACCAAGGAACACGAAGATCAGATGAAACAAAAATACCTGCATCTTTTCCCTAGTCCATAAACACTTACCTTAGAATGAATTTCGGGATGAAATTCTCTCTAAAGGAGGGATAATGTGACAACCCAATATTTCAAATCGATGTAATGACCTAAAAGTCAGGATTTGTAATCTACTTTTGATATAATAAAAATAGCTTCAAAAATAAAATGTTCAAAAGTCTCAATTGGGTTGGATAAAGTAATAGATATCATAACAAGCTTTTCAGAAACATAAAGAACACAAAAATCCGAGTTATAATCAAGAAGTTATGACCAATTGAAAATCCGCAGCAAAACCGGTAAAACGTTGGTAACCGTAAAATGCGAAATTTCCATAAAATACTTTTTAACCTTAGGTATCTAAATGAATGTCATAGATATCTTTAAACTGTGAACGTACATAACAAGAACGTTCAAATCTGACTTCGTATGAGGAAGTTATGATTTTTCTAAATTTCGGAGTAGCGGTAAACAGCTAAAAACTCGAAATAGAGATCGAGCGATATTTAGCCGAAACAACCTAAACTAGAATTGGAGATATCGACAATATTAATACAACGGTAAAAAGACAGACGAAAACGGCCATCGGATGAAGAAGTTATGAATTTTTAACGGTCTTTTCCTGTCCCGGCCTATTAAAAATATATAATTCAAAATTAATTCAAAATTTGCCAACGATGTCTAAATGAAAGTTGTAGATTATATTCTCACCTATGCGTGAATATAAAGACCGTCAAACACAGTGCTCGTATGCGAAAGCTATGCATTTTAGAAGTTTGGGGCACACAAACCGATGGGAGTACGCTATAGCGTACGAAGGTACGCCCAACGTACTTAGTGCGCGGCTTCGGATCGAACACTTCCCCCTACTACCCTCTAGCCTGTCCTATCCGAAGTCCGGAGTCCGAAGAAGGCGTCATGCATGGCATACGCCCAGCGTACGAGGGCAGTTCCACCCCTATATACAGGGTGTGAGGCTTCCGACTTCTTTTGGTAATTCACTACATTTCTCCCATATTTTCTCACTCTCAAGCTTCCCGAAACTATCCCGACGTCCCGGTTACGTATCCAACTTGCGACGAAGGTACGAAGGACCGAAACTCCCGAGAAATTTTCCACTTGCCGGTCGAAGTGCTGCCCGAGAAAAGTCTTGTTTTCTTCAAATCATCCCACTTACCAGGTGAGTTCATACCCATATATTTTCATGTTTTTACTATATTTTTTGGGGGAAAATACAAGTGAAATGAAAGAAAAACTTATATTAAAATGAAAACTGTTACATATAGTTTCTAATGCTTTATCTACATTTTGTGTATAAATGTTAAATAAGTAAATAACGTTATTACAAATGTTATACTTCTACATGCAAAGTTAGTAATATACCAAGGTTTATCATTCAAATGAAACACACTTTTGAAAACCTATAATAGCTATAGTTTACGAGATATTCATGATATTTTACACTCTGTGAACACTATAAAAAGGAAATACTTACATTTACAAGAAAAATGGACTTTTCATACATAAATCTATTTGATACTAACTTTTGTGAGACATTTAACTTCACATACTTTCAAGTACACATTTCAAGTCTTGTGTTATAAACCATAATCTCCTGTAGGGAGAGCGTGATACTTGTGTAAAGATCTATATGGGATTGACAATCCTGCACCTAAACTGTTAGCTACAGTTGGACTGGTAGGTCTGGAGTGATAAACGTCATATCATTCCAACGCCTGAAGAACGTTGCGAACAAGGCAATATGGGTCAATAGTACAGTTATAAAACTCAATTGAAGTATTAAAACATTTGATTTACGGGGCTATTAAACGCCTTAATGGTTATATATATATATATATATATATATATATATATATATATATATATATATACATATATATATATATATATATATATATATATATATATATATATATATATATACTTACACTATTTTAGGTATGGAAAATACTTATGCATTCCGGTTTTTGGAACTTTTAAAACTACTATTCATTTATGGAAAATATTGGATTTTCTAGAAACAAACTCAGTTACTTTATAGAAAAGGCATACAATTCTATTACAAAAACGCTTATGAACTCACCAACTTAATTGTTGACACTTTTTCAAAACTACTTGTATTTTTCAGGGATTCAGTAATACAGGTAAACAATAGCTTTTGGGGAAGGGACGTTAAGGCGTCAATTTCAAACTTATTATATCATCATAATGTAATTTCTTTTGAAACATGTATTACAATCAACAATGTAACTTTTTAAATTATATTTATGATGGTTGTGTTTGCTTTCTTTACTATTTACTCAACTATTATGATACTACAATAAGTCATCTACACTCGAACGATTCCGCCGTTCTAGTTTGGAGGTATGACAAAGTATATACAATACAAGAATCTAGTACAATGACATACCTTTTGATGAAGCTTGAAGCCTTGATACTTTAGGAACTTAGTGCCCCAAGTGTTAAACCTCAAATGGTTCACACAACACCAATAACCCTTGGAATAACTTGAGAATAAGGATACTAGCACCAAAATCGACTTTGCCCTCTTGTGTACACACTAGTCCCATTTCATGAACTAGAGACCTCTTTATATAGTATAGACAATTAGGATTACATTCATGTAAACCCTAATACCGATGACCTTTCATTTCCATAGGATCCATGGGTTAAACACTCCATGGACTATCCATGAAATCTTAGCCCAACCAAAATGAACTTGGCCCATCCTATATATATAAAAGTCCATATTTAATTAGTTCCTTTTCGATAACTAAATTAATTCTTGATCAATACTAATTAAATAATATGATTCCATATTAATATATTAGAACTTATAATATACTAATATAAGTCATAAGTATCTTTTTTCTCATTTTGTCTATCCAATTGTTCCGATGCCATGCAACCCAAATGGATCATGCCAAATTAGGTCAAGTACATACCAATTATAGTTATGGACTTAGACACTAATCCAACAGTCTCCCACTTGGATAAGTCTAAAACTATTATTACGTACGAGTCCAAAACCCGACTAGCAATCGTAGCTCCTAAAGCCGATGTCGAACTCTGACCTAGTCAATGACTTGTCCATTAGATAACGGATCATATATTCCTCCATTCTAGATATCATATGGACTGAGACATGGAGTATAATAATTCTCTATGTCCATTTGTTGTTTCCCGATTTCTGATTTATGACAACTGACTAATTGAACAAATGAAATCAGTCCAGGCTTGGCCAAACACTTAGGGGTGTCATCACTAAATCAGCGAGGGGCCCACGGATATCGCTTTTATCCCTCCAAGGGTAAAAGGAATGGATTAACTTCGAATCATATGCTTTTTCTACTACTTGTTGAATCATATGCAAATGCATGTTTTATAACATTGAGTTACCAATGCGTTTTCGTACAATCAATGTATAACCAACTCATTGGCAACAACTCATATCTCTAGGTTTGAAGAATATAAGATATTATCGTCTCATGATTCACTCGTGATAAAATCCATGAAGTGATTCAAATGAGCGTGGGTTGAATCCAATACTCGAATCTAATTCCAGGAGCAATCATGAATGTTGTAGAAACTCTTGCTATGTCCAACACCTTAGACATCTACAAACCCAATTCATGACAGTCTTGCCTTAATACCTACTTCCAACGTATTATCGACTGTGGATGGTTTGAATAACTTAGTCATTCAAGAAGAAGGTCCGAGTTATTCTGGAAGTCAAAACATGCAAAGTGAAACACAAGAATAATCGAATCCAATATGGTCTCATAACTTATGAATATAAATAGAACACCTTTTATTTATCACTATATTGATTACACATTATTCATTGCATAATGTTTCAAATAATCAACTTAATACTTGAATTGCAACAATAGTCATGCCATGCTCCAAGCATGCACACTATGTTTGTCTATGATCCTTACTTTTGTGGAATAGATCAATTGAACATAATTTCAATGATTCTCATTTCACAATCCCAAATCCTTATCGTAAATGTAAGAATTCCAAATTCCTGCCATTTACCGAAATCTATTCGATTCTAAACTTATATGCATTGATCCTCTCGTAATGAGTATGCACACGAAGACTTGTCAACAGACATTATAGAGTATTCCAATGGAGATCAACTCCATGGAAATGAAGTCTCAAATTCAAAGTACATTCCTTTGAACATCCTTCTAGCATTAAGTTTTTGTAATCTTACACAGATTTAATGAATATCTTCCTCCTATGGTAACATTTACACATTCCCATTTTGACTATCATTTCTGAACAAGAGTTGCCTCTTTTCAGAATATGTCTATATTCCCATTTTGACAATCACTTCTGAACAAGGGTTGCCTCTTTTCAGAATATATCAATATGGTCCTTTTAAAATTAACACTATACTTCCAATTGTCCATGAGCAACCAACCTTTGGTAAACCTCAGATTGTCCTTGACAATTGCTTAATTATATTAGTCATATACAATTCTAAACCTTTTCCACTCTTAATGCCTTAGGCATTTGGAAAATTTAGAAAGGATAAATATTATGTCACATGTAATCGATCCTATACCCGACGCATATGGGACACGATTCATGATGTCTCTCATAAAGATATGATTCTAGATCAGTCTTTTGCTACAATATTTTTTATTTGCCATGTTTTCATAATTCGACTATGAAGAGGTATGTCGTAATCATAATCGAATTTGAGAACACAATATATATAGAATTTTCTCATGTTGAACCATTCCAACACAAAATTCATATATATATTCTTAACTAAAGATGATTAAAATCTCAATCTAAGCTTTTAGAATTGAAATGAAGTATAATTTCCTCTCCCTTAATTGCAGCAAAACAACTTTTCCCAATTAAAACTTTTGTTTTCTATAATTAACATTGCTAACTTGCAATACTTATCATAATTATCATGCTCCCACTAACATGATAATTATTAGCATAACACTTATGCTCCCACAAGCTTTGACATATACTCAGAAATTAGTTGGACTTCTAGAAATCAATACTTAATTGACTTTCTTACCAAATTTCAGATTTCCGATACGAGATGCTTTGATAAAACTTTGTCAAAATCATACACCCTTACTTAGATAGCTCACATGTGTGTCTAAACAATTTTAGAACTATGGAAAGGGATGTCGTAGTCATAGTCTCAATTGTTTACACCTTTACCATTTCTAACAAGTCCATGTTAGTGTACCAATTAACCACACACACTCCACAAACGACTTTGAGAATGCAAATATCACAATTGCTATCTACTTAAAATCTATTTAGTGAAAGCGTTTCCTCACCATCATTTTCATGAATCGAAGAGAAACCTTATAAAAGCTTAGATTTTGTGACATCCCCATTTTCTCGGCCAAAAAATATCGATTTTGTTTATGCTTTATAAAAATCAGAGTACCTCTTTTAATAAAAATGTTGCGGAATTTATTCCCAGAAAAACACGATAAATACGATATCAAAGAATTTCCAAAGAAACGTATTTTATTCATTTTAAAACATTTGGGATGTCATCGTCAATACAAAAACATAAGCATAAACAGAACTCACATTCATTTACACTAGTGATCTATATCTCCTTAATCTCTTAGTGTAATGTCACTTCATATCGACACCTGTGATATAAATAAACTTAGTGGGTAAGTTTCGGAAACCTGGTGAGCACATAGGGATTACAATCACACAATGTTATATCATATGTATAATTTAGAACTCACAAAATATACAATTTCACCATATATATATATATATATATATATATATATATATATATATATATATATATATATATATATATATATATATATATATATATATAAGAAACTCTTACCTCACCTCATTAATCCTTACAACGAGATTATCCAAAATCTCGGACCTTAAATTTTACCTCTTACTTAACCCATACTCTCAGATCTAATTCATGCTCTCGGATCAATAATTGTGTCCATTCCATACTCTCGGATTAGGGACAAGTGTCTAAGTGTAAATCCATTCTCCCAAATTAACGACGAATGACTATGTCCTATCCATACTCCCGGACTGAGGATGACTGACTATGTCTTAATCCATACTCCCGGACTAAGGACATCTGACTATGTCTTAATTCATACTCTCGGATTAATGACAACGGACTATGTCCAATTCATACTCTCGGACTAGGGACAATGACTATGTCTAATCCATGCTCCCGGATCAATGAAATATACTAAAGTTCTATTCTCTGAGTATAACTCACTCGTACTCGTAAGAAATTACTACCCAATATATTCCTCATAATTAATTTAGGTTTACTCTTTATCCTAAATCATCATATATAATCACGTATGTTCTTTAACACGTATTTCAGGCAACTTCAATTAACTCGCACAAAAACATATAATTAATAATTCAATTAATACTTGTATTAAAATCATGGTCATGAAAGGGACTATGCACTTACTGGATAAGGTGGTGATTCCGAACTCAGACAGCGCTTCGCTTCTAAAAAAATAATTTCCTTTGATGAAACCTAGTATTATTTCGACTAGAGTTTAGTCTATTATTCGCCGAGACTAATTAATAGTCTAGCAATTATTAGTATTATATAAGAGTTAAACAATACTTATATAACCCATAATAAGAGCCCAATTACTTATTATAAGTTCTTAATAACGTTACTATAATTAAATAAAAGCTATATTAAAAATAGCGTAGGCGTACCTCACTTACAGCGGGTTTTATAGAAAATCGGTCTTTGCTTGGAGCAGCATTCCCGTTCGGAAAAGTTCTTATTCTCGGAGTCATCGAGCACTCCGGGGCTTCCGCCTCGTGCTAGGGAGGATCCCTAGGCTTTTCGGGGGGTTTCGGGGCTAGAGAGAGGTTCTAGAGTGAGAGAGTAAAGAGAAGAAAGAATGGGAAAGGTGTGAAGAAAATGAGGGTGGGAGAGGTTCTATTTATAGGTTGAAAATGGCTGAACTTGGTGCCACATGTCACCATCTAGTGGCAAGACTTGGGGAGAAAGCAATGGCCAAAATTGTGCCACATCACCCATTTTCGCACAGCACACTTCCGACTTCTAAAATCCGTAACTTTTACATACGGCCTGCGTTTTTGACGTTCTTTATATCCACGCGTAGGTAAGAATAATATCTACAACTTTCATTTTTACTCCGTCGGCTAATTCTCGACCGATCTTAAATTTAAAAGTACGAGGAGATTATATTGTTAAATATCCGCGTAAATTTCATAACTTCTACATACGGACTCTGTTTTCGTCCGTCTTTTTACCGTTGAGTTCCTATTAGTGAGATCTTCAATTATCATTTAGGTCATGTAGGCCAAAAACCGCTCGATCTAAAATTCGAGTTTCGAGTCGTGCACTGGTATGCCAAATCTTAGAAAATTTATAACTCCATCATACGAAGTCAGATTTGGGCGTTTTTTTTGTGTGTTCTCTATTTAACGTATACTAAAACTTTTGTTTAGATCACTAAGGCTAAAAAGTCCTTCATCAAAAATTCACTATTTACGTCTCCTGGTGCCGTGCCGGTTTTGCCGTAAAAACTTCGACGGATCATAACTTCTTCGTTATAACTCGGATTTCGGTGTTCTTTATATGTACGGAACCCTTGAGACATATTCTACAACTTGGTTAAAATTATTTATTATAAATAATCTTTTGTCGAAAAGTCGTTTTTGACCCCTATTATCTCTCAATTGACTAGCCTGGATCTACGGACGTTACAATTATCTCCCCCTTAGGATGATTACGTCACAGAATCATCAACGAAACAGGGCTCACATGATGACTCCATACTTTATCTCTTCATCCTAAGTAATAACCGTAACTTCTATGTTGCTTCGAACAAGTTTCTAACCCTTGGACTCCTTGACTGCAAGCGGTGCTTGATCTTGCACTTGCTCCTTATCTCACGTTAGACTCCAAATTATGACCTTCAAGTCACGGCCTCGATCCTTAATGAAGACTCCTTCTTCTCTAAACAAACTTAAGATAATCATATTTGATTACTAGAATAGGCCGATGTGTCACGTTCTAATGACCTCTCATCGTATGTTGCAACGCTCAGACTCAGGTCTCTTAGAGTCAAATTCCAGAATAGACTATACCTCCCTTTATGTTCTAATGTGATAAAATCACATTTCAATATGTAGCATTTCCAGCTACCAACTTCTTTTAACATTCATCGTGATACTTCTACTGATCGCCTTGGTTAGCTTTCATTTCAATCTTCTGGTTTAAGTCAGATGCTACATCAAACTTGGTTCTCTGAACCACGTATCATACTCATCGTAGTCGGACTCAATTTGATATGGCCACTGGGGTCGGAATAACATCAATCTCATTAGTCAATACCAAAACGATGGTAACGACATGCTTGAATAAAAAGGAATCAATTATTGGCTTCTTGGTAACCTTGTGACTTTCTCTGATCCAAGCGTGACTCTTGTTCTTCTAGAAGTATATGCATCTACTACCTTTCACACCTACTCATACTCGTCCTAAGTATTGTCTCGCAATCCCCAAGTCCTAAAATCACAAAACAATTTAACACATATGAGTGTGTCCAAATAATGATAAAAATTTCCCTAGACTATACTACGACTTCTTCCATGCATATCTTCAATCATCAATTCCGCTTCAACTCGGTTGGTGATGGGCATTCCAGATGATAGGAAAACATTAGGAATTACACCAATTGTTCTATCATCCTGCCAATCAAATGTGTACATTTAGATGTACCCTACTTCTATTTACTAGACATATTCTAAACTCAAGATACCTATCTTATGATATATTCTGATAGGTATCATTCAGTATCGTAATTCATCTCATTTCCTCTATTTTCCCAGTCTATCATGGTTCGCATCACTTCCTGAACTTCTGCCATCGTGATAGGTTCGGGTGTAGGCGTAACGACCGATGTATGACCCATCACATTCTTAGTCTCAGGTTCTCATCTTCCTCTTGTTTTGTACACCCAAGAAGATGTTCGGTGTACCAAGACGATAATTTAAGATAGGAAAGATTTTATTTACAATAGACGTATAAATCTCCTTGTCACACTGAAATGTTACATGCTAGTTCTAATATCGTAATCATACGCTTAGAATCCTGAACACATAAGGTTTCCAGATCCGGACGGCAACAGACCATAGATCCGAACAAATAACAGCATATAAGGCATCTTTATAGCTATAACATAAATCATTTAGCACATAAAACATTTAGGCATCTTTCCTAAAATAAACTAGTGCTCGTGTCTAAATTATAGCAAACACTCATCTCACAATCATCGCTTAGCATTCTAAGTTTAAGTCTAGAAATTTCCTACAAATTCCTAGTTCGCTTAAACTAATGCTCTGATACCAATTGTGACATCCCCATTTTCTCAGCCAGAAAAGATTGATTTTGTTTATGCTTTATAAAAATCAGAGTACCTCTTTTAATAAAAAATTTGCAGAATTTATTCCCAGAAAAACACGATAAATACGTTATCAAAGCATTTCCGAAGAATCGTATTTTATTCATTTTAAAATATTTTGGATGTCATCGTCAATACAGAAACATAAGCATAAACAGAAATTACATTCATTTACACTAGTGATCTATATCTCCTTAATCTCTCAGTATAATGTCACTTCATATCGACACCTGTGATATAAATAAACTGAGTGAGTCAGGTTGGGAAACCTGGTGAGTACATAGGGATTTCAATCACACAATGTTATATCATATATATAATTTATAACTCACAAAATTTACAATTTCACCACATATATATATATATATATATATATATATATATATATATATATATATATATATATATATATATATATATATAAGCAACTCTTACCCCACCTCATTAATCCTTACAACGAGATTATCCAAAATCTCGGACGTTAAATTTTACCTCTTACTTAACCCATACTCTCAGATCTAATTCATGCTCTCGGATCAATAATTGTGCCCATTCCATACTCTCGGATTAGGGACAAGTGTCTAAGTGTAAATCCATTCTCCCGGATTAACGACGAATGACTATGTCTTATCCATACTCCCGGACTGAGGATGACTGACTATGTCTTAATCCATACTCCCGGACTAAGGACATCTGACTATGTCTTAATTCATACTCTCGGATTAATGACAACGGACTATGTCCAATTCATACTCTCGGACTAGGGACAATGACTATGTCTAATCCATGCTCCCGGATCAATGAAATATACTAAAGTTCTATTCTCTGAGTATAACTCACTCGTACTCGTAAGAAATTACTACCCAATATTCCTCATAATTAATTTAGGTATACTCTTTATCATAAATCATCATATATAATCACGTATGTTCTTTAACACGTATTTCTGGCAACGTCAATTAACTCGCACATAAACATATAATTAATACTTCAATCAATACTTATATTAAAATCATGTTCATGAAAGGGACTATGCACTCACTTAATAAGGTGGTGATTCCGAACTCACTTGATAACACCCTTCCTTAGATAGCTCACATGTGTGTCTAAACAATTTTAGAACTATGGAAAGGGATGTCGTAGTCATAGTCTCAATTGTTTACACCTTTACCATTTCTAACAAGTCCATGTTAGTGTACCAATTAACCACACACACTCCACAAACGACTTTGAGAATGCAAATATCACAATTGCTATCTACTTAAAATCTATTTAGTGAAAGCATTTCCTCACCATTATTTTCATGAATCGAAGAGAAACCTTATAAAAGCGTAGATTTTGTGACATCCCCATTTTCTCGGCCAAAAAATATCGATTTTGTTTATGCTTTATAAAAATCAGAGTACCTCTTTTAATAAAAATGTTGCGGAATTTATTCCCAGAAAAACACGATAAATACGATATCAAAGAATTTCCAAAGAAACGTATTTTATTCATTTTAAAACATTTGGGATGTCATCGTCAATACAAAAACATAAGCATAAACAGAACTCACATTCATTTACACTAGTGATCTATATCTCCTTAATCTCTTAGTGTAATGTCACTTCATATCGACACCTGTGATATAAATAAACTTAGTGGGTCAGTTTGGGAAACCTGGTGAGCACATAGGGATTACAATCACACAATGTTATATCATATGTATAATTTAGAACTCACAAAATATACAATTTCACCACATATATATATATATATATATATATATATATATATATATATATATATATATATATATATATATATATATAAGAAACTCTTACCCCACCTCATTAATCCTTACAACGAGATTATCCAAAATCTCGGACCTTAAATTTTACCTCTTACTTAACCCATACTCTCAGATCTAATTCATGCTCTCGGATCAATAATTGTGCCCATTCCATACTCTCGGATTAGGGACAAGTGTCTAAGTGTAAATCCATTCTCCCAGATTAACGACGAATGACTATGACCTATCCATACTCCCGGACTGAGGATGACTGACTATGTCTTAATCCATACTCCCGGACTAAGGACATCTGACTATGTCTTAATTCATACTCTCGGATTAATGACAACGGACTATGTCCAATTCATACTCTCGGACTAGGGACAATGACTATGTCTAATCCATGCTCCCGGATCAATGAAATATACTAAAGTTCTATTCTCTAAGTATAACTCACTCGTACTCGTAAGAAATTACTACCCAATATTCCTCATAATTAATTTAGGTATACTCTTTATCATAAATCATCATATATAATCACGTATGTTCTTTAACACGTATTTCTGGCAACGTCAATTAACTCGCACATAAACATATAATTAATACTTCAATCAATACTTATATTAAAATCATGTTCATGAAAGGGACTATGCACTCACTTAATAAGGTGGTGATTCCGAACTCACTTGATAACACCCTTCCTTAGATAGCTCACATGTGTGTCTAAACAATTTTAGAACTATGGAAAGGGATGTCGTAGTCATAGTCTCAATTGTTTACACCTTTACCATTTCTAACAAGTCCATGTTAGTGTACCAATTAACCACACACACTCCACAAACGACTTTGAGAATGCAAATATCACAATTGCTATCTACTTAAAATCTATTTAGTGAAAGCATTTCCTCACCATTATTTTCATGAATCGAAGAGAAACCTTATAAAAGCGTAGATTTTGTGACATCCCCATTTTCTCGGCCAAAAAATATCGATTTTGTTTATGCTTTATAAAAATCAGAGTACCTCTTTTAATAAAAATGTTGCGGAATTTATTCCCAGAAAAACACGATAAATACGATATCAAAGAATTTCCAAAGAAACGTATTTTATTCATTTTAAAACATTTGGGATGTCATCGTCAATACAAAAACATAAGCATAAACAGAACTCACATTCATTTACACTAGTGATCTATATCTCCTTAATCTCTTAGTGTAATGTCACTTCATATCGACACCTGTGATATAAATAAACTTAGTGGGTCAGTTTGGGAAACCTGGTGAGCACATAGGGATTACAATCACACAATGTTATATCATATGTATAATTTAGAACTCACAAAATATACAATTTCACCACATATATATATATATATATATATATATATATATATATATATATATATATATATATATATATATATATATATATATATAAGAAACTCTTACCCCACCTCATTAATCCTTACAACGAGATTATCCAAAATCTCGGACCTTAAATTTTACCTCTTACTTAACCCATACTCTCAGATCTAATTCATGCTCTCGGATCAATAATTGTGCCCATTCCATACTCTCGGATTAGGGACAAGTGTCTAAGTGTAAATCCATTCTCCCAGATTAACGACGAATGACTATGACCTATCCATACTCCCGGACTGAGGATGACTGACTATGTCTTAATCCATACTCCCGGACTAAGGACATCTGACTATGTCTTAATTCATACTCTCGGATTAATGACAACGGACTATGTCCAATTCATACTCTCGGACTAGGGACAATGACTATGTCTAATCCATGCTCCCGGATCAATGAAATATACTAAAGTTCTATTCTCTAAGTATAACTCACTCGTACTCGTAAGAAATTACTACCCAATATTCCTCATAATTAATTTAGGTATACTCTTTATCATAAATCATCATATATAATCACGTATGTTCTTTAACACGTATTTCTGGCAACGTCAATTAACTCGCACATAAACATATAATTAATACTTCAATCAATACTTATATTAAAATCATGTTCATGAAAGGGACTATGCACTCACTTGATAAGGTGGTGATTCCGAACTCAGACAGTGCTTCGCTTCTAAAAAAATAATTTCCTTTGACGAAACCTAGTATTATTACGACTAGAGTTTAGTCTATTATTCGCCGAGACTAATTAATAGTTTAGCTATTATTACTATTATATAAGTGTTAAACAATACTTATATAACCCATAATAATAGCCCAATTACTTATTATAAGTTCTTAATAACGTTACTATAATTAAATAAAAGCTATATTAAAAATAGCGTAGGCGTAGCTCACTTACAGCGGGTTTTATAGAAAACCGGTCTTTGATTGGAGCAGAATTCCCGTGCGGAAAAGCTCTTATTCTCGGAGTCGTCGAGCACTCCGGGGCTTCCGCCTCGTGTTAGGGAGGTTCCCTAGGCTTTTCGGGGGGTTTCGAGGCTAGAGAGAGGTTCTAGAGAGGGAGTAAAAAGAAGAAAGAATGGGAAAGGTGTGAGGAAAGTGAGGTTGGGAGAGTTTCTATTTATAGGTTGAAAATGGCTGAACTTGGTGCCACATGTCACCATCTAGTGGCAAGACTTGAGGAGAAAGCAATGGCCAAGATTGTGCCACATCACCCATTTTCGCACATCACACTTCTGAGTTCTAAAATCCATAACTTTTACATACGACCTCCGTTTTTGACGTTATTTATATCCACGCATAGGTAAAAATAATATCTACAACTTTCATTTTTACTCCGTCGGCTAATTCTCGACCGATCTTAAATTTAACAGTACGAGGAGATTATACTATTAAATGTCCGCGTAAAATTCATAACTTCTACATACGGACTCTGTTTTCGTCCATCTTTTTACCGTTGAGTTCCTATTAATGAGATCTTCAATTATCATTTAGTTCGCGTAGGTCAAAAACTGATCGATCTATAATTTGAGTTTCAGGTCGTGCACTGCTATGCCAAATCTTAGAAAATTTATAACTTCATCATACGAAGTCTGATTTGGGCGTTCTTTTTTTTGTATCTTCTCGATTTAACGTATACTGAAACTTTTGTTTAGATCACTAAGGCTAAAAAGCTCTTCATAAAAAATTCACTATTTACGTCTCCCGGTGCCGTGTCGGTTTTGCCGTAAAAAGTTCGACGGACCATAACTTCTTCGTTATAACACGGATTTCGGCGTTCTTTATATGTACAGAACCCTTGAGACATATTCTAAAACTTGGTTAAGATTATTTATTCTAAATAATCTTTTGTCGAAAAGTCATTTTCGGCCCCTATTATTTCTCAAGTAACTAGCCCGGATCTACGGGCGTTACAGATTTCTATGGTGTATGTGTTCCTATCCATGTAAATTTGTCATAACCATAATCACAAGACAAGGGTAGTGACAAGTCCAAACTCATACGGACTGAACTTGTGCAATCTTAAATTCTTGCCACCTAGCAGCACATGGGCCTGCCATTGCTTCCAAGTAGTTATGCAAACAACTGAGAACTTGAAGAACTCAGATGCAAGGTCAACTTTAACTATAATGGGCATAGAAATAAGAGTATGTCAACACGATAGGTTACAAACCTCAATTCGTGTGCTAGTGATAACCAACAGGTTTTATTCATGATTAGTTCTTGAAACTTTTCGAAGATCTTTAAGACTCCCACTATCCTCTTGACATATAAGACGCTCTTGCCAAGAACCATTCCTTGACAAACAAATATTCAAGAGATAGTGCGGATTCTTATGAAGACAAACACTTCACACAATTGGCCTTAGTTGGTCTTTGTTTTATCTAGAACGCAATAATAAGAACAAACAGCTTGAATCAAATGTGTCGAATGATTAAATAAAATCCTTAGAAGAGCTCGATTAAGAACATCAACTGTAAAGGATTGGAAGATTACAAGAACGATTACTGGAAAATATTGTTCTCTTGATCAATCGCTATTTCGATAATCTCTAGAATCTTTTTACCTAATTTGCATGCAAGCATTAACTTAAATACTATACATAAAAGGCTCTCGGTTGGACAGGCCCAAACCGGAGAATACAAGGCTAATCTATGAGCCCAAAAGACGCAACATAAATAAAACTATTTACAGCCCAACAATCTCCCCCTTTGCGTCAATTTGGAGCGAGACCTTCACTTCTTTCTTGGGCCGGCGGCTGAAGCTGGTACCTTCTTCTTCACGATACTAAACAGACTCTTGGTTATGGAAAGGATGGTCTGTCTAAACCGGATGTACCAATTAATCATATCATCGAAGTACTTGATATCATCAGCCGAATTATCTTTACACCGCTTGACGATCGATAGGACGTGCTCCAAGCAAGTTGTGGTGTAAAGATGTTTGTCAGCTAAAGCGAAGAGATATTTCTGTCCTTCGGCTCTAGTAAACATCACGGAGTTTCGCCTCGAATCTATCTTGCCCATTTGCATTTGATTCAGATCACTGGCCGATCCCACAGGTTTGACTTTCGGTTTCTTCTTAAAAACTGTGGCAACCTCCTGATCCATTAGGGCAACCTCCATGGTGTAGCATGCCAGCATCCTTTTAACATGGTCTAAGAGGGGACCATATTCGGCTTCATTTGTCAGCAGGATATTGTACAAGACTATCCAATCATGAGGGTTCAGATTGGGCAAATCCGCCAGAGAGATCATGTGAGCAGTTCTTGCAGATCCACGGATAAGCTTGAACTTGACGTTTGTGAATCTCCCCATGGCAAAAGGCTTCAACACCCGAACATTGACAATCTTCTGGGCGCTCCATGTAAGGTATTGAGGGCGAGCGGCCTCCAGGTAGAAGTCAATGAGCTCCCTGTCAAGCTCATCGTTCGGATGCGGGACTTCAAAGATGTTGGAGAAGGCGTGGAAGATGAACGCCTTTCGAGTCAGTGGCATATCGAACTGCGAATCGATGGTGTTGTTGCAGTTGAACGATATCACCGGCTCGAGCCATAGTATGCTTGGAGTCTCTATGGCCTCTTTTATCAAACGATCCCTGGTCCAGGCAGGGAAGAGCAGCTTTCGGCTCTCAAGGAGATCGTTGGCTTCTTTTTGTTTACGTTCGGCTTCTTCAGCTTCACGTGCCACACAACTGACATCGTCATCAGTATTGCGACTGTTCTTTCTCTTTAACATGTCCGCAATAGTCTCCTTGTCTTCATCTTCATCTTCATCTTCATCCTCTGCTATGTGTTTACCCTTGTTCTTCACACCCGAACCCGAGGCATGACCAGTTGGGGTTGGTTCGGTGGTGTGAGTAGCTTTGGAGGACGGAGGTGGTTTCGATCCTTTCTTCTCTTCTCCCCCTTGTTTCGGAATGGACACGAAACTCGGCAGGCCTTCAATCTTGCTTAGAAGGGCCATGGCCGGGGAGAGCTTTTCAGCGAGGGTGCGCCTCACCGAATGATTAAGGATTGGGTCGTGTGCTTCCAGGATGTTGGAGAGAGCGGCGTGGACATCCGAAACACACGTCTTTATGACTTCCCTCTCGGATCGAAGAGCTTCCAATTGTTCTTGAGAATTGGAAAGCTGTGTGCTCTTGACCCTTAGGGCAGTTGTCTTACTCGCCAGAACGTCCATCAGAGAGTTCTCTGCCGCAAGATCCGCTTGTAGTTTCGCCAGACGGGCATCGATAGAGGCACGAAGTGCCGAGTTGTCGTCGCTGAGATTTTGTCGGAGGGTAGCGAACGACGTCAACTCTGTCGAGACGAACTTGGCCAATTGTTGAACAATTGGTTCCAGAGTTGTCTTTGTGGCATTGGCGCTTTCCTGCAGAGACTTTAGCAGGTCAGAAGCGTCGGATACTAGTTTATCGACTTTTTCGGTCGCAGCCTCACAGGCTCGGGTGGAGGCGGCTATCGCAGCAGTGGCTGAGGCCGCTGAGTCATGTTGAGCCCTGGAGAAGGCATCAACTATCCTCTGAAGGGCAGCTTCAGATAAGGATGACTGCTGGTTGGAAGAGGAGGCGAGAAGTTGATCAACCTTCTCGTTCAGCTCGCGGAGATGCTTCTTTGTGACTGGAGCATCATCCTCCTCATCACTCTGAACTTGAAACGGACTATAGTAGACCGAATCAAAGTTCAGGTGATCACCACCAAGATACTGATCATCGCCATCGGAGGCGTCTTCTGGAGATTGAGGTGGTGGTGAAGTTGGGGGTGTTATGGGTTTGGTTGGTTCAGGTTGAGTGGGTGGGGGGTTAGTTTCGGGTGGTTGTTGTGTATGGTTTTCGGTTTGTGGAGGTTCGGTTACGGGATGGGTTTCGGTTACAGGTGGTGTTTCGGTTGATGTGGTGAATATGGGTGGAGGTATAGGGATAGAGGATGGGGGAATTGTGGGGTTTATGGTGGGAATGGAAATAGGGATTGTGGGTGGAGGGGAAGGAACTGGGGATTGGTGAAGTTCCATCTCCGGGGTTGGTGAGCGAGGGGGTGTGTTACCTCGCTGAGGAGATTCGTCTCCTTGGAATCCCTCAGAGTCCAAACTCCCACCTTCGGATTCACTGGGGGAGGAGGGAAGGAAGAGCTTTCGCTTTGGTTGGGTCTTCCTCCTTTTCGGTTGTGGGGAAGAAGCAGCCTTCGGTTGTTTGTGCTTCTTGGGAGTAGGTTTTGGGGCTTTGGATGGTTTCTTCCCCTTGTCTGCCTTCTTGCCCCTGGCCACCGGTTTGTCGGCATCATGAATCGATCTCAACATGTCCGGTGTCAGTTCCCTCGGACCAGATGGCCCTAACTCCTTGATCGCCTTGATCAAACTGCTTTCTGAAGGCACACTTCCATACATCGTCTCCGGGATGGAGCCAATGAAGGAGAATTTTGAAGCATCCGAGACGATGATCTTCTTGGTATGGAACGTACCAATAGAAGACATCGGTGCACCGTCAGTAGTTGGGACATCAAACCTGTCCATAGCCCATCTTGTGATCAAGATCCAGAACCGGGCTAGTGACACCTCGGAGTGTCGAGAAGCGGAAGATAGGCTCTGAATCAGTTGTTGCCAAAGGACAAATCCATAGTCCAGATTGATCCCGTTGTACACCGCATACATAATCAACAGGAAAAGACGACTGGCCCCGTCCGATCCTGAGCTCCGTTCTGACAGTCCCTTGAAGAGAACTGTAAATAACCCATTCCACTGGGGCGGTAGGCATGACTTCTTGAATCTGGCGACGGAGGTAAGAACTTCCGTGTAGCCCATGTTGTAGAACATGTTGTAGAGCATACCAACCGGAATTGTCTCCGGGTGAACACGCGATGGGTCAGCAGCAAACCCAAGCATTGTGTAGAAGCGGGGACGAGAAATCGACGTCTTGTGTTCCACCACCTCGAAAAAGACTCTGTCGACGGCCTTGTCGTAATAAGCCGTTGCGTAGACCTGAGATAGGGCCACCATTGGCACCGTTTCAATCCGTGACAGCGCCGGAGCAAGCTGGGAGTATTTGAGACACTCGATGACCGGCGACATGTAGGGATCATAGGCCGGTGGGTTCAGATCAATCACGAGGCATTGCTGAGGACGGATTGGAAGAATCTGAGAAGTAGCATGGACGGAAGAGGATTCAGCCATTGTTGCAGGTTGGAGAAGAAGATAACCGGGAGAGAGTTTGGATGTATTTTTGCTTTGGAAATTATGGGGCAGTAAAGAGGTAAAAGGTGGTGTTGATGGGTTTTTATAGTAGGTGATAGGAGAGAGAAAGATCGATTCAAATCTCTTTTTGAAATACGGAAGGGTTTTTGAGTGACTGATTGGTGACAGTTGGGACGTGCGATGATCACGTAGGAGAGAGAGTGTCAGATTCCTAGGATCACGCAGCCCAATAAGCGCCGGTTCAGAGAGAGGAACCGTTTCCATTTCCACGCGCGCCATTAATGCCAGATGGATCACGCTTCAATACTGCACACGCGTCCAAAAGTGTCAGAAAAAGCGCGGCCGCTTCAAATTCACGCGCCCGCCTTTTGTACCGTCGTTTGAATTTCTATCCTTTGAACTTCCGCCGCGTCAGCAACTTTTTGTCTTTTCCCCTTTTTAATGAGGTGTATTCAATTTAGGACCCACGTGGCTGATTTTTGGCCACAACTTCATTAGTAATTCCTCAGTAACAAACCAGCCTGTAAAATAATTAGTAACGGAATTTTTGAAAATCTAGGATTTTCGTGCAAAGAGTGTAAAAGATAAAGAAAGAAAGCAACTCTATTTGGGATTATCTGTGAAGTCAATTATGACACGAAACTGATGATCCCGGGCACGAATCTCTTCCTTCAAGATCAAGAGAGACCTCAAAGTGTTAGTGTGGAATCCCGTTGAATTACGATCAAACATTTATTAAAAAATGTTGAAAGGCTTCTTTTAATCAGGCTAATTAAGGGTGGTTTAGCTTTGATTCAATAATTCAATTCTTGATATAAGAACGAATGTGAACAAAGTACTTGTGAGACTGGTGTAGTCTGTTGCACAAGTAGGTTAGAGTTGATTTTTAAGTGACTTGGATAAGTATAAAATCTCAGATAAAAAAAGTTATAACTGGATCCCATGGGAAGAAATGTTATGGTGTGTAACAAGTTCATTGGAATCAGAAAAAAAAAATTGAGATTTCATGAAGGTACATTCGTCAATTCATTGGTGAAAACTTGATCAAATTAATTTGTCACCGTCAATTCTTTGGTGTTGAATTTTGGGTTTCACTTAGCTCGTAGTGGCACGAAACTAAGATCATAAACACAGATGTTGTGTAACCATAAACCTCAGTGATAGTTTCTGAGAGTCTCAAGGGTTACAATGATGAAACGAATGTTATGAAGAAGTGTAATGGGGATGGTGAAAGAAGACATAGTACCTCTGCTGCGAAAGAAAGGACTAAGCAGGAGACTCTTAACTCATGTGAGAAGAGTGTGAGGTAGCTCACGATTAGAATAAATAAGTTAGCCTTATTGGGAAGACAAGGTTTGTGTATACCAGGTCGTGAAGGCAATTATTCAAAATCTTATGAGGCTTGGGACACATACAGCAGCATGCTTCTCGGGACACTTAAGTAATTTATCAATTATATCCTCATGAACAAACGAACACAAAAAGAAAAAAAAGGAACCGAAACTCGGGTCGTGCACTGCTATGCCAAATCTTAGAAAATTTATAACTTCATCATACGAAGTCTGATTTGGGCGTTCTTTTTTTTTGTATCTTCTCGATTTAACGTATACTGAAACTTTTGTTTAGATCACTAAGGCTAAAAAGCTCTTCATAAAAAATTCACTATTTACGTCTCCCGGTGCCGTGTCGGTTTTGCCGTAAAAAGTTCGACGGACCATAACTTCTTCGTTATAACACGGATTTCGGCGTTCTTTATATGTACAGAACCCTTGAGACATATTCTAAAACTTGGTTAAGATTATTTATTCTAAATAATCTTTTGTCGAAAAGTCATTTTCGGCCCCTATTATTTCTCAATTAACTAGCCCGGATCTACGGGCGTTACAGATTTCTATGGTGTATGTGTTCCTATCCTTGTAAATTTGTCATAACCATAATCACAAGACAAGGGTAGTGACAAGTCCAAACTCATACGGACTGAACTTGTGCAATCTTAAATTCTTGCCACCTAGCAGCACATGGGCCTGCCATTGCTTCCAAGTAGTTATGCAAACAACTGAGAACTTGAAGAACTCAGATGCAAGGTCAACTTTAACTATAATGGGCATAGAAATAAGAGTATGTCAACACGATAGGTTACAAACCTCAATTCGTATGCTAGTGATAACCAACAGGTTTTATTCATGATTAGTTCTTGAAACTTTTCGAAGATCTTTAAGACTCCCACTATCCTCTTGACATATAAGACGCTCTTGCCAAGAACCATTCCTTGACAAACAAATATTCAAGAGATAGTGCGGATTCTTATGAAGACAAACACTTCACACAATTGGCCTTAGTTGGTCTTTGTTTTATCCAAAACATCACAACTTACCAGTTTCAAATGTACAAGAGTAAGAAAATATTTTACTCTACATTTAACAAGTGTTTTAAACCTTTCTTTATATCACTCAAGGTTACAATAATGGAGCATCACTCTAAGAATTGTTTTGGAATGAAGTATGATTTATCTTCTTGATTTAACCATTTCTACAATTCACGATTCTTCTTCTTAGCCAAAAAAATGCACTAAGATATCCTTAGACAATCAATTGTGATATGGCTTCATAATCACTAAGATAATCATAAAACACGATAATAAAGTACTCTCCCATCTTTTCGGATTGGAGAAACTTTTATCTTTTTGCCTAATTTGATTCTTCTCATTCGTTCTTCCATACATCGAAACTTTTCCAATGTTTCAGAATTATACGTAAACTTGTAAGTATAAGCATAGTTACTAAACTTTAGTAAATCATGACGAATAGTCTTATCAATCTTTTGTGGTGGACTTGACCAGTGCACAAGAATGTGTACTCGATCACTTAGTCCTTCACTTTACTCACATATAAATGTGAACAAGGTATTAGTCTTAATTTTCCAAAGATGAAAATTCTCATTCATCATACAATACAACTTGCATGATGCCAAGTTTTTGTCCAATTGTAACTTGGTGATGATAACCTTTCTTAATTTGGTAAATTTTGACACTACCACAAAAGAAAGAATCAAATTCAAGTTTCCAATATTGCTAGAAACATACAAACATCAATTTTTCATAAATGTCATTGCAAGGAGATATAATAAGATAAAACAAAATTTTATTTATTTATAAAATGCGGAAAAAACTTTTTCCTTACAATGCAACTTTAAATGAACACTATGCTATTACATATTTCCTAGCAATCTATCATAAGTCCTAAGCATCAGCTCAAAAATCCGATCTTCAAATCATGTGATTGAAATCCATCTTCGCGATCAGATTCAACATACTCTTCCTTTAAGTTTTCTTCGCTTTGCTTGATCTTGCCATACATCAAAATGTAATCTAGTCACATCATGTATTAAGAATCAACAATTATAAACTTAACATAGTTAGATAGTGGACTTACCTGAAGCAAAGACAAAATTTTTTATTCTTCCTTCTCTCAAATCTTTCAGGTAGTTAGGGCAGCTTTGCTTCCGATGTCCCTTCTCTCGACAGTAAAGACCTAGAGACTCTTTGAGAATGGTACATGGGACTGTCACATACATAGTCTTTCTCTTTACCATTTGATCAACCGGGTTGACCATGGCCAATCCCTTTTCATTGGGAAGTGAAACCTTTTCCGGACTTCCAATGTTACCTTGAGAGGTAGACCTTCCAATCAAGTTTGCTTGACCATTATGCCAAATCATTGTTGATTCAGCAGCAACAAGAAAATAAGAAGGATCTATTAGGGTCATGTCGTGATCTATCACATAGTAGTCTTTAATGAACTCACTATATGAGTCAGGAAGTGATAGAAGAACCCAGTCAATAGCCAACTTCCTTGGGACATCGACACCCAACACTCTCAGTCTGTCGATATGTGACTTCATATCTAAGACGTGAGAACACAAAGGCCTTCCATCTTCATGTTTCATTAAAAGCAGGGCTTGAGTGATCTTGAACTTTTAAAGGCTTCGAGCTTGTAGGTCAGGGAGAATAATTGGAGGAGGTGGAGGAAGAGAAGTATGATTTCCATGATCCAATCGCGGGACATCATCTTCATTAGGGAAGCTTGTTCCGGGATATTTGGGAAGATCATAATTGTCTGAACCAGACATCTACAATGGGAGAAATTCAAGTTAGTTGATTTAAGTCCTTAATATAACACCCAATATGAAATATTAAGGCTAGGAACCAACACAATATTTTATAACTTGGAAGAGGGATTTTGTAATCCAAGCTACAAAATATTTGAAGGTAGGTGAATGATGATTCACCAATTTCCACCATGAAAAACGAAATAAATTATTAGGTTTTAATTGGATTTGAAACACCTAGATCTTTTGAGATTCATTGAACTTTTCAATGGCATGTTTCAATCTCGATTGTTCCCTCTCAAGTTTGTGACTGGGATGCCGAGGATCACAAACAAGGTGTGAATAACCATGAAAATTAACTAGGTACTCATAATTTTTATCTCCTAATCGATGTGCCAGTTGGCCACACGCGCTCCACCGATCTATGATAAACTTTAAGCCACCCTTTGCCAACCTTGTTAACTCCAAGTTAGTGTGCCAGTTAACCACATATGCTTCACTAATGACTTAAGCAAGGTGCAAAGTGTAATTTCATGGGTTAGCACCAAATTCACATTTTCCTAAGTAACTAAGATTGAGAATTTATAAGTGTTTAGTTACTTAGTATTTATCATTATATTTTTAATGAAGCGATAATTATAGTCTTGTCCCACCCGTTCGATTAACAACCCTCCACCAGTCAAGGAAGCGGTGGGTGAGAGTAGACACCCATTAAGCTGCCATTTTATAGGCAGTAATCTTATACCCCACCCCCTTATAGACCGACTTCGTGAATGAGACCTATTAACGGTAAGACTGACTTTGTTCTTATATATATATATATATATATATATATATATATATATATATATATATATATATATATACACACACACACAACTATTAACTATTAATATTATAATAGTATAAGGGTTGAAGTTTAACTTTTAAAATTTTAAGGGTTTACCTTGGAATTAAAGTATTCATGGGGAAATTTTACATTTTCGAAAACTTGAGGGCAAGTTTTGAACAATTTAAAAAACTTTTCAATTCCAAAACTTATGAGTTTAAAGTAGTTTTAATGAAAACTCTTCAAGTTCCATAACTTGAGGACAAGTTATGGAAGACTTTGAAAACATTTAAAAATGAGACTCTTCATTTTTTATAACTTATGGAAAATTTTATGAGTTTAGAAAAATCATAAATGTGACTTTTCATATAATTTGAGGACAAGTTAAAAAACACATATTATGAACAACATTTAGATCAATTTGGACCGAAAACAAATTATCACAGAATTTTCTATTAATCTAAACTAACTCATAAGAACAGGATAATTCAAATCAAACAATTTACATGAAATTAGCCTAACCATTAAACTAATACAAAACATGAATCTATTGACAATTATCTTTGAAATTGTATTAGCATGAACATTACCACATCAAAACAGGTTTACAAGTTCAAAAACAACTTAGGGTAATGTTCCTAGTCCAATTCCAGCTAGAAACTCGAAAATATGTTGTCTGGGGATCCAAATCATTGAGTGCATGAACCAACTCGACGAGTTGGATGATTTTTGGCACTTTTTAGGCATGGACTCATCGAGTCACTCCCTGGACACGTCCAATCAGCTGTCCAGACAGCAAAAAACTTCGTTTTTCAGCCTTAAAAAGCAAGTAGCATCAAGTATAATTGAAAAGAACCCTAGTCTCTGATACCACTGATGGGTTTTGAGCATTCTAACACTCCTATGGTGTACATGCAACCCTATAAACCTTGGATGTAGGTTTTCTCTATTATACATAAAAATATTCATTATTTCAAGGTTTCATCCTAACTAGCATAATAAGATGTATATACAATACAAGAATCTAGTAGAATGACATACCTTTTGAGGAAGCTTGAAGTCTTGAACCTTTAAGAGCTTATTTCCCCATGTTTTGCACCTCAAATGGTTCACACAACACCAAGAACCCTTGGAATAGTTTGGGAATAAGGATACTAGCACCAAAATCGGTTTTTCCCTCTTGTGTACACACACTAGTCCCATTTCATGAACTAGAGACCTCTTTATATAGTGTGGAGGATTAGGGTTACATTCATGTAAACCCTAATACCCATGACCTTTAATTTCCATAGGATCCATGGGTTAAACACTCCATGGACTATCCATGAAAGCTTAGCCCAACCTGAAAGAACTTGGCCCATCCTATATATATATATATATATATATATATATATATATATATAGACACACACATATATATATATATATATATATATATAAGAGTCCATATTTAATTAGTTCCTTTTTTATCACTAAATTAATTCTTAATTAATTCTTGATCAATACTAATTAAATAGTATAATTCCATATTAATATATTAGAACTTATAATATACTAATATAAATCATAAGTATCCTTTTTCTCATTTTGTCTATCCAATTTTTCTGATGCCATACAACCCAAATGGACCATGCCAAATCGAGTCAAGTACATAACAATTATAGTTATGGACTTAGGCACTAATCCAACAGTTTCGAGTATAGTATGTAACATAGGTAGAGGTTGAGAAGATAAATTGGGAGTTCTTAGATCTGGAGCAGACCACCGAGACAGTAATGGATATAACGAAGAAATTCATGGAGATGACATTATTATGTCCTCAGTACGCATCAAATGAGGAAATGAAGATGAGCCGGTACAAGGACATGTTATAGACATAAATATAGGAGTTCATGAGTACTACATAGCATCATACATTAGATGAAATGATAGCTTCAACTAGGCGATATGAGATTGAGCTTGAGACCAGATTCGGAAGAGGTAGGCAGTGACACCAGTATCATCATGGACCAAGAAATTAAATTCTTATGATTCACGCTTCGGTCAGAATAATGGCATGCCCAGACAGTGAAATGGTCTGAGCACTAGGACTACCACTTATTTCAAGTGTAGGTAGATAGGTCATTACACTTGGGATTGCAAGAAGGACATACATATCTGCTTTCACTACAAGTCAGAAAGGCCACTTGATGACGAATTGCACATTACCTGCAGGATGATGGGGGAGGGGAAGCACCGAAAGCTCCTACTATTGCTCCTTTATGCATTACTAACGGGCATGTGGTTGTAGTCGGACTGAGAAGGCACTTGGTAGAGCTTTCCAGCTCACTATAGAAGAGGCGCAGACAACTCCTTAGGTGGTGGTAGGTACATTTTATTTACTTTCCTTCTTTTTCTATATCTTGTTAACTAGTGATACGTATTCCTTTCTTATTATGTGATTAGGTACATTCATACTAAAGTCTATACATGCCTTAGTATTATTTGATAATGGTGCTACTCACTCATTTGCATCTCATGCTTTTGGTAAGAGATTAGGCCGTAGTGTTAAGAGTCTAGGACATTCTCTAATAGTTGAGATCGCAAAGATCATGACTTTGACCGTTACCCAGATCTTTAGAGATTGTATGATAGAGATCAATTGTGAGAGATTACAAATTGACTTGATTATGATTGCTATTTGGGAGGTATGTGTGATAGTAGGCATGGACTGGTTGGACACTTATGATGCAGAGATTGTTTGTCGCCACAATAAGTGTGACTTCGAAGCCCAAGTGGGAGAGAACTACTGATTCAGGGTGATGTTCCTAGATGGAGTATGTTGATTTATTTAGTTGTGAGGGGTCGTAGGTACTACAACATAATGAGACGATATACTTTTCTTACAGAGTGGACACACGTGTTACCGAGAGAGAGAGAAGGTGATTGAAGATGTGCCCATTATGTAAGAGTTTACTAATTTATTCCCTAACAATCTATCGAAAGTCTCACCCGAGCGTTAGGTAGAGTTTTGCATTAACTTGGTTCCTGGTGTCATACTAGTGGCCAAGGCACCCTACCGGCTAGCCCCATCGGAAATTAAAGACTTGTATGAAAAGTTGTAGGAACTCTTGGTAAAAGAGTTCATCAAACCTAGTTGCTCGCCATGGGGAGCTGCAATCCTTTTTGTGAAGAAGAAGGATGGATCGCAAAGGATCGATGTGTATTGATTATCGTGAGCTGAAGAAGCTTATAGTGAAGAATCGATACCCTTTACTGAGGATCGCACTACTACAAAAATACCCTTTTAATGACACGCATTGAGTGTCATAAAACCCAAAAATGACACACACAAATCCGTCTCAAGCAAGACCCTATCATAAAGGAATGTGATGAAGAGGTAACAAAAACAAAAGAAAATAAATGAGAATGTGACGAAGAGGTAACAAAAACAACAGAAAATTTGACTTAAATTTTGATAATTTTTTGTTGAATTAAACTTTAAAATTAAAAAATACCTTATTGCTATAAAAACTCCATAAATAAAGACACTTTCACAACCCCATAGCCAACCCATCATATATTATACCTACATAAAGACATGGTTTCAGTTTCAGATTAAAGTTTCGCGATTTGTAAAAAAGACTAAAACCCCCTTCAAGATGGACTTTTCCTCAAAATAAGGTACTTTTCTAGATCTCCTGTAAGAGATGAATCCTATGAAGAAATGTTAAAATTATGTATACAATTAATTTCAAAAAAATTATAATGTAATATTAAAGAAAGTAAAGGTACATGTCTGAAAAGAATGTCATAGGTGATTATGTACATTAATTCCACTTGCCAGTAACAAACAAATAACAAGAGCAATAAATTTCAAATAAATAGCAGCAAGAGATGAAAAAACATTCAAATATATATTGTAATGCCCGGATTCCCAGGCATATTAATTATTCCTTTATTTTTGGAGGTTGGAAGGGGACTCGGCGAGTTGGTGTTCAGACTCGCCAAGTATGGTCGCGGATTCGCATCCGGGTTCACAGCTGGACTCGAGGAGTTCATGAGTGGACTCGGCGAGTCCACGCTATTTAATGAAACCCTAATTTGATGGGTTTGGGACCTATTTAAAAGCCCTTAGGGCCGTCATTTGCGGCTACCAAACTCCAGAGAGAAACCCTAAGAGACCTAGAGAATTTGTGAGGAAGGAGACGCCATTCTTGATCATTTTGTTGGTGTAATAGCAAGAAGGAGATGACCAAGGCAAGAGGAGGCTGAAGGAGGTGCGATTCTGGTGATTTCAGAGTTCAGAGACTTCATCTTGAGGTATTTTTTCGGACCTTCTTTAGATTTGATGTTGATTCTTAGAGTTAGGGTTTTCTAACCCCTTTAGAGGATGGATATGTGGAGCAATTGGTCCCCTCTCGAGTTTATGCTTTGGATCTGGACTCAAAGAGGTCCAGAGACCTTAACCCTTGGAGCTTTATGAGCTATTTTGGGAACCATGAGCTTAGGATGTTATTTTGGGGGCTAAATCACAAAGTGAGACCATCTAGATGTTATATGTGTGTCAAGGTCTGAACTTTACGTGATTAGCATGCCTGGGAAGGTCAGATATATGGATTAAAGGAACAGATCTGACCTCAGGAGGTCTATGGAGTTTGTGCATGGCATGAACTTGCTGAGTCCAATGATCAGACTTGGCGAGTAGAGTTAGGGTTTCCCGTAAATCACTCAGTGAGTAGACTTGCTGAGTTGGGGAAATAACTCAGTGAGTCAAAGGAGGATTAGGGGACTGGAGTCCAAGGCGGAACTCGCCGAGTTGTTCTTGAGACTCGGCGAGTTGAGTTGGGGTGGCCCCACGATTCATGCCAGGTGTGACTCGTCGAGTAAGGGGAGGAACTCGACGTGCTAAGCGGGACTAAAGAGTTAATGGACACGTGTAGACTCGCTGAGTCACCCAAGTGCACTCGACGAGTCGGATCAAAGTTTGACCATTGACTTCTGTCGACTTTTAAGGTTGGGTCAACAATGTGGCCTTTGAGCTAAAAGAGGGGCAAAATGGTCTCTTGCCTACTGAGGGTGCCTAGAGAGGGTTGAGTCTAGTCTCGAGAGTTATATTTATGAGAATATTTACTTTATGTGATTGGGCTGAGGCTAGATCATATTTCTACCGAGTAAGAGATTTACCGAGACATCTGAGGTGAGTCTTTTCACTATACTTTACCTAGTGTGGTAACAGAGTTATGTGACAGAGTATTTTAGAGTTATATGTCAGTGTATTTGCATGTTATTATATGTTGTGATTTATTGTGATATGAGATATGCATGATTCAAAGTTTACAGAGTTAGGACCAGTGGGTCCACAGAGTTATGCTAACCAGTGGGTCCCACAGAGGTATTCGACTAGAGGGTCAATAGAGTTACAGCCTAGAGTGGTTTATATGTGTTTATGTGGTATTTCGGGGAACTCACTAAGCGAATATGCTTACTGTGTTATGTGTGGTGTTTCAGGTGCCAGCGATGATCGCGGGAAGGCGCCGGCGTGACTCGTACACACACACACTGGAGCTTATATATTTGATCTTGCGGTTTTGTACTAAGATAATGATGATACAATTTTTTAAAACGTGGATGTGAATGAAATTATATGATTTTTAAAATGCAATTTTTTTTTTAAATTTTTACGGTGTAACAAGTTGGTATCAGAGCCTTGGTTTGAGGGATTCGGATGCATCTTCGGGTGTATCTGAACTCAAACTGAGGATTTCAGGAAAATTTTGATAATAAAGTAAAATTTTTGAAAAGAGTAAAAAGAGTTTTGAGACGAACTGAGCAGATTCGTGTGTACGATCAGATATGTTATGTTACGCTATATGCGAACTATGATATGCATGCTAGATTAGACTAGGTATTCTTATTAGGACTAGAGTGGCATGATATATGATGCCTTAGTCTAGGGGCTTTTAGTGCTAGAAATGTTTGAGAGTGTTTAGATAGCAGCGAGGTGCTTATGAGATATCTGTTTGTGAGTAGCACATGATTTAAGAGAGTAGAGTGCTTGGAAATTTGGGACTCTGGGAGGAGGACTTGGAATGGGTGCCGAGTCGGTGTGGTCGGTAGTATTGGGCCCGTACTACCGAAGGCACCGGGTCAGTGCGCAACCCAAGTAAGAATCCTTAGGGTACCAAGAACCAAGTAGGATTGGGGGTCTCGAGTGTGTGCACGCTCGAGCGAGTCTTTGATATCTTGTGTTGTATTTCAGAGAGGTATCATGGTGGGAACGCGCCACAGACCAGGGACCAATGGAAGGGGTGTGAGTGACGAGGAGCTCCGCCAGATGATTCATTATGAGGTGGCTGCTGCCATCCACGCTAAGATCCCAGAGATGTTCGGCTCTATCAAGACCACCCTGATAGAGACATTTGACAAGAGATACGCTGCTCTTTCTGATGTTGTAGTTGCTGCAGCCACTGCAGCTGTAGCTGCGGCTAGACTGCATGGTGATGCGTTGTTGTTCCGAGAGTTCAGCAATACAAATCCACCGGAGTTTGATGGGAACCAGGACCTGATTGCAGAGATGAGGTGGATTTCAGACATTGAGGGGTGTTTCTTTACTTGCTTATCTCCTGAGCATTTGAGAGTCCGGTTCGCGCTGAACCAGCTTTGCTTGGGAGCGAAGGACTGGTGGAAGTTTGTGACGGCGCACTATACGCCTGCTGAGCTTGCTGCAGTGACATGGGAGAGGTTCACTGCTATGTTTTGAGACGAGTACGTTCCCCAGGTGGAGAGGTAGCGTTTGGCCCAGGAGTTTGTGACCCTCAAGAAGGGTACTGAGTCTGTCACAGTGATTACATGGATGTTCCATGAGCGGGAGATGTTCTGCCCAGAGCACATGTCCTCCGAGCAGGCACGTATGAGCCGATATCTGAGCATTTTGAGGAGGGATATACGGGAGTTCGTGGCAGACTCAACGTACCGTACATTTATTGAGCTTCAGGAAAATACCCGGAAGAGGGAGATAGAGTTGGAGACTCAGGCTAGGGAGGACGCTGAGTCTCAAGGGAGGGATCGACGACCGGCGCAGTCTCAGCCGTCAGCCAAGCGGGCCAAGCCCGCTGATTCGAGATCTGGGAGTCAGAAGGGCCGCACTTGTGGTAAGTGCGGCAAGAGCCACGATCGGGTGTGCAGAGCGGGATCTTGCTACAAACGTGGCAAGGAGGGGCATATGGCCAAGGATTGACCCAAGGGGTTTTTGCAGTATGTTTCCACTGCAACCAGACCGGACACCGCAAGGCAGAGTGTCCACAGTTGCGAGGGACAGCCCAGGGAGCACCTCAGGGATCTACCTCTGCTGCTATCAGAGCTGCTGAGAGCTGGCCAGTGAAGGCCGAGGTACCAAAGGCACGAGGGAGAGCCTTTCAGTTGACTGCGGAGGAGGTCCGCGCTGCACCGGACATCGTGGCTGGTATGTATCCTTTCTTGTATTTATTTCGATGTTGGGATATTTTGTTTATTTCGTGTTATGCGTAGGTACTTTTCTTGTGAATTTTGTACCTGCCTTGGTGTTATTTGACTCGGGTGTGAGTCGGTCTTTTGTATCTTTGGCTTTTAGTCAGCACATCAGTATTAGTCGAGAGGCGTTGAGTCGACCTCTGAGAGTTTCCATAGCTAATGAGAGGACGATGTATGCCGCCGAAGTGATCTGAGGATGTGTACTCGAGATTTTCGGCGTCGAGTTTCCGATTGATTTGGTTCCTATTGCGATGGGGGATGTCTGTGTCATCTCGGGTATGGACTAGTTGAGCAAAGCAGGAGCGGTTATCGACTTTGAGAGACAGCTGGTGACCATACGAGACCCTAGTGGGGTTGTTCTTACGGTGTATGGCGAGGGTACACGTTCTGGATCAGCATTTTGTTCGGCTGCCAGAGCGAGACAGAGTCTACAGCAGGGCTGTAGGGGATTTGTAGCATATGCGATGGATGTGAGGGTTGATTCAGAGAGACCGAGGTCAGTTGATGAGGTCCTGATAGTGCGTGAGTTTCCGGATGTATTTCCAGAAGAGTTTCTGGGTGTGCCTCCGGAGAGGTAGGTAGAGTTCAATATCGATTTGGTTCCAGGGGCTGCGCCTATCGCCAAGGCGCCTTATCGCCTCGCGCCTCTAGAGATGCAGGAGTTGTCCTCGCAGCTTCAGGAGCTGCTGGGGAAAGGGTTTATTCGGCCGAGCAGCTCACCTTGGGGAGCGCCTATCCTTTTTGTCAAAAAGAATGATGGTTCACACCGGATGTGCATTGATTACCGGGAGTAGAACAAGCTAACGGTCAAGAACCGTTACCCATTGCCAAGGATCGACGATCTGTTCGATCAGTTGCAGGGAGCATCTTGGTTCTCCAAGATCGATTTGAGGTCTGGATATCACCAGGTGAGGGTGTGAGACGAGAACATCCAGAAGACAGCATTCAGGACTCGTTATGGAAATTACGAGTTCGTGGTGATGCCTTTCGGACTCACCAATGCACCGGCGGTGTTCATGGATCTCATGAACAGAGTGTGCTGGCCGATGTTGGATCGCTCGGTGATAGTGTTCATCGACGACATATTGGTGTATTCGAGATCTAGAGAGCAGCATGAGGAGCATTTGAGGGAGATCCTCGGAGTCCTGAGATCGGAGAGGCTTTATGCCAAATTCTCCAAGTGTGATTTTTTCTTGTGAGAGGTCCAGTTCCTAGGGCACCTTGTTAACTAGAAAGGGATATTGGTCGATCCGGCCAAGATTGAGGCAGTGATGAGTTGGGAGGTGCCGAGGTCACCTACCGAGATCAGGAGTTTCCTAGGGTTGGTTGGTTATTATCGGAGATTTATCAAGGATTTCTCCAAGATCGTGATGCCACTCACCAAGTTGACCCGGAAGGGTGTTGCTTCTTCATGGGGTCCAGAGCAGCAGGCCTCCTCCGAGACACTTCGCCAGAGATTATGCGAAGCTCCGGTGTTAGCCCTTCCGGACGGGATGGAGGACTTCGTAGTGTATTGTGACGCGTCGATATCTGGACTAGGAGCGGTGCTTATGCAGAGGGGTCATGTGATAGCATACGCATCGAGGCAGCTGAAGCCTCATGAGATGAGGTATCCCACCCACGATCTGGAGTTAGGGGCGGTGGTGTTCGCCCTCAAGATCTAGCGTCACTATCTATATGGGGTTCGGTGTACCATATACACGGACCACAAGAGCCTGAAGTATCTAATGGATCAGCCCAACCTGAATATGTGTCATAGGAGATGGTTGAATGTGGTGAAGGATTACGATTGTGAGATCCTGTACCACCTGGGCAAGGCTAATGTTGTAGCCGATGCACTGAGCCGAAGGGCGGAGGGCGCCCCGATGCGAGATGTTTGTTTGAGATTGACAGTGATGACTCCAGTGTTGGACACTATTCGTGAGGCACAAGCTGAGGCCATGAGGCCAGAAAGCCAGAAGAAATAGCGAGTTGTCGGGCTGGTATCGGAGTTCGTTACCGATGGCCGGGGGTGTATGACATTCCAGGGTCGGATATGGGTATCGTTTGTGGGCGGGACGCATACCATTTTGATGGAAGAGGCACATAGATCGAAGTTCTCGATCCATCCCGGGGCCACTAAGATGTATTTGGACCTGAAGAGGGAGTATTGGTGGCCCTGTATGAAGAGGGATGTGGCATGGTTTGTAGAGAGATGCTTGACCAGTCGCAGGGTTAAGGACGAGCACCAACGTCCACATGGTAAGATGCAGCCGCTAGAGATTCCCGAGTGGAAATGGGAACAGATTACCATGGACTTCATCACCAAATTTCCAAGGACTGCAAGAGGTGTCGATGCAATTTGGGTGATTATGGACAAGTTGACGAAGAGCACTCATTTCCTTGCTATCAGTGAGAGCTCTTCCGCGGAGAGGTTGGCAGAGATGTACGTGAGAGAGGTGGTATCGCGGCATGGAGTGTCGATCTCGAGTGTCTCAGATCGAGATGTACGTTTCACATCCAGATTCTGGAAGAAGTTTCATGAGGAATTGGGTATGAGACTACATTTTAGTACCGCATACCACCCACAGACTGACGGGCAGAGTGAGCGGACGATTCAGACACTCGAGGACATGTTTCGAGCATGTTTGTTGGATTTCGGCGGAAGTTGGGACATGTACTTGCCCTTGGCAGAGTTTTCTTACAACAACAGCCATCATTCGAGAATTGGTATGCTACCCTTTGAGCTGTTGTATGGGAGGAGGTTTCGGACCCCCATTTGCTAGGGAGAGGTAGGGCAGCGTGTGATAGGTAGAACCGAGATCGTGCTTCAGACGACAGAGCAGATTCAGCAGGTCAGACAGAGGTTGTTGACCGCTCAGAGTCATCAGAAGAGTAATTCAGATAGGCACCGGTCCGAGCTCGAGTTTCAGGTTGGCGACTTCGTGCTCCTGAAGGTCTCTCCTTGAAAAGGAGTGATTTGATTCAGGAAGAGGGGCAAGTTGGGGCCCCGATATATTGGTCCTTTCAGAGTGATCACGAGAGTAGGCAAGGTAGCCTACCGTTTGAAGTTACCTACCGAGTTGTGTCAAATTCATGACACTTTCCACGTGTCGCAGCTGAGAAAGTGTATAGCCGACGAGTCGGCAGTGGTGCCATTAGAGGATATTCAGGTGGATGCGAGCCTGAACTATATTGAGAGACCGGTGACGATTAGGGATCGGAAGATCAAGGTTTTGAGGAACAAGGAGGTGCCTCTGGTGCAGGTCCAGTGGCAGCATCGGAGAGGGTCAGAGTTGACTTGGGAGCCGGAGCGTGAGATGCGGGAGCAGCATCAAGAGTTGATTGCAGAGTGAGACTTCGAGGGCGAAGTCTAATTCTAGTGGAGGAGAATTGTAACGCCCGGATTCCCAGGTATATTAATTATTCCTTTATTTTTGGAGGTTGGGAGGGGACTCGGCGAGTTGGTGTTCAGACTCGCCGAGTATGGTCGCGGATTCGCATCCGGGTTCACAGCTGGACTCGACGAGTTCATGAGTGGACTCGGCGAGTCCACGCTGTTTAATGAAACCCTAATTTCCTGGGTTTGGGACCTATTTAAGGGCCCTTAGGGTTGTCATTTGCGGCTACCAAACTCCAGAGAGAAACCCCAAGAGACCTAGAGCATTTGTGAGGAAAGAGACGCCATTCTTGATCATTTTGTTGGTGTAATAGCAAGAAGGAGGTGACCAAGGCAAGAGGATGCAGAAGGATGTGCGATTCTGGTGATTTTAGAGTTCAGAGACTTCATCTTGAGGTATTTGTTCGGACCTTCTTTAGATTTGGTGTTAATTCTTAGAGTTAGGGTTTTCTAACCCTTTTAGAGGATGGATATGTGGAGCAATTGGTCCCCTCTCGAGTTTATGCTTTGGATCTGAACTCAAAGAGGTCAGGAGACCTTAACCCTTGGAGCTTTATGAGCTATTTTGGGAACCATGAGCTTAGGATGTTATTTTTGGGGCTAAATCACCAAGTGAGACCATCTAGATGTTATATGTGTGTCAAGGTCTGAACTTTACGTGATTAGTATGCTTGGGAAGGTCGGATCTATGGATTAAAGGAACAGATCTGACCTCAGGAGGTCTATGGAGTTTGTGCATGGCATGAACTCACCGAGTCCAAAGATCAGACTCGGCGAGTAGGGTTTGGGTTTCCCGTAAATCACTCAGTGAGTAGACTTGCTGAGTTGGGGAAATAACTCAGTGAGTGAGAGGAGGATTAGGGGACTGGAGTCCAAGGCGGAACTCGCCGAGTTGTTCTTGAGACTCAACGAGTTGAGTTGGGGTGGCCCCGCGATTCATGCCAGGTGTGACTCGTCAAGTATGGGGAGAAACTCGACGTGCTAAGCGGGACTAAAGAGTTAATGGACACGTGTAGACTCGCCGAGTCGCCCAAGTGCACTCGACGAGTCGGGTCAAAGTTTGACCATTGACTTTTGTTGACTTTTAAGGTTGGGTCAACAATGTGGCCTTTGAGCTAAAAGAGGGGCAAAATGGTCTTTTGCCTACTGAGGGTGCCTAGAGAGGGTTGAGTCTAGTCCCGAGAGTTATATTTATGAGAATATTTACATTATGTGATTAGGCGGAGGCTAGATCATATTTCTACCGAGTTAGAGATTTACCGAGACATCTGAGGTGAGTCTTCTCACTATACTTTACCTAGTGTGTTAATAGAGTTATGTGACAGAGTATTTTAGAGTTATATGTCAGTGTATTTGCATGTTATTATGTGTTGTGATTTATTGTTATATGAGATATGCATGATTCAAAGTTTACAGAGTTAGGACCGGTGGGTCCACAGAGTTATGGTACCCAGTGGGTCCCATAGAGGTATTCGACCAGAGGGTCAATAGAGTTACAGCCTAGAGTGGCTGATATGTGTTTATGTGGTATTTTGGGGAACTCACTAAGCGAATATGCTTACAGTGTTATCTGTGGTGTTTTAGGTGCCAGCGATGATAGCTGGAAGGCACCGAGATGACTCGTACACACGCACACTGGAGCTTATATATTTGATCTTGGGGTTTTGTACTAAGATAATGATGATACAATGTTTTAAAACGTGGATGTGAATGAAATTCTATGACTTTTAAAATGCGAAAAATTGTTTAAATTTTTACGGTGTTACATATATGGTCACTATGGAATGAAGATCAGATATCAAATATGTTTTTTTTGAGGTATTAGGTTCCATTTGCCATTTTTGAGGTATTACCTTCCATATTCTCCTTCATAGATTCCAAATCATCTACAAAAACGACATTCCTACAAAAGTTTATAACAAATGAATATTAGAATTTACAAACAAAAAGTATGAAAAAATATGGTAAAAAATCAGCCGCTTGATTTGATATTTGGTAGATCTCTTGTTATAAATTAAACCTTGAAAATATACAACCACATTTTAACTTTTCCCCTAAAATTATGCAAACAATGTTTCTACAAAAATAATGCATATTTGTACCTCGGAGTCCCTGTGACCACGAAACCTCTTGTCATTTATATTGGATGATCCAATTAAGATGATATGAACATCAACTATCATCACTTTGCTATGCACATACACCTGGATGAGTGATAACAATAATATGTATAAACTGCTAAAGTCATATCTACCCTAATAAATGAAAATATTATTGCCACTTGTTATTCTCTCATTTAATTTGTCACATGTTATTTTGTTATAATTTTGAAATATATTTATTTTCCATTTGTCAATTACATCATTATTCATTTCCACTATATCATTAATTTAGTTTCCATAAATTAAACCTATTGTAATAACTATTAATTTCAATTTTGAAATTTCAAATTTCAATTTCAATTTCAATTTCAAATAAATTTACACTTTAAACCATTGTATTTAACATTTTATTATAATAACTCATTTAGTACACGGTTCTAACAATTAAACACATAATTTTAATTAATTTATTTTTTGCATGTTTTTTTTTTCATAATTTTCACTTATTTCATATTTCAAAATCAAATAAACTTCTCATTTAATCACTCTTATTTAACATTATGTTTTAATTAACCCGTATAATATACGTGTTTCACAACTACTAACTAAATACATTAAGAAAGTCGAGATTGCATTACTTGACTTGTGACACGTGGACCATCATCACCCATTCTCATATATATATATATATATATATATATATATATATATATATATATATATATATATATATATATATATATATATATATATAGGGCTAGGTTAAGTGTTTTTTATATTTATTGTATACTAGAATACATCAATAGGAATTTAATAACATTATATTATTATTTAATTAAATAATGATAGATATTAAATGGTTTTCATAATTATATGTATATTAAATAATATCTATAATTATAATTTTTCTCTTTATGGAAATTAATTAAATTTGTCATTAATGTCAGCAATAACATTATTTCAGGACTCAATCACTTCAAATACAATAAAGTTGTATGGAATATGAAGAAATAGGGTGTATTCTAGTAGAATATACTTTCGTTCTACTAGAATACACTTTTATTATTTTATATATGAATTCATTCTGAAATAATATTATTATTGACATTAATTACGAATTAAATTAGTTTTCATAAAAAGAATTATAAATATGGATATCATTTAATATATATTTAATGTTTACTAAATTCTTATTGGTGCATTCTAGCACACAATAGATGTGAGAAACATTTGAACATATATATATATATATATATATATATATATATATATATATATATATATATATATATATATATATATATATATATATATATATATATATATATATATATATATATACTAGGTTATAAACCTGTAGAAACCATGGTTAAGAAAAATAAAAACATTATTTATAAAGATTAATTTGCAAAAAATATTAATTTACAAAGATTTAGGTTTTGTTGGTTGTTATAAAAACATACAATCGAATTTTCATTTTCATATACAAATATATAGTTATTTTATTTTCATTTACCACACCTGTACATTGTCAAATTATTTATACTTCAATTTTTATCTAATGAAGTTATAATAACAGAATTTAATAATAGCATCAAGGTTTAATACTCAGAAATTTTGGGTGATGTATGTCGGCAAATAAAAATATATAATAGTTCATTATTGTTAGTAGTGTTTAATTAATCGGCTCCTATGCAAAGGACCTTTTTTCAAATTATTTTACACTTCAATTATTATTATTATTAAAGTTATAATAATAGAATTTAATACAGATATAAGCTTTATTAATCCAAAAATCAAAGGACACGTTTAAAATAAACAAAAAAATTAGGTCCCTTTTGTATAGATTGTTTGAAATACCCTAGAGTATCTCCTCCCATCTTTTTTCTTCTCTCGTAACTGATGAAGTACACAAGAAAGGAAGTAATTCGACAACAAATATCAATCACCGCTAGCAGCATCACTCCCCTTTCTCCGTCTTCGCAGCCGTAGTTTAGGTCAGACATCATACGTCCCGCCTAAAACCTTCCAGTGACACCATTAGCATGGAACGATACGACAGTAACTAAAGCAATCATCCTTATATCTCAGTTAGTCGGTCGGTGACAAAATAACAATAAACAACAACGCACCATCCTCTGCCTTTTTCTTCACCTTCTATATCTTATGACTAATATAGATTATTACATGTTTTGTTTAAAGCTCTTTGACGTGCGAGGTAGACATCATCCTAAGAACATAGAGCAGCTAAGGAAATCAGTTCAAAGTTGAAATTGAAACATGTATGTTGCACTTGATAACCGAAAAAGGAAGTGGCAAGTGGCAACCTATTGAAGGCCAAAAATGTCTTACATTTTAGGTGTATCAAACTATCATATCACGTACTACAATTACTCATGATAGCATTGTACATCTATTATATATTAAAAAAAGGAAATATCATTGTATTTTTTTTTTTTTTTGGTACATTGAAAGGAGTATCATCTTAAATAGCACTGTAATTTCAATTTTTTTAAAAGTTAAAACACCATACTTTCACAAGGCTTATAAGCATTGAAACATTATAATATCACAATAAGAAAAAACATTAACAAAACAATATGATTACCAATAGGTGGGTCAATAAGGACAAGCAAAAAGACCAACTTGATATTGTTATTTTGTCTCTTTGAATAAACATAAAATAGATTGTTTGAAATTGATATCAATTGATACATTGATTTCTAAAGAATAAATTTTTTTTATTTTACCTAAATTTAGTATTTTTGCTATATATGTGCAGTAAGGAACTCATGACTCAAACCACTACACATAGCCACAATAAAGTACAATGGTATAATCTAAGAAAAACTCACATAAATGCTATAACACAACCAGGTACTTGTTAAAAAAAGGAATAAATGATGTGTTTAAAAAATCGATGACATTTAAATCCATTTATAGAATAGTCCCTATTAAAGTAAAGTGACAAATATGGTCCTTGTTTAACTATAATTACATAAATGGTCAATGATTAACTAAATAAGAAAGGAATTGGAATTATAATGCTAAAATATGAACTTTTCCTATGGAGTACCGAACTATCCTTCGTTACCGCCTCATGATTCCCATATTCCCAATTGACGAGATATGCTCAGTTTGTCACAAGGCATGTTTGGATACCTTTGGGGAACACGCAGTTCATTGTAGAGAGCTCCCTGGTTTCAAGTATAGACATGATGTGGTTCGGGATGTTCTCTTTGATGCTTGTCGACGTGCTGGTATATCTGTGAAGAAAGAAACGCCAGTGAACTTTTTGACGGACCCGCAGGATTGCAGGTCCACACTTAGACCGGCTGACATTTTGGTCTTTGGATGGATAGGAGGGAAGCATGCGTGCGTGGATCTTACTGGTGTATCTCCTCTCGTTGGTTCGGGGAGCGGAGGTTTCGCAGCTGGGCATGCCGCTTTGAAAGCAGTTGCGTGCAAAGTGGTAAAGCACGACAATGCATGTAGAGAAAATCAACATGTGTTTGTTCCTTTTGCATTCGATACATTTGGTTTTCTCGCACCAGAGGCAGTAGAGCTCCTTAACAGAGTCCAATGGGTCATGCATTCTAATGTCATATCTCCTAGATCCACAAATGTTGTTTTCAAAAGAATAGGTTTTGCCATCCAAAAAGGGCTAGCGGCGCAGCTTGTTGCCCGTTTGCCTTCAATCGATATGTATTGACTTCCAAAATGTAAATTAAAATGCAAGATCTGCTTAAAAACAAAATGTTGAAATGGTATATGTTTAATAAAATAAACATAAATGGTCCATTTAAAAAGCTGAAATTACAATGCTTTGTACAAAGAAATAAATGTAGGATGTTATAATACATAAATCAGTAAACATACAGGAATTATAGTTAAAATTTAGTCTGTATTGGAAACACATACTTAGTATTTAGTAGTTAGTAAGATTATAGAAATGGATTTTAGAAAAATGGAATGGAATGAACTAATCTATTCCCTTTTAATGAGTTCATTATTATATTTTTTTTTCTTTTCATAATAATTGATTAATTTTAACAAACAGTTAACCCTATATTTAAAAAAAAATACCCTTTATACATTAATATTAAGTTTTAGTATTTTGACAAAACAAACCCTTTGTTCCTTTTACATACAAAGAGCAACAGACTTACAAAGTTACCCTTTGTATCATGTTGTCATTTTAATAACTGATTAAAGGAATGGTCCATTAAAAAAATACAACAAACTTTAACATAATAGCAGCAGAACAAACACAACAGAACACACAAAGACAATAGCAACATACTTTTTACTTTTTGCATTTTGTTCATCATTGAGGCAAATGTAAAAAAGCAATTTAGTTTAAGAATTTTATATTATAAAAGCATACTCACAGAACAACTTAAAAAATTTGCATCATATTTTGAAATTATGTTGTTGATAGAATTGTTATATATATATATATATATATATATATATATATATATATATATATATATATATATCATAGAACAAAGTACATTATTATTATATATAAACATTACAAAAACTACAATGCTATTTTTTCATTTATTTTTTTCTGGATAGATTTTCGTATGATGAAATCTGGGAAGGAATGGAATGGTTCATTCCATAGGAATGAAAAAAACCTTGTTTCTTTAGAAAAATGGAACGAAATAAACTAACGGGAGAATAATGTATATGCCCTATAATATTTCTAGGGTTGACCCATTTAGCCACTTAATTTATTTTGTGGCTTAATAAGGGATCGAATTATTTGTTACCTAACAATATAGTCCGTTTTACTTATTGTAACCGGTTAACATTGCCACATAAACCTAGCCTAACACGTAAGCGATGACATGGCAAGAAGTTAAATCGTCCAACAAAGCATACGATGTCGTATTGAAGGCGAATCGTAAGGAGCAAGGATCGACAGTTCTAGCGCCTCGATATAAAATGAAGACTTCCTTGACATAAAAGGGCACATCTGCAAACTTCATTACCCCAATCTCGTCTCTAACTTTACTCTAAAATGGCTTCGAGCGGACGTGCAGAACATAACTAGTCTCCAAATTATGCCCGTCACATGGATGAGAATCAATCGAATGGTGTAACCAACGAAGACATGGCCATCAATCTACTGAAAACCCAGATGGAACTGTCGCTTATACGGGTGGGCTTCCAAGACCAGTTGCGTGAGCTCCGTCAGGCAGTTAATCGACACTTAGATGCCATGAACCTTGAGGTCGATGACGTTCGTGTTGGTCAGATGAATATCTCAATTATGGTTGCTGATCTTAAAAATCATGTCGTTTCTCTGCAAGGAGCGTATGTGAAGATGGTCTTCAAAAATAACGAACGTAAGAAGCTGATGTCGTGTGTTGGGATTTTTGGTGTTGTTTGTGCGTCTGTGGTGACGTATTTGGTGTTTAAGTAAAAAAATGTTGTTTAGGTTGAAGCATTTCACTCCTGGGTTTGTGTTTTGGTGTGTTCCGTATGTTGTTTAGTGTCAATAATAGTAGTAGATTTTGTGTGGGTTGCTGGTATTAGTTTGTGATGTTGGTCTATAGATTTGGTGGTGGTGTTGTTGGGTTGCTGATTGTGATCGTTTTTTGACGAAGTTTTTTGTCGATGATCTCTGTAATAGGTTATTGAATAGCAGAAACCGATGTAAACAAACCCATGAGTGAAATATGTTTTAATGTTATTATTAAAAAAATTGCCTTTCACCTGTATCTGTATGTTTGCATGAAAGAAATTGCCTTTCACCTATGTTTCATTGACTGGGACGGGACCACAACACAAAGCAAAATGAATTTAACTTCTTTAAGCGCATAAACAGGGACCACAAATGGTGCACTTTGGGAAAAGGGACAAAAAATACATTTGCACATGATTGAACCATATCTGCTTGTCATGATTAATGGATTAAGTCGCAAGTCCCCTGTTTTTTACAATGACTTAATTACCCATGCATGAAAAATGGTCTGTTTACTTTGTAATGACTTAATTACCCTTGCATCCAAAATGGCCAATTTACTTTGTAATGACTTAATTACCCTGTTAGAGTATAAATGTTGTAATATGTCGAAGTGTTAGTTGTTACGAAGGATCTTTAGTCTTCGTAAGAAGAGTCTTCGGATGTAATGTTATTTTTACTAAGGCATGTTAAATGAAGTCTTAATGTCTAGTCCTTAGTATTTTTATTATGCTTTTGTTCTATAAATAGGGGTCTGTACTAAGTGAGTAGGAATCTTTCACTGAGTTTTTTTTTTTCAGTTTATTCCTTTGTACTCTGTAAAAACCAAAAGCATAATACGAGCTGAATCAAGATTATATTTACTCTCATGTTCATCATTTTTCTTCTTTCTGAATTCTTACATGAATTGATCTTAAACTCGTTTACTAAACACATCAATTGGTATCAGAGCAGGAATCCTTTCTGTGATCTGATTTTCATTTTGATCAAAAAGGTTTTTGAATCTACTGTTTGATTCAAAAAGTTTCCGTCCTTTTTGAATTGAAAAATTCTTTCTGATCTCAATCTAGGATTCGATTCTGCAAAAATATTTGTAAATCGATTATTCGTTGTGTGATTCTGAATTGAATTATACAATTTGATTTCAATTGTCTCAAAAGTTTTTGTATCATCTTGAAGTTTTTGTCCGTACAACAATGGCGTCATTCAATTTGAATTCGATGACATCATTTTCTCATTTGCTTGGATCATCCACAAAAATTCCAATGCTTATTCCAGAATACTATGATCAGTGGGCTGATAGAATGGAAGATTACTTGAACGGATTGGATGAAGAATTATGGAAGTGCATCACAAGAGAAGTCAATCAACCTGCACAAGTTCAGTCAATTGGAATGTCTTCAAGTAGTTCAGAAGTTGAAAATCAAACCGATCATTTAAAACGTCTGGAGAAGAAATGCACGAGGGAATTAAGAGGTGCGTTGCCTCCTGTTGTGTACAACTATGTCAGAACATGCAAAACAGCTAAAGAAATCTGGAACAATCTCAAAGACAAATTTCAAGGAAGTGAAAAGACGAAAATCAATTCTGTGAAACAATGCCTGGTGGAACTCAAAGATTTTAAACAAAAAGAAAATTAGTCTATTGAAGCATACTATGATAGGTTCAACGAGCTAATCTATCGTTGTAACCGTTATAGTATAATCAGGTCATCAATGGAGTACAATTTGATATTTGTTATGGGACTTCGAAAGGAGTAGAGGAATGTGAGTATGATGGTGAAAAATCAACAGAGCTTTGATACTTCGACTTTGAATGACTTATACAATCAATTAAAGTCTCATGAAAATGAAGTGAATGAAATGGCAGAGGAAGCTAATGCAAGTTTTGGTGGACCATTGGCATTAGTTTCGAAGGTCTCAGAAAGAGAAAAAGATAAATTGAAGTCTGATGAAGAAGAAGGTTTTTTAATGAATACTGATGACGAAGCAGTTGCATTTTACTCAAACAATAGAGTAAAGAAATTTTTCAAGAAACCTTTTAATCCAAAGAAGTCATCAGATTCGAAGGGTAGTTTTGAGAACAAAAACAAACTGGATGAAAAGAAGAAAGAAATGAAGACAGATTCGAAGAATGAGCTGGAGCAAATGAAGATGAAATTGAAAGGTGATACAGGGATAAA
This sequence comes from Lactuca sativa, assembly GCF_002870075.4. NCBI lineage: Eukaryota > Viridiplantae > Streptophyta > Magnoliopsida > Asterales > Asteraceae > Lactuca > Lactuca sativa. The sequence goes on from NC_056629.2 coordinate 93,459,584, forward strand.
TTGCCATTACTGCTATGGAGCAAATCATTTGGCGGTTGATTGTTTGTTAAGGAAGAAGGAGGAAAAGAAAAATAAAACAAAAGATGAAGCATACTACACTGAGAAGCTGGAGGAAGTAAAGAAGAATGCAAAGAATTTGTCATTGGTGGCTCAAGGAGAAACTGAATCCGATGGCACATATCAGATATGGTCTTCGGGTTCAGATGATGAAGAAATGAAAAATCCAACTCATGGAGCTATGTATGCAAAGGTGGAAGTGGATTCAGATGATGAACAGACTAACGAAGCATGTGGGCAATGCTTCGTTTCGAAGTCAATTGACAGGTCGCCCATGACTACCAAGGTACGTAACATTCTTGAATCTTTTAACATTCCAGTTTCTGCATATAATTCTGAGTTAGTATCTTTTGATGAAACTGTTATTTACTTTGATTCAATCGTTGTGTCTGCTAGCAATGAAGCCAAAAAGTTAAGTGATCAATTACTAGAGACAAGAAAAATGCTGGATTCAAAAGTCACTAGAATTGATTACTTAGAATTACAAGTTTCAAATATTATGGAGGATAGAGAAAAATTAGCAAAAGAAATAAACCTGTTGTTAGCACAAAGAAATATTTTCTGTAATTCTGCAAAGAGATTGTATGGAAAATTAACTGAGTTACATCATTCGTGTGAAATAAGTAAAGAACAACATAGGAAATTACTACCATTTTTAGCTTATGATAGAGCTAAGGTTGATAGTATTTCATATGATTACAAAAAAGAAATTTTTGATTTCAACAAAGTTCCAGATGATAGGTTTAGATTTGGAATTGCTAAAGTCGAAGATTATCTTGATGCTAATGATTTAGTAAAAATTGTAAATGAGACCTTATCTAAATCAGAACAACTTCGAATTTTGAAAAAGACTGAGAATTCTACATCTAATTGTGAAACTAATATTGCTGATATTGAAGATAATTCTGATAATATTAGTGAATTTAATGATTTAGAAGATGTAGATTGTTCTCAATTGTCAGTCATAAATGTAGCAAATTCATTTAAAGGGAAAGAAAAATGTGAAGATTTATTAATAAAAATTGAAACTGATAAACCCTCAACTTCGAAAGTTTGTGATATGGAGTTTGTGGAAATACATGATAGTCAAACCGATGATAGTGACAATGAGGAAGATAATACAAATTCGAAGCCTATTCAAAGGTCGGAAGAAATTGAAATTCCTCAAGTGGTTGTTGATCAAGTCTATTTGGATACACAAGAATTTGAGAAAATTCTAAGTGAAAAAGGTGCTCATTATCTTGAATCAAATACTGTTGTTTATCCAATCTTCAAATTCACTGATGATGTTGTTTTCCCAAATCAAGTCTTCGTAACAACAGGTAATGTTGAAAACATAAAGCCTGAATTCAAAAAGATGATTGAGGAAGATAATATGCAAACATCAAATGAAGGATTCTTTTCAAATCAAAGTACAATTGAAAACAATCTTACAAAGAATTCATATAAATTTCAACATCAAAAATCAAAAAGAGTATGGGTTGAAAAATCAAAAGTTGAAAAAGAGTTTACAAAACACGAAGGTGTTAAAACAAAAGTTAAAGCAATCAACAAAGTAATAAAATTGAATTCAAAGGAATTTAAAACTCAAGTTGAAAATTTTTCAAAAGAAAATAATATTTCGAAACGTCAAGCGAGAAACAATTTTTTGGCAAACTGTTGAGAAAAATGCTTCGTTTTCAAATAATGAAAGAAAAGTTTTGAAAGAAAAATCAAAGTCTCAAATTTTTGAAAAGAAAAATGCTTCGTTTTCAAATAATGAAACAAAAGATTCAAAAGGAACAAAAACAACAATACCAAGAAATTTTTTTCAGAAAAAGGTAGCAACACAGATTTCAAAGTCACAAATTAAAACATCTTATCATGAATCATATCTTTCAAAACCAAAAGTTGATTATGTTCCAAATTCAGCAATGTTATAATCCTTTGAAGAAACAAGCTGACAAAGTCTCATATGCAAAGGGTATAACAACAAAGAGAAATATTGATCATTGGTTGGAAGGAAAAGGAAAAATGTATCACTCAAGCAAGTTTTCGAAAGAACAGATATATGAAGCATATGACAAATATGCCAATCCTTCAACTAATGGAAGTTCATCATCCAAAGAGTCAAATATATCAGTTAAAGTTTGGCAGCCGGTCACAAAAGAAAAAAGAGGAGAATCACAAACTCAAGATGCGAAGGGTGTAATTAGTGAAAATTTGAAAATAATAAAAACTCATATATCTGACCCTTCGAATGAAAATGTTAGGTTTATTGACAGTTTCAAAACCAAAGTTTGTGATTGGGTAAATGGTTGTACTTTACAATTGAATTACAAACCTAATATGAATGGACCCAACAAAGCTTGGGTACCTAAATTTTTTCAATGATCGCAGGTACTTTGTGACGAGCAATATGATAACAAATGGTATATTGATAGTGGTTGCTCACGTCACATGACTGGGAAGAAGGAAAACTTGCGTGATTTTCGAAGTCTGGAAAATGGAGGAGTGGTTAAGTTTGGCAATAATCACAAATGCAAAGTCAAGGGTTATGGAAAAATAACGAATGGAAATTTCACTATCAACAGAGTTGCATTTGTTGAAGGTTTACAACACAACTTGATAAGTGTTTCACAACTTGTTGTGGGCACTGGAAATCAAGTTCTTTTTAATGAAGAAGGAAGTGTCATTTTGAATGTTAAGACAAATGAAGTTTTACTTAAATCAAAAAGAAAAGGTGATATGTTTACATTGGATATTGTTCCTATTGTAGGCAAACCTGCTGTGTGTCTACTTTCGAAAGCTGCTGCTGATGTTAGCTGGTTATGGCACAGGAGATTATCACATCTCAATTTTCGAAACATCAACAAACTTGTAGTACAAGATCTGGCAAGAGGTTTACCCATTCTTAAATATGATAATGACAGTTTGTGTGCAGCTTGTGAGGTAGGAAAAAAACACAAACAAGGTCATCCTATCACAATAGATTCGAAGATTGTTGAACCCCACGAACTCTTGCATATTGATTTATGTGGTCCTTCAACAGTTGCTACTCTTAGCAAGAAGAGGTACATTTTGGTAATTGTCGATGATTTTTCAAGATTTACGTGGGTTTATTTTCTCAAGTTAAAATCTGAAGTTCCACAAATGATGATTGATTTTATCAAGAAAATGGAAGTTTCATTGAAAAAGACAGTTCGAAAAATTAAAAGTGATCATGGAACTGCATTCAAAAATTGTGTCTTTGATTCATTTCTGGTGGAAAAAGGAATTACACATAATTTTTCATCTCCCTATACACCACAACAAAATGGTGTAGTTGAGAGAAGAAATCGATCATTATGTGAAGCTGCAAGAACAATGTTGGCTTATTCGAATTTACCTCAATATCTTTGGGCTGAAGCTGTTTCAACTGCTTGTTTTACTCAAAATCGATCATTCATTCATAGACGGTTTGATGTTACTCCTTATGAAATCATCAATAATCGAAAACCTAATGTCAAATTTTTCCATGTTTTTGGATGCAGGTGTTTCATAATGAATCTTAAGGATAATCTTTTGAAGTTTCAAACAAAAGCAGATGAAGGAATTTTCTTGGGATATTCACACAATTCAGTTGCTTATAGAGTGTTAAATAAGAGAACTCGCAAAGTGGAAGAAACTTTTAATTTGACATTTGATGATCATTACATTAAAAAGTCTAATCATAAATTTGCGAATTATCCTATTTTGCAAAATTCTTCAAATATAGATGATTCAATTGAAATGGATGATGTTAATTATGATTCGATTTTTGGTATTACAGATCAAGCAATTGATGCAGAAAGAAATGCAACTGATAATCAAACATCAGAAAATTCGAAGCATAACAATGATTCAATTTCCAATTTGAATCTAAACCCAAATGAACATGCTGATGATCCAGTGGAGGGGGAGCACTTGGACTCAAATAGTTTTGTTGATGGGGAGCATTATAGTGAAAGAGATAAAATGTCAATAAATGATAATGTCGAAGAGGAGCCAATTCTTGAAGAAGAGCTGATCAATGAACCAGAGCAAAATATCGAAACGGAGTCAATCATTGAGGGGGAGCCTATACTTGAGAATGATCAAAATCATGAAGAAGAAAATTTTGATGATGCTGATGATTCAATTTCCATAAATGGATCAGAAACAGATGTTCTGTTCGAAGATGCACTCTTGGATTTTGATCCTAAATATCCACCATTGGATAAATGGACAAGAAATCATCCAAAAGATCAAATTCTTGGTGATCCACAAGCAGGTATAATGACAAGGGCACAACATCATGCACGAAATAAGGTACTGAATAATCATCAAGAGTTATGCATGTTTAATGTTTTTATTTCCAAAATCGAACCAAAGACAATTAAGGTTGCAATGGAACACTCTGATTGGGTTGTTGCTATGCAAGCTGAATTGTCTGAATTTGAAAGAAACAAGGTTTGGAGATTAATTCCAAAACCTGTTGATGTGTCAATTGTTGGACTCAAATGGATTTATAAAAAAAAATGGACAAAGATGGTAACATTATTCGAAATAAGGCTAGACTTGTTGTTAAAGGATATTCTCAAGAAGAAGGAATTGATTACGAAGAAACATTTTCCCCTGTCGCAAGACTCGAGGCTGTTCGTATTTTTCTGGCTTTTGCAGCTCATAAAGATTTTGATGTCTATCAAATGGATGTAAAATGTGCATTCTTAAATGGAGAACTAGAAGAAATTGTTTATGTTGAACAACCTCCAGGTTTTATAAACACAAAACATCCTGATCATGTTTATATTTTAGATAAAGCTGTATATGGGTTAAAACAAGCACCAAGAGCATGGTATGCAACTTTAACATCATTTTTCAAACAATCTAAATTTAAACAAGGATCAGTTGATCCCACTTTATTTTGAAAGAAAACTGGGAATCATCTGATGCTTGTTCAAATTTATGTTGATGATATAATTTTTGGCTCAACTGACCCTGCTTTATTTAAAGAATTTGAAGATCTGATGAAAATCAAATTTGAAATGAGTATGATGGGCAAAATTAATAACTTTTTGGGTTTGAATATTCGTCAAAATAGGGAAGGCATCTTCATTAATCAGGAGAAATATACGAAGAATTTGTTGGAAAAGTTTGGAATGACGAATAGCACAAGGTTACGAATACCAATGGCAACGGGCATAAAGCTAACTCCTTCGTTAGATAAATCAGCTGTTGATATTACTTTGTATCGAAGCATGATTGGGTCTTTATTGTATTTAAATGCAAGTAGACCTGATATTATGTATTCTGTTTGTAATTGTGCAAGGTATCAATCAAATCCACGAGAACCACATCTCACTGCAGTAAAGAATATTTTCCGATATTTGAAAGGCACTACTTCGTTAGGATTGTGGTATCCTTCGAAAACAGGGTTCTTTGTACAAGCCTGTTCGGATGCAGATCTTGGAGGATGTAATCTTGATCGTAAAAGCACAACTGGTGGATGTCAATTGCTAGATGGAAAGTTGGTCAGTTGGCAATCGAAGAAGCAAACATGTGTTTCAATCTCAACTGCTGAAGCTGAATATGTTGTTGCAGCTGCGTGTACATCACAAATAATTTGGATTCAAAGTCAATTACGAGATTATGCAATTAATATTTAAAAGATTCCTTTATATTGTGATTCACAAAGTGCAATAAGAATTTGTCATAATCCTGTGCAGCATTCGAAGACCAAGCACATTGCTCTTCGATATCATTTTATCAAAGATCATGTTGAAGAAGGAAATGTTGAAGTTCATTTTGTAAAAACAACGGAACAATTGGCAGATATTTTTACAAAGGCATTGGATGAAAAATCGTTTCTTCGTATTCTAGAAGGCTTGGGAATGGTTTATGGAAATTCACTTATATCTGATAAAAGCGAAGAGTGATGGGTCTGAATCATTTGGTGTATGGACGGAAAAGATGGTTCAGTGTTCAGAGGTTACTGTTCATGGTCAACGCTTCGAACGCTTCGCATTCGGAAGTTTTTGAAATAGATAATCAGAGGTTACTGTTCAAGTCAACGGTTCGCATGCTTCGTATTTGTGCACATCTCAACTCAGGTTAGTTTTTTTTTTTTTTTTTTTTTTTTTTTTTTTTTTTTTTAGTTTGTTTAATTTTTTTTAAGAAAAACCTGAAAAATCAAAAATATTTTCTTTTATTTTAAAAAATTAAAAATCCAAAAAGATTTTGTTTCAGTTTGTCATTAAGTTTTTGAAAAATTACAAAACTACCAAAAATATTTTTCATTTTTTTTTAGTTTTAACATGTGTATTGTAATTTTTGTCAAGTTTCAAATACGAAGGATTCATGCGTCTGGTTTTGAAGAAAAGGTATGATCTCAATACATTTTGGATTAGTTAGGATGTCCCTAGAAGCATGCTGTTGCATGTTGTCTCAAGCCTCGAATGATTCTATGTATGAGAGATGAAAGCCTTGATGAAATTATCTCATCAAAATTTCTTCCCAACAAGGCTTGTATTTGCATAAATCAACAAGAGCTACCTTACTCTTCTCAAATGAGTTAAGAGTTTTCTGTTTTGTCCAATATAACAGAGGTACCCTTCGATTCTTAACCAATCTTTTTAAACTAAACAATTCTTACATTCCAAATATTCGAAGAGATTTGTCCTTGAGGTATTTGATCAAACCAATCAAAACCTAGACAAATTACAAATCTGTGTTTATGATCTAATATCATGAGTCCGTGATATTAGTGAAACCCAAAATACCATAAGCCATAAGGAATTGACGGGGAACCATGTTCCAGATCTTACGAAACATTTGTTTCAGTACCTTTTATACTCCAAATCATATTCATTTCTTTTGAGTGATCATAATCAAACATTCGAAAACTACGATGTTTGTTCCCAACTAGATCCAGCATAAATGTTTTTTTTATGAATATGATTTCCGTGTGAGTATATTTTCAAAATACTAGTTACTTTGAATATCATTCGCAACCAAGTTGTCACTGACTACACTGGTCATACAACTAATTTTGTTTACAATTACTCACCTTATTTTAAGGTTGATATGTAACGAAATTTTCGAAGCCACCCATTTGTCCTATAAAAGAAACCCTTCAAAACTTCTCTACAAGTTATCGATTGTAATTTACGGGAAACCAAACAAGCTGTCAATTATCTCTCTTGATAATTTTCGAAGATATCTTTGCCTGGGATAAAATTGTTTTTGTGTCACAATAAATTGTTGACATCACAAATTTCAAAAAAAAAAAATTATTTGTTTCTCATCTAATTTCTTTTGGCACATAGCACACACGAAATCCTTGAGGTTTGAGTAACACCAACTTAAACTGACGATTTCGAAATACTGGCAAATGACTTTGCTTTTTAAACCTCAAAGTGAAAGAGCCTAACCTCTATTCCGAAGGCATCCGACGGTTACAATTCTTTTGGGGAATACCAAACAGTCCTATCTATTGATGACGCATGGTGTATGATAAGCGTGTAAGGCGTGTTGACAGTTACGATTGTTACTTTTTGATGAGTACATTCCAAATTTCAAGGTGCCATGTCAGCAAGCATTTAATGTATCCCGCTTCAAATTCAAAATTCTAGGGTTACATATAAAAGGGAAAATCAGAACTCAAGAACACTTTACGCGATCAAATCTCTGAAACACAAAATTCTCTCTGCAATTCATCTTCTTCATAAGTTCTTTACTCAAAATCATCATCAATGGCGACTACTTCATCACCAACTACAGACGAAGTCATCAGTGTTCCGATTATGAAAATCCAGGGTTCCAACTATCAAGTTGAATCGTATTTGTCAAAATATCCTGAAGAACTTCACATGCTTGTGGTTGCTTTACAGAATTCAGTTCTGTGTAAAGCAATGTTTGACTCATTTGCTGCTCCGATGTCCTGGTTATCAAAGGCAGGTTCTACAGCTTCATACAACAAGAAGACTGGGTGTGTGGAATTCACCATGGTTACGGATACGAGAATTAGGGTCTCCAAGTGGTTGTTTTTGCAAGATTTTGGGAATTCCGAATTCTGGCCCGTATGAGGAACTTACTTCTTCACAAGTGGTGTCTATGTTCAATGAGATGGGTCATCAACCTCCATTGACACGAATCAGTGATTTCAAGAAGTCGGGGTTACCAACAATCTAGAATTTTTTGTTTGGCATCTTTCTTAGATGTCTTACTGGAAGAACTGTGGGGCTAGATAAAGGAAGGATGGAAGTTTATGCAATGGTAGCAGGGTTATACTACGATTTGCAAGTTGATTATTCTGAGCAATTATGGACAGAGTTCATAACAAGTATTTCGAAGACAAGTGCTAAGCAGGGGATTTCTTGTGCACGATATTGGAGACTGATAGTCCAATATGTCTATCAGAAGGAAAAAGTCGAGGTTCCGGAATACGAAGAGAAAGCAGTTTTCCACATGTATGGTAGTCCGAAGGAGGTACATGATGATCCGGCTATTTTTACCACAGTTGCTCGAATTCCGGATGCTATGTTAAAGAAGGTAGATCCCACGAATAATGTGTTGGTATCATACTTACAATCTATTGACACAACAGTTGTTACTGGGATGTTACAACAAGAAGAGAAGAAGAAGTCGAAGAAATCAAAGAAGAAAGAGGGCGAGTCTTCGGAAAAAGGGGTAAAAGCAGAACAAAAGAATCAGGAGCTAATCGTTACATCTCGAAATGTCGAAGAGGTGTCTCCGGTTTTAACTTCAGTGACTGATACACCGGTGATCGAAGCCTCTCCATCTAAAGAAACGATTCCTTCGAAGACGGGGGTTTTTCGAAGAATAAAGATCAAAAGAAAATCTCAGTTGGTAAAGAAAACTCAGGTTACTCATCAAGGGGTTACTGTTCGAGAAATTCCAGCTCCGGTGTCTCCATCTTCTAAAAAGCGAAGGGCTGAAGATATGCGAAATTTTTGAAGAAAACCCAATGAATTGAAGAAGTGGATCAAGTTCCTGAGACTCCCGAAGATGACATTCCAAAAGAAGTAGAAATCCTTCAGTCTACTGAGATTTCAAAGCCTGCTGACATAAAGATCCTTGAACCAACGTCTTTACCACAGGTTACTTCAACAACTGATTCTCCAACATTCCAATCTATAATGGATCAACCTTTCACCACCGTATTCTCTACACAATCAACCGAACCACCAAATCCATCATCACCTGTCGCTGAAACAATGACTATTGATGAGGAAACTGACAACGAAGGGTTTGGAGGAACATTCGAAGCTCTTTCCTTTGATAAAGCTGAAGAAGATTTTCCTGACCATATGCTGATGACGATGAAGCAGTTTAAGATATTAAATTCAAAATTGAATTCTATCTTACAATCTCAAGCAGATGTGGGAAGTGCTGGAATTAATATCATGGAAGTCGATTCTGTTATGAAGGAAATGGAAAGCAGAGTGATTTCGAAGGCTTCAGGGTTAATACGTGATTCTGAAAGCCGCATTCTTGAGGAGACTGATCAGACTGATAGTTCTACAGAGAATAAAATCAATTCTCTGAGATCTGATTTTCTGAAGGAGGTGAAGGATTTAAAGACGGTTACGAAGGAGCGTCATGTGCTCTTCGTACAGGAAGTTAAGAAGGTTCGAGAAGACGTTAATATGCAGATTCGTGAACTTCGTGAAGAAATGGCGATGGAAGTTCAACATATTCAACAGGGGTATGAATCAGCACATCAGAAGATCGATATCATTTGTGATGCGGTTGTTCAGTGTGTTAAGATGTTCGAACAACTAAATCCACAGATGATCTCTCTTTCAACAGCAGACGCACAAAATTTTGGAGAGTTGATGAAGCTGCTGAATGAACTCAAAGAAATTTCTTCGAAATCATCTTCTCCGATTATCTCTCAAGAATTTCTTTCCTAGAAATTCATTCATTTCGAAGCCATCTTACAAAAACACCTTGCTCCATTACTCAGAATTTCAAGCCTTTTGCCGAATGTATCAGATGCCCCACCTGCTGTCACAGGGGTGCAAGGGGGAGAAAAGGTTGGTCAAGCAAAGGCTGGGGAACATGAGAAGATATCTGAAGATTCGAAGGTGGTAAGAAAAGTTTATCCTTCGAAAGCTGTGGTTAAACCAACAATAGTTTCAGCTGCTCCAGTCATTTCGACTGTGACTACAACCGTTCCAATTTCAAGACCTATTACAAAAGGTATTGTAATTGAGAATGTAGTTCCTTCGAATGTATCTTCGTCAAAGAATGCAGCTCCTTCGAATGTTAAAGACAAAGGAAAAGGAGTCATGGTTGAGAAGACTAACAAAGAGAAGAAAGCTGAGGTGGCAGCTTGTCACACCCCAAAACCGATAGCGGTGGAATACGTTTCGGTGTGGAGGACGTCATGTACAGTATCATCACAATTGTATAATAGTAAACAAGAAACATACAACCATTGCATTTACATAGTGAATTTAATTACAAGCGTGTTTTGTATTGTTCAACAAACACCAAAAGTAAATCAAAAATAAGAGAGGGGTCTTGTATGCTCCACCTTCTCCAAAAATACCGCATCTGTACCTGTCTATCTTTGACCTGAGGATACAAGTTATTTTGAAAACGAATATCAGCATAAAGCTGGTGAGTTCATAAGAGTTTAGTGTGAGTTTTTGTATAGAAAGCGTTAGAACTGATAGTGTGAAAAGCTGCAATTTACAGTCATATGAATTAGTAAAACTCAGAAAATCCTATATTTTCCAGAAATAGGTTGTAAGTGAAAATCTTTAAGAAACGTGTCATTCATCTTTGAAAACCATTTACCGTAAGAATATAATAGTGCCTCTCAAATGAGTAAATGCAATAAGGTATGTTATGCCTGAAGTCAATAATAGTGGTACTAGCTTCCTTTAGTGTTAGATTCTTGGTTACTTCGGGATATTAACTTAACATTTGGTTTGGAATTCTAGTGTGATTATAGTGTATTTCTCGTATGTTACCAATAGTGTGTGTAATAGCGTACCCCATGACCTTCCCGGTCATGCACAGTATAGTGAAGTAGTGGCATCCCTGGGCCTGTATGGCGCGGACTGAAATTATCAGTCGGGACGAAATAGCGTCTGCCCCGTATAGATCTATACATGTAGTGTCGTCTTCCTTTCAGAAAACTCCGGGCGTAGTGAATAGCGAATAGAGTATCTCATAGTGGATTAGTGTGTTGTCGTCTGTTTAGTACTTTCTCTTTTGTTATAGTGTAGTAGTCATTTAGTATAGTTCGTAGTGTATTCCCTTTTACTAGTGTATTGTCTGGTAATAGTGTTGATTATAGTGTAGAGAGTAGTGACTATAGTGAGTAGTAGTAGCAGCAGCATTAACTATACCTATTATAGTTAACTTAGTGTGTATGGTTCTTGTCATATTAGTGATTTTGACATCTAATGAAATGAGAAATATTCGTAACCCATACTAATATACAAGATATATAGCTAAGAAATCAACGACAGTCGGACGGATAACCACTACCCTAAGCCCACAATCAAACAAGAACAGGAAATAAGGCGAGCTATCGGTCCTAAGTCCTTCAAGTCTTACTTATATAAATATATCAGTGTGGTTACAATTTATAAGAAGATTTGTTCAATAAAATCATTGCTCAAAAGAAACATTTAAAAAAAACTTGGTTGTTTATCCGAAACAGTTTTGAAAACATAAAATCCATTTATAAGGCATAGTGATAAATCACATGTGATTTAAACTATGGTTAGTGAATCACATGTGATTAATCTCTGTAACATGAATAATTATCTTGTGTAACTTTCCATAAACATGTATAACCAACTTGTATCCCCCCCTAAATCATAATAAACATTTGAAAGGTTCATTAAAGGGGTATGAACTCACCTGAAATCGCGTAATTCGGGCGAATCGGGTAAATCGGGTAAAAATGTCGGTTGAACGTTTGGTACCAAATAACGACTTGAGCACCTTTTTAGGACCCTAGTGAGATATGAAATATGTATTTTACAAGGAATAAGTCATTCTATGCCTTTCATTAAAGTATTTAGGAATTTTAGCATCTATTTGGGGTTTTAGGGCCTAGAAGGGGTTCCCGGGAGCGGTACAAGGCCGAGAGTGATTTACGGGAGGGTCCATGAGTTCACTCCCTTGGAGTTTACGGCCCAAAGGCCACTCCTTGAGATTTTACGGCCGTAAGCCCCCTAGGCTTGGCCGTAAACTCATGTATTCCTCCAAAGTGCATGTTTAAGGCCTTATTTCACTTCCCTAATTTAATAGCAAGTGTCTTGAACTAATATGGAGGGTTTAAACCCTCATTTTGTGACAATTTGGGGAGTTTACGGCCAAGACTTGTTCTTGGGCCGTAAACTCCATTTAATCCCTCAAAATGGATGTTTAAATGGTACAACACACCTCCCTTCATCTTAGATAATTACTAGAAGGCCTTATAGGGAGTTTTGGGACATTTTGCCATAATTTTTGGGGAGTTTACGGCCCAAGCATAGCCTTTGCCGTAAACTCTTCATTTGGCTTCAAAATGGGGTGTTTAATGGTACAACACACTTCCTAGGGCCTTAGCTGATTTCCTTACATGCCCTAGATAACTTTTTGGGACTTGTTTGACATAAAATTTGGGTGTTTATGGCCCAAGCTTAGGCTTGGCCGTAAACTCCTCTTTTTGTCCTCAAATGGTGTTGTTAAATGTACTTAAACATCTCCTAGTGTCAAGGCTAAATTACTAAACACCCTAGATGAGTTTTTGGGACTTAAATCCAAGATTTTTGGGTGTTTACGGCCTAAGCATAAGCTTGGGCCGTAAACTCCTCTTTAGGCTTCAAACTCTTGTGTTTTAATGTCCAAAATCTCCTAGGTATACCCCTAAATTAGTACATGAGCTTAAAGGAAGGAAAAATGAGGCTTTTGGCAAGTTATTAGGTGTTTATGGCCTAAGGGGCTTCTTAGGCTGTAAACTCCCTTTTGATCATTGTTTTCTATGATTTTTGGCCTCTAATTACAATGAAGTATGTTTAGAATAAGATAGGGAATAAGTCCTTACGTTTTAGAAGCCGAAAATCGCGGTTTTGGAGTCGGGTTCGGGTCTAGAGAGAGAAAGTAGTGAGAGAGAAGTTGAATGTGTGGTAAAAGAGTTGAAATGTAGTGTTCATTTGCTGATATATGTCTTGGGTATTGCACCCGATACACGGCTACCCGATGCTAAAGTTTAACGGGGTTAAAACTTTTTACCCGGGTGAAGTGGTTGAAAAAGTAATATAACTCTATTTGGTTAAACGGGGTTACACATACAAGTTATAATTACTTAGGATAATATCGAGACATATGAACAACTAGATATTTGCTATTTGACGACTCCAATTATTACAGAAAATAACATATAGCGATGCATCTCGTTAGTGAAGATGGGATTTGTAACGGTAATATATATAGGGTTGTCACATCATCCCCCCGTTAGGGGAATTTCATCCCGAAATTTAGAATTCAAATAGATAAGAATTACAATACTATTAAGCGATGAGATGGGGATATTTGAGTTTCATTTGGTCCTCGCGCTCCCAAGTGAATTCCGGCCCTCGCTTGGCGTTCCACCGAACTTTCACAATTGGGATGCGGCTTTGTTTCGTTCGTTTTACTTTCCGATCCTCAATCTCCGCAGTCTCTTCCACGAAGTTGAGGCTCTCATTGACCTCGATCTCGTCGAGGGGAATCACGAGAGTCTCGTCAGACAGACATTTCTTCAAGTTTGAGACGTGGAAGGTAGGATGTATGTTACTTAGTTCGTGAGGTAAGTTGAGTTTATAAGCTACGGGGCCAATTCTGGAAAGAATCTCGAAGGGCCCTATGTAGCTTGGGTTCAGCTTTCCACGCTTTCCGAAGCGTATCGTGCCCTTCCAGGGCGAGACCTTCAAAAGGACTCGGTCTCCCACCTGGAATTCCAAGGGTTTTCTTCGTTTGTCGGCGTAGCTTTTCTGTCGATCCCTAGCGGCCTTTAGTCGTTCACGTATTTGTACAATCTTCTCGGTTGTCTCCCGAATGATCTCCGGACCAGTGAGGGAGCTGTCAGGAACTCGCCCTTTAGCTAGCTGAGTGTCCCCCACCTCAGCCCAGCACAGAGGGGATCTGCACTTCCGGCCGTAGAGGGCATCGAATGGAGTTGCCTTGATGCTCTTATGATAAGTATTGTTGTAGGAACACTCCACGAGAGGTAAGTGTGTATCCCATGATTTCCCGAAGTCAATCACACAAGCTCGCAGCATATCTTCTAGGTTTTGGATCGTCCTCGCACTTTGTCCGTCGGTCTGCGGATGGTAGGCTGTGCTCATGTCCAGCCTCGTCCCTAGTGCCTTTTGCAAAGATTGCCAAAACCTAGAGGTGAATCTACTATCTCTGTCCGAGATAATAGATATAGGGACGCCATGCAGTCGTACTATTTCTTTTAGGTATGTTCTCGTGAGTTTCTCCATCTTGTCCGTTTCTTTGATGGGTAGGAAGTGTGTGGATTTGGTCAACCTGTCGACAATGACCCAAATGGTATCTAGTCCACCCGCTGTCTTGGGCAGTTTAGTGATAAAGTCCATTGTGATCCGGTCCCACTTCCATTCCGGAATCTCAGGTTGTTGGAGGAGTCCTGATGGCTTTTGATATTCAACCTTGACCTTCGCACAAGTAAGGCACTTACTCACAAAGTTAGCGATCTCCGCTTTCATGTTCGGCCACCAGTATAGCTTTTTGAGATCCAGATACATCTTATCTGAACCCGGGTGGATGGAGTAGCGAGTGCTGTGTGCTTCCTTCATGACCAAGCCTCTGAAACCTCCATGGCGTGGAGTCCAGATCCGGTCCATGAAGTAGTAGGCTCCGTCACCCTTAACCTCCAGATTTTTATCCATTCCGCGCAGGGATTCTCCCGTCATGTTCTAGGGCTTTAAGGCTTCCAGCTGAGCCTCTTTAATTTGTGTGGATAGATGCGAATGGATAGTCATCGCCAATGACTTGGTCCTTCGACCAGAATATTCCTTTCTACTCAGAGCGTCTGCTACTACATTGGCTTTCCCCAGGTGATATCTAATTTCACAGTCGTAATCGTTAAGTAGCTCGACCCATCGACGTTGTCGCATGTTAAGTTCTTTTTGGTTCAGTATATGTTGGAGGCTTTTATGGTCCGTGTACACTACGCTCTTCGTCCCATACAAGTAGTGTCTCCAGATTTTTAGTGCGAAGACGACCGCTCCTAACTCGAGGTCGTGAGTAGTGTCGTTCACTTCATGGGTCTTTAGCTGTCTCGAGGCATAAGCGATAACCTTGCCTCGTTGTATCAAGACACAACCTAGCCCCTGATTAGATGCATCACAGTATACAACAAAATCTTCTGTCCCTTCGGGAAGGGATAATACTGGTGCGGTGCATAGGGCTTGCTTCAAGGTCTGAAATGCCTTCTCCTGTTTCTCCTCCCAGTCAAATGATACACCCTTCTGTGTTAGCATAGTGAGAGGCTTCGCAATCCGAGAGAAATTTTGGATGAATCTACGGTAGTAGCCAGCGAGGCTTAGAAATTGACGAATTTCTGTAGGCGTCTTCGGTGCTGACCAGTTCTCAATAGCCTTAATTTTGGAAGGATCCAGATGGATTCCATCTTCACTGACCACGTGCCCTAAGAATTCAACTCTTCGGATCCAAAACTCGCACTTAGAGAACTTCGCGTATAACTTCTCGGACCGTAGTGTTTCCAGGACTCGTCGTAAATGATCCCCGTGTTCTTCCTCGCTACGAGAATAAACGAGTATATCATCAATAAAGACGATAACGAACTGATCTAGATATGGACGACACACCCTATTCATTAAGTCCATGAATACTGCAGGGGCGTTAGTCAGTCCAAAGGGCATAACTACGAACTCAAAATGCCCGTAGCGGCTTCGGAAGGCTGTCTTCGGAACATCTTCCTCAAGCACCCGTAACTGATGATTCCCGGATCTAAGATCAATCTTAGAGAAGTAACTTGCTCCTTGTAGTTGGTCGAATAGATCGTCGATACGAGGGAGTGGATAGCGATTTTTGACCGTTAGTTTATTGAGCTCCCTCTAATCAATGCACATCCGAAACGACCCATCCTTCTTCTTCACGAACAAGACCGGAGCTCCCCAAGGTGAGAAGCTCGGTCTTATGAAACCCTTGCTGAGCAGTTCGTTGAGTTGACCGGATAGCTCTTGCATTTCAGCGGGCGCTAGACGGTAGGGTGACTTAGCTACGGGGGTAGCTCCTGGGACTAGGTCGATTCTGAATTCAATCTGTCGTTTGGGAGGTAAGCCTGGAAGGTCCTCCGGGAAGACATCAGGGAAGTCACATACTACAGGAATGTCTTTTGGAGTTTTCGATTTCTGGTTAGTGTCAACAACGTGAGCAAGAAAGGTGCGATATTCCTTGCGCAAGTATTTCTGAGCTTGAATACTGGAGATGATACGAAGACTCGTACTCGGCTTATCTCCATATATCAACAGCGTTTCGTGATTCGGAAGGTTCAGGCGAATGGCTTTGTCGGAGCATAGGATATCGGCACGATAAAGGCTCAACCAATCCATACCAACAATGACATCGAAATTTTTGATTGAGACTGGTATAAGATTGATTGAAAATGGGTGATCATCTAACGTGAGAGTACACCCTATATAGATTTCGTTAGAACTTTCTGTTTTCCCATTAGCCATTTCTACGACGAATGTTTCGTTTAGTGGTTGAGGGGTTTGTTTGAGTAAGTGTTTAAAGTTTTGATTTATGAAGCTTCGTTCTGCACCACTATCGAATAAGACACAGGCATAAGAGTTGTTGAGAAGAAACGTACCTGTGACCACCGTGGGATCAGCTACCGCTTTATTGTGGCCGATAGCTAGTAGTCTTCCAGTTCCCCCAGCATTTGTAGCCTTCGGACAGTTCTTCTTAAAAGGACCCGCTTCACCGCAGCCATAACAAGTTGGGGTCACTCCCGCACCAGGAACCTGTGTGATGGGTTTGGGAGGGGCCTTGCAAAATCGGACAGTATGCCCCTTTCGGCCGCAGTTGGAACACTACAATTCGCGGCAGGGGCCGTTGTGGTGGAAAGGGCACTTGGGACACTTGGGCAGATTCCCGCTATAAGCTTTTGGCGGGGCTGGTGCGGCTGGAGTGGTGGCAGCATGGACCGCCACGATTTGCAGGTCCTTGGAGGAGGTTTGAGTTTTCTTGCCCTTCTTCTTATCCCATCGCTTCCTCTTTCTATCAGATGAATCGGGTGATGCAGTGGTAGTGGAAGTTGTTGTTGTTGGAGTGGAGGAGATTTCGTGGTTGATCAGACTCTAGGCCAATTCCTTGGCGCTGTCAAAAGTGGTAGGGCGTGAGGCCAGAACATTTCCTCGATACGGGGGCACTAGTCCCCAGATGTATCGTTCAATCTTCTTGCTTTCAGACGGGATCATGTTGGGACACATAGCCGCCAAGTCACAAAACCTGGCTGTGTAAGCTGTTATGTCGGTCCCTTTCATCTTGAGGTTCCAGAGTTCTTCCTGGGGTAGTACTCCCCTCTCATGAGGTCTTTTAGAGTATCCCAGCCCATGGCATTCGCTGTGACCAAGGAAAGTGCACTGACATGGCCGTTCCACCATGTCAAGGCTCTGTTAGTGAGAGTAGCAGTAGCGAACTTGATTTTGCTCTCTTCGGGACAAGTGCACATCTCAAATACAACTTCGGTTCTTTCGAACCATTGGGATAATGCCAGAATTCCTCCGGTACCGTCGAAAAAGGTTGGTTTAAAGTTCATGAAATCCTTATAAGTGCATCCCTGCACCCTATGTTGGACTTCACCGAACCTGGAGTTACCACCGCTCGCATCCCCAGAGTTCATTTGGGCCATGGCTGCTGTCACAGCCGCGGTCACTGCTGTTTGGAACAACACTGGGTGGAACTGCGGAAGAGGAGGTGGTGGAGGAGGGGTTTGAGTTGCGGGTCTTCATCTGCTAGGACGCTTTCGTGGAGGCATCCTTCACTGGAAGATTATAGAAATGATAGCAATAGTAAGAGTCTATTGCGAATATGAATAGAGTGTTTCGTGGATTAAATCAACATAATCCAAGATTAGAATGAGAGTAATAGCAATAGAGTAGTTAACTGCCAATGCACTGGTATTAATGATGTAACACAAGTTCATGAAAATTGACCTAACAGTAGGTCTTACATCACACCATAGAGAAAATGTTGGCAGTTTAGTAGGTTCAACTAGAGTACTTTTAAGCTAGGGATGTTCACAGACAAAAGACCTACGGAACATAGAGGGAAAGAGGCTAGTCCTCTAAAAAAAAGAGTGAAGTAACTAGACATCTTCTACTGGCGACGGTTACTGGTTGCGCGAATCCTCAGATCCGCTAGCTGACGCATTACTTCTTGAAGGTGTTGATTATGAGTCCTTTGGCGTGCTCGGAGTTCCCTAACCTCGGCTCGGGAGGCAGCCAGCTGATGCTGCAGAGCCTCGTTGGTCCTCCTTGCCCTGTCCATGGCTTCTTCGAGTTGGCGGATGCGAACCGTATTTATATTTGAGTTGGCATCCACTTCTACAACTCGACCAATAGCAGCTTGACCCTGCTCAACATTCCTGGCAATCCTTCGGATCATGATGGGTAGAACCCGATCCGCTGATCCTCCTTCGCTTATGTTGTAGAAGCTTCGGTCTCCATTGCAAGGCAAGGGCTGACCCTACTCTTCGCTCCAACGATGCAAGGATATGGCCCACATAGGAGTGGGGCCCTGAAATGTCGGACGGGGGTTAGGGTTCGGGGCTTCAGGAGGTTGGTTGTTGACTTCTGGTTCGGAGCTCGAGCTATCCGAGAAGCCTTCAGCATGATGATCGTCCAAAGGGATCGGGTGATCATCGTCTGACTCCTCGTCGAGCCATCCTCCATTGCCTTGGTTCGGATAGTACGGATCGCCGGGATAGTGGAAACCAGCCATGCTATCTATGCGAGAAAGGGGAATGGAAAGATTAATAGACGTACTATTCTAATATACTTATAGGATGAATCGTTATTAGTCAATTCAATACTTGCATAGTGCATACCGATTACATGTAACCGAAGCAAGATAGTCCTTCGAATAAGCAATCCTAACTTCAGACCCCCAATCAAACAAGAACAGGGAATGAAGCAAAGGCTTCAGATTCTGAGTCTATAGCGCCCCAATCACATGTAATTGTTGTGTACCCACTTAGCAACTATTGCCCTACTAATAATGACCCTTATTGTTATCACATACGTATGTTCTAGAGATACAGAATACTCCTATAGTAACCTTATGGTAACGTTATTGTGGTAGTGTTGGTAAGTTTTAGACTTGTTGCAACATCACAACCAAACTTAGGCACATGCTAGACACTCTCAGGAAAACGTAGTTGATCAGGCTACATCACCCCGAATGTGACTATATGTCTCTAAGCCCAATTGTCCTGCCCAACAATCTTAATACTTTTGTTTTGTTCTAGGGTGATACTGACTTCTGAGTTTTATAGTGATGTGCATATATATATATATACTTAGTTAGATCTTTTAGATACTTAACAGTATATATTCTTGTTCAGAGTGTTTTAGTCCCGAAGTGTTTATAGTTCGTATATATTTTATAGGTTGATATACTTGATTCACTATAAACAATGCTCTGATACCAATCTGTCACACCCCAAAACCGATAGCGGCGGAATACGTTTCGGGGTGGAGGACGTCATGTACAGTATCATCACAATCGTATAATAGTAAACAAGAAACATACAACCATTGCATTTACATAGCGAATTTAATTACAAGCGTGTTTTGTATTGTTCAACAAACACCAAAAGTAAATCAAAAATAAGAGAGGGGTCTTGTATGCTCCACCTTCCCCAAAAATACCGCATCTGTACCTGTCTATCTTTGACCTGAGGATAAGTTATTTTGAAAACGAATATCAGCATAAAGCTGGTGAGTTCATAAGAGTTTAGTGTGAGTTTTTGTATAGAAAGCGTTAGAACTGATAGTGTGAAAAGCTGCAATTTACAGTCATATGAATTAGTAAAACTCAGAAAATCCTATACTTTCCAGAAATAGGTTGTAAGTGAAAATCTTTAAGAAACGTGTCGTTCATCTTTGAAAACCATTTACCGTGAGAATATAATAGTGCCTATCAAATGAGTAAATGCAATACGGTATGTTATGCCTGAAGTCAATAATAGTGGTACTAGCTTCCTTTAGTGTTAGATTCTTGGTTACTTCGGGATATTAACTTAACATTTGGTTTGGCATTCTAGTGTGATTATAGTGTATTTATCGTATGTTACCAATAGTGTGTGTAATAGCGTACCCCATGACCTTCCCGGTCATGCACAGTATAGTGAAGTAGTGGCATCCCTGGGCCTGTATGGCGCGGACTGAAATTATCAGTCGGGATGAAATAGCGTCTGCCCCTTATAGATCTACACATGTAGTGTCGTCTTCCTTTCGGAAAACTCCGAGCGTAGTGAATAGCGAATAGAGTATCACATAGTGGATTAGTGTGTTGTCGTCTGTTTAGTACTTTCTCTTTTGTTATAGTGTAGTAGTCATTTAGTATAGTTCGTAGTGTATTCCCTTTTACTAGTGTATTGTCTGGTAATAGTGTTGATTATAGTGTAGAGAGTAGTGACTATAGTGAGTAGTAATAGTAGCAGCATTAACTATACCTATTATAGTTAACTTAGTGTGTATGGTTCTTGTAATATTAGTGATTTTGACATCTAATGAAATGAGAAATATTCGTAACCCATACTAATATACAAGATATATAACTAAGAAATCAATGACAGTCGGACGGATAACCACTACCCTAAGCCCACAATCAAACAACAACAGGAAATAAGGCGAGCTATCGGTCCTAAGTCCTTCAAGTCTTACTTATATAAATATATCAGTGTCGTTACAATTTATAAGAAGATTTGTTCAATAAAAGCATTGCTCAAAAGAAACATTTAAAAAGACTTGGTTGTTTATCCGAAACAGTTTTAAAAACGTAAAATCCATTTATAAGGCATAGTGATAAATCACATGTGATTTAAACTATGGTTAGTGAATCACATGTGATTAATCTCTGTAACATGAATAATTATCTTGTGTAACTTTCCATAAACATGTATAACCAACTTGTATCCCCCCCTAAAACATAATAAACATTTGAAAGGTTCATTAAAGGGGTATGAACTCACCTGAAATCGCGTAATTCGGGCGAATCGGGTAAATCGGGTAAAAATGTCGGTTGAACGTTTGGTACCAAATAACGACTTGAGCACCTTTTTTGGACCCTAGTGACATATGAAATATGTATTTTACAAGGAATAAGTCATTCTATGCCTTTCATTAAAGTATTTAGGCATTTTAGCATCTATTTGGGGTTTTAGGGCCTAGAAGGGGTTCCCGGGAGCGGTACAAGGCCGGGAGTGATTTACGGGAGGGTCCATGAGTTCACTCCCTTGGAGTTTACGGCCCAAAGGCCACTCCTTGGGAGTTTACGGCCGTAAGCCCCCTAGGCTTGGCCGTAAACTCATGTATTCCTCCAAAGTGCATGTTTAAGGCCTTATTTCACTTCCCTAATTTAATAGCAAGTGTCTTGAACTAATATGGAGGGTTTAAACCCTCATTTTGTGACAATTTGGGGAGTTTACGGCCAAGACTTGTTCTTGGGCCGTAAACTCCATTTAATCCCTCAAAATGAATGTTTAAATGGTACAACACACCTCCCTTCAGCTTAGATAATTACTAGAAGGCCTTATAGGGAGTTTTGGGACATTTTGCCATAATTTTTGGGGAGTTTACGACCCAAGCATAGCCTTGGCCGTAAACTCTTCATTTGGCTTCAAAATGGGGTGTTTAATGGTACAACACACTTCCTAGGGCCTTAGCTAATTTCCTTACATGCCCTAGATAACTTTTTGGGACTTGTTTGACATAAAATTTGGGTGTTTACGGCCCAAGCTTAGTCTTGGCCGTAAACTCCTCTTTTTTTTCCTCAAATGGTGTTGTTTAATGTACTTAAACATCTCCTAGTGTCAAGGCTAAATTACTAAACACCCTAGATGAGTTTTTGGGACTTAAATCCAAGATTTTTGGGTGTTTACGTCCTAAGCATAAGCTTGGGCCGTAAACTCCTCTTTAGGCTTCAAACTCTTGTGTTTTAATGTCCAAACGCTCCTAGGTATACCCCTAAATTAGTACATGAGCTTAAAGGAAGGAAAAATGAGGCTTTTGGCAAGTTTTTAGGTGTTTACGGCCTAAGGGGCTTCTTAGGCCGTAAACTCACTTTTGATCATTGTTTTCTATGATTTTTGGCCTCTAATTACAATGAAGTATGCTTAGAATAAGATAGGGAATAAGTCCTTACGTTTTGGAAGCCGGAAATCGCGGTTTTGGAGTCGGGTTCGGGTCTAGAGAGAGAAAGTAGTGAGAGAGAGAGTGAATGTGTGGTAAAAGAGTTGAAATGTAGTGTTCATTTGCTTATATATGTCTTGGGTATTGCACCCGATACACGGCTACCCGATGTTAAAGTTTAACGGGGTTAAAACTTTTTACCCGGGTGAAGTGGTTGAAAAAGTAATATAACTCTATTTGGTTAAACGGGGTTACACATACAAGTTATAATTACTTAGGATAATATCGAGACATATGAACAACTAGATATTTGCTATTTGACGACTCCAATTATTACAGAAAATAACATACAGCGACGCATCTCGTTAGTGAAGATGGGATTTGTAATGGTAATATATATGGGGTTGTCACACAGCTGAAGTTGAAAGAATGAGGCATGTGGAAAGTATTATGCGACAAAGAGCTCTTGAAGGTTCGAATGTTGATAAGGGAGATCCTTCAAAATTGTTCAACTACGAAACTATTGAATCAAGGGTGATGTTCGATCATATGTATTCGTTTGAAAAGATTCCGAAGAAGAGTTTTGTGGTGACAAATACTGATTATGGTCAACTTGACTTTCCGATCAACGAGATGATGTTCGTCATGCCACAGTTTAAAGCAGAGACAAAGTCTATGGATGTCGAAGAGGGAAAGAAGATGAAGATAAGATTTCATGCTGTGTTAGCACAGGCTCAAGAAGAAGTTTGGTACTTGGAGAAGATTACGAAGGTGATATCCATAAAAAAGGATGTTATTTTCGAAGGAAAGTTTCAGAATTTGAAATATGTTGTGACAAGAGCAAGTGGAAAGATACAAGAGTTCACTGTGGCGGACTTTCCATTATTGAACACTTACGATCTCATCAATGTTGCTCTGATTCTTAAAGACAAGTCCTTCTCTTTTCTCCAAGAAACAGAACCAGATGTTTTCAATCTTGGGTGTAGGCACATAAAAAATTTCTTGGAGAATTATTTCGAATGCTTAGCTCAAACTGATGTCGAACTTGCTACTGTTAAAGGCATCGACATTACAGCACCAATGGCTCCTAGGAAGAAGCAGGTTGAGTTGAAAAAGTACGAAGACGGAGAAATATGTTTAAAGCCATTGGGGATAGTCTTCGCAGGAAAAGATAAAGCTGGAAGAGCCAAAATATTTTTGTTTCAAACTTCTGAAGTGGAGAGATATACAAATTCGCAATATACAAACTTAATTGTTCGTATGAATCATTGCAAGAAGAACTAAGAAGGAGACAAGAAGGAGATAAAGAAAGTCATCTCCTGGTACATGGAAATCCGAAGAGTATTGATGTATGCCGTTCAACTACTAACTTCATGAAGACTTCGACCTTTATTCCAAAGGGGGAGATTGTTAGAGTATAAATGTTGTAATATGTCGAAGTGTTATTTGTTACGAAGGATCTTTAGTCTTCGTAAGAAGAGTCTTCGGATGTAATGTTATTTTTACTAAGGCATGTTAAATGAAGTCTTAATGTCTAGTCCTTAGTATTTTTATTATGCTTTTGTTCACTTATAAATAGGGGTCTGTACTAAGTGAGTAGGAATCTTTCACTGAGTTTTTTTTTTTTCAGTTTATTCCTTTGTACTCTGTAAAACCAAAAGCATAATACGAGCTGAATCAAGATTATATTTACTCTCGTGTTCATCATTTTTCTTCTTTCTGAATTCTTACATGAATTGATCTTAAACTCGTTTACTAAACACATCATACCCCCACATCCAAAAATGGTTTTAATTTCTAATGAATAAAATGCCCCCACATCCAAAATGATAAATTTAATTTCTAATGACTAAAACGCCCCCCCCCCCCCTCCCAACCAAAATGGTCAATTTAATTTCTAATGACTAAAACGCCCCCACAACCAAAATGGTCAATTTAAATAGTAATAACTCAAATACCCCCACATCATAAATGGTCAATTTACATTGTTTTGGTTAAAATGCCCATAATATCCCTAAATATTCGTAGTACACCATAAAATAACATACAAAGATCATTTGTTTACTGCAACACACATTCACTACAAATAACAAGCAATTACTTAATCCAAGTCCATGGCCGTTGCAACACTGCTACCTTCACCTCCCACATTTTTTGCAAGCTTCAGTTTAATGATTCGTTCTGACTTCTTTCGCATTATAGGTGGTTTAACATGCTTAACTAGAGCATTGACATTCACCCCTTCTTCCCGTCCATCGACTCCCACCATTCGCTCTTCATCTCTAGGCCAATCCAAAGCATCAGTAGCATCTACGATTACCTCATCATCCCCTACTCCTGTGGCAACGTTTACAGACTCCTGCGTAGACTCCTACGTAGGTATAGTTTTTTGTTTCTTTGTTCCATTTTGTTTGGATGTTCCTACACCTTTACTACAAGTAGCCTTGTTGTGTCCTTTCTCCTTGCATATGCTGCAATAAACTTTCTTCCCTGCCTTGGAGACAGTATGTTTTCCCATCCGTTCAGAAGCATCTCTTCTTCTCTTTATGGTTGGCCTTCCTGGCATACGTCTTTTCAATGGAGGCAAAGGGGATATCAAGTCAGTAGAAGGCCACATATTTTGTCCATTCATCCCATGGATTGGCTGTTTGTAAGTATTATGGTATAATGCAGCCAGGTACATTGGATCTACATATGGACCATCAGGTGTCAAATTTAAGTAGGCTAAGGTGGCAACTCAGTGTATGCAGCCATATCCATTAAGTTGCCATAGCCTGCAACTGCATTCCTTTTTTTCTACATCCACAGTAAACGCCTCGTCCATTTTCCTTGCCTCAAACTTCATCCCCCCACAAGAAATGACATACCAATGCCAACATATATAGATGAAAACCGCAAATATCAGGAGATGTGAAGAGTAAAGTACTAATGTTATTGGATAAATGTACAAACCTTTGCTCAGTTTGGAGCATATTCTACCGTATTTTGATATTTGGACAAACAGAATAAGCATTCCATCCTTGTCCGGTTAGTTTCATAGTCACCATCCTTTGCATCACATATATACAAATGTCCTCTAACATGCTTATTATTGGTTTCTTCCGGGCATCCAAAGTCACACTATTAAAAATCTCTGTAAAACCATTCTCTACTGACTTACAAGAATTATGAACTCTGAAAAAAGCCAAAGACCAAGTCTTTGGATCTCTAGCCAAAAGATGCACAACTACTTCCGGATTTAATTTTCCAATCTCTTTCATAACTACATTAAAGTGTGCTTCAGTTGTTGCCTTGCTCGCTTTCCAAAACAGATTTTCAAACTTGGATCCACTAAATGTCTTTCTAAAATTCGCATAAATATGTCTAGCACACTGCCTATGTTCAGCTGTTGGAAATACTTCCTTTACAGTCTCAATCAAACCCTACATAAGTCACATTAATGTTTGAAATTCGAATAGCAATAACTAAATTTAGAACATGCAATAGTTTTGAACCATACCTTGTGTTGATCCGAAATTAGAACCAAACTGTTACCATCATTCCAACATTGCAAATCTTCTGAAAGAGTTTCTAAGAACTATTTCCAATTCTCTTTGTTTTCCACAGAAACAACTGCCCGAGCAATTGGGAATATTCCATTGTTAGCATCTCTACCCATAGCACAAAGCAACTTACCTTGACAAAAAGTTTTCAGAAAACAACCATCCAGGTTAATGATCCTCCTACATCCTCCCCTTCATTCCTCTTTTACTGAAGCAAAACATATGTATATTTTGCTGAAATAATTCTTACCATCAGGCATTGAATCAACACAAATTTTAACTGTGGATCCAGGATTTGATCTTCTAATCTCCTCACCATATGACCATAATTTTGCATAATTCTCAACTATTGTCCCTTCAAATAGACTCAATGCATACTTCTTGGCTCTCCTACAATGACTCATACTCATGTTAATCCCAAAATCTGTTTTTACCTCCTCTCTAAGCATTCAGACACTCATCTTTTGATTGTTATAAAATTGGTGCTTAAAGTGGGTCCCTATCCATTTGAAAGTCACAATTGATCCAAATTTGAAATTCTTTGCACAATTATGCTCACCGATAAGAGATTTTATCTGGAAAGACTTATCTTCACTCATCCAAGAACCCCAAAGCCTAAAAGTACATTTTCCATCACAACATTTGACAAGTAATCGTCTAGTATCATTCTTAACAAAACATAATTGATAACCATTCGTGACAGCATAGTTACAAATCATGTGTTTCAATTGCTTAGGACTCTCAAACCTCATACCTAAAACAGGTTCTTGCTCCTTCCAATTGAGCTTATCATTGAAATTGTTTGGCAATTCGGGATAAACATCTTCATTGTCACCCATGTCTTCTTTGAAAAACTCACATGCACCTGCTTTCTCACCCATCTCTACCTGAATCTCATTATCCTTTATAAAAAAAATGAGGCTTCTGATAGTCATCCGCATCGCCATCGACATCCTCATCCTCGTCGTCAGCTGTTGAGAGAAAAACTTGGAGATACACTTGAACAAACGTTAGTACAAGTATATAGTGGAATAAAGTTAATCTCAAAGGATCAAAAGCTCAACAATAATATAGTTAGATAGTTAGTTGCGGAAAGTAAAGAAATGTAAATGACAACAGTTGTTATATCAAGAATACACTTAAACTGATTCATAACAAGGAATGCATTCACTCCAAGTTAGTAAGTGAGATCAAGTTTAGTGATTAAGTCTAGAAGACTTGCTTCGAAGAGAGGTTATGTTCCAGTAGCAGTTTGAGTGTGAAGAGTAATAAGATAGAGAAATGAAGAAGATAACTTAGAAAAATATATTCATAAGTTAACAGTAAGAATTCGTAGAAAGGAGTTATATTAAGAAGTGTTTTTGATACAAGAGAATGAGTCTCTATTTATAGAGATTCAGAAATAAACTACTCTATAAGCAGCCGTGGAAGGCATATTGGATAATAGAGTACATTACATAAGATAAGTAAAATAAATAACTAAGACTACGGATGCTGAAGACTTGATGACTCCAGATGCTGAGATGATTGCGGGAGCTGAACCGTTGCGGTAGAAAAGAGACGGTTGTGGTAGTTGAGTTTAAGAGGGTCACTTTTATGATTCAACAATTTCCCCCTAAGTGACCTCTTTAACTCCGGTTCAGTTATCAATTTTGAGGAACTTGATCAAAATCCACCAAAATTTTTTAACATTTTCCAGCCAAGTGATTCTTCTTGTGATCTCAAACTTGACTTCAGCAGTAGTGTGCTTCTATCTTTCTACGGCGGTCTTGCAGATGTCAAGTTTCTTCTTGGGCAGGCGGTGCATGGCATTCATCGGAATGAAGTATTTGACATTGTCTGTCTTCCATTTGAATATGATGCCAAGTTCCGGAAAGTTGGTTGCGCCTAAAGATCTCTCTTCATAGCCTTCGGTAAGCATTGGCACTGGTTCAAGTGGTGGAAGGTCAAATTTCTTGATGATGGTGGGATGGATGTCTGCATCTATTTTGGCAAAGTCACAAACAGTGTCCTTAAGAAAGGATTTGGCTTTGTCAAGAGCAATCTGCATCTTAGGATGCTTCTCTGTCTTGTTCTGAAAGACTCTGGAAATGAGAAATATTTCTTCAGGGTTCATGCAGGGGAAGTTCGCCTGGGTGCGTATGTAGTCATGCTCTCTTCTGGTAAGAGTGAATTGAGCAAAGTCTGCTTTCATGAACTTCCGCATCTTGTAGTTTTTCACAGTTGATAGTCTATTGTTAGACCATATGTTTTCTACTGAAGACCCATGCTTCGCATAGAAGCAAGTGATTCTTTCAAATTCCATCGGCAGTCTCTTGTGATCAGGGAGACTGCGGTCAGAGGATTCGAAGACAGCAAAATACTTGGCATTAGGAGAAATTGGAATATCCCAATAACCATCGGATGGTGGTTCAGCATAAGTGAGATGGGGGGTGTAGTCTTCATCTAGCATCCTACGGTGCGGATTGACCCATGAGTTGATCAGCGACTCATCGATCATAGTATCGAATCCGCACTCTCTCCAGATAAGTTCAGCTAACTTGGCTGCTTTCCAGTCTTGTTTTCTTTGAGCTGTGGCAGGGGAGTCTGTGGAGCTTTCTAAAGACATATGTTCCTCAAGGTTTTTGAAATGAGGAGGAGTCTCAGGTCTGTTGAGGATATTTTTGGGTGATGAGTGGGGAGATGGAATATTTTGAGATGGTGAAGGTGAAGGCTGCGGGTTGAGAACTTTTGTTGTGGTGATTGGAGGGCTCTGACGGATGGTTGTATTTGAGCGATGGCCTTCTTCATCACCTGCCCCACTTGAGGAACGCAACCCCGGTGCTTCCTCATGCCATTGTTTGAGGCCATCCACTTTGGCACAGACTTCTACAAAGTGGGTTTTCATAGTTTCGGCCAGTTGGAAGTTGTCTAGAATGGAAGAGTTGAAGAGAAGTTGGTGAATAGCCTTTGTAAGTTGAAGGATCTCAGGGCCATGAAAATTGGTGGTAATAGATTTTTGCATCCGGTTGATTGTTGCATGAAGAACGGAGATGGTGGACTCATAGGCAGTGTGAGTCACATCTATCACCTTTTGAGATAAAGCAGCTTGGTCCGCAATGGCTGTTTGTAAGCCTTGTTTGATTGTGGTCACCTCAGCAATGAGGCGTTCCGCTGCGGCCATAAAGTTTTGATGATCGGCCCTACGGGTGGTGTCAAGCGATCGAATCCCCATTTCGACCTTAAGAGAGATGCGCTCAGCAGCCATATGCTCTCTTGTCTCAAGTTGTTCAATACGTTCAATGAGGGACTGCGGTCGTGGAATATCTTCAGTGGGAGGTTGAGTAGGCTTGACCGCAGCTAAAATCTGATCGACTTTAGCTTGGAGATTGAGAAACTCTTTTCTTGTGACAGCAGCTTTCTTCTTTTTCTTTTTCTTTTCCTTGGGCTTGGAAGTTGAGAGCTGTGAACCGCTGGACTCTTCTTTTTCTTCAAACATCATTAGGTCATCATTGGAAGGATTTGGTTTGTTGACCTCTTGGATGTCTTTATCATCAAAACCAAAGGTGGGGGCTGAGCTGACTACAATAGCTGGCTCGTCGTCTTGAGATGGATTGACTGTGGTAGGTGGAACAGGAGTTGAAGTAGGAGGAACATGAGATGTACCTATGGCTGCGGTTGAGTTTTGAGCTTTTAGTACAGTTTCGACCATTTGATCCATCCAGGTTTGAACCTTTTGGATTGTGTCAGCAGTATGGGAATTGCTGATGGCATTTGCCCAATACTTGGCCACAGACGGGATTTCTTGTTCCTTCTGTTGTTGTTGTTTGACCTGTTGCTCCTTGCGGGCTTGGAATGCTCTTTTGAAAGCAACATATTTCTTGATTTCAGCATCAGTAGTTGGCTGATACCAACTCCAAGAATCACTAGAATCTTCACCGTCAATTCCTTGTGTTCGCACCAAGGTGTCCCTTGGGTTCACGGATCCTTGCACATCAGTGCTCACCTTGCCTAAACCACCTGATAAAGATGTAAGCAGAGTAGGATTTCCTGGGCTTCCTTGATCTCCTTGACCCGTGGTCAAGTCTGGCCTCGACCCAGTTCTGGCATGGGCGAAAGAGATGCCCTGCGGATGGAGTGGTGTTTGAAGTGTTTGAGATACTTGCAAGAGGATGGAGTCTAACTCCTCAGAAGAAAAAATATGCAGTCTGGAAGCCCTGGAGACCTTAGGGCGATTTCCAGATTTATCTACTTGAGATAAACCTAGGGGGCTGTCTCCACGTTCGGATGAAGAAGAAGATGAAACAATCTCACATGATGAGGTTAAGTGGTATTCGATTGTGGTATCAAATGGATGTGCGGCCATCCCAAGGACTACCGGAGCCTGTTGAGAGGCTGCAGTATCAGTCCGGTCACGCATTTGGCCAGTGGTTTCGGTTTTCTTTCTTTTCTTGACGATAGCAATTGGTTGTCTATCTTCCTCAGAAGCACTGCTCGATACAGTGGTGGTTTTGGTTTTTCGTTTCTTAGAAGGCGCGGTTGGTTTTCGGGCTTTCTTCTTGGGTGTGGTAACGTTCTTTTTAGAAGCCACAGATTTTCTCCGTTGAGAAATGTTAGAAAGTGTAGTGGCAGAGGCGGCTGCAGTACCCTCAGGAAGAATGGTAGTAGAAGGAAGAGGTGGGGTAGAAAGGTATGGGGTAATACCCTCCGTAGCCTCTATGTGATCTGAGACATCAGCAGTCTCGAGACCAAGCAAGGTAAGGATGTGAATGGGGAGCCTGCGGATAGGTCAGAAAAGAGTTTGATCAGAAGAGGGATCACTACTAGAAAAAAGGCCTTTAGTGACACGCAATTTATGACGCGCACGCATTTACAATACGTAAAAGCACGTGACGTAAAAACAATGTCGTCTATTGAAAATTTTGAAGGATTTAGGGCGCGCATTTTTGCGTGACCTACAATTTGTGTTAGAAAAAATAAAAATAAAAACACGGAGGGCACCCATCGTAATAGGCGTGTCGTGAAAGTATGTCGCTTTATAATTCTTGAACGCGCCTCCAGACTATTTATTTTATCAAAAAATCGAAGGAATCATTCTAGGGTTATTTTCAAGATGGAAGTACTCTGCAACGTTCTCTACCATGTCTCACCTCATCTACCAATGATCTCGACTCATCTCTTTTTGCCGGCGAGCTTGGGCTAACCTTACCTCGACGGAAACCGCCACAGATGCTCAAGTTTACAAGGCCTAGGTCTGGTTTAACGACCATCAGATCTTCTTTGTGATCTGTCTCGCACAACAAGCCTCCCTCTCAATAACATCGTAGAAGACGCAGGGCTTGAATTCTCTCACATACACAAACACACTTTCTGTGTACTTTCTCTATCCTCAACTCGAAATCCTACATCTCCGATCTATTAACCTGTGTCCCCTTTGAAACCCTAATATCGGAGCTGTTGTCTCATCTACCCTCTCAATAACATCATCTTCCTTGTGTTTATTAGAAGACGCAAGCTTGAATTCTCTCACACACACAAACACACTTTTTGTGTACTTTCTCTTTCCTCAATTCTCAGGCCTGATTTCGACTCGGAATCCTACATCTCCAATCTATTAACCTGTGTCCCCTTTGAAACCCTAAGATCGGAGCTGCCGTCTCATCTACCCTCTCAATAACATCGTATTCCTTCTGTTGATCAGAAGACGTAGGCTTGAATTCTCTCACACACGCAAACACACTTTCTGTGTACTTTCTCTTTCTTCAATTCTCAGCCCTGATTTTGACTCGGAATCCTGCATCTCCAATCTATGAACCTGTGTACCCTTTGAAACCCAAAGATCGGAGCTGCTGTCTCATCTTTCATCCCTTAAACATGAACTAGTAGAGCGAGTTAACCGAGATTATGCTGACTTCGTGAATCTCAGCACCAAACTTGTAGACGTCAATGCTGCTGTTTTGCGTATTAGGGCACCACTCATTGAGATCCGTGAGAAAATATAAGGTACTAATATTTTGTATCAATGATGTTTTTTTTTGTGTTTTTTCTTCTTTAATTAAAAGGGTGCACTTCATGGATTGTTTATTTGCAAGCATTGTTGGTTCATTTTTGTTGAGATCTATTCTGAATTGTCCTGATTGTAGCTATTCTGTGTGTGTTAAAATTCTTGATGTTATTCTCGGCTAAGCAGGTGTAAGTTAGGATTATGAAATTAATATAATTACGTTGAAGGCCAATGAGAACTTGGTCTACCATAGTCCTAAAAGCCTAGCATGTTCTTAGGAAGAGCAAACTAAAATATTGTTATGATCGGTTTGAAAGGATAATTTGCAGAGTTCACTTGAAGAATGTGAGCATATACACATGGTATTGTGAAGTAGGATAAATCTACATTCAGGAAAGCTTTCATCATTAAGGAATTATCTAGAACTCTAAAATGTCAAGTACTTAACTAAAGTTAATGTGAGCATACACACACATACACACACACTTATCGCTAAAAAAGATGGTGTTGTTGGTCGAATGTGAATTCTGGTTCATTCCATATGTTTAACTTCTTCCATTTCAAAGACACATAGTAGTTAAAATTTGGTTTTGTAGGTATTCCAAGGAATTCTGCGATGCAATTGTGGCAAAATGCCTTAAAGGGAGGCCAAAAACGGTGTAGAAGGCACAAATGGTGTTTATGCTTTGGGTGGAATTACAACAGGTATTTGTGGTCCATGTTGTAGAGTAATTCAAGTTCCTCCTGTTGTTGACTGCTTCCAGCCTATTGTCAACATAGTTCCATCACAGATATTTAAAAAAAAAAATTTACTCTTTATTTATTTCATTTTTTTATATGTGTGGGGGTATGGGCTGCATATATGAGGGGCATTTTTGGTATAAAAGCAAATAAATGGATATACTTCAGGGAGGATCATTAGTGAAACATATTCTCTTCACAAGACAGGGTGTTATTGGACATGTTTTTTCAATTTTTTTCTTCAAATTTAATTTTTACAAGAATTGTTTTGTTTAACTCATGGTGTTGATATTTAGGCATACACAAGTCAAATTGTGGTGATGGCTATGGTGGTTCTAGCCATTGGAGCTGACACAATCTCTTCTAAACCACGAAGAGAAGCAATCAAGAAAGCCTTGTACATTTGCCAAGTATGATCCATTTCCATTTCCATATATAGCAATAGGGTTAACATACTCTAATTAAAAAAAAAAATTAAGGCAAAGTGAAGGAAGTGTTGAAACTTGAAGAAGAGACAGAAGGGTAAGTTGGTTATTTACTCACATTCAATATGTTTTGGTTTATTAATATTCAGAGTCATCTATTCAATGTTCATCTATAGGGAAAAGTAACTCCTTTCAATGTGTTACCTTTTTCTGATTGATTATGTTCATGTATAGGTCATGTAGTAGCTGAAGCTTTGTTTGTAAATCGTGAAGAGATTACAGACTATCCAATATATAGGGACCCTGTGAGTTATTTTAATAAGTAATACATATTTTCAACTTGGAGGGGTTTAGAAATTAACATTACCATAAGGTCTCTGATATGTCAATTTAGGTTCATGATTTTGGATTTTTCTGTTAAGATCCTACTGCAATACAATTCCTGAGCTATGAGGAGATTCCCCTTGCTCCAGATGCTGCTTGTGTTGGATTGGAAGTTAGAGTTATTGGTAATGATAGTGGAGAGAAGGTATACACAAATCATATTTGTGGAGATTAAGATTATTGATAATATTTGATATGCTTCCTTATCTGTTTCATATTGGAGAGAAGGTATACACAAATCATCTTTGTGGGCTAGCTTTAATTGAAAAGTTCAATGAAAAGATTGAAGTTAGGGCATTGAAGGAGCAGGTGTTTATGATTTCTTGCTCACATGTTGCCGGACATAAGTATGCAGAATATATAGTTCAGTTGAAGATGGAAAAGTGTCTGGACATCGGTAAAACAATCCATAATCGAGACCACAATCCAAAAATACCCTCCCTCAAAATATCATCTAAAACTTAGTGGGCTCGATCGCACCTCCAAGTATAAGACTCTACCTACAATAATCGGGACCACAGTCTAAAAATACCCTCCCTCCAATCCTTAGACTACAAAACCTGACTTACATGTTTTTTTTACAGGGATGAAGAGAAGAAGATGGGTACAGTTGTGAAGGAAGATTTTTGTGGTCCGGATAGATCAAACACCATGGTAGTCAAGAGACTGATAGTATTACATTTATGAGCTTCTCAAGGTAACTTTTTCATTCAATATTCCCCCTACTCTTTAATCTGTTCTCGTTGTTGTCAACATTGGCGTACCCACTGTATGCTTGTATTGACAATGCAAAACACGATCACCTCTACCAAAATCAATTTTACTTCTTCACTTCTCTGATTGCTTGATACCACAATCAATTCATCATCTTCTTGTTTGTTTCCTTAATTATATTTTTTTTCATGTAATCGGCGTTGAGGAGAAACCTTGATTAATGATGTCTTTGATTGATCTGGAATCTATCTCGGAGGCAACATCAGGAGCTATTGGAGCTGCTTTGAGCACAACCATCTTGTACCCTCTTGACGCCTGTAAAGCTAAGTATCAGGTCGAGGTTCGCTCTCATGTACGACAGAAATACAAGTACTTTTCATTCTTGAACTTCCCTAAATTCATCTGTTTTGAGTGATCTGATTCTTGTTATGCTGTCGAACTTGATTGATTGATTTCTATATAGTTATCTTGTTGATTACTTTCATATGGGTGTTTGTGATCTGTTGAATAACTGAATTTCGTGATTTGATTTTTCACAGCCGTTCAAGATCAAAATTGATCTTAGTACTTTCTAAATTTAGCACCTTTTATGTTGAACTTATTAGTTTATTTTTGCATCGGATTTGTAAAACAATGCTTTTAAAATATCAAAATTGATGGTAGATTGGGTTTTCTACAAAAGTAGAAGATGGCAACCATTTTACACTAGAAGATTACTACATCATCTTGGGAGATTTCTTAAGAATCTTGTATTTGCTATTGTGGTAAGTGCTAAGGATAGTTAAGGGAATTTACATGTATATCCATAATCAGTTTTCTTGCAAGAACTCCTAAATCGCTTCTACAAATCTAACTATTTTGACCCTAAATAATCAGAAAACTAATATTATAATGAGTTTTGACTCAGGTTGAAGAAACAAATCCTTAAACAAGAATGTTTAAATACTCTTCCATAATTTTTTTACCTACGGGAAACCATCAGATGTGTTGCTAGAAGCAGTATCCAGTGGTCGAGTTTTATCATTATATCAAGGCCTTGGAACAAAGAACTTACAATCTTTTACAGCACAATTTGTATACTTTTATGGATACAACTACTTTAAAAGCTTGTATCATATTAAATACAACACAAGTCAATTGGAACAAAAGCAAATTTGATTTTTGCAGCTTCTGCAGGTGCTTGTACTGCCATCATTACTCAGGTTACAAACTAATCAATCATCCATCCCTTTTTTCTCTTTTTCTTTTATTCTCATCATTGAAAAATATCCACAGAAGGCTTGTCAAGACGGTGTAACAAACACAGCTTAAGCAACTCCAACAGATATGGAATATATGACAACAAACCTGCAGCAGTCTTCACATTAGAGAAGAGAGCAAACACTAGAAAGGCCATAGAAATTTGTAATTCTATGTATATGAAATAGAACACAAATTGGATGTTGTAGTCATTCAATGTAAAGAACTTTAACCCTGCAATGAATTGAAGGGCATTAGCTAAGTAAATTAAAATAATCAAAAAAAAATGTAATTTAATGTTAATTGATTTGTACCAATAACTGACCCGAAGACCACGAAACAGAACCTGTTAACCAAAGATATTACAAGGAAGTACGTATAAGAAATCATCCAGTAAGGATCATCCCCAAGCTCATACATTTTCATGATAATTCTTAAGTTTTTTTGCTTCTCATACACCAGAGTTGTTAGTACAATCTATAACAAGAATAGTAATTTATTCTTAAAACCATATTTACAAGGTTTGGCATGCATTTGATTAAGACTCAGACTGATGTCAATTTGAAATTTGAAATATTATCAATTTACTTACAGGGAATAGTTGCAAAATGACCCATGTAAAGAATAATGGTCCAAGGAGAGAAGAGAAATCCAGTCTTAACTATTATCTACAATTTATGATTCACTGATTCCAGTTCCTTTCATTGATTCCCTACATGAAACCTCTCCTCGAATTCTTCTCACATGACTTGTACCTTCTTCTGCAACATCTATTTTCTCCTTCAAGGTATGAACTATGAACTAAAATTTATGATTCCCCGATTCCAGTTCCTTTCATTGATTCCATTCTTGAAAATTATGAATGAGCAATTTACCATGATTTCTTAGTCATTAGGTGCCGATTTCACATACACATGAAAAAATTAATGGATTGTCTTTCTGTCATCTAGGATCGCCCCAAATCACGATGCATGCTAATAGAATGAGTGAACACAGGTTTGAATTAGGAAAAAATTCAAGTTTTGGATTGGATCAATAAAAATTCTATACTTGGGCATAGAAATGAACAAAAAAACTGGAAAATATGTTGTCTATAAATCTTTTGTTTTGCTTTGATTCTAATTTTGATGGATCATTACTGAATTGCAGGATATTTGATCTTTTTGTAACTCATGTTCTTATAGATCAAGTCAACAAAACTACTGAATCTTGTAAATCGGTTTTATGCTTTTCATAATTGAAGAAAATGGTTCATGTATTTTGCTAATGGGTTATCTTGAAAATGTAAAAAAATCTCACCTTTTTTAAATTGATTGAAATTATGCAGGAAATAGTAAAAAATGAAGGTACCTGAAGTAATAATTTGATGATTTGAAAGTCAATATTAGCATGGTACCAGACTAAAAATTCGGTCGATATCCGAGATCCATATACCGAGAAGATATTCTTCAACAACCTAGTCAGATCCCACTTCAGTAATTATTCCTTTTTCTACACAGAAATTTTTGCATTTTTCTTCCGGCAACATTGGCGACTGATATCTGGACATCCACACACTAGTAAGATTCACTAACCTCGTTATATTCATTTAATTGTGTCTAGTGTTGGGGTTCTTTAAGTTAAATATTATGTTTAGGCGTCGTAGTATTATTGCTCCGATTTGATTGATTTCTTAGTCACTACATGGACTTGATTCATTGAACTGATGTTTCTGGTTGTGGTTTTGGCTGGGATTTTTACATCTAGTGGTTTGGTTAAAGACAAGGTAAAAAGTAAAACTAATTAGTAACGATTTTTTAAATAAAAAATCGTATTATATCTAGGGATTTGACATCATGGATGGTAAAAAATATAAACTTCCAACTGTTTCATTCATCATTTTTAAATCTCCGAAGTTTATAGGGTCCCTTATGCATTTATCAAGTATTTGATTGTAATGAACTAAAATTTTATTATTATTTATTTATTTTTGCACTTATGTTGATATGTACATGTGTTTACAGGGTTGATGATGAAAGCGGATAGCTCTGGAGTTAGAAGAGGAAAAGAAAGCTCAAGCTGAAAGAGATAAGATGCTTTAAATGCAAGTGTTGCATTCTTCATTCCAATTGTTAGTATGAAACACGGAGTAGATTAGATGAATGCAAATTTATATATTGTAAGAAACAGAATTATATGACATTAAATTTTATGCAATGGATTGTATTTTTTGTATATGCTATTTTATTTCTATTATGAAACATTAAATACAAATTTAATTTGAAAATTAGTAAATCTATAAATAATGTTTTTTTTAAACATTTAAATTTATGATACGCAAAAATGTGTGTCATCTTCGTTAATGACATGGCCTTTCTTGACAGTGGCTTTCTTGATACGCATTGCGTGTCATTAACACGCGCGTCGTAAGGTTACGACACGCGAATGCGTGTCGTCTTCCTTTATGACAGGGCCTTCCTTGATACACATTGCGTTTCGTAAACGCGCGTCGTAATTGCGCGTCATAAACGAGCATCGTAAATGCGCGTCGTCTCTCTTTATGACAGGGCCTTCCTTGACGCGCATTTGCACGACGTCTGAGCCTTTTACGACGCGCAATGAGTGTCATAAAAGGCTGTTTTTCTAGTAGTGGATTGTACCTTTTGAGATCCTTGGTGACAAAAAAGTTGATGTCTCTACCCATGTCGAGACCAGCATCCGCATGTAGATCAGAAATGCATAGAGATCATAATCGAGCAAATGTGAGCTCGGTTGGGTTCTCTCTCGGGTGCTCTTTGGGAATGTACTGGAGGAAATCATCCCAAAGAATTTGGCCGTAGTTGACATCGTGGCCTATGAAGATGCTCCATACCAATTCTAACAGCTTTAAGCTCATGTTGTCGATGCCTCCGGTCCTGCCAGATAGACAGCGGATGACAAAGTGGCATACGAACTGCCAAACCGCAGGCAGTTGGTTCTTCTTGAATTCACCAATCCCTTGGATCGATTTCTGGTAAACCATTTGGTAGAGTGCGGTGGTGATGTCAGATAATGAAGGTGTGAAGAACTTGATGGAGGGATGAATCAGAAGGTTTATGGCAGTGAAGAACTTCTCTTTGGTCAAGATGACCAAGGAATCATTGATGAGGTTGAGATGCACTTCTTGAGGGTTTTCCAGTGGTCTGTATGCAGAAAGAGCACACTTGAAGAGTGTAGAAACGGGAAAAACATCAGTGAATGCGTCGAATGGGCCAAATAAGATGTGGTTCTTGAGATGATTGATCATCAGTTTTGTTGGAGCATTATACGATTGATGATCTTTAAACACTGCACAGAATTTGCTTGAAGCGATTGATGGTGTTGTGGAACCAGTCTGAGTCATGGAACCTGAAGCCTTGGATTGCTTTTTGGATGCACCTGATTTCGCCATTGAGAGATGTGAGATTTTATTTCTTGAGAGCTTTTGGGAGTTTTGAGAAAATAATCGATTAACAGAAAGCATAAACGATTTTTGGAGAAGAAGGTAGGTTTATAAAGGGGGTAAAAGGATCTTAACCTAGGTAAAAGATAGAAAGGTGTAAGAAGTTGAATGGGGTTTTTGGAGGGAATAAATGATTCTGGGATTGAATCTCAGCCACACGAATATGAAATGGTTATTGGGGAGATTTTGAGAAATCTTAAAAGGGGTTTGCATTTAATGGTGGATTAGATGCATGGTAATATGTCAGGTAATCGTGGAGTGATGAGAGAGAAAGTTGTGGCTGATGGGACGTGGTTGGGAGAGGAAAAGACAAGTTGAGGATGGACTAATTTGGAAATCGTTCTTTTTGTCATCATCCCTAAAATAGGTATGATCCTGGTTTATTCAGAAAGAGAATGTGACAGTTTCTAAAGGGAATGTTTGTATTGTATTTAACGAAGGATCATTAAATAGCACACAAGGATTCGAGAGTTAATGAACTGTTGGAATTTATTTAAGGTGATTGCGGATGAAAACATCATTGCGGTTGAGAAACTTCATCGCGGATGAGCAAAGGAAAGATTCCAGAGAGAATCTATGATAAAACACTTGTACAAAGAGTTAGAAATAAAAGAACATTAAAACCCATGAGAGATACATATGATATATGGTTGCGGTACCTAGATTGCGGTATCAAAACCATCTATCATATGTAATTCTCAGTTAGAACCGCAATGGAGACCAATGATGGTATGCGGTAGCTAACACTTCATAAAGAATTATCGGTCCGGATTCATCACTCTCAACATTTGTAAGAATGCATTGAGTTTTTTAGAGTCAAGAGCTTTTGTGAAAACATCCGCAATCTCTTCATGAGTAGGAACAAAGATGAGTTCAATATTACCTTTTAGAATATGATCTTTGATGAAATGATATCGTAACTCAATATGTTTTGTCTTGGAGTGCTGGATAGGATTGTGAGAGATTGCTATAGCACTTTCAGCGTCACTGTAAATTGGTATCCATAGCGTTTTGTACCCGTAGTCTAGCAATTGTGTCTTCATCCAAAGAACTTGGGAACAACAACTGTCTGCGGCCACATATTCTTGAGGACCAGCTTACAAGTCTTCCGCCTAGGAATTGGCATCCACCTGAAGTACTTTTTCTATCAAGCTCACAACCTGCATGATCCGCATCGGTGAAGGATTGAAGACTGAAGTCGTTGCCTATGGGATACCATAAGCCTATCGATTTGCTACCTTTAAGATACCGAAGAATTTGTTTGGCTGCGGTCATGTGAGACACTTTTGGATCAGCCTGGTATCTTGCACATACACCAGTTACAAAGACAATGTCAGGTCTGCTTGTGGTGAGGTACATCAGCGAACCAATGATACCTCTATAAGTCTTCTGATCCACAGATTCACCAGAGGGATCAGCAGAGATCTTATAACCGAAGGCCATAGGGACTTTAGCAGAAGAGCAGTTGTCCATTGAAAATTTCTTCAGAAGTTCGGCGGTGTATTTCTCTTGGTGAATGAAAATTCCTTGCAGAATTTGTTTAACTTGAAGACCTAGAAAGAAATTAATCTCTCTATTCATACTCATTTTGAATTTGTTGGTCATGAGCTTTGCAAATTCATCTACCATGCCTTGATCAGTCGATCCGAAGATGATATCATCCACATAAATTTGTACCAACATAAGATGGTCACCATTTGCTTTTTTGAATAATGTGGGATCAATCACTCCTCTTTTGTACCCGGATGAGACAAGAAATTCAGACAGTGTCTCATACCAAGCTCTTGGGGCTTGTTTCAGACCGTAGACTGCTTTTTGAAGCTTATAGCAATGGTCAGGAAATTCAACATTTTCAAAGCCTGGAGGTTGCTGAAGATAAACCTCTTCTTTTAGTTCACAATTAAGGAAGGCACTCTTAACGTCCATTTGGTGTACCTTGACATTTTTGTGCGCTGCGTATGCTAGAAAGATCCGGATGGCTTCCATGCGTGCTACCAGAGCATACGTTTCATCGTAGTCAATGCCTTCTAGTTGACTGTAGCCCTTGGCAACAAGTTTTGCCTTGTTTCGGATGACTGGGCCTGATTCTTCTAACTTGTTCTTGAAAACCCATCTTGTACCAACAATAGTATGACCTTGTGGAAGAGGAACAAGTTGTCATACTTTGTTTCTTTCAAATTATTCTAATTCTTCTTGCATTGCGGCTATCCAATCTGGTTCAAGTAAGGCTTCTTTGATCGTTCGAGGTTCAACCGAAGACATAAATGCTGCATAATGGCAGTGGTCAGATAAATCTTTGGAAGATCGAGTCTGGATACCTGCGGATGGGTTGCCGATAATTTGACCTGGTGGGTGGTCTCTTGTCCATACATGAAGACGTGGCATCAGATGATCAGCAGCTGCAGCAGAAGGAATATCTTGGATGTCAGAAGAATCTGCGGTTGGGGAAGGTAGTTCCCCTTGGACTTGAGAACATCCTGCTGAATCATATTGATCTATTGAAGCAGAATTTAATTGAGGTGTTGGCAGAGATTAAGGTTCCCCCTGGATTGCGGATGGGAGTTCCTTTGGAACCTGAGAAGGTTCCCCCTGCAATGCAGATGAGAGAGTGACAATTCTAGGATCGGATCTAGTGTCAATATTCTCTATGACTTCGTCATCTGAGTCGTCCGAAGGTTTGTTTGATGGAGAAGCTTGACTTCGGGCGGGAATGTAAGCAGCATCAGGTACTGGAACCTCAACAGTTGCAAAATGATCCGGAGTAAAGCTTTCCCCCTCAACCGGAGAGGTGGAAGTATTGAGCGATACTACTTCAGATAGAGATGGTCCAGATACGTCGGCATGTTGTTGTTGAGCTGCGGGTGACACTAGGACTTCGGATAGTGTCGCCATTTCAATGGGATCAAACAGATCATCATAATTGATTTCAACTAGATTCAGAGGACCGGAAGTGGCTGGAATGTCACTTTCCATGATTGCAGTTGTTTCGGTGGATGAAGGTGCACTGCAGATGTGAGAGTCGTCAAATTTCACACCGAAGCTTTCGATGATCAACCTTGTTCTTCTGATGAGTACTTGATATGCAACCTTGTTAGTAGAATAACCAAGGAAGATACCTTCGTTTGACTTTGGTGCAAACTTGTTGATTTGGTCTCTGTTGTTGATCACGAAGCATCTACATCCAAAGATATGAAAGAAATGAACATTGGGTTTGCGATTGTTGAGACCTTCATATGGTGTTTTATTGAGATGCTTGCAAATAATACTTTGGTTTTGAACAAAGCATGTGGTTGCTACGGCTTCGACCCAGAAGTAGAGAGGAAGTTGGGCGAAGTTAAGCATGGATCTGGCTGCTTCAACGAGAGTGCGGTTCCTTCTTTCTACTACACCATTTTGTTGCGGTGTATAAGGTGCTGAAAAGTTGTGAGAGATGCCTTTGGAAACTAGGAAACTGTTCAGAAGATGATTAGTGAACTCAGTTCCATTGTCACTGCGGATGCGTCTGACTGGAAGCTTGATTTGAAGTTCGATTTCTTTGATGAAGTTAATGAAGATCTGCGGTGTCTCTGATTTGAGTCTGAGAAAGAAGACCCATGTGAAGCGTGTGTAGTCATCAACAATAACCAATATATATTTCTTGTGGTGAAGACTGGCTACAATTGAGGGACCGCAGAGATCAATGTGTAACAGCTCCAGTGGTTCAGAGATAGAAGAATCCATTATCAGAGGATGACTTGTTTT
Source organism: Lactuca sativa (assembly GCF_002870075.4). Lineage (NCBI taxonomy): Eukaryota > Viridiplantae > Streptophyta > Magnoliopsida > Asterales > Asteraceae > Lactuca > Lactuca sativa. Next base: position 93,502,270 of record NC_056629.2, read on the forward strand.
TGCTTGTTTGTCGCATTCACACGCTGGACAAAGAGTATCATTGCTGGATTTGAGAATAGGAAGACCACGTACTAGTTCTCCTATGACGAGGTTGTTGATGTAGCGAAAGTTGAGATGAGCTAGCTTGTGGTGCCATAGCCAGCAGACTCCGGATACAGCTTTGGACAGAAAACACAGCTGCGGTTTGCCAATGATGAGAGAAACATCAAGAGGGTACATCATGCCTTCGCAGCGTGATTTGATTAAGCAAGTGCTGTGGTCACTCGTCATTATGTCATAGAATTGATTGTCAAATTCAACACGATGTCCTGCTTTACATAGTTGTCCAACACTAATGAGATTGTGTTTAAGACCTTCTACATAAGCAACTCTTTGAATGGAAAAGTTTCCCGTAATGAGAACACCGTAACCTCGGATGACACCATTTACATTGTTGCCAAACGTGACATTTCCACCAGTGCATATAGGCTTCAAATCCCGAAGGTACTCTAACCACCCGGTCATGTGCAAGGAGCATGCACTGTCAATTAACCATTCTTATTCTTGTTCCTCCTTGCACAAAGCCTGAGAATTACACGGTTATTTTAGGCATCCAAACAAGTTTGGAGCCAGGGACGATTGATGTATTCTTAAATGATGCATGGTCTGAGGTTGCATGGACAGGTCTTTTGTCAACTTTTAGACCTAATCCTGGGTGTTTGTTTGGATTATTACGAGGTTTCTGAAAAGTACGAGATTTCTGACTTTTATTTGACTTATCATGAGATAAAAACTTTTGACAGCTACACTGACATTTACAATAAAAGGGTTTGTCACTGAATCTGTCATTGTGCTTGGTCAGCGGTTTATGGAGTGAATTGGACTTGAAATTGGTCCGAGGTGGGTAACTTTTGAAAGATTTGACATTTGATTTCTGAAAAGTTTTTTTTGAAAGAGGTTTCGCACGTGGAAATCTTTGAGTTTCTCTAGGTGGATTTGGTAGAATTCCTTTCCACTTGTTTTGATGTGATTTTAAAAGTGTTGGAGTGGGAAAATTCCATGCCACTTTGGGTCATTTTGGGAATAGACCTGAAAAACATAGTTTCTTACAAGTTTGACACCTTTTTGGGTTGTGTCAGAAGTAGCAGGATTCACTTTTAAAACCGAACTTTCCTTTTTGTTTGTTTTCATGAAAGAAGAATTTTTTGAAATGTAATTTGTGAAAACAAATTTTTCTGGACTCGTGGATTTTGGAATTCTCACATGTTTCTTATTTTTTGAAAAACTTTGTCTTTTTTTGTTTCGAGATCTAATTTCTTCTTTGAAAGCTCTATTTGCCAAAAAATTTGGTGAACCACAGTGATTGTTATTCAACTGCGGTTTTCTAAGATTTTTTGAACAATTTTGAAAACGCGAACTAGAATCATTAGAACTTGAGGATTCTGGGATTTGAGAGCATTGACCTACTTCAAAATTTTCTATAGGTAATTCGTGAAAAATCGGTTGAAGAGTTGTAGTTCCTTGAACTGAAGAGTTGCAGTCATTGTTGTTCAACTGCGGTGAAGATGATTTGACTACCGCAGAGTAAGTTCTTGACGAGACTCGGTGGGACATTTCTGGGACAATTGACTATAGTGTGGAATACTATGGTCTGAGGACAAAGATAGAAAGTCTTTTGATACTTTGAGGTTTTCAACAACAATTTCTTCATCAACTTCGGATGAAGTTTGAGAATTTAAATGAGTGGTCCCACCGATGGGAGTTTGATCACATGTGTGACTAGCATCCTTGCGCACAATTTCCTCAATGACACAGTTATTGCTTAAATTGTGCAATCTACCGAAGTGAGTTTTGATATCTTCGGGAAAAGTCTTGTCATTGACAGGGAAATGAAATTCTCTATCAGGAGGGACATACGCTCTGTCTTTGTTGAACCGGGGTGAAGAATCCATTGCGGTAGGATACCCATTTAACCAACCCCAATTATATGTATTGTCCACGGTTCCATTATTTACCAAATTTTCAATAGCCTCACTTTGATTAAACAATTTTTCAATTAAGATATTCAATCGTACAATTTCTCTCTGAGCTAAATCTCTTTGATTCAAGGCTATCTCTAACTGGGTTTCATTTAACATTCTAGCATCTTTCTCTAACTCTAGATCCTTCTCTAACATTGCCATCTTAAGTCTCTTGTTATCCAGTCTTCCTCTCACATGGAACATCTCTTGGGACGCAATATTCTTCTCATCTAGGGCTTTGTTATAGTCTATAAGGACAGCAGCACAAGTGTCATTAAGATCATCTATGTAGGGTTGACAGTCATGCCTGCTATAATTTAAAGTTTGGATCATGAGTTTTACCTGTTCAACAATGCTTAGAGTCCCATGTAGCAGTAGTTTTTGTTAAACATTGCTGACCCATCATCATCCGCAGTGGCCAGCATGCAGATTTTCCCTTTTCCCTTAACACTGTTGATGGTCTCTTCTTCATCCCCTGATGACCAAACTTGATGATCTCTTTTAACTTGAGCCACATATGCCCTTGCCTTTTCTTTTTCTTCTAACTCTTGAGCCATTCTAAGATAGAATGCTCTGTCCTTGACTATGTTGGCCTTACAGTCTTTTGCGAAGTGATTTTCTTTGTTGCATTTGTGACAAATCACAACATCAGTCTTGTCTTCTGATTGAGTACCAGAGTCATTGTTCTGAGGAGACTACGGTATCTCCTTGGGTTGATTGTTCTGAGAGCCTTTAGGATACCGAGAGTGGTTGTTATGAGAACCAAAGTTACGGTTGAATGGAGGTTTGTTGAATTGTTGATTCTTGCGGAAAGAAGAAGGTGGTATGCGGTTGAATTGTTGGCTAACTAGAGCAATAGCCTTCTGAAATTCTTCTTCATCATCATACTCAGAATCTGCTTCGTATGACTGTGGTGGGGTATCATACGATGAAGAGTAAGGTGACTGCGGTGGAGCTTGTGCTATGAGGGCAAGTGGTCCTACGAAGTCAGCACAGTCTTTGATTTGAGCACAGTGGATTCTTGTGCTTGAAGTTCACCATAGAGTTTGTAGAGTGATAAAGAGTGAATCTTCCTGTCACCTTGGACTATCATTTTCGCCGTAGTCCAATGTCGTCCTAAGCCATTAAGGAACTGGAGATTGGTTTCATGATTGATGTGGATGGTACCAGCGTTTGATAACTTTGTCACTATCATGTTGAATCTCTTGAAGGAGTCTTCCAAACTTTCACCAGCATGAGCTTTGAAGTTGTTGAAGTCGTTGAGTGCGGTAGTGAGCTTTTTATCTTGTGCTTGTTCTGAGCCTTCGTACAGGTTTTTGAGTGCATCCCAGATCTCTTTTGCTGACTTGCAGTTTATGATAATATCAAAGTTGTCAGGAGCGACACCACAAGAAATTTCATAAAAAGAAATAGCATCATTTTCCATTTTATCAAGATCATCCTTGGTAGGACGGATCATGGTTGGTTGACCTCCACCTAGCCTGGTTGCTGCGCCGTCAGTTTGAACTGGTGTATGGACTGGAACATGTGGTCCTTCTTCCACGAATCGCCATACATTTGTACCCAGTCTTCTTAAGTACCTCTCCATTCTTTGTGACCAATGATGATATTCATTTTCTACCAGTATTGGAGCTCGGTTAGAACCACCAACACTACTGGAGACGTTCAAGGATAACGATTCTGCCATTTTTTTTTGAGAAATGAGCTTTAGTGGTATAGAAGGCTTAGTGAGAAAATCAGAGTTTCGATATTCAAAAAGCAACCACTTTGGCTCTGATACCAATTGTTGAGAGAAAAACTTGGAGACACACTTGAACAAATGTTAGTACAAGTATATAGCGGAATAGAGTTAATCTCAAAGGATCAAAAGCTCAACAATAATATAGTTAGATAGTTAGATAGTTAGATATTTAGTTGCGGAAAGTAAAGAAATGTAAATGACAACAGTTGTTATATCAAGAATACACTTAAACTGATTCATAACAAGGAATGCATTCACTCCAAGTTAGTAAGTGAGATCAAGTTTAGTGATTAAGTCTAGAAGACTTGCTCCGAAGAGAGGTTATGTTCCAATAGCAGTTTGAGTGTGAAGAGTAATAAGATAGAGAAATGAAGAAGATAACTTAGAAAAATATATTCATAAGTTAACAGTAAGAATTCGTAGAAAGGAGTTATATTAAGAAGTGTTTTTGATACAAGAGAATGAGTCTCTATTTATAGAGATTTAGAAATAAACTACTCTATAAGCAGCCGTGCAAGGCATACTGGACAATAGAATACATTACATAAGATAAGTAAATGAAATAACTAAGACTGCGGATGCTGAAGACTTGATGACTCCAGATGCTGAGATGATTGCGGGAGCTGAACCGTTGCGGTAGAAAAGAGACGGTTGAAGTAGTTGAGTTCAAGAGGGTCACTTTTATGATTCAACATCATCATCGTCGCCATTCTCTACCTTATCATTTGTTTCACCCACATCCTGATACCCTGGTGCAACTTCCTTAACCAGTCTTGCACCATCAAGTACTTCTTCCTCAACATTACCAACAAACTCGTCTTTGTGTTCATTCAACCATTCCTGTATGTTACTATCCCCAAAATGGTCTACATACATAGGGAGTATAACACCACATTCATATGCAATTTCAATGAAGTCGTAATAATCGGGGTCATTGCAAATTAGAGTCAAACCTTTTGGAAAATCAATATCAGGTTGGCAGTAATAGAGCTTCTCACACTTTTCCCCAGTGAACCTTTCGATGAACGCAACACACCCATCCTTGTCCATTCCTGCGAAATCGATGTCTGAAAACCTCTGAGTAATTCCACCGGTGTAGCGTATGGGGTTTCTGGCGAACATTCCTTGGAAGTAGACATCTACTTGTAAGAATACGGGTTTCATGCTCGAGGATTCAGAAGCAGCTCACAAAAAAGGGTATATCGATGAAGTGTTGAACAGTGGATGTAAAAGGGCTCTTTTATAAAGCATATACCGACATTACGAAGGAGGAGACTAATTAATGACATGACATTAGACAAAAGTCACAGTCAGCATCCGATGTGGTGATAGTAGAAGGATGTGGACTTAAAATGACCGGCTAACCCCTTCAAAATTGAAATAAGGACTTAATCGGCCCGACAAAGAGTAATTCGTTCCGTTATTAAGCCACAAAATAAGTTAAGTGGCTAAATGGGTCAACCCTAGAAACATTATAGGGCCTATACATCATTTTCCCTAAACTAATTGGTTCCTTTTACTGATTTAATTCTTAGAGGGGTTTTTTTCTTTCAATTGTCCCATGATGGAAACACAAAAATAGAATTGTACATTTTTTTGAACTTTTTTGTACTTAATCAGTACACAAAAAACATCACGAAAAGTGAAGTGATATTTTCTACAATATTTTTTCTAGAAAGTGTTTTGTATGATAGAATTCGGGAAGGAATGAGATGGTTCATTAGCACAATGGAATGAAAAGGGTCTTGTTTCAATAACCAAATGGAACAGAATGAACCAAGTCGTTCCTTTTTACTAATTTCACTTTGAGAGGGGTGTTTAGTAATTACTTGATGGTCGAATTCTTCATGTCGCAGAAAAATGAATCTTCAAACTGATGGCAGAAACTGAATGGCTGCTACGTTACAGATGCAAGAAAGTGAAAGGAGAAGAATGTTAAAATATAGGAATGCATGAGGCATATAAGAAATGAAGTAAATGGGTTGACGTTTCAGATTTTATGATAAGATTAGCTAAGCTGATTTATTGCCTAATGTTGCTCAGATTCAAATATTCACATTAATTATTATTTGTAATTTACTAATTTAGGTTGAAATATTAACGATTTAAACTTTGAAATCCTTGATTGTATGGAATATATAAAGAATTTAAATTTTTAAAAATTCAACATTATATTAGTGTGATTGCTAAAAATTAGGAACAAATACATAGGAATTACTAGACATAGTATATGGGATAAGGTCATTTATGGAAAATCACTTAGACATTTTAGGTGGGAAAATAAGCTTGTGGGAGGTTGAGCAATTGCCACGTGGCAATTTTGCACTATTTTATTAGGATAGGATATATATATATATATATATATATATATATATATATATATATATATACATATATATATACACACACACACACACACACTACGAAACTTAGCATGACCCATGGATGGTAATCTAGGTAAGGAAATAAAAGTACATTGCTATTATCGATAAGGATATGTATTACACATTACTATTGTTGGTAAAGAAACAGAGGTATTATGTCTATAATTAATATATCTATCATGTTGCAAGAACTCTATTTATGTTTCAGAAAAGTGTTTGAAAACTGGAACTTGAACACAGATGAGTTTAATGCAAAGGAATCACACTCCTTTTATTGAGTATCCTGAAAAAAATGAAAAAATAATAATATAAAATTAAGATCAAAATTGTTTCAAACAAATAATAATATGCACATGTTCAAAGAGTTCCATAAGCCGGTCATATGATGTTTTAATGACATTTCTTTTGCAATTTTAATGATAGTATGCACATGTTTAAATGACACCTCTTTTGCAATTTTAATGATACATATGGACATAATTTCTATATTAAGATGTTAATGCATGGGTAAATACAAGATAACAACAAATTTTTATTTATTTATGTATTATAGAATATCATTTTCCATTTCAGGGTATATGATGTTTATAATTTATATGAGAAAATGATGAAATAGTGGAAATGGAAGATAAGGTAATTAAGGATGAATATGCATGAACTTAGGATTTATTGGAAATAATACTTTCTGCATCAAGTATAAAAGAAACATATGAATATGTAATATCATGTTTTATTACAAAAGAAGTCCAAATGTCTTTATCATTCCTTGTTTGATGGAGTTCATTGGAGAATTTTAAGAAGATTTGGTGTTCATAATAAACAAAGGGTAATTTACCTTGTAAATTTAATAAAATTTTGAAATCATATACCAATCTAACAAATAAACTACAAAATACAAAATAAAGTTGAAGAAGTAGAAGAATGAAAATGCTACCTTTGTACTGAATGAATTGATGTTGAAATAGAGGAATGCATTTGGGATCTATATCCATCTCCAAAACTACTGCCAAATTGCATATATCCCTTTTAATGTTCCCTTATTTTTCTTTGTTATCCAGTGAGCAAAACACACATAAAATATATACATTATTGCATTCAGATGACGTCAGAAAATAATGTCAATTGAAACTATCAAGTTTTCCTCATCTTTGCTTTATGCAACCTAAAGAAAGACAAAGAAAACACACAAACATACACCTACAAGCAGGTTCAATGTTTTTTCTTTTACGAAGAAACTAAAAGAACACAAACCCATTGTCCCAAAACACAAATGGAGATAAAAACCTCATATATAGACGTGAAAACAGAGGAAGAAAATCTCAAACAATATATGAATGGAACATTAAATAAGATGTACATGGACAAAATTGGTTCTCAGTCGTTTCCAGAACCAAATTAGATGAACCTACCCAACATTTATCATGTAAACCTGTCCAATTAAATTATGAACAAACTTCGATAAATGATCTCTTCCGAATTTCTGATTTATATTTTTAGCTCAAGTAAACAAAGAATTAAAGAATAAGGAACTGATGTGTGTAACACATGTTGTTGGTTTAAAAGAGTTGAATGTAAGAATGGTTGGGTATTTATACTTGATAGAAAATGAGCGAAGTTCTGAATAATTTTACGTTTTACAACAAATTTTTAAAAATAACCCTAAAAAACCTAAAATAATCACATACCTCGTAGTTGGTTGAGTTTGTCTAAGAACTATATTTACATGTTATCACACAATTCTTTAAGGGGAAGATGTGAATAAGGCCACCCACTCATATATAGTATACATTAAACAAAAGAAATGAATCAAAATCAATCCATTTAATGAAAAAACAAAAGCTCAACGTTGAGTGTCACACCCCAAAACCGAGAATGATGGAAACGTTCTGGGGCGGAGGACGTCATGTAATGTATCACAACAAATGTAAAGTAGTAAACAAGCAACAACATCGTCCATTTCATTAATAGTAAAAGTTTAATACATGTGTGTTCTTTCATAGGAATAAGACATTACAACAAGTAATCAAAATAAAAGACGAGTCTTGACTGCTCTGTCTTTGCAAAACCTGGTCATCGTACCTGTCTACTGGTGACCTAAGAATACAAGTTATTTTGAAAGTGTAGGTCAGCATTTAAGCTGGTGAGTTCATAAGTATTTAATGTCATCGTTTGTATAAGTATGAAGAAAACATTTGGAATTATTCAATGTAATTGTTTGTATAAGTATGAAGAAAACATTTGGAATTATTCAATGTAACTGTTTGTATAAGTATGAAGAAAACATTTGGAATTATTCAATGTAACTGTTAGTATAAGTTTGAAGAAAACGTTTGGAATTAATCAATGTAAGTGTTCGTATAAGTTTGAAGAAAACGTTTGGAATTAATCAATGTAATTGTTCGTATAAGTTTGAAGAAAACGTTTGGAATTAATCAATGTAATTGTTCGTATAAGTTTGTAGAAAACGTTTGGAATTAGTCAATGTAATTGTTCGTATAAGTATGAAGACAGTATTTGAAATTGTTCTACATTTGTATAAAACTGAATAAAATGGTTTGTACATGTTTGAAAGTTTCTAGAAAATCCCATATTTTCAACTAGTATAAAAGTAGTCTTCTACCAAGACTCGACTGTTTTGTATGTTTACCTTTAGAAATCCAGTATCTTTTCATAAGTGTGTATGTAGTTTAAAAACTCCAAAACTATAACAAAATCATGTTTTTCATGCCTAAATAATAGATTTGTGTAAATATAAAATCACTAAGGCATTTGATAACCCCGTAAACCAATGTGTTTCTAATACTCCATGTGAGTTTTATAACCATACTAATGACCCAGACTGCCTGTAACAACGTTCTTCAGGCATTGATATGTTATGACGTTTGTCACCCCAGGCTTGCCGGCCTAGCTGTAGCTAACAGCTCAGGTGCGGGATTGTCAATCCCGTATAGATCTATACACAAATATCATGCTCCCCCTACAAGGGATTATGGTATATAATACAGGATTTAATAATGCATACTCGAAAGTACGTGAACTGTCTCACAAAACTTAGCATAAAACAGATTTACGTATAAAAATGTTCAATTGTTCTTGTATGTGAAAGTATCTCTTTGATATAGTTTTTCTAGTATGTAAATGTTCATGGTTTTCTCGTAAACTATACCTATTATAGCTATTCAAAGTGTGTGTTTCGTTCGTATTGTAAATCCTTGTGTAATGCTCACTTGTTATGTAAAGTATAACATCTAAAGTGACATAAATGATCACATATACTTAAAGTATAAATAAAGTGTTTGGTTCGTATATACATATATAAACATGTTTTATTTCCAAAAGACAAGATGTTATCGAGAATATATATTGCATACGAAAGTTCCTATGTAGTAGTTATGAATCACATATGATTCACTTGATAAAAAGAGTATATGGTGAAACTTTATGTTACACACGATAATAACCGCGTGTTTACTTGCATTCCCCCCCCCCCCCCCCCCCTTTAAAAGTGTATACAACGATTTAAAAGTAGTTTGTTTGATAAGACAGTGTAAAGTAAAAGAAATCCCTTGTTTGAAAACACAGTTATAAATCACATGTGATTGATTATATAACAAAGAGTATAACAACAGGTTTATGTTTTTCACACGATGACAATCATGTGTTTACTTGTATCCCCCCCCCCTTAAAGTGTATAAAATGCATTTACAAAACATTTGAAAGTGTTGTTTATAGGGGTATGAACTCACTTGATTGAAGTGGTCGATTTGAAGTAGTCGAGAGAAGAATCGAGCAGAACTTCGACAGGAAGAGTTGAAAACGCTGGAAAAATCTCGGGATTCTCGGGAATCTCGGGAACACAAAACCTTCCTTTAGTACTTGAAGGTGAAAAACTGGGGCTTTGGGAGGGTCTCGGGGGCTTAAATGCAGAGTTTCGGCCCGAGAAAGAAGGAACTGAGCAATGGAACTCGGAGCCCTTGAAACCTATTTATAGGGATATTTCTGGTGTGCCACGTCGTGGCTAAGGTTGGCCACGTCGTGGGGAGCAAGTCTTATCCTCTTCCATTTATTGGACGCCCTCAGTCACTTGCCGGGTCGCGGCAAAGTTGTGCCACGTCGTGGCAAGCCTGACAGCCTTGAATTTCGGGCCTCGAACTTGTAAAATCCATAACTTTCCCGTACGAGCTCCGTTTTCAACATTCTTTATATGCACGCGTAGCTAAAAATATGATCTACAACTCTCGTTTAGACTTCATCGGCAAATTTTGACTTTATTTTTAATTATTTATTTTTAACGGGCCGGGACACGAAAAGTCCGTTAAAATTCCATAACTTCTTCATCCGATGTCCGTTTTCATCAGACTTTTCGCCGTTGTGCTACTATTTTTGAGACCTTCGATTCTCATTTAGGTTGTTTCGGTCAAAAGTCTCTCTAGCTCTATTTCGAGTTTTTAGCTGTCTACTGCTATATCCGGATCTTGGAAAAATCATAACTTCCTCATACGAAGTCAGATTTGGACGTTCTTTTTATGTACGCTCATGGTTTAATGTTATCTACAACCTTCATTTAGATACTTAAGGCTAAAAACTATTCTATTGAAACTTCGCGTTTTTCGTTTAATCGGTGTTGCCGGTTTTGTCCGGAATTTAGAATGGTTATAACTTCCTCGTTATAACTCGGATTTTTGTGTTCTTTATATGTATGAAAACCTTGATACGATTCCTACAACTTTATTTAACCTAAATAAGATTTTAGGAAAGTTATATTTTGACCTAAATTTGACTGGTGTTACATTACATTGTCTCGAAATATCGGGTTGTCACGTCATCCCCCCGTTAGAGGGAATTTCGTCCCGAAATTAGAGTTTAAGCAAGACTTAGTAATTATGTTATGGATAGAAGTTTTATTTGCTTCTCGTGTTCTTAAGTGAACTCAGGTTCTCACTTGGCATTCCAGCGAACCTTTCACTATTGGGATACGACTTTGCTTCTTTCGTTTGACTTCACTGGTATGATAACCCTTCTTGGTAGAATGTATGTTGAATGTTTGGTGGTTTGTGAGATTATGCCCTACAAGTATTGTCTCCAGATCTTCAGAGCAATTACCGCTGCTCATGACTCAAGATCACGTGTTGAATAGTTAACTTCTTGTGTCTTAAGCTGTGTTGAGGTATCGGCAGTGACCTTTCCTCTTGCTTAAGAATACAACCAAGCCCTTGGATGGATGCATTGCATTACACCACGAAATATTCTATCCCTTTTGGGAGGGATAATATTGGTGCATGCATCAGGCTTACTTTAGCGTTTGGAACGCTCTTTCTTGTTTACAGACAAGTCCGGTGCTTCTCCAAGTGAGAAACTTGGCCTAAAGAATCCCCTTCTGAGGAGTTTGTTAAGCTCGCTAGGAAGTTCTTGCATCTCAGTTGGAGCTAGATGATAAGGTGATTTGGCTACTGGGGTAGCCCCTGGAACTAAGTCGATTCTGAATTTGACTTGACGTTGTGGTGGTAATCCCGGTAGTTCTTCTGGAAAAGGTGTTGGGAAAGTCGTGTACTTTTGGGATGTTCTGAATGTCCTTCGCTTCTTGGCTCGTATCGACGATGTGTGCAAGGAATGTGTGATATTCCCTTCATAAGCGCTTTTGAGCTTAAATACACAAAATGATGTGAAGGTTCGTACTTGATTTGTCTCCGTAAATAACAAGAGGTTCTTTGATAGGGTGGTTAAGATGAACTGCTTTATCAAAGCACCTAATGTCGGCTCGATGTAGACTTAACCAAGCCCTACTGATTATGATGTCAAAACCTTGGGGTGGATTCGATGTCGTGAAGATCTAAAGAAAGTATGACTACTTATGAATTAGGGAAAAGGATAGGTATTTCTAAGTTTATTCTCACGGAAGCACGATTAATCGCAGTCTTGGGCAGTCTCCTTCCTAAAGTTCATAATAGAACCCATACCAGGTTCCTCAATCACAGTCTCGGGTATACGAGTCGTATATAATTAAGATTGAAAAGGTGGGTCTTTGGATTGAATTTGACGTACTGCACGAGTGGTACTTCGGGGAGGTTTGCTGAGGTTTCTATGGAAAGGGTAAGATACATGAGGTACTCTACACATGAGTACTTCGGAGTTCTAAAGTGATAGTTTCGTTAGAAAGATGATTTCGGAGAAAGAGATTTACGCACGAAACTGGTATTGTGAGGATCAAATAGACTCTAATCGTATGATGAAATCGGAATCACATGGAAATAAAGGCACTAGATTTGATCATAAAGGCATTACAGACAAAACACAACAGTGCAACTTTTTAACAGAGTTACAGTACTTTAGAGTAACTACAGGAATACTGCTGCGAACAAAGTATACTATAAAAGGTAAGTATACACAGCACGAGGGTCCCTTAACTGGCGGGATCTCGCAAGAGATAAGACTCGAGTTGCACTAGTTCTAAACATGTTTTAAAAACATACATAATACTGACGATTGGAAGTGAACCTATACTATAGTAGGGTCCTTCGTTGTCTCTTTCCATTATGAGGTCAAACTCCTCCGGATTCACCATCATTCTCCTCTGTTGGACAGTCCCTCTTGAAGTGTCCCATTACGCCACATAGATGGCATATTCGAGAGATTTCAACATTGGTGGTTGAAGTAATTTGTTGGATCCGAGTCCTGCAGCAATTCGTAGTATGTCCGTTCTTGTTGCATTGAAAGTAGTGTAACAGACGACAAATACCCAGATGATGGAAGCTGCACTTATTGCATTTCGGTAGGTTTCCGGCATACTGCCTAGCTGGTGTAGGGACAATTAGGATACCAGAAGGGATGGTAGTAGGAGGTACATGTGTTGTGGCTGCGAAGGTTACCGCAGGTTGTTGTCTTTTGCTCGCCCCTTGGGGTGATTTGCCTTTAGCCTTAGCCCAGAACTTTCGTTTGTTATTCTTGGGCTTGAGATTTGGGGTGTCGTGGTAGTTTGTTGCTCGTTGAGGTATTTGATTGTTACTTGGATTGGAATTATTGTTAACAATCCTGCTAACATTCGCGTTGTTAGCGTTAAGGTGGGTCAGAACAGCTGACACGGCAGCCGAGACTGCAGCTTGAAAGGTAGCTGCATAATCTGAAGAGTTGGTGTTTGGTTGATGGGTTGATCGTTTTTCTTCAGTGACATGATTCTGTTACATGGAAAGAGAATGAATTTGTGAGCGAGTATGGTTGAACCTTGATGTAGTTCGATCGTTCATGTAAAGAGTAGAAGTATGTTCTTGAAGGTTTGACCTACATCCTTATGATGCAGTCCCTGTATGGAGTAGAAGTAAATTAATAGAATGGTCTCAAAATGCTTATCGTCCAAACCAGGGTATTATTGGTTGGTGGATAACATGATCCAACCTTTGAAACACACTTGGAACTGATTCCGGAGTTAAATTACCATAGTCCAATAACTTGACTAGATGAGGTTTCAGATAGACTCCAATGAAAGCATGATGAAAGCATTTGAACAAAGATTGACACGTAAGTTAGTCGACTGTCGATATCATTGATGTTTAAGATTTAATAAGTTTGGGAAAATTGACCTTGTTGTAGGTCTTACATCATATTCGGAGTAGAAAAGTCTTCGACAGCATAAAGAGTTAAATAAAATTACTTACAGTACAAGGTAATTACATAGGAAGTACTACACAGAACGTTGACAGGAACACGGTTCTTTAAAAAAAAAAAAAAGTAAGTAAGGTATCTCCTACTGGCGAGGTCAGCCCTATGGTGAACCCTTAGTTCGGTTTAGTTGACGTTCCATATCAAGTAGGTATCTCTCGTACACCCTCTGGGGTACTTGGAGCTCTTATGACTTTGGTTCGGGTTTCATCTAGTGCTTGCAGCAGGGTCTCATGGTTTCTCTCATATCTCTCACTTGTGATCAAGGCGATTGGTGTGAGTGGTATGCATTCTTGCATTGGTATTAACCTCTTCGATACGTTGGAGAGCCGTCCTGCCCTGAATTTCGTTTCGGGCAACTCTACGGATCAGGATCGGTAGAACTCTGTCTGCTGAGCTCCCTTCGTTTACGTTGTAGAAGCTTCGGTCTCAATTAAACAGCATAGGTTAATCTTGCTCTTCGCTCCATGTTTCCACGCATTCTACCCAAGGAGGCGTCAGGCCATGAAAAGCCGGACGAGGGTTAGGATTTGGAGATGGAGCTACCGGGGGTAGGTTCTCAACCTCGGGTTTGGAGTTATCATCATCCGCAAGGTCTTCAGCGTGGTGATCATTCAAAGGGATTGGATGACCATTCTCTGGTCCTTCTCCAACGCATCCAGCAATGACTTCGTTCGGAAAGTACGGGTTGCCATGGGGATGGAGTCCAGCCATGTTATCTACGCAAGATTTGGGGTAAGGAAATAATTATTAGACGAACTATCTAGATAATTATTACAAAATATTCATTAGTTACATTGCTATTTGTAAAGTGCATACCAGTCATATGTAATCAACACAGGATAGGCTTTCGAATTAGTGACCTTAACTCCAAATTCACAAGGAACAGCGGTAAAGCAAAATTTTCACCGATTCTAAGTCTATAACATCCTATTTACATATAGCCTTAGTGTATCCACTTAGCAACTATCAACTTAGAAATGAAGATACTTTTTAGTTCTCAAGTAAGTAATTATGGTAACCCAAAATACCCCTATGGTATTTTAGACTTAGGTTATGTTATAATGTTCTCATTGTGGTAATGTTGGTAAGTTTTTAGACTTGTTGCCATATCACAAGCATTCTTGGGCATATGCTAATAACTCCTCGGTCCAGCATAGTTGATCAGGCTATGACACTCCCACGACTGACTATACATCCCCAAGCTTACTTGTGATATTCAACAATCGTAATACTTTTGTTCTTGTCGTTGTGACACCGATTTTTGTATGAATGCAGGCATGTATACTAACTTAAATATTTTATTATTTAAAAGTATAAACTCTAAATCAGAGTATCTTTAATCCCTTTGTATTTATCGTTAGTATATCTTTTATGGGTTGATATACTCAATTCACTATAAACAATGCTCTGATACCAATCTGTCACACCCCAAAACCGAGAATGGCGGAAACGTTCTGGGTCGGAGGATGTCATGTAATGTATCACAACAAATGTAAAGTAGTAAACAAGCAATAACATCGTCCATTTCATTAATAGTAAAAGTTTAATACATGTCTGTTCTTTCATAGTAATAAGACATTAGAACAAGTAATCAAAACAAAAGACGCGTCTTGACTCCTCTGTCTTCGCAAAACCTGGTCATCGTACCTGTCTACTGGTGACCTGAGAATACAAGTTATTTTGAAAGTGTAGGTCAGCATTTAAGCTGGTGAGTTCATAAGTATTTAATGTCATCGTTTGTATAAGTATGAAAAAAAAAACATTTGAAATTATTCAATGTAATTGTTTGTATAAGTATGAAGAAAACATTTGGAATTATTCAATGTAACTGTTTGTATAAGTATGAAGAAAACATTTGGAATTATTCAATGTAACTATTTGTATATGTTTGAATAAAACGTTTGGAATTAATCAATGTAATTGTTCGTATAAGTTTGAAGAAAACGTTTGGAATTAATCAATGTAATTGTTCGTATAAGTTTGAAGAAAACGTTTGGAATTAATCAATGTAATTGTTCGTATAAGTTTGTAGAAAACGTTTGGAATTAATCAATGTAATTGTTCGTATAAGTATGAAGAAAGTGTTTGAAATTGTTCTACATTTGTATAAAACTGAATAAAATTGTTTGTACATGTTTGAAAGTTTCTAGAAAATCCCATATTTTCTACTAGTATAAAAGTAGTCTTCTACCAAAACTCGACTGTTTTGTAAGTTTATCTTTAGAAATCCAGTATCTTTTCATAAGTGTGTGTGTAGTTTAAAAACTCCAAAACTATAACAAAATCATTTTTTTCATGCCTAAATAATAGATTTGTGTAAATATAAAATCACTAAGGCATTTGATAACCCCGTAAACCAATGTGTTTCTAATACTCCATGTGAGTTTTATAACCATACTAATGACCCAGACTGCCTGTAACAACGTTCTTCAGGCATTGAAATGTTATGACGTTTGTCACCCCAGGCTTGCCGGCCTAGCTATAGCTAACAGCTCAGGTGCGGGATTGTCAATCCCGTATAGATCTATACACAAATATCATGCTCCCCCTACAAGGGATTATGGAGACTTAATAATGCATACTCGAAAGTATGTGAACCGTCTCACAAAACTTAGTATAAAACAGATTTACGTATAAAAATGTTCAATTGTTCTTGTATGTGAAAGTATCTCTTTGATATAGTTTTTCTAGTATTTAAATGTTCATGGTTTTCTCGTAAACTATACCTATTATAGCTATTCAAAGTGTGTGTTTCGTTCGTATTGTAAATCCTTGTGTAATGCTCACTTGTTATGTAAAGTATAACATCTAAAGTGACATAAATGATCACATATACTTAAAGTATAAATAAAGTGTTTGGTTCGTATATACATATATAAACATGTTTTATTTCCAAAAGACAAGATGTTATCGAGAATATATATTGCATACGAAAGTTCCTATGTAGTAGTTATGAATCACATATGATTCACTTGATAAAAAGAGTATATGGTGAAACTTTATGTTACACACGATAATAACCGCGTGTTTACTTGCATTCCCCCCCCCCCCCTTTAAAAGTGTATACAACGATTTAAAAGTAGTTTGTTTGATA
Source organism: Lactuca sativa (assembly GCF_002870075.4). Classification (NCBI taxonomy): domain Eukaryota; kingdom Viridiplantae; phylum Streptophyta; class Magnoliopsida; order Asterales; family Asteraceae; genus Lactuca; species Lactuca sativa. The sequence continues at coordinate 93,519,145 of NC_056629.2, forward strand.
AGACAGTGTAAAGTAAAAGAAATCCCTTGTTTGAAAACACAGTTATAAATCACATGTGATTGATTATATAACAAAGAGTATAACAACAGGTTTATGTTTTTCACACGATGATAATCATGTGTTTACTTGTATCCCCCCCCCCCTTTAAAGTGTATAAAATGCATTTACAAAACATTTGAAAGTGTTGTTTATAGGGGTATGAACTCACTTGATTGAAGTGGTCGATTTGAAGTAGTCGAGAGAAGAATCGAGCAGAACTTCGACAGGAAGAGTTGAAAACGCTGGAAAAATCTCGGGATTCTCAGGAATCTCAGGAACACAAAACCTTCCTTCGGGACTTGAAGGTGAAAAATCGGGGCTTTGGGAGGGTCTCGGGGGCTTAAACGCAGAGTTTCGGCCCGAGAAAGAAAGGAACTGAGCAATGGAACTCGGAGCCCTTGAAACCTATTTATAGGGATATTTCTGGTGTGCCACGTCGTGGCTAAGGTTGGTCACGTCGTGGGGAGCAAGTCTTATCCTCTTCCATTTATTGGACGCCCTCAGTCACTTGCCGGGTCGCGGCAAAGTTGTGCCACGTCATGGCAAGCCTGACAGCCTTGAATTTCGGGCCTCAAACTTGTAAAATCCATAACTTTCCCGTACGAGCTCCGTTTTCAACATTATTTATATGCACGCGTAGCTAAAAATTTGGTCTACAACTCTCGTTTAGACTTCATCGGCAAATTTTGACTTTATTTTTAATTATTTATTTTTAACGGGCCGGGACACGAAAAGTCCGTTAAAATTCCATAACTTCTTCATCCGATGTCCGTTTTCGTCAGACTTTTCGCCGTTGTGCTACTATTTTTGAGACCTTCGATTCTCATTTAGGTTGTTTCGGTCAAAAGTCTCTCGAGCTCTATTTCGAGTTTTTAGCTGTCTACTGCTATATCCGGATCTTGGAAAAATCATAACTTCCTCATACGAAGTCAGATTTGGACGTTCTTTTTATGTACGCTCACGGTTTAATGTTATCTACAACCTTCATTTAGATACTTAAGGCTAAAAACTATTGTATTGAAACTTCGCGTTTTTCGTTTAATCAGTGTTGCTGGTTTTGTCCGGAATTTTAGAATGGTTATAACTTCCTCGTTATAACTCATATTTTTGTGTTCTTTATATGTAAGAAAACCTTGATACGATTCCTACCACTTTATTTAACCCAAATAAGATTGTAGGAAAGTTATATTTTGACCTAAATTTGACTGGTGTTACATTACATTGTCTCGAAATATCGGGTTGTCACATTTAGGAAATTTGAGTAGCACCGTAAGACTAAGATGGAAACTGTAACAGAAAGGAAAGAAAACAACAATCCAGCTTATAAAATATTAATAAGCGGAGGGCCTGAAATTGCTTAAACCGTAACACCATTAATTGTTAATCAATAAGATAATACTGTTTTTTAACTAATTACTCGCTTCCACACACTCCATTAGCTAGTATAAATAGTAAAATATTACAAATAGCTTTTAATAGTCGATAAAACACACCCTATTAGAAAAATAGGAAAAAGAAGGTCATGCTAGAAGAATGAGAAATCTTCACGAGTGGTTGTTGAAATCTCAGGAGAAGAATAAGAAATAGGATGCAAATGATGAAGTCGATGAAGGTTGAAGTGGTGTATGTTGCTGAAGATGAAAAAGGCTATAAGGGCACTATTTGTTTATGACCTGTAAAAAAATACTCACACAATGAAAACAATTAGGGTTTTCTTATCGAAATATATTAAAGATGTAGAATGATGGAAAAGGAGTGGGAAGGAGAACCCAGAGAAGAGAGGATAAAAAAGGGATTGTATATTTCTTGTGCTTGGTTGCTATTGTAGAAGGTATAACCAAGGTTGAGAGAAGAGATACAAACCTGGTGGAGGGGAGAGAGACCAGAAGATGCAATTAGGGTTGGAGGTGGTGGAGGTGGGTGAGGGGGGAGACGAAGGGATGGATATAAGTGAAGATATATATGAATAATATAGAGAGACAAGAGGGGAGAGAAGAGACTGGGTTATTAGGAAGACGATGATGAAAGGAAACAAAAGTGGAGCTGAAAAAACGAGCCGACGAGGAGAAGTAAGCCTGAGGTCATTGGAGGAGAAGTGAGCATAAGGTCGCCGAACTTGAGGTTGCTGAAAATGTAACACCGTAAAATTCAAAACAAATTTTCACATTTTTAAACACGTTTTACGAAACACATTTAAAAACAAAATCCCATTGTATCATAACTTTGGTTCACAAAATATTTCCCAAGATCAAAATACATAAAAATGAATGCGTGTGTACGAATCATGTTGGCGCCTTCCCGCGATCATCACTGGTGCCTGAAACACATAACACATAACACTGTAAGCATAAATCTTAGTGAGTTCCCCAAAATACCATACACAACACATACTAGCCACTCGAGGCTATAACTCTGTGGGCCCATGGGCCCTAACTCTGTGGACCCTCTGGTCCTAACTCTTTGAACCTTTCGGTTCTAACTCGGATATACTCTGATATAAATCACATAGAAACAATGCAGTACAACACATCACATAATAGCATACGATAACTCTGGCACATAACTCTAATTACCACTCCAGGTAATGTATAGTGAGAAGACTCACCTCAGATGTCCCGGTAAATCACTGACTCGGTAGAAATACGATCTAGCCTCGGCCTAAACACATAAAGTAATACTCTCATAAATATAACTTTCAGAACTAGACCCCACTCTCTTTAGGCACTCTCAGAAGGGTAAAAGACCATTTTACCCCTCCTTTGGCTCAAAGGCCCTCATTGTTGACCAAACCCTAAAAGTCAACCAAAGTCAACGGTCAAACTTTGACCTGACTCGGCGAGTGCACTTGGGCAACTCGGCGAGTCCACATGTGTCCATTTAACTCTTTAGTCCCATTTAACACGTCGAGTCCCTCCCTTTACTCGACGATTCCCCATGTAAGAATTGTGGGGCTACCCCGACTCAACTCGCCGAGTCTCAAGAACAACTCGGCGAGTACATGCCATGCACAAACTCCATTGGCCTCCTGAGGTCAGATTTGTTCCTCTAATCCATAGATCTGGCCTTCCCAAGCATAATAATCACGTAAAGTCCAGACCTTGACACCCATATATCATCTAGATGGTTTCATTTGGTGATTTAGCCCCAAAAATGACATTCTAAGCTCATGTCTCCCAAGATAATTCATAAAGCTCCAAGGGTTAAGGTCTCTGGACCTCTTTGAGTCCAGATCCAAAGCATAAACTAGATAAGGGACCAATTGTTCCACAATATCATCCTCAAAAGAGGTTAGAAAACCCTAACTCTAAGAATCAATACTAAAACTGAAGAAGGTCCGAATAATACCTCAATTTGCAGTCTCTAGACTTTGAAACCACTAAAATCACACCTCCTTCAGTCTCCTCTTGCTCTTGATCACCTTCTTCTTGCTAAACCAAAGATAGAAAGATCAAATATGTCTTCTTCTTCCTCCCAAACGATCTAGCTCACTTAGGGTGCTCTTAAGGGACTGGTAGCCGCAATGGGAGGCTAAGAGTGCCCTTAAATAGGCTCCAACCCCAGAGGTTAGGGTTTCATTAAACAGCATGGATTCGTCGAGTCCACTCATGGACTCGCCGAGTCCAAACGCGAACCCGGATGATAATCCGCGAACCTACTCGGCGAGTCTAAGCATCAAGTCGCCGATTTCCTTCACAAATTCCAAAAATAAAAATATTAGAATAATATACCTGGGAATCCAGATGTTACAGAAAAGGCGAGGCGAGGCAATCAGAGATCGTCGATTGTTACAGAGGAAAAAGAGCACCGAGGTCCCTACAATCTTGTGGGATGTGTGGTTGAAAAAATTATAAAGCGACATCTATCTCTACATGATACATGACACCCATTTATTAGACACCAAATTTAGGCCAAACACAAATACGTTTCCTCTATCCTTCGAATTTTGGAAGATTATCATTATTTTTAGGACACGCAAAAAATGTGTATCATAAATCAGTGTGTCATTGTTTGTGTTTCATTAAAGGGATGTTTTCTAGTAGTCCCGATGACCTGTTTTATTAGCTACAAAGGGAATCATGGTTCTCGAAGATCGATTTGAGGTCAGGCTATCACCAGATGTGTGTTAGGGTGAGGACATAGAGAAGACGGTGTTTCACATATGTTATAGTCATTATGAATTTATGGTAATGACATTTGGGCTCACCAATGCACCCGCAACCTTCATGGACCTCGTGAATCAGTTGTGCAGACCGGTGATGGACTGCTCGGTGATAGTATTCATCAACGATATTCTTGTTAACTAGAAGACAAAGGAGAAGCATGAGGTGGATTTACCGGAGGTGCTGGAGACACTCAGGAGGGAGAACTTTATACAAAGCTCTCTAAGTGCGAGTTATGTTTATGGGAATTTCAGTTCCTTGGACATGTTGTAAATCAAAAAGGTATTATGGTTGATCTGGCCAAGGTTTCGACAGTGATGCAGTAGGAGGTACCAAAGACTCCTACTGAGGTAAAGAGTTTTCTTGGGTTAGTTGGATATTACCAGAGATTTATCCTGCATTTCTCCAAGATAGTACTGCCTTTGACTCGACTTACGAGGAAGATATCAACTTTTAGTTGGCGTAGCAAGCAACAAGTAGCTTTTGAGGACCTGCGTAGGCTGTTGTGCAAGGCCCCAGTTCTGACACTACCGGAAGGGATGGAAGATATCATACTATATTGCGATCCATCACATCAAGGATTGGGTGTCGTGCTCATGCAGCACGGTAAAGTTATAGCTTACACTTTATGGCAGTTAGAGCCCCACGAAGTGAAGTATCCGACACATGACCTAGAGTTAGGGGTAGTGGTCTTTGCTCTAAACATTTGGAGGCATTACCTATATGGAGTGAAGAGCACGATCTTTACTGATCATAAGAGTTTTAAGTCTTTGACAGACTAGCAACATTTGAATATACGACAGATGAAATGGCTAGATGTATTCAAGATCTTTGACTGTAAGATACATTACCACCCAGGTAAAGAGAATGTGTTCATAGATGCTCTTACACGGAACCCGACTAGTGAGCCAATTCGGAGGGGGGGGGGGTGTTTGCAAATGTTAGTGTTTACCTTGTTGCTTGAGCTGATAAGAAACGCTCAGGAGGTGGCAGTTCTTGATGAGAATGCCGAATATAAGAATGTGTCGAGGTGAGATTCTGATTTTTCCCTAGGATTTAAGAGTTTCATTAACCTGTTATGGACGGGTGTGGGTGCCTTTCACTGTTGGGAACAGGTAGATATTGCTAGATGAGGCTCATAATTCCAAGTTTTCCATTCACTTGAGGGTAACAAAGATGTATCGGGACCTTTGGGAGAATTATTTTTGGCCTAGCATGAAGCATGATGTTGATAGATATGTGGAGGAGTGCTTGACCTGCAGGAAGGTGAAGGCAGAGCACCAAAGGAGGCATGCTAAGTTGTAGCCTTTAGAGATTGCCGTCTGGAAATAGGAATATATTACTATGGATATGGTCACCAAACTTCCAAAAACACCACGGGAGTTGATGTGATATGGGTCATCATTGATCAATTAACCAAGAGTGCTTACATTTTTCCCATTTAGGAGAGCTCCTTGGCAGAGAAGATGGCAGATATTAATGTGAATGAGATTGTTGCTAGACATGGGGTCCCAGTTTTAATCGTCCCTGATCGGGATATGCGGTTCATTTCTATATTTGGGGGGGATGTTTTAGGAGGAACTAGGTATATAGTTAAGGTTTAGTACAACCTTCCATCTATAGACTAATAGGCAGAATGAACGGACGATACAAATGCTCGAGGATATGCTACGAGCTTGTGCCATAGATTTTGGTGGCAGTTGGGATCGATATCTTCCATTGGCAGAGTTTTCCTACAATAACGAATCCGTTCTAGTATTGGCACGCCATGATTTTGGATATTGTATGGTTGGAAGTGTAGGACGCTTGTTTGTTGGGGCGAGGTTGGCCAGCGAGTCTTGGGTGGCGCGTAGATAGTGCTGAATACGAATGAATTTATCTAGATGGTAAGAGAGATATTGTTCACAACACAAAGTCGACAAAAGAGTTATGCCGACAATAGATGATCAGACTTGGAGTTCTAGGTGGGAGACTTTGTTCTACTCAAGGTCTCACTATGGAAGGGAGTGATGTGGCTCTATAAGCAGGGAAATTAGGGACCTCGATATATTGGTCCTTATAAAGTTATAACCCGAATGGGAAATGTGGCATATCGACTGTAGTTATCCGATGATTTGAGGTTGATTCATGACACCTTTCATGTGCCTCAGTTGAGGAAATTTTTAGTAGATGAGGCAAATGTCGTCCCTCTAGAGGACATTCAGATTTACTAAAATCTTAGTTACGTGGTGATGCCTGTTGTCATTTTAGAAATGAGGACAAAGACTATACAGAACAAGGAAATAGGACCGGTGAAGGTACAATGGAAGCGTATTAGGAGCTCAGAATAGACCTGGGAGTCGGAGTCAGAGATGAGGGCTCATTACCCTGAACTATTTGCTAGTAGTGACTTCATGGACGAAGTCAAATTCATGTGGAGAAGAGTTGTAACTCCTTGATTTCTTGGTACGTAATTATTTCCATCATTCAGTTATTTATAATAATAATAATAATAATAATAATAATAATAATAATAATAATAATAATAATAATAATAATAATAATAATAATAATAATAATAATAATAATAATGAAAAGTGACATAAAGGCCCTATGAACTTTCTAGGGTTTACCCATCGAGTCGCTAAAGTTTTTATCGGACTTTATGGGTCCCTAAACTAGGATATGACATGTTCTTTTAGTCCCTATCAACCTGTAATAGCCGGTTCAGTGACCATTTAGACCAAAAAATATTAACATTGTGCCCCTACAAAGCCAAAAAAATAAGTTCGGGGATCAATACAAATTGAGTGTGAATCGGCTTTAGAAGAAAAGGAGAGTTTTTTTGTACGAATTGATCCCCGAACTTATTTTTTTTTTGCTTTATGGGGGCACAATGTGAGTTTTTTTTTGGTCTAAAAGGTCACTGAACTGGCTATTACAGGCCGATGGGGACTAAACGAGCAGGTCATATTCTAGTTTAGGGCTCCGTAAAGCCCGAAAAAAAACTTTAGGTACTCAACTGGTAAACCCAAGAAAGTTCGTAGGGCATTTGTGTCATTTTCCCTAATAATAATAATAATAATAATAATAATAATAATAATAATAATAATAATAATAATAATAATAATAATAATAAAATTTGGCTAAAATATTTAATAATGCAAAAAGGAAAGATTTAAAGTTTTTAGTGTAAAATGCTAATTTTCAAATCTTGGTGTAAAGAATATGGCGTAAGGGACTAGTTTCTTCATTTTTGCATAAGTATTGCATGAAGTTTATGGACTAACAGGAAGGGAGAGTTTGGCCATTTTTTATGTAGTCCACTCTTTGGATTTTATAAAGCCTAGAGCAAGTGTCGAACGCAAGTAATCGTTTTTTTGTATGTCGTTTGTGTGCTTAAGACATGAATGAGCGAGAAGAAAAGAAAGAAGCGGATATTGGTGAATAAAAGGAAGAAAGAGGTTGTCTTGAGGGCTGTAGAGGAAGAAGAGAAGGTTATTTTGGGAGTGCAATCCTCAGCAAGTAAGTGGTAATGGTTCTTTTCTTTTCCTTCTTCCTTTTTCTTCCCTTATTTCGTAAATCATCTTCATCACCACCACCACCACCATGATGGTGGGAGCCACTATTGACCACCACTACCATGGTGTATGTGGGTGATGGTGGTCCATGTTTTCTATAGTTTTAGGTGGTGTTGGGGGATTTTATGTTGAGCAAAACCCTAACCCTAGTTGTTGAGTTTACCATCACACCATTGTACTTTGTTTCTCCTAAAAGCAATGTACTTTGGGGTGTGGGAGTGGAATTTTTATTAGATTTTTACTCAATGGGTTTCCACTACTGTTAGTGACTTATTTCTAGAAAATAATCCACTTGGGATTAGGTCTTAATGGGCTAAGAAGCTAATTAACCCAAAATGGACAAATGTGGAAATATTGGAAATTTACTATTTTGTCTTTGTCTCACAAACATTGTAGAAAAATCATGGAACATTATTTTTATTCGAGACTAGTGCACAAAGTTTCATTTATGAGTTTACTACATTTCATTAGTTTTGACGAAAAATTAGAAAGGCTTCTAATGTGGGTGAAAATGACCATTTCTGTAGACTAGTCCAAAATGAGCTGTTATGCGATGCTGTTTTGTAAAGTTCGCCATTAATTGTAGAAAAATTGTATGAACGTGTGCAAGTAGTACCCATAAATCTAAGGACCTCATATATATGTATTTGGTACAATTTTCAAAAATATGGGGTTTAAGGGGTGAAAAACGTGTCACGAACAGGCCCTAATTTCTATCTAGAAATATAAAATTGAGCCCATTAGTCTATTTGCACAATCAAGACAAATGAGTAACTAAACTTAACTCAAATTATTATTAGGAAGTATGAAGGGAAAGCAGGTGTGAGTGAGTTTTGAGTTTCTTTGTAGGTTGTGTTGCTTTTGGAGGTAAGTTCCTCAATACATTATGTTTTGTTATATCTTCTTTACATTAGCTCGTGTGTGTTATGTATGTATTATTTATGTGGGTAGTACAAGGCTGAGTAGAATCTAGTAGATTGGCTCACATATTCAGGACTATGCATGATAGGGCTCGACGCAACCTAGTGGGTATCGGGTGTGGCAAATGTGTCCCAAAGGCAAGATAAACTAAGCAAGGGGGATTAGGCTAACCAATGTGTCCCAATGGTTTTGGGTACATGGGATCGGTCTTAGCCAATGTGTCGCAAGGGATTGATGTGCTGAACAAGAGGAATCGACCCTATCCAATGTGTCCTGGTAGGAGTATGTTTGTTACTGATTCGTTCTTTGACATGCATGCATGGTTATGTGTTTGATACCATTTGTATCTTTGAATAGGCATAAGGTTGGTATGATATGATATTTTGTATGTTTGGAATTCACTAAGCTCTGTTCTTATCCTTTTCCCCTTAAAAGTATTGTTACAGGTCACAGGATGGTCGGGCATGATTGTACACATCGGGTCGAGGCGGGATGCTGGTTTTTTTTTGGAACTTGAATAATAATGTTTTCATAAATATTTTGGAATATTACTTGATCATGATTTTTATGTTGGATTTGATCTTGGGTTTTGAATGTTGAATTTATCCTATGAATAATGTTAATGAATAAATTGTGTTGTTTTTTCTTTAAATTTCAAATTTTTTTGAAAATTTGGGATGTTATACGTAGTAAACGTCATCACAAGTGATCAACTGAGCATTCTGCAACATCTGCAATCCTCGAATCGATCATCATGATTTCTTCCTCTTGAGTCCCATTACTCAAATTGGAGCTACTTTGAACATGGTCCTCGAAGCCTCACGATCAACCAATTTTCACACGTTTGTACCCTTTAGACCCAATATGACATGGCCACTTAGGCCCAAAAAATTACCAGACTCATACTCATCATGAGCAGCCATAACCAAAAGACCAATAAAGACTAAAATGGGCTACAACTAGCCCTAGTGCTATACCATACTAGCCACCAACAACCGACTCTCTAGTAACTCTTTGATTCTTCCGTATCTCGATTTGGATCCTGTGCTTCTGGTAGTATGGGCACATACTAACTTCCACACATATTCGTAATCATCCCCAAAATTATCTCAAAGTTACCAAGTTGCCACACATAACTACAACTAAACTTTCTGTACACATACATATGTGCTCCACCGAGTACACATCACTAATCTTCGTAGACACTCCTTCTAGGATACTCCTTACCCATGCTATTATATAACTAGAAGTCTCTATTAGAACCCTTGGCCGCCTCATGTAGTCAAGTTGTATGTAATATATGATCAGATAGATAGTTAAATAAATGATTCCACCCTAAGCCAACAAGCAAACAAGGAACAAGAAGTAAGGCTAAATCAGGCATTCTAAGGCTGTATAATCCTTATCATGTACAACACCAATGCATACACTTATCAAATAATAGTGTATGTCTAAAATTCAAGTAGCACAAAAAAAGCAATCTCTTAGCCTACCAGGCATCAAAAATATCAGGCAATTCTATCATGTAATTAATGAATGGATCCTTATCTTATCCACTAGCATGTATTTCTAACAATTCCAATACCATCATATATATAACAAGTATGGATATTTTGGGATATCACCTTCATTTGATCATCGACTGATTGTATACATCACAACTTCTTTACTCCTTTTAAAATATTTCTTTCCAAAAGGTTTTTGACAGTTCTCAGATCCTTATTTTGAGTTATGAATCATATGAGTGTTCATCAAAATCCCACACAATAAGGCTCTGATACCAACATGTAATGTGCCTATTGTTAGAATAAAATTTTCATTATCAAAATAGAACAAACACCCGTTTTTATAAAGTTACATATGTCACACCCCCAATCGGAAACGGCGGAAACATTCGGGGGTGGATGACATCATGTGTAGTATCACAACAATTGCATCATAGTAACCATAGTAAACACAACCATTATATTGAATACATATATGAAAAGGTATTTACATTTGTTTGATTCTTATTTTTATACATCAAAAGTATAATCAAAAGAAAAATATGTGACTCTATACGCTTCGTCTTCTCAAAACTCCACGAGGTACCTATCTACTAATTTCCTGAGAATACAAGCAGTTTTGAAAGAGTATCAGCATAAAGCTGGTGAGTTCATAAGCATGTTTTGTAATGAAAACCTGTTAATGAATCTGTAAAATGTATGTATGTTTCCCAAGAGAATCCAATATTTTCTAAAATATATGCTTGTTACTGTATTAGGTTTCGATAACCCTGGTTACCAACAGTATGTATAGTATGTTCTCGTTTGAAAACCCTAGCTACCACCAGTATGTATAGTATGTTCTTGTTTGAAAACTCTGGCTACCACCAGTATTTATTGTAGCTTTATTAATTAAAATAAAATCAACGAAGAATGAAACCCCGTAAACAAAGGTTAGTTTATACTATGTGAGTTCGTATAACAATGCTTGATATGACTATTGACCTCAACGACATTTCTTCAGGCATCGTATAGTATGATATTTGTCACCCCAGGCATGTGTGCCTAACTGTAGCTAGCAGTTTAGGTGTAGGATTCTCAGTCCCAAATAGATCTATTCATAAATCTCACACTCTCCTTCAAGGAGACTCTGGCTATACTAAGTGTTGAGGATTTAACCAGTACCCCGAAGGGTACAAATGAAGAAATTTCTCACAATCATGTATTAACTAGTTTACATTTTGTTCTGTATCGTGTTCTCGTAATTGAAATCGTTTGTATACTTGATAGAGTATGAATAATTATATGTAAAATAATTATTTAGTGTTATACTCTTTTTATCTTAACGTAGTAATGAATATCATACACAAAATCTGTCATAGTTCATATGATTGACCAAGTAAGTAGTGTGTATCGGTAAAACTGGTAATAAATTCCCCAAACTATACCTGTTATAGCTTGACTGAAATGTTATGTTCTTGAATTGTTCTGAAAACTATGCACTTATGTTCAGAAAACGTCCCTTATGCTCCGCATAATACAAAAGGGATAAAATATCTATATGTTTTATGAAACTCGTTAGACTGTATTAATTGCATAAGTTCTAATCTTGTTGAAATCCTTTTTGTTTTAGTCCACAAAATCTTTTGTGTTTGGCTTGTATTCCCCCCCCCCCCCCCCCCCCCTTTGAAAACGTTTAAAAATCATAAAAGTGTAGGGGTATGAACTCACTGTTCGTTGTGTGCAAGCGTTGAACTGGAAACGAAGACCCTTGAGTTGTTGTATGTGGTGCTTAACGGAATCCTAATAACATTTAAATACATATATGTATCTAGATTAGCAATTTTGTTAGATAAAGTGTTAGAAAAACACTTGCTTTCGGTTAAGGAATGTTACCGAGACGTGATTGAATCGAGGAAAGAGGCTTTTCAGTCTAATACACCACTTAGGAAAGGGTTTACGGCCGTGAACTGTCTTTGGAAGGGTTTACGGCCTTTGAAGTTTTGAAGTGTTTACAGCCGCAAACATGTTGTTTTTTTAAGAAAAATTCGAGTTTTCGCGTGATTTTCTGATTTCGACTCGCACGTAATCTAATACTATCTATATATATATATATATATATATATATATATATATATATATATATATACAGAGAGAGAGAGAGAGAGAGAGAAAGCTAGGTTCAAATGTTTCTAGCAACTATTGTGTGCCTAAATGCACCAATGAGAATTCAAGAAATAATAAATAATTAATTAAATCATTTAAGGGTATTTTGGACCTTTTGTACTTTTAATTAAGGAAATCATTTAATTGAAATCCTACAATTAAGGAAATAAAATAAAATATATTTAACCTAGTCATTTAATTGAAATTATGTCATCCATTACCCTACCACTATCTCGTGTCGTCGCCTCCCTCCAGATCCACTTTCTTCGCTGCCCTTTAACTTGCTCAACAGTTGTAGCTGCCTCCGACTTCTTCCACTGCATCGCCAACACGCTCCATTACTACGGTGATGCCGCTTTGAGAAGTCCTCCACCTCCCTTGACTTCGTCCGGCAGCAGGAGGCTGCTGGCCTCCACCATTATCATTAAACACCCCACCATTGCCACTCGCCGGCAGTTTCTATTCAGCCACCTCCAGCCACCCATTTCAGTTAAAGGTAACCTTGCATACCTCTATTTGCTTCCTGTATACATCGTCGATCAATAGAAAACACAAAACGATTTTATTTTTTTACTCTTTGTGCATAGAGGTCGATACAGGAAGAAAGTCTCCTCCTGTTTATCAATTGTTTATCAACTGAACCAAACTCCCAATTCAAAATAAATTTGTTTAACCCAATTTCAAAATCTATTACAAATCTAGTTCCTAATGCAATAAACTTCATTTAATTTGTGCAAAACAAACCATCTCCTACAAATGATTTTTATATTGGTCCTAATAGCCTAAATTAATTATTTTATGTACATTTAACCCTCCTTGTGATTTATTTGCAAAATAATTTCAACTCTATTGCAAATGTGTGTTTGTTTCTTGAATTCATGACTAGGCATGAATGTAGATGTGTGTTGATGATTCAATCACAGCTCTTGAATTCTGTATTCAATCACAACTCTTGAATTATGTATTCAATCACAACTCTTGAATTCTGTAATTTATTCTATTAGAATTTATTTATATAAATGTATTATGTTAGAATGTTTGAGAATAATTGTTAACAACAAGTATATTTGTTTAACAGGTAATGAACTTGTGATACATTATGGTTGACTTTATAGTCTCTACTACATTCCGTCAGAGTTTATATTTTTTATTTTCTACTATATTCTATCAAACATTATAGTCTTTAATATATTATGTCAGAATTTATAGTTTTTATTCTCTTATAATGCATTGAATTTTTTAATTTTTGAAACTTGATTATGTTTTCTTTGTGGATTTAGGTTTTGAAGAGGCTAACATTGATGTCGAGAAGGAAGAAAACATAGAGAACGAGAGTGTATTATACCAGAATGTGTTATGCTACAATGTATAAAGTGTTGCTTAAAAATAATATTCTCTCATCATAGATTAGTGTTTTTGTTAGATTTTGATGTTTTTTTTTCTTTTTTCTTTCAAAATGTTGTTATTATTCAATGAATCACAATTATACAATGTAATTATTTGGTATATTATTAGTTCAAGAATTGATTTTATGTATTCTTTTCAGAATGTATTTACTAGTTTATGGTTGACATTCTTTCATTCTAACAGAATAAAATCGAAAAATATGTTTACTAGTTTATGGTTAACATTCTATCATTCTAACAGAATAAAATCGGATTTTTAATTTTGAATTAATTTAAAATATTCAGATATTTAAAAATAAAGGAATTAATTATCCTTAAAAATCCGAAAATTTCCTTTACTAATATAGGTTAATTGACTAAAATTCCCGTATGCTGAAATTTGTGTGATTATATGGTACATGTTATCCTATTTTACTATCATAGACCCTCAGATCATGACCTTTGATTATATTTCATCCAATGGTCCAGATCTGTGCATTCTGGCACACAATAGTTACTAGAAACAAAATAACCTAACCCTATATATATATATATATATATATATATATATATATATATATATAACGTAATAACTTTTCACAAACCAAGGAATTTGATGAAAATCCAATTAAATTCAAATTTTATTAACGGAGTTTGGTTCAAGATAACAGGAAAAGTGTGACAACCGTCAAAATTCAAGTCGGTTCTAGATTTGACTAGACTTAGTTGCACATATAGGCACTACACACACTAGACTTAGTAACTAGAAGCTAAGTTATAACCTACTAGAAGCCTGGAAACAATTAGAATCAATGGATAGTGTACTTAGATTTCACATTGATATGTGAATTCTACATCTACTGAGCTGTAGTGACTATCCATATTTGGGTCACTCTTTGACTAGAACAACATTTCATGAATCATATAGACACATAATGCACTTGACCTAGTAGTAGAAATTAGGTCAAAGTCACATAGAAACTTAAGTCAAAGTTGAAGACTAGGACTAGTATACTTGATTCCTCAATTTCGCTTGAATCTCGGAATCACTACATAGAATGCCAATAAACCGATAAAAATAAATTACAATCATTATTTCTAACTTGAATAAGAGTTACAAAACACAAAAATAATTTGAAGTCTCAAAATTAATTAATTTTGATATCCAAGACTTACAAACTCTCAAAAACCCTAAATGCCCTAAAAACTCATATTCACAAACTTTAACCTTAAAAATTCTATAAAAATAATTATGAAGCTTCTAATATTATCTTATAATAATTAAAATTATAAAAATGCATTTAAGGAAATAAAATTGAACTCATTAAAAATTACTCTTAATTTATAAATCAAAAATCAAGAGTTTTATGCATAAAAACTAGGTGAAGGTGCACAGTTTATAAAAAGTTGGATAATTTTTATAAAAGATTTGAAATTTTATAAAGAAAAATGAAGGAGAGAGGGATATTGTACCCTCAAAAGTTGGATTCCCCTCTCTCTCCTCTCTCTCCTCTTCCCAACACACTCAATCAATTCCCCCCTACACTCCATCTTCTCTCTCACTCTACCCCTCATTCTCTCTCACACTCTTCATCACCACCACTCCATTTTTCTCTTCATTTCTCCATAGTCACGAAATTTTCCAGAGAATAAGTCCAAGAACACACCTCATACTCAAAATCTTCATCATCTAATGGTGTTCATTAAGGTAGAACACGATTTCCTTTCATTTTCCTTCAAGTTTTCATGGATTTTATTGCATTTCTTTGTTCTTCTACACCATTTTAATGAAAGATCATGAACACATAAACATACACACACACAAACTCATGGTTTTGATGATGATGGTGGTAGGATTTCACCCAAAAACAACATGCATGTTGTTAATGGTGAAATCCAAGGACCAAAACCTAAGTCAAAATCAACATAATGCCCTTTTATACAAGTTTTGGGTAAAAATCACCACATGCATCCAAAGTTTTCTATTAAAACCGATTTTCGAACGTTTCAAGCTCATGAATGGTCTTCAAAACAGCATGCATGTGATGATCTTCAAGCTTAGATGCTTGATGATCAAAGTTGTTGTTAAAAAGCTTTCAAATATGTTATGAAAGATTTATTTCCAAATGAATATCTAAAAATCATTTTCTGACCAAATCCGATTTTTTCCAGATTCTCATCAACAAAATAAGATGCTATGTAAATTTCCAGAAGATAATTCATTTTTATCGAATTATTATAATTAATGCAATAAAATAGGGCAATAAATCATATAAAATACTTCCAAAGGTCTATAAATCCGGAATAAATTCGTGGATGACCCCTACGGTGAATAATGATCTCTCGTTAAATTTCATCGATTTATGTTGTTGTTTAGTATGATTTTCCATTTTCTTTTTGTTTGGGTATAATAAATCACAAAACCACTTTAGGATGTGTGAAAATGGTATTCTAACAAGTTTCACAGCCATTACCTATGGTGGGAGACTCAGAAAAATAATTTCAGAATTTTTTTATCATGCCTTCCTATTTTTCCCAATTTTTAGTAATTATAATGGCCTAAAAATAGGAAAAATAGTTCTGATCATCCAAAATTCATGAAATTTTACCAGAACATCATGTTGTACAGTAGGAGGTTAAATAAAAATAATTTTGATGATTTTTCTCAACTGTATACTATTTTTCTCCTATTTTCTAAGGTTAAATACACTTAAATACACATAAATACCCAAAACCGGATTATACAATATGAAAACCACTTTTGGTATTTTTTTTCCAGATTACTTACACTGTAAATGATGCTAAATTTTTTTTTTTGGTAATTTACTTTAACTGTTTAATAATTATTCTCCAATTAATGATTATTTAAGAGGATAAAACAAAGAAAAATAGAAAGACTAATTTAAAAATATCTTTTATATTTTTCACAGCTTCTACATGTATAATAAAAGTGTTACAAAAATTTTAGGCAATTTTGGAAACTATTTCCTATTTATTTCAATTTTATTTGAATAAATGCTCAAAAATCAGAAAATTTGGTTAAACAGTTTAGAAATAAATTTTTATATTTTTCCCAGCTTAATAATGTTTAATAACAGTAATACAAAAAGTTTGGGTAATTTCGGAAACTGATTTCTATTTTTCATGAATTTGTATCTATTTAGTGAATTAAATATAAGAAAATTTGTTATACATATCTATTAACCATGAAAATTTATCTGGAAGTCTTTTAATGTAGTTAGAACCAAAATCTGAAGGTTGGTCATTTTTATTAACTTTTTACTATTTTCCCATGATTTTATGATTATTCAATGAGTTAAATGGTGAAAAATAATTAGACAAATCAAAAAGTCAAGAAAATTTATCTTAAGGTCTTTGACTTCAATTAAAACTGAAATGCAAACTTTGGAAAATTTTAGAACTAAATTGATTTAGTTTTTGAATATTTAATCATTAGAACACTTCTAAAATGTTAAATATTAACATTTTAATAATGGAAAATTTTCCACTTAAATTGTTATATAACAATTGATTCTTTGACACTTAATTTCCACAAAAAAATGTTTTATCAATATTAAATTTTGACACAATATTGGCATAATTCTATTGTAGTAGTATGTATACTAGTGTTAGATTTCGATTAGAGACTCATTAGTGTGTAACATCGTTGTAGGAAAACGATAATGGTACCAGTGGAGCATAGATCAATGCATCATTTGCATCATCACAATGCATATTGTGAGTATTCACCACTCCCCTATTTTCGGTTTTTAAATGTTTTGGGGTGGAAAAGCATGTCCTAAACTTTTTATGTTCATTGTATTTATTTTGACTCGTATGAAACTTGGTTGCTATATTTCGTATGTATGTGTATGTTACTTTAATTCATGAGGACTATATCGCGGTTAAGTCCCTGGAATCTCTAGACACAACTCATTAACTCTTTTGATCCTATGGTTATTATGGATAGCGCTATCAGGAGGTAGACAACTCCTCACTCGCACGATTCGCTTGAGTGCATTTTACCATTTTCTACACTATGTTTGGGATACACATAGTAGTCAATAGGGCACGATTCGGTCATTAGGCTTGGGTTGTGAACTCATGAATGGAAACTTGATGCACGTACGAATCTTTATGCACATACGAAATTTGTATTCCTATGTTAGCAACGAAACTTGTATACTTATTTTAGTAATGAAACTTGAATACTTATTTTAGCAACGAAACTCGTTGCTCATTATAGCAATAAATCTTGTATCTCATTATAACAACGAACTTTGTTACTAAATACTTATTTACTTGTTTAGCAACAAACTTGGTTGCTTCTTATAGTAACAAACTTGTTTGCTCCTTGTAGCAATGAAACTTGATTACTCATTTTAGTAACAAACTTTATTTCCCATGAGGATATGATCGTTGCATTTCTTTTGGGCAACATACTTTATTTCTCACGGTGACAAAGAACTCTGAACTTTGTTTATACAAACTTATTTACTCATTTTAACAATATACTTTTGTTATTGGAAACTCTTATCAAAACTTTGATTTCGATTCATGAAACCAATATTATTTTCAAACTTGTCAGTACTCACCAACTATTTTCATAGTTGACGCTCGTTTAACATGCTTTTTCAGGAATCATCGAGTAAGTGGCACTTAGGGACACTTCACTTTTAGGAGCATTCACATGTGTTGTATTTCTATTTTCATTGTAATTTCTTGTAAAAGTTGTTCAAACCCATTGTAAATTTGTAATGATTTTTAATACTATGGTTGGTGTTGTCTTTTAACTTTTGCTATGAAACCCTTTATACTGCCACGCCTCGTGTTTCTGCTTTAGCGGGGTGTGACAGGAAATGGTATCAGAGCCGAAGGTTATAGAGAATACCGGTTTTCCTTTGGAGAACCACAACTATAGCCAAAAATTTTCAAAATGTTTTTAAAATACTGAACATACTAATGGTATAACTAATTCGAGTACGAATTATTGGACTTTAATTAAGTATAGCCTGGCCAACTATGCTTAATTAAGGAAAGTTAATATGAGGCTGGAAACAATTATACTAGAATTATGTTCAAAACAATTTTCAACTTAAACTTTTGAAAAAAAAATTCTTTTTAGTGTGCATACGGGTATTGCATATTATAGGCATTCATCTAGATACACTTAGAAACTAAGTTCACTGTTATAATAATGCCTTTATTTAGAAATATTCTTGTCCCTTATCAAGTGCTAGGTTAACCACGTAGGTTATATCACTAGCTACTCTAGGAGCAATGCACTTAATACTGAGAATGGGTACTCCTCAGTAGCTATTGACTTTAGATGTAAGGTTAGTAGCTAGATATACACTAGCAATAATCTTAAGTCGAAACCTACACCAATTATTCCTCAATACCTCTTCAGCGTCTTCGTACTAGAGTTACAAACAGGAAAAGCATTCTGATACTAACACAGATGAAAATTGGAGCATCGCGTAAGGAGGTAGATGAGTCGCCACTAAGTAATCACTTGGATACCATTAGCGGACATTCCAGACTCGACTCACGAGGAGACACATAGGTTTAACCTATACGTGAGACCTTATTACTGTGCTACGATTTAGCTCTACGTTGTTTCCAGCTTGAGCTTAAAACTTAACATAGGATATCCCTTTGACCTCTATAAAAGGTCGGAAATTGCATTGACACTTTAAAACGTCTTTCAAACAAATTTTCTTTTCCTTTATCTTGGGGAAAAATACATAGGTACTCGCCTTATACTCGCCTTGTACTCGCCTTAGTATTAGGTACGATTAGCTACACTAACATACCTATTCATTACTTCTTAATCTTCCATCGAAAAGTTATTTTGCTTCATCGGTTTTACTTATCATCGATAAAATATTTTATAACCACTTCATACAACTTACTAGATCTTTCCTAACAATGTAAGCCATATTCTCGCTAAAAATCTTTTGACAACTTTCTTTAACTTAACATTTTTCTTCAAAACTCAATTTAACCAATATTGGTTTTTAACATTGCTATTTCAATTTGAATTCAAATCCATTTCAATGGATAGATATTCTTTTAAGGGCATATAAACCATTTTAAACCTTGCTTACCATTTTGGCATGTTTTCGAAAAACTTAGAAACAATTTCTTTTATAAAAGTGTTTAGACTCTATGCTATAAAACTTAAACATATGATATTGAAGTTCATCTTACGTGTAAAAGCTTCAATAGGTCTTTCAAACCACTTTTGTTTTGGTTGACCACTTCCTCATTTGGGCATTATGTTTTACTTAAATGTGTTTTCTTGAAACCTAACATGATATTTTTACGACTTTCTACTCGAAACGTGTTTACAAGACATCACTAATGCGTACATTTCAAAACATACCTATTTGTATTTTTTATTACAAATTAGTTATACAATCTGTAAAACTTCTAAAATATATAGCATTGCAAAACTTGGTGTTCACTTTTAAATTTCCAATGATGCACTTTCAACAATATATAATTACTCTTCTAAATCTATTGAGTCTTTACCTTATATGTTTTAACTATTATTAAACTCCATTCTAAAAAGTCAAATTCTCAGATTTTCAACTACCATTTGTAATGCTTCTTCTTTTTCACAAATGGAGTTTAACTTAATAAGATAACTCGTGATTTTTAACAAACATTCTAAGACTCTCACATGTCTATTTAATCATCAATATAAATTGAATATTGAAGTTTGAAATAGATCTCAACCTGGTTTTAAATCTACCTATAGGTATTGTTCTTATAATTTTAACAATAACAATCTTTGCCGCTACCTTCCTTTTTCTTTCCCCCGAACTTTATTTCTTGCTCTCCTTCTGATTTTAGATCTCGCACACCATAATATTAACATAATACATTGTCTAACTTTGTTTCTGTCTATTTTGCTTCTCGTGGTATCATGTTCGTATACATAAAGACTAGAAGTCTACCCTTTTGTTTTGAGCGATTAATATGTGTATAGTCATGAGGCATACTTTAATTTTAATCAACTTTGATATATTCAATTACGCCTTTTACCATATACATCTTGTTTTTATTTTGAAATCTAGTATAAACAAGTGATCCTTATTTACATTTACTCTTTCATTCTAAATTCAAAAACTTGATATAAAATGCAATCTTCATTGTATTTTTCCTTATAAGTAATACACAAGATGAATACATTTATGCTTATAATTTTGCTATATCTGAAAAATATATGTGAAGGATATGTATCCTTATGTTTCTTCTTTTATTTAAATACATCAAAAGTTTTGAATTTTACGATGATCTATTCTCTAAATGATTGTTTGTGTAGAAACGCTAAACTATGAATGCACTATTTTCAAAGATTGACATTTTTACACCTCTCTTAAAATAGTATTTTACTTTGCAATTTTTAGTGAGTTCCTAAAACTCTCAAACTTGTTTTCATAAGTATTCTGACTCGTCTTAAACTTGTATTTGTTTTGACTTAGACAATTAGTCAATTTTACAAAAAGCGTAATGTCAATATTTCTAAAAAAATCCCTTAATGACGACTTAAACATTTAACTTTAATTAAACTTTATATTATTTTACTATTTCGTTTGATCGCCACACATGTATTTTCATTATCTTGGAATTATTACATATTTTGATAATAGTGAGATTAATTATCATTTCTAAACATACATTTTCATAACAGTGAGATTTTTATCACTTCTAACCACTTAAAGTGCTCTACACAATGTGATTTAATTTAACATAAACTTTCACCGCCTTCATTAGAAACAATGACTCTCTAATTATATATACTCTTCGAATATAGTTCTATTATTGTAAGAGTAACCATAGTAGTAATTATAGCCTCGGAGATCCTCAATCATTTCGTAATTTATTTTGTAGATGACACTTAAATAGCCTTTACATTCCAGAGGTACCAAAAATTCGTTGCCTACCCTCAGTACGTATTTTTTAGGAACTTACCCTTGATCATTTATTTTCTTTCGTGCTACCCCCTTCTTATTTCAAAATATATCTTTTCCAGATGTAGTAGCCAACCCGGAAGTGAACAAATTGTCCCTAATCTCTTCTTTATTAAGCGGCGAAGTTACACTTAGTGCAAATTTAGAACGCAACTTAAAGACCAATGCGGATTTAACGCTCAGTGCAGTTGGTGCATCATCGAAACTTATACCGCTCTCTTAATTCAGATAATATCTAACTAGATAATCTTTTCAACTAGGTCGCCATGGTCGGATCATGATTTCCATGATCAAAATTTCTTGCAATCTAGACTATAGAACTCGAATTAAGGAAACATTAATTTGATTATAGCTAAAGATTTGGGCTCTTCCCTTGAGGAATTAACCCAAAATAATCAAAGAGCTCTTCAAGTCACCACCTCTCAAATTATATAATTTTATCCGGCTGAGTTCTAATAGAATGTGTCACGAATTGAATTTCGTGACGAAATTCTTTCAACCGAGGGAGACTGTGACAACCGTCAAAATTCGAGTCGGTTCTAGATTTGACTAGACTTAGTTGCACATATAGGCACTACACACACTAGACTTAGTAACTGGAAGCTAAGTTATAACCTACTAGAAACCTGGAAACAATTAGAATCAATGGATAGTGTACTTAGATTTCACATTGATATGTGAATTCTACATCTACTGAGCTGTAGTGACTATCCATATTTGGGTCACTCTTTGACTCGAACAACATTTCATGAATCATATACACACATAATGCACTTGACCTAGTAGTAGAAATTAGGTCAAAGTCACAAAGAAACTTAAGTCAAAGTTGAAGACTAGGACTAGTATACTTGATTCCTCAATTTCGCTTGAATCTCGGAATCACTACATAGAATGCCAATAAACCGATAAAAATAAATTACAATCATTATTTCTAACTTGAATAAGAGTTAGAAAACACAAAAATAATTTGAAGTCTCAAAATTTAATTAATTTTGATATCCAAGACTTACAAACTCTCAAAAACCCTAAATGCCCTAAAAACGCATATTCACAAACTTTAACCTTAAAATTTCTATAAAAATAATTATGAAGCTTCTATATTATCTTATAATAATTAAAATTATAAAAATGCATTTAAGGAAATAAAATTGAACTCATTAACAATTACTCTTAATTTATAAGTAAAAAATCAAGAGTTTTATGCATAAAAACTACGTTAAGGTGCACACTTTATAAAAAGTTGGATAATTTTTATAAAAGATTTGAAATTTTATAAAGAAAAATGAAGGAGAGAGAGATATTATACCCTCAAAAGTCGGATTCCCCTCTCTCTCCTCTCTCTCCTCTTCCCAACACACTCAATCAATTCCCCCCTACACTCCATCTTCTCTCTCACTCTACCCCTCATTCTCTCTCACACTCTTCATCACCACCACTCCATTTTTCTCTTCATTTCTCCATACTCACGAAATTTTCCAGAGAATAAGTCCAAGAACACACCTCATACTCAAAATCTTCATCATCTAATGGTGTTCATTAAGGTAGAACACGATTTCCTTTCATTTTCCTTCAAGTTTTCATGGATTTTCTTGCATTTCTTTGTTCTTCTACACCATTTTAATGAAAGATCATGAACACATAAACATACACACACACAAACTCACGGTTTTGATGATGATGGTGGTAGGATTTCACCCAAAAAC
Source organism: Lactuca sativa (assembly GCF_002870075.4). Classification (NCBI taxonomy): domain Eukaryota; kingdom Viridiplantae; phylum Streptophyta; class Magnoliopsida; order Asterales; family Asteraceae; genus Lactuca; species Lactuca sativa. Next base: position 93,542,545 of record NC_056629.2, read on the forward strand.
AACATGCATGTTGTTAATGGTGAAATCCAAGGACCAAAACCTAAGTCAAAATCAACATAATGCCCTTTTATACAAGTTTTGGGTAAAAATCACCACATGCATCCAAAGTTTTCTATCAAAAATGATTTTTGAAAATTTTAAACTCATGAATGGTCTTCAAAACAACATGCATGTGATGATCTTCAAGCTTAGATGCTTGATGATCAAAGTTGTTGTTAAAAAGCTTTCAAATATGTTAATGAAAGATTTATTTCCAAATAAATATCTAAAAATCATTTTCTGACCAAATCCGATTTTTCCCAGCTTCTCATCAACAAAATAAGATGCTATGTAAATTTGCAGAAGATAATTCATTTTTCTCGAATTATTATAATTAATGCAATAAAATAGGGCAATAAATCATATAAAATAGTTCCAGAGGTCTATAAATCCGGAATAAATTCGTGGATGACCCCTACGGTGAATAATGTCCTCTCGTTAAATTTCATCGATTTATGTTGCTGTTTAGTATGATTTTCCATTTTTTTTTTGTTTGGGTATAATGAATCACAAAACCACTTTATGAAGTGTGAAAATTGTATCTAACAAGTTTCTCAGCCCTTACCTGTGATGGGAGACTCAGAAAAATAATTTTAGAATTTTTTTATCATGCCTTCCTATTTTTCCCAATTTTTAGTAATTATAATGGCCTAAAAATAGGAAAAACAGTTCTGATCATCCAAAATTCATGAAATTTTACTAGAACATCATGTTGTACAGTAGGAGGTTACATAAAAATAATTTTGATGATTTTTCTCAACTGTATACTATTTTTCTCCTATTTTCTAAGGTTAAATACACTTAAATACACATAAATACCCAAAACCGGATTATACAATATGAAAACCACTTTTGGTATTTTTTTCCAGATTACTTACACTGTAAATGATGCTAAATTTTTTTTTTTGGTAATTTACTTTAACTGTTTAATAATTATTCTCTAATTAATGATTATTTAAGAGGATAAAACAAAGAAAAATAGAAAGACTAATTTAAAAATATCTTTTATATTTTTCACAGCTTCTACATGTATAATAAAAGTGTTACAAAAATTTTAGGCAATTTTGGAAACTATTTCCTATTTATTTCAATTTTATTTGAATAAATGCTCAAAAATCAAAAAATTTGGTTAAAATGTTTAGAAATAAATTTTTATATTTTTCCCAGCTTAATAATGTTTAATAACAGTAATACAAAAAGTTTGGGTAATTTCGGAAACTGATTTCTATTTTTCATGAATTTGTATCTATTTAGTGAATTAAATATAAGAAAATTTGTTATACATATCTATTAACCATGAAAATTTATCTGGAAGTCTTTTAATGTAGTTAGAACCAAAATCTGAAGGTTGGTCATTTTTATTAACTTTTTACTATTTTTCCATGATTTTATGATTATTCAATGAATTAAATGGTGAAAAATAATTAGACAAATCAAAAAGTCAAGAAAATTTATCTTAAGGTCTTTGACTTCAATTAAAACTGAAATGCAAACTTTGGGAAATTTTAGAACTAAATTGATTTAGTTTTTGAATATTTAATCATTGGAACACTTCTAAAATGTTAAATATTAACATTTCAATAATGGAAAATTTTCCACTTAAATTGTTATATAACAATTGATTCTTTGACACTTAATTTCCACAAAAAAATGTTTTATCAATATTAAATTTTGATACAATACTGGCATAATTCTATTGTAGTAATATGTATACTAGTGTTAGATTTCGATTAGAGACTCATTAGTGTGTAACATCGTTGTAGGAAAACGATAGTGGTACCAGTGGAGCGTAGATCAATGCATCATTTGAATCATATCTATGCATATTGTGAGCATTCACCACTTCCCTATTTTCGGTTTTTAAATGTTTTGGGGTGGAAAAGCATGTCCTAAACTTTTTATGTTCATTGTATTTATTTTGACTCGTATGAAACTTGGTTGCTATATTTCGTATGTATGTGTATGTTACTTTAATTCATGAGGACTATATCGCGGTTAAGTCCCTGGAATCTCTAGACACAACTCATTAACTCTTTTGATCCTATGGTTATTATGGATAGCGCTATCAGGAGGTAGACAACTCCTCACTCGCACGATTCGCTTGAGTGCATTTTACCATTTTCTACACTATGTTTGCGATACACATAGTAGTCAGTAGGGCACGATTAGGTCATTAGCCTTGGGTTGTGAACTCATGAATGGAAACTTGATGCACGTACGAATCTTTATGCACATACGAAATTTGTATTCCTATGTTAGCAACGAAACTTGTATACTTATTTTAGTAATGAAACTTGAATACTTATTTTAGCAACGAAACTCGTTGCTCATTATAGCAATAAATCTTGTATCTCATTATAACAACGAACTTTGTTACTAAATACTTATTTACTTGTTTAGCAACAAACTTGGTTGCTTCTTATAGTAACAAACTTGTTTGCTCCTTGTAGCAATGAAACTTGATTACTCATTTTAGTAACAAACTTTATTTCCCATGAGGATATGATCGTTGCATTTCTTTTGGGCAACATACTTTATTTCTCACGGTGACAAAGAACTCTGAACTTTGTTTATACAAACTTATTTACTCATTTTAACAATATTCTTTTGTTATTGGAAACTCTTATCAAAACTTTGATTTCGATTCATGAAACCAATATTATTTTCAAACTTTTGAGTACTCACCAACTATTTTCATAGTTGACGCTCGTTTTACACGCTTTTTCAGGAATCATCGCACTTAGGGACACTTCACTTTTAGGAGCATTCGCATGTGTTGTATTTCTATTTTCATTGTAATTTCTTGTAAAAGTTGTTCAAACCCATTGTAAATTTGTAATGATTTTTAATACTATGGTTGGTGTTGTTTTTTAACTTTTGCTATGAAACCCTTTATACTGCCACGCCTCGTGTTTCCGCTTTAGCGGGGTGTGACAAAAAGTTTCAGGTTGTCACATCATCCCCCCGTTAGAGGGAATTTCATCTCGAAATTCAAACATAGAATACAAATCATGGACTCGGAAAGAGATGCGGATTTTCTGTTTCATCTGATCTTCGCGCTCCCAAGTGAATTCAGGTCTCCGCTTGGCATTCTAGCGAACCTTCACTATTGGTATGCGACTTTGTTTTGTTCGTTTGATCTCTCGATCCATAATTTCGACTAGTTCTTCCACGAAGTTAAGGTTCTCGTTGATCTCGATCTCGTCGAGAGGGATCACAAGGGTTTCATCGGATAAGCACTTTTTAAGATTCGAGAAATGGAAGACATGATGATTATTGTTAAGCTCTTGTGGTAAACAAAGTTTGTACGCTACGGGACCGATACTAGCAAGGATCTCGAATGGTCCTATGTATCTCGGATTTAGCTTTCCACGCTTTACAAAGCGTATCATGCCTTTCTAGGGTGAGACCTTCAATAGAAGACGGTCACCAACCTGGAATTCCAAGGGTTTTCGTCTCTTATCGGCGTAGCTCTTCTTTCTATATCTCGAAGCTTTTAGTCGTTCCCGGATTTGTACGATCTTTTCTGTGTTTTTGCGGATGATTTATGGGCCTGTGAGAGTGCTGTTGGGAACTTGCCCCTTGACTAGCTGCGTATCGCCCACCTCAGCCCAGCACAGAGGGCATCTGCACTTACGGCCATACATGGCTTCAAACAGCGCGGTCTTGATACTGGTGTGATAACTGTTGTTGTAGGAGAATTCAACCATGGGCAAGTGGATGTCCCATGACTTACAGAAATCTATGACACATGCTCTCAACATGTCTTCCAAGGTATGAATGGTCCTCTCACTCTGCCCGTCTGTTTGTGGATGGTAAGTTGTGCTCATATCCAACTTAGTTCCAAGAGCTTTCTGCAGTGACTGCCAAAATCTCAAGGTGAATCTGCTATCCCGATCGGAGATAATGGACACAAGCACACCGTGCAGACAAACTATTTATTGGATGTAGATTTGTGTAAGTCTTTCCATCTTGAAAGTTTCTTTGATTGGCAGGAAGTGGGCGGATTTGGTTAGTCGATCAACAATTACCTATATGGTATCTTACCCACTCGGAGATTTGGGCAATTTAGTAATAAAATCCATAGTAATCCTCTCCCACTTCCACTCAGGTATTCCCGGCTGCTGAAGCAAACCTGTGGGCTTTTGATATTTGACCTTCACCTTGGTGCAAGTCAGGTACTTTCCCACGAAGGTAGCGATCTCTACTTTCATGTTTGGCCACCAATATAACTTCTTGATATCCAGGTACATCTTATCCGAACCTGGATGAACGGAGCATCTAGTTTTATGGACTTCGTTCATGACAACCTCTCTGTAACCGCCGAAATTTGGGGTCTAGATCCAGTCCATGAAATAATAGACTCCGTCTCCCTTGATCTCTAAGTTCTTTTCCATTCCCCTCAGGGCTTCATCCGACATGTTCTTTGATTTTTAAGGCTTCCAGCTGAGCCTCTTTGAGTAGCTCTACCCATTGCTATTACCTCATGTTCAACTCCTTCTGGTCGAAGATGTGTTGTAGGCTTTTATGGTCGGTGAAGACTGTGCACTTGGTTCCGTAGAGATAATGTCTCCATATCTTCAATGCGAAGACCACTGCTCCCAATTCCAAATCGTGAGTTGTGTAATTGACTTCATGTGCTTTCAGCTGCCTTGAGGCATAAGCAATGACCTTTCCTCGTTGCATGAGCACACAACCTAGGCCTGGATTGGATGCATCACAATAGACCACAAAGTCCTTCGTCTCTTCAGGCAGAGACAAGATAGGTGCGCTGCACAGGGCCTGCTTCAATTTTTGGAACGCAACGTGTTGCTTTTCACCCCAACTAAAGGGTACACCTTTCTGGGTCAGGGTGGTTAAAGGCTTAGCAATTCTGGAGAAACCTATGATAGTAGCCAGCGAGGCCATGAATTGACGGATTTTTGTGGGCGTCTTCGGTGCTGACCAATTCTCAAGCGCCTTGATCTTGGAAGGGTCCACGTCTATGCCTTCCTCGCTTACCACATGACCAAGGAAGGTTACTTTTCGAATCCAGAATTCGCACTTAGAGAAATTTGCATATAGATTCTCCGTCCTTAGAGTTTCTAGCACTAGTCTCAAGTGATGTCTATGATCTTCCTCGCTTCGGGAATATACAAGTATATCATCAATGAACACTATCACGAACTTGTCTAGGAATGGGCAGCACACCCGATTCATCAGATCCATGAATACCGCTGATGTGTTGGTTAGACCAAAGGGCATTACTACAAACTCTTAGTGACCATATCGAGTCTGAAATGTTGTCTTAGGAACAACACTCTCATGAACTCGTAGTTGATGGTACCCTGATCTTAGGTTTGTTTTCGAGAAGTAGATGGCTCTTTGAAGTTGATCGAAGTGGTCGTTGATTCGAGTAAGAGGATAATGATTTTTACGGTGAGCTTGTTTAGTTCACGATAATCAATGCACATCTGAAAAGATCCATCCTTCTTTTTCACAAATAAGACCGGGGCTCCCCAAGGTGAGGAACTCGGTCTGATGAATCCTTTGTTGAGTAGCTCATTGAGCTGGCTGGATAACTCTTGCATTTCTGTTGGCACTAGACGGTATGGGGATTTAGCTACGGCGGTAGCTCCAGGGATTAAGTTGATGTGAAACTCGACTTGGCGCTCAGGAGGGATTCCTAGAAGCTCTTCGGGAAAGACATCAGGAAAGTTGCAGACTTTGGGGATGCTCTTGAGGTCTTTAACTTCCTATTTCTCATTAACGACATGGGCTAGGAATCCATGGCACTCCTTTCGTAGATATTTCTGAGCTTTGATGCATGAAATGATACGGAGGTTTAAGCTGAGTTTATCACCATAAATCATGAGGGCTTCTCCAGATGGCAGATTGAGGCAGATGGCTTTTTCATAACACAGGATATCAGCACGATTGGGGCTCAACCAATCCATGCCGATGATGACATCAAAGCTTTTTATGGAAACTGTCATGAGGTTGATTGGAAAGGAATGGTCATTTAAGGTAAGGGTACAACTTATGAATATGTCGTTAGTGTTCTCTTTCTTTTCGTTAGCCATCTCGACGATGAACGTTTCGGTTAAGGGCTAGGGTTTATGCTTGAGAAGATGTTTGAATGCATGACTAACAAAACTTCTCTCTACACCGGAATCGAAAAGAATACATGCATAAGAGTTGTCAAGGCTGAACGTATCTGTAACAACGGTGGGATCAACAACTACCTCCTCCTGTCCCATTGCTAGCACTCTCCCTGTGTTGCTAGCTGTTGTTGCCTTGGGGCAATTTCTCTTGTAGTGTCCAACCTCTCCACAGCCATAACAAGCTTGACCAACTCCTGCTCCAGTAGCCTGATTGGTTGGTTGGACTGGTGTTTTACACACTCGAGCTGTGTACCACTTCTTTCCACAGCTGTTGCACAGCATTTCACGGCATGGCCCGTGATGATGATAGTTGCACTTGTCGCACCGAGGAAGGGTACCAGCATATCTATTGGTAGCTGCTTGAGCTGCAGGAACAGCGATAGGAGTGGTAGCAGCATGAACTGCGACCACTTGCTGTTTCTTGGATGGCTCCTGCGAGGACTAGCCATTTCGCTTGTTCCAAAACTTCTTCTTCCCACCACTTGCCTCTGGTGGTTCGGGAGCGGCTGCCACTTCATTAAGATCAACCCTATGATCTATCAGAGTCTGCGGCAGACACTTGGCGCTGTCAAAAGTGGAAAGCTTAGCAGCCAATACATTTCCTTAAGTTGGGGGCGTCAATCCCCAAATGTACCTCTCTATCTTTTTGCTTTCTGGGGTGACCATTCCCAGACAAAGAAGAGCTAGATCGCAGAATCTAGTTGTACAGGTAGCAATTTCGGAACCCTTCATCTTCATGTTCCAGAGCTCATGATCCAACTTCTACATGTCGCCCCTATGGTAGTACTCAACAAGCATAAGCGCTTTTAAGCTTTCCTAACCCATGGCATTTGCTACCGGCAGGTTTAAGGATTTGACTCGGCTATTCCACCAGGTCAAAGCTCTATCAGTGAAGGTGCAGGCGGCGAACTTCACTTTGTTTACCTCGGAGCACGCACAGATCTCGAAGACTGATTCGATCTTCTCGATCCATCGGGTTAGGGAAATGACTCCTCCATTGTCGTCGAAGGATTTAGTCTTTGCATTCATAAAATCTTTATAGAAACACTCCTTCTGGTGTCCCTGACCACCCTCAAGATTAAGGGGATGAGTACCACTTCCCAACCCACTAGAGCCACCATAATTTATCTACGACATTGCGGCAGCCACGGCGGCTGTAACTGCTGCCTGGAACATGGCAGGATCAAATTGGGGAGGTGGTGGTGTCGGACCCGTCGGGGGATTGTTGTTCTTTCTTGTGGGACTTTTCTTCGGAGGCATCTTGTTCTAAAAATAATTAGGAAGAAGAGGATGGTAAGTCCCCCTATATTTTTGATCAAGAGATATGAAACAATATATATCTCAGCCTGATGGATTAAGTGTTCTACTAAGCGATACACAAGGAAAAGTTACTAATACAGGTAAGCTATCAGTAGGAAGAAATGAGTAGCAACACTTTGAATGGATCTCTACACAGTATTCAGCTCTAGCTAAAATACTCCTATAGTATTTTAAGTTGTATGCTTTGTTCTATCGATATCTCATTGTATATAGTTTGGTAAGTTTTAGGCCTGTAGCGACACCACAGTCACTCCCAAACACATGCCGGTCATGTCTCAAATAAATATAGTTCATCAGGCTATATTGATCCCAGACATGATTACATAACTACCCAAGTTTAACCGCAGTGTCCAACATCCAAATACTTTTGTTTTGTTCTACTCAAGATATTGTTTTCTGGTACGCATGTATATTTGTATACTTCTTATAAAACACTTATATTTTAAAAGTATATTTTTAGTTCATAGAACTTCGGCCCCTTAGCGTTTATAGTTGTATACCATGTAAGGTTCGGTATACTTAGTTCACTATAAACAATAGCTTTGATACCAATCTGTCACACCCCCAAACCAAAACGGTGGAAACGTTCGAGGGTGGATGACGTCATGTATAGTATCACAACAATTGCATCATAGTAATCATAGTAAACACAACCATTACATTGAATACATATATGAAATGGTATTTACATCTGTTTGATTCTTGTTTTTACACATCAAAAGTAAAATCAAAAGAAAAATATGTGACTCTACGCTTCGTCTTCTCAAAACCCCAGGAGGTACCTGTCTACTGATTTCCTGAGAATATAAGCAGTTTTGAAATAGTATCAGCATAAAGCTGGTGAGTTCATAAGCATATTTTGTAATGAAAACCTGTTAATGAAACTGTAAAATGTATGTATGTTTCCCAAGAAAATCCAATATTTTCTAACATATGCTTATTACTGTATTCTGTTTCGATAACCCTGGTTACCACCAGTATGTATAGTATGTTCTTGTTTGAAAACCCTGGCTACCACCAGTATGTATAGTATGTTCTTGTTTGAAAACCCTGGCTACCACCAGTATGTATTGTAGTTTAATTAATTAAAATAAAACCAACGAAGAATGAAACCCCGTAAGCAAAGGTTAGTTTATACTATTGTGAGTTCGTATAACCATGCTAGATATGACTAGTGACCTCAGCGACGTTTCTTCAGGCGTCGTACGGTATGATATTTGTCACCCCAGGCATACCTGCCTAACTGTAGCTAGCAGTTTAGGTGTAGGATTGTCAGTCCCGAATAGATCTATTCACAAATCTCACGCTCTTCCTCCAGGAGACTCTGGTTATACTAAGTGTTGAGAATTTAACCAGTACCCCGAAGGGTACAAATGAAGAAATTTCTCATAATCCTGTATTAACTAGTTTACATGTTGTTCTGTATCGTGTTCTCGTAATTGAAATCGTTTTTATAGTTAATCGTTTGTATACTTTGTAGAGTATAAATAATTATACGTAAAATAATTATTTAGTGTTATCTTGTTATCTGAACGTAGTAATGAATATCATAAACTAAATTTGTCATAGTTCATATGATTGACCAAGTAAGTAGTGTGTATCGGTAAAACTGGTAATGAATTCCCCAACCTATATTTGTTATAGCTTGACTGAAATGTTATGTTCTTGAATTGTTTTGAAAACTATGCAGTTATGTTTAGAAAACGTCTATTATGCTCCGCATAATACAAAAGGGATAAAATATCTATATATTTTATGAAACTCGTTGGACTGTATTAATTGCATCAGTTCTAATCTTGTTGAAATCCTTTTTTGTTTTAGTCCACAAAATCTCTTGTGTTTGGCTTCTATTCCCCACTCCCCCCTTTGAAAACGTTTAAAAATCATAAAAACGTAGGGGTATGAACTCACTGTTCGTTGTGTGCAAGCGTTGAACTGGAAACGAAGACCCTCGAGTTGTTGTATGTGGTGCTTAACGGAATCCTAATAACAATTAAATACATATATGTATCTAGATTAGCAATTTTGTTAGATAAAGTGTTAGAAAAACACTTGCTTTCGGTTAAGGAATGTTACCGAGATGTGATTGAATCGAGGAAAGAGGGTTTTCAGTCTAATACACCACTTAGGAAGGGTTTAAGGCCGTGAACTGTCTATGGAAGGGTTTACGGCCTTTGAAGTTTTGAAGTGTTTACAGTCGTTAACTCAAGAAAAAGGGTGCTGGATTCGAGGAAAAACGTGTTCCAGATGCTCTAAATCGACTCCCAATGACGATTTTCAATGATTTTCGGAAGAATAAGGATGTTTTTGGGAGTTTACGGTCAAAAGTCTAGAGAGAGAAAGAGAGAGTTTTTGGCCAAGAAGCTTAAAATGAAGGTGGGGTCTCATATATATAGGTTTGGGGTATGGTCGGTGGTGGGGTCCACCTGGCATCAACCGCAAACGGGTTTACGGCCGTAAACTCGTTCTGGCCGCAAACATGTTGTTTTTTTGAGAAGAATTCGAGTTTTCGCGTGATTTTCTGATTTCGTATCGCATGTAATCTAATAATTTATATATATATATATATATATATATATATATATATATATATATATATATATATATATATATAGAGAGAGAGAGAGAGAGAGAGAGAGTGGGAGTTAGATTCAAATGTTTCTAGCAACTATTGTGTGCCTAAATGCACAAATGAGAATTCAAGAAATAATAAATAAGTAAATAAATCATTTAAGGGTATTTTGGACCTTTTGTACTTTTAATTAAGGAAATCATTTGATTGAAATCCTACAATTAAGGAAATAAAATAAATATATTTAACCTAGTCATTTAATTGAAATTCTATCAACCATTACCCTACCACCATCTCGTGTCGTCGCCTCCCTCCAGATCCACTTTCTTCGCTGCTTTTAACTTGCTCAACAGTTTTAGCCGCCTCCGACTTCTTCCACTGCATCGCCAACACGCTCCATTACTACGGTGATGCCACTTTGAGAAGTCCTCCACCTCCCTTGACTTCGTCTGGCAGCAGGAGGCTGCTGGCCTCCACCATTATCATTAAACACCCCACCACTGCCGCTCGCCGGCTTTTGCTATTCAGCCACCTCCAGCCACCCATTTTGGTTAAAGGTAACCTTGCATACCTCTATTTGCTTCCTGCATACATCGTCGATCAATAGAAAACACAAAATGATTTTATTTTTTTCTCTTTGTGCATAGAGGTCGATACAGGAAGAAAGTCTCCTCCTATTTATCAATTGTTTATCAACTGAACCAAACTCCCAATTCAAAATAAATTTGTTTATCCCAATTTCAAAATCTATTGCAAATCTAGTTCCTAACTCAATAAACTTCATTTAATTTGTGCAAAACAAACCATCTCCTACAAATGATTTTTATATTGGTCCTAATAGCCTAAACTAATAATTATTTTATGTACATTTAACCCTCCTTGTGATTTATTTGCAAAATAATTTCAACTCTATTGCAAATGTGTATTTGTTTCTTGAATTCATGACTATGAATGAATGCAGATGTGTGTTGATGATTCAATCACAACTCTTGAATTATGTATTCAATCACAACTCTTGAATTTTGTATTCAATCACAACTCTTGAATTCTGTAATTTATTCTATTAGAATTTATTTATATAAATGTATTATGTTAGAATGTTTGAGAATAATTGTTAACAACAAGTATATTTGTTTAACTAGTAATGAATTTGTGATACTTTATGGTTGACTTTATAGTCTCTACTACATTCTGTTAGAGTTTATATTTTTTATTTTCTACCATATTCTATCAAACTTTATAGTCTTTAATATATTCTGTCAGAATTTATAGTTTTTATTCTCTTATAATGCATTGAATTTTTTAATTTTTGAAACTTGATTATGTTTTCTTTGTGGATTTAGGTTTTGAAGAGGCTAACATTGATGTCGAGAAGGAAGAAAACATAGAGAACGAGAGTGTATTATACCAAAATGTGTTATGCTACAATGTATAAAGTGTTGCTTAAAAATAATATTCTCTCATAATAGATTAGTATTTTTGTTAGATTTTGATATTTTTTTTCTTTTTTCTTTCAAAATGTTGTTATTATTCAATGAATCACAATTATACAATGTAATTATTTGGTATACTATTAGTTCAAGAATTGATTTTATGTATTCTTTTCAGAATTTATTTACTAGTTTATGGTTGACATTCTTTCATTCTAACAGAATAAAATCGAAAAATATGTTTACTAGTTTATGGTTAACATTCTATCATTCTAACAGAATAAAATCGGATTTTTAATTTTGAATTAATTTAAAATATTCAGATATTTAAGAATAAAAGAATTAGTTATCCCTACAAATCCAAAAATTTCCTTTATTAATATAGGTTAATTGACTAAAATGCCCTTATGCTGAAATTTGTGTGATTATATGGTACATGTTATCCTATTTACTATCATAGACCTTCAAATCATGACCTTTGATTATATTCCATCCAATGGTCCAGATCTGTGCATTCTGGCACACAATAGTTACTAGAAACAAAATAACCTAACCATATATATATATATATATATATATATATATATATATATATATATATATATATATATATATATATATATATCTTTACTAACTTATAAAAAAATCCTACTATTTCTATAAATAGATCTAATAAAATAATATTATTTTTTTAAGACGTTCAACTCTCTAAGTGTAAAGTACAACTAATCATGAATAAAATAATATTAAATTTTAATCTGATTACCTTTGAAATCTTATCTCTTCCAAAAATTTGACCCGATCTCTTATCCAATTAAAATAAAACAAATAATCCATTATATAGGCCCTTTTATTTGTAATTTTTTTAAGTTTTATTTATTATTTATGCCCTCTAATCGAAATTGACCAGTCAATTGTAAAATCAAATACTTTGTTTAATATGAAGAAAAAATATCTATGTATGATTTATGAGTAATAGAAAATTAATATTTCATTTATTATTCATGTTCCATGAAATATGGTTGTATTAATTTTATTATTTTTTGGTTTAAAACTTTAGATAGTAAAGTGGATAATAGGATATATCCGTTTAAACTTATCTGTATCAAGCAAACCGGGTTGTTAAGATTAACTTTGATTCTCCCTTTTATTAACTTTATCAATACCAATAAAGGTATAAGCAAGTCACTTCGTATGGATGTGTCCTGATTTCTAAAATGAAGGACTATAAACGTACACTACACACCAAAATATTTATTTTCTTTTGTATTGCGAGGGTTACATTTATTTGTTGCCGTAAAACCGAACGATAACAATATGCATATGTTTTGTGTTACTTGAAATCTAACATGTTTCCGTATAGAGGGGGGGGGGGTGTTTGCAAATGTTAGTGTTTACCTTGTTGCTTGAGCTGATAAGAAACGCTCAGGAGGTGGCAGTTCTTGATGAGAATGCCGAATATAAGAATGTGTCGAGGTGAGATTCTGATTTTTCCCTAGGATTTAAGAGTTTCATTAACCTGTTATGGACGGGTGTGGGTGCCTTTCACTGTTGGGAACAGGTAGATATTGCTAGATGAGGCTCATAATTCCAAGTTTTCCATTCACTTGAGGGTAACAAAGATGTATCGGGACCTTTGGGAGAATTATTTTTGGCCTAGCATGAAGCATGATGTTGATAGATATGTGGAGGAGTGCTTGACCTGCAGGAAGGTGAAGGCAGAGCACCAAAGGAGGCATGCTAAGTTGTAGCCTTTAGAGATTGCCGTCTGGAAATAGGAATATATTACTATGGATATGGTCACCAAACTTCCAAAAACACCACGGGAGTTGATGTGATATGGGTCATCATTGATCAATTAACCAAGAGTGCTTACATTTTTCCCATTTAGGAGAGCTCCTTGGCAGAGAAGATGGCAGATATTAATGTGAATGAGATTGTTGCTAGACATGGGGTCCCAGTTTTAATCGTCCCTGATCGGGATATGCGGTTCATTTCTATATTTGGGGGGGATGTTTTAGGAGGAACTAGGTATATAGTTAAGGTTTAGTACAACCTTCCATCTATAGACTAATAGGCAGAATGAACGGACGATACAAATGCTCGAGGATATGCTACGAGCTTGTGCCATAGATTTTGGTGGCAGTTGGGATCGATATCTTCCATTGGCAGAGTTTTCCTACAATAACGAATCCGTTCTAGTATTGGCACGCCATGATTTTGGATATTGTATGGTTGGAAGTGTAGGACGCTTGTTTGTTGGGGCGAGGTTGGCCAGCGAGTCTTGGGTGGCGCGTAGATAGTGCTGAATACGAATGAATTTATCTAGATGGTAAGAGAGATATTGTTCACAACACAAAGTCGACAAAAGAGTTATGCCGACAATAGATGATCAGACTTGGAGTTCTAGGTGGGAGACTTTGTTCTACTCAAGGTCTCACTATGGAAGGGAGTGATGTGGCTCTATAAGCAGGGAAATTAGGGACCTCGATATATTGGTCCTTATAAAGTTATAACCCGAATGGGAAATGTGGCATATCGACTGTAGTTATCCGATGATTTGAGGTTGATTCATGACACCTTTCATGTGCCTCAGTTGAGGAAATTTTTAGTAGATGAGGCAAATGTCGTCCCTCTAGAGGACATTCAGATTTACTAAAATCTTAGTTACGTGGTGATGCCTGTTGTCATTTTAGAAATGAGGACAAAGACTATACAGAACAAGGAAATAGGACCGGTGAAGGTACAATGGAAGCGTATTAGGAGCTCAGAATAGACCTGGGAGTCGGAGTCAGAGATGAGGGCTCATTACCCTGAACTATTTGCTAGTAGTGACTTCATGGACGAAGTCAAATTCATGTGGAGAAGAGTTGTAACTCCTTGATTTCTTGGTACGTAATTATTTCCATCATTCAGTTATTTATAATAATAATAATAATAATAATAATAATAATAATAATAATAATAATAATAATAATAATAATAATAATAATAATAATAATAATGAAAAGTGACATAAAGGCCCTATGAACTTTCTAGGGTTTACCCATCGAGTCGCTAAAGTTTTTATCGGACTTTATGGGTCCCTAAACTAGGATATGACATGTTCTTTTAGTCCCTATCAACCTGTAATAGCCGGTTCAGTGACCATTTAGACCAAAAAATATTAACATTGTGCCCCTACAAAGCCAAAAAAATAAGTTCGGGGATCAATACAAATTGAGTGTGAATCGGCTTTAGAAGAAAAGGAGAGTTTTTTTGTACGAATTGATCCCCGAACTTATTTTTTTTTTGCTTTATGGGGGCACAATGTGAGTTTTTTTTTGGTCTAAAAGGTCACTGAACTGGCTATTACAGGCCGATGGGGACTAAACGAGCAGGTCATATTCTAGTTTAGGGCTCCGTAAAGCCCGAAAAAAAACTTTAGGTACTCAACTGGTAAACCCAAGAAAGTTCGTAGGGCATTTGTGTCATTTTCCCTAATAATAATAATAATAATAATAATAATAATAATAATAATAATAATAATAATAATAATAATAATAATAATAATAATAAAATTTGGCTAAAATATTTAATAATGCAAAAAGGAAAGATTTAAAGTTTTTAGTGTAAAATGCTAATTTTCAAATCTTGGTGTAAAGAATATGGCGTAAGGGACTAGTTTCTTCATTTTTGCATAAGTATTGCATGAAGTTTATGGACTAACAGGAAGGGAGAGTTTGGCCATTTTTTATGTAGTCCACTCTTTGGATTTTATAAAGCCTAGAGCAAGTGTCGAACGCAAGTAATCGTTTTTTTGTATGTCGTTTGTGTGCTTAAGACATGAATGAGCGAGAAGAAAAGAAAGAAGCGGATATTGGTGAATAAAAGGAAGAAAGAGGTTGTCTTGAGGGCTGTAGAGGAAGAAGAGAAGGTTATTTTGGGAGTGCAATCCTCAGCAAGTAAGTGGTAATGGTTCTTTTCTTTTCCTTCTTCCTTTTTCTTCCCTTATTTCGTAAATCATCTTCATCACCACCACCACCACCATGATGGTGGGAGCCACTATTGACCACCACTACCATGGTGTATGTGGGTGATGGTGGTCCATGTTTTCTATAGTTTTAGGTGGTGTTGGGGGATTTTATGTTGAGCAAAACCCTAACCCTAGTTGTTGAGTTTACCATCACACCATTGTACTTTGTTTCTCCTAAAAGCAATGTACTTTGGGGTGTGGGAGTGGAATTTTTATTAGATTTTTACTCAATGGGTTTCCACTACTGTTAGTGACTTATTTCTAGAAAATAATCCACTTGGGATTAGGTCTTAATGGGCTAAGAAGCTAATTAACCCAAAATGGACAAATGTGGAAATATTGGAAATTTACTATTTTGTCTTTGTCTCACAAACATTGTAGAAAAATCATGGAACATTATTTTTATTCGAGACTAGTGCACAAAGTTTCATTTATGAGTTTACTACATTTCATTAGTTTTGACGAAAAATTAGAAAGGCTTCTAATGTGGGTGAAAATGACCATTTCTGTAGACTAGTCCAAAATGAGCTGTTATGCGATGCTGTTTTGTAAAGTTCGCCATTAATTGTAGAAAAAATGTATGAACGTGTGCAAGTAGTACCCATAAATCTAAGGACCTCATATATATGTATTTGGTACAATTTTCAAAAATATGGGGTTTAAGGGGTGAAAAACATGTCACGAACAGGCCCTAATTTCTATCTAGAAATATAAAATTGAGCCCATTAGTCTATTTGCACAATCAAGACAAATGAGTAACTAAACTTAACTCAAATTATTATTAGGAAGTATGAAGGGAAAGCAGGTGTGAGTGAGTTTTGAGTTTCTTTGTAGGTTGTGTTGCTTTTGGAGGTAAGTTCCTCAATACATTATGTTTTGTTATATCTTCTTTACATTAGCTCGTGTGTGTTATGTATGTATTATTTATGTGGGTAGTACAAGGCTGAGTAGAATCTAGTAGATTGGCTCACATATTCAGGACTATGCATGATAGGGCTCGACGCAACCTAGTGGGTATCGGGTGTGGCAAATGTGTCCCAAAGGCAAGATAAACTAAGCAAGGGGGATTAGGCTAACCAATGTGTCCCAATGGTTTTGGGTACATGGGATCGGTCTTAGCCAATGTGTCGCAAGGGATTGATGTGCTGAACAAGAGGAATCGACCCTATCCAATGTGTCCTGGTAGGAGTATGTTTGTTACTGATTCGTTCTTTGACATGCATGCATGGTTATGTGTTTGATACCATTTGTATCTTTGAATAGGCATAAGGTTGGTATGATATGATATTTTGTATGTTTGGAATTCACTAAGCTCTGTTCTTATCCTTTTCCCCTTAAAAGTATTGTTACAGGTCACAGGATGGTCGGGCATGATTGTACACATCGGGTCGAGGCGGGATGCTGGTTTTTTTTTGGAACTTGAATAATAATGTTTTCATAAATATTTTGGAATATTACTTGATCATGATTTTTATGTTGGATTTGATCTTGGGTTTTGAATGTTGAATTTATCCTATGAATAATGTTAATGAATAAATTGTGTTGTTTTTTCTTTAAATTTCAAATTTTTTTGAAAATTTGGGATGTTATACGTAGTAAACGTCATCACAAGTGATCAACTGAGCATTCTGCAACATCTGCAATCCTCGAATTGATCATCATGATTTCTTCCTCTTGAGTCCCATTACTCAAATTGGAGCTACTTTGAACATGGTCCTCGAAGCCTCACGATCAACCAATTTTCACACGTTTGTACCCTTTAGACCCAATATGACATGGCCACTTAGGCCCAAAAAATTACCAGACTCATACTCATCATGAGCAGCCATAACCAAAAGACCAATAAAGACTAAAATGGGCTACAACTAGCCCTAGTGCTATACCATACTAGCCACCAACAACCGACTCTCTAGTAACTCTTTGATTCTTCCGTATCTCGATTTGGATCCTGTGCTTCTGGTAGTATGGGCACATACTAACTTCCACACATATTCGTAATCATCCCCAAAATTATCTCAAAGTTACCAAGTTGCCACACATAACTACAACTAAACTTTCTGTACACATACATATGTGCTCCACCGAGTACACATCACTAATCTTCGTAGACACTCCTTCTAGGATACTCCTTACCCATGCTATTATATAACTAGAAGTCTCTATTAGAACCCTTGGCCGCCTCATGTAGTCAAGTTGTATGTAATATATGATCAGATAGATAGTTAAATAAATGATTCCACCCTAAGCCAACAAGCAAACAAGGAACAAGAAGTAAGGCTAAATCAGGCATTCTAAGGCTGTATAATCCTTATCATGTACAACACCAATGCATACACTTATCAAATAATAGTGTATGTCTAAAATTCAAGTAGCACAAAAAAAGCAATCTCTTAGCCTACCAGGCATCAAAAATATCAGGCAATTCTATCATGTAATTAATGAATGGATCCTTATCTTATCCACTAGCATGTATTTCTAACAATTCCAATACCATCATATATATAACAAGTATGGATATTTTGGGATATCACCTTCATTTGATCATCGACTGATTGTATACATCACAACTTCTTTACTCCTTTTAAAATATTTCTTTCCAAAAGGTTTTTGACAGTTCTCAGATCCTTATTTTGAGTTATGAATCATATGAGTGTTCATCAAAATCCCACACAATAAGGCTCTGATACCAACATGTAATGTGCCTATTGTTAGAATAAAATTTTCATTATCAAAATAGAACAAACACCCGTTTTTATAAAGTTACATATGTCACACCCCCAATCGGAAACGGCGGAAACATTCGGGGGTGGATGACATCATGTGTAGTATCACAACAATTGCATCATAGTAACCATAGTAAACACAACCATTATATTGAATACATATATGAAAAGGTATTTACATTTGTTTGATTCTTATTTTTATACATCAAAAGTATAATCAAAAGAAAAATATGTGACTCTATACGCTTCGTCTTCTCAAAACTCCACGAGGTACCTATCTACTAATTTCCTGAGAATACAAGCAGTTTTGAAAGAGTATCAGCATAAAGCTGGTGAGTTCATAAGCATGTTTTGTAATGAAAACCTGTTAATGAATCTGTAAAATGTATGTATGTTTCCCAAGAGAATCCAATATTTTCTAAAATATATGCTTGTTACTGTATTAGGTTTCGATAACCCTGGTTACCAACAGTATGTATAGTATGTTCTCGTTTGAAAACCCTAGCTACCACCAGTATGTATAGTATGTTCTTGTTTGAAAACTCTGGCTACCACCAGTATTTATTGTAGCTTTATTAATTAAAATAAAATCAACGAAGAATGAAACCCCGTAAACAAAGGTTAGTTTATACTATGTGAGTTCGTATAACAATGCTTGATATGACTATTGACCTCAACGACATTTCTTCAGGCATCGTATAGTATGATATTTGTCACCCCAGGCATGTGTGCCTAACTGTAGCTAGCAGTTTAGGTGTAGGATTCTCAGTCCCAAATAGATCTATTCATAAATCTCACACTCTCCTTCAAGGAGACTCTGGCTATACTAAGTGTTGAGGATTTAACCAGTACCCCGAAGGGTACAAATGAAGAAATTTCTCACAATCATGTATTAACTAGTTTACATGTTGTTCTGTATCGTGTTCTCGTAATTGAAATCGTTTGTATACTTGATAGAGTATGAATAATTATATGTAAAATAATTATTTAGTGTTATACTCTTTTTATCTTAACGTAGTAATGAATATCATACACAAAATCTGTCATAGTTCATATGATTGACCAAGTAAGTAGTGTGTATCGGTAAAACTGGTAATAAATTCCCCAAACTATACCTGTTATAGCTTGACTGAAATGTTATGTTCTTGAATTGTTCTGAAAACTATGCACTTATGTTCAGAAAACGTCCCTTATGCTCCGCATAATACAAAAGGGATAAAATATCTATATATTTTATGAAACTCGTTAGACTGTATTAATTGCATAAGTTCTAATCTTGTTGAAATCCTTTTTGTTTTAGTCCACAAAATCTTTTGTGTTTGGCTTGTATTCCCCCCCCCCCCTTTGAAAACGTTTAAAAATCATAAAAGTGTAGGGGTATGAACTCACTGTTCGTTGTGTGCAAGCGTTGAACTGGAAACGAAGACCCTTGAGTTGTTGTATGTGGTGCTTAACGGAATCCTAATAACATTTAAATACATATATGTATCTAGATTAGCAATTTTGTTAGATAAAGTGTTAGAAAAACACTTGCTTTCGGTTAAGGAATGTTACCGAGACGTGATTGAATCGAGGAAAGAGGCTTTTCAGTCTAATACACCACTTAGGAAAGGGTTTACGGCCGTGAACTGTCTTTGGAAGGGTTTACGGCCTTTGAAGTTTTGAAGTGTTTACAGCCGCAAACATGTTGTTTTTTTAAGAAAAATTCGAGTTTTCGCGTGATTTTCTGATTTCGACTCGCACGTAATCTAATAATATATATATATATATATATATATATACAGAGAGAGAGAGAGAGAGAGAGAGAGAGAGAGAGAGAGAAAGCTAGGTTCAAATGTTTCTAGCAACTATTGTGTGCCTAAATGCACCAATGAGAATTCAAGAAATAATAAATAATTAATTAAATCATTTAAGGGTATTTTGGACCTTTTGTACTTTTAATTAAGGAAATCATTTAATTGAAATCCTACAATTAAGGAAATAAAATAAAATATATTTAACCTAGTCATTTAATTGAAATTATGTCATCCATTACCCTACCACTATCTCGTGTCGTCGCCTCCCTCCAGATCCACTTTCTTCGCTGCCCTTTAACTTGCTCAACAGTTGTAGCTGCCTCCGACTTCTTCCACTGCATCGCCAACACGCTCCATTACTACGGTGATGCCGCTTTGAGAAGTCCTCCACCTCCCTTGACTTCGTCCGGCAGCAGGAGGCTGCTGGCCTCCACCATTGCCACTCGCCGGCAGTTTCTATTCAGCCACCTCCAGCCACCCATTTCAGTTAAAGGTAACCTTGCATACCTCTATTTGCTTCCTGTATACATCGTCGATCAATAGAAAACACAAAACGATTTTATTTTTTTACTCTTTGTGCATAGAGGTCGATACAGGAAGAAAGTCTCCTCCTGTTTATCAATTGTTTATCAACTGAACCAAACTCCCAATTCAAAATAAATTTGTTTAACCCAATTTCAAAATCTATTACAAATCTAGTTCCTAATGCAATAAACTTCATTTAATTTGTGCAAAACAAACCATCTCCTACAAATGATTTTTATATTGGTCCTAATAGCCTAAATTAATTATTTTATGTACATTTAACCCTCCTTGTGATTTATTTGCAAAATAATTTCAACTCTATTGCAAATGTGTGTTTGTTTCTTGAATTCATGACTAGGCATGAATGTAGATGTGTGTTGATGATTCAATCACAGCTCTTGAATTCTGTATTCAATCACAACTCTTGAATTATGTATTCAATCACAACTCTTGAATTCTGTAATTTATTCTATTAGAATTTATTTATATAAATGTATTATGTTAGAATGTTTGAGAATAATTGTTAACAACAAGTATATTTGTTTAACTGGTAATGAACTTGTGATACATTATGGTTGACTTTATAGTCTCTACTACATTCCGTAAGAGTTTATATTTTTTATTTTCTACTATATTCTATCAAACATTATAGTCTTTAATATATTATGTCAGAATTTATAGTTTTTATTCTCTTATAATGCATTGAATTTTTTAATTTTTGAAACTTGATTATGTTTTCTTTGTGGATTTAGGTTTTGAAGAGGCTAACATTGATGTCGAGAAGGAAGAAAACATAGAGAACGAGAGTGTATTATACCAGAATGTGTTATGCTACAATGTATAAAGTGTTGCTTAAAAATAATATTCTCTCATCATAGATTAGTGTTTTTGTTAGATTTTGATGTTTTTGTACCAGAATGTGTTTTTGTATCAAACAAACCGGGTTGTTAAGATTAACTTTGATTCTCCCTTTTATTAACTTTATCAATACCAATAAAGGTATAAGCAAGTCACTTCGTATGGATGTGTCCTGATTTCTAAAATGAAGGACTATAAACGTACACTACACACCAAAATATTTATTTTCTTTTGTATTGCGAGGGTTACATTTATTTGTTGCCGTAAAACCGAACGATAACAATATGCATATGTTTTGTGTTACTTGAAATCTAACATGTTTCCGTATAGAACTTATTGCCGAATGAGAAACTATTTTTCGCCGCCGCTTTGCGCGGGTCTACGGCTAGTATATATATATATATATATATATATATATATATATATATATATATATATATATATATATATATA
Source organism: Lactuca sativa (assembly GCF_002870075.4). Taxonomy (NCBI): domain Eukaryota; kingdom Viridiplantae; phylum Streptophyta; class Magnoliopsida; order Asterales; family Asteraceae; genus Lactuca; species Lactuca sativa. The sequence continues at coordinate 93,564,419 of NC_056629.2, forward strand.
TATATATATATATATATATATATATATATATATATATATATATATATATATATATATATAACGTATTAACTTTTCACAAACCAAGGAATTTGACGAAAATCCAATAAAATTCAAATTTTATTAACGGAGTTTGGTTCAAGATAACGGGAAAAGTTTCAGGTTGTCACATCATCCCCCCGTTAGAGGGAATTTCATCTCGAAATTCAAACATAGAATACAAATCATGGACTCGGAAAGAGATGCGGATTTTCTGTTTCATTTGATCTTCGCGCTCCCAAGTGAATTCAGGTCTCCTCTTGGCATTCTAGCGAACCTTCACTATTGGTATGCGACTTTGTTTTGTTCGTTTGATCTCTCGATCCATAATTTCGACTAGTTCTTCCACGAAGTTAACGTTCTCGTTGATCTCGATCTCGTCGAGAGGGATCACAAGGGTTTCATCGGATAAGCACTTTTTAAGATTCGAGACATGTAAGACATGATGATTATTGTTAAGCTCTTGTGGTAAACAAAGTTTGTATGCTACGGGACCGATCCTAGCAAGGATCTCGAATGGTCTTATGTTTCTCGGATTTAGCTTTCCACGCTTTCCAAAGCATATCATGCCTTTCTAGGGTGAGACCTTCAATAGAAAACGTTCACCAACCTGGAATTCCAAGGGTTTTCGTCTCTTATCGGCGTAGCTCTTCTTTTCATATCTCGAAGCTTTTAGTCGTTCCCGGATTTGTACGATCTTTTCTATGGTTTCGCGGATGATTTATGGGCCTATGAGAGTGTTGTCGGGAACTTGCCCCTTAACTAGCTGCGTATCGCCCACCTCGGCCCAGCACAGAGGGGATCTGCACTTACGGCCATACATGGCTTCAAACGACGCAGTCTTGATACAGGTGTGATAACTGTTGTTGTAGGAGAATTCAACCATGGGCAAGTGGATGTCCCACGACTTACCGAAATCTATGACACATGCTCTCAACATGTCTTCCAAGGTCTGAATGGTCCTCTCACTCTGCCCGTCTGTTTGTGGATGGTAAGTTGTGCTCATATCCAACTTAGTTCCAAGAGCTTTCTGCAGTGACTGCCAAAATCTCGAGGTGAATCTACTATCCCGATCGGAGATAATGGACACAGGCACACCATGCAGACAAACTATTTCTTGGATGTAGATTTGTGTAAGTCTTTCCATCTTGAAAGTTTCTTTGATTGGCAGGAAGTGGGCGGATTTAGTTAGTCGATCGATAATTACCTATATGGTATCTTACCCACTCGGAGATTTAGGCAATTTAGTAATAAAATCCATATTAATCCTCTCCCACTTCCACTCCGGTATTCCCGGCTGCTAAAGCAAACATGTGGGCTTTTTATATTGGACTGTATTAATTGCATAAGTTCTAATCTTGTTGAAATCCTTTTTGTTTTAGTCCACAAAGTCTTTTGTGTTTGGCTTCTATTCCTCCCTCCCTCCTTTGAAAACTTTTAAAAATCATAAAAACGTAGGGGTATGAACTCACTGTTCGTTGTGTGCAAGCATTGAACTGGAAACGAATACCGTCGAGTTGTTGTACGTGGCGCTTAACGGAATCCTAATAACAATTAAGTACATATATGTATCTAAATTAGCGATTTCGTTAGATAAAGTGTTAGAAAAACACTTGCTTTCGATTAAGGAATGTTACCGGGACTTGATTGAATCGAGGAAAGAGGGTTTTCAGTCTAATAAACCACTTAGGAAGGGTTTACAACCGTGAATGGGGTTTACGGCCGTGAACAGGCATTACGGTCGTGAACTGTCTTTCGAAGGGTTTACGCCCGTTGAAGGTTCGAAGTGTTTACAGCCGTAAACTCAAGAACAAGGGTGCTGGATTCGAGGAAAAATGTGTTCCGGATGCTCGACTCCCAATGTCGATTTTCGATGATTTTTGGAAGAATAAGGATGTTTTTGGGAGTTTACGGTCAAAATTCTAGAGAGAGAAAGAGAGAGTCTTCAGCCAAGAATTTTAAAAGGAAGGTGGTGGTCTCATATATATATACATATATATATATATATATATATATATATATATATATATATATATATATATATATATATATATATATATATATATGCTGGGGGTATGGTCGGGGGTGGGGTCTACTTGGAATCGACCGCAAACGGGTTTACGGTCGTACATGGGTTTACGGCCATAAACTCGTTCTGGCCACAAACATGTTGGTTTTTCGTTAAAAATTCGAGTTTTCGTGTGATTTCCGCGTTTCAACTCGCACGTAATCTAATTATATATATATATATATATATATATATATATATATATATATATATATATATATATATATATATAGAACGTAAAAACTTTTCCCAAACCAAGGAATTTGACGGAAATTCAATAAAATTCAAATTTTATTAACGGAGTTTGGTTCAAGATAACGGGAAAAGTTTTGGGTTGTCACAACATCTAAGGCAAAACCATTTATTCATAGACAATAACTCAAAACCAGAGTTATAAGGAAAGGGAATTAGTAATCTCGAATCATAAAATTGTTGATATGTGTGTACAGTCACTCCCTCACATTCCCACAAACTAATAAAGCACCTGAAAAACATTTAATCTGCAAGTGTAAGCCAAAGATAAATGAGTTCCCCAAAATAACATATACATCAATAACATAAAAAAGTAAAAATTGGTCCATAACAACCCCGAGTTTGTAACAACTCAACTTATGAAACCCTAATGTGCCTTAGGACTTAGCTTTTGGGCCTAATTGGGTTGTGAGGGGTTAGAAACCCTAATTAGGGTTTAAAAACACTAATTTTGGATATGGGCTTTGGACTTATCGGGACCCACATTTGGGCCATTGGAATGGAATTGTGAATTACACCCGACCACACTACATGATTGACCCAATAAATTAATGGACTTAATGAATTAAGTCCTTAATGGGTTAAGTAAGAAACACTTAACCCTAATCGTCATTTTATATGAAAACCCTAATTTCACTTAGGCCTTGAGTTGGGCCTTTCTATTGGGCTTTGATGATTGGGCTACTAATGGGCCATCCAAGAACAAGCATATGGACTAGAATATTAGTTTGGGCTTTAGGGTAAGGCCCATTGGACAGGCTTGGGCCCAATTGGGAAAATTTGACCATAGATGGGCCATAACTATGCCTTGATGATTTCGAGATATTGGACCAACAGAGTGTCCAGTTTTGGTCCAAGAATAAATGGTTGGGCCTTAAGGCAAGACCATGTAGTGGTTTGGGCTGAATTTGGAAAATTGGGCCATAGTTGGGCCTTGGTTCATTATTAGACTTTGGGGCCTTTGGATTCGGCCTTAGGCTTGAATCAAGGTAAGATAGGGGTAAAGTAGTCTTTTACCCCAAGCATGGACTTATCGATATGTGTTGGAACCTAATTATTAATTGGGTGTTATTTGATGTTGACAAATTCAGGAATCTATCATCCAGCAGCTACGGTATTGTCAGGGGGACTTCAGCAGTAGGAACGGGTCCAAGGCACCAAGTCCGGTCCATTTAGTTAGTAGTAATTCCGGACTATGGTCCAATGTCGGGCGGGGCCCGATGCAGGTTTATATGCATTTTCGAATTTCGATAGGATGTCGGGTTAAGCCCGAGGAATGTTTGTATGTTTGATTTCTCCATGATTCTTGCATGTGTTTGTTGTATGTTTTTGGACTTCGGTCTGATGTCGGGCGGCGCCCGAGGAATGTTTATATGTTTATGTTATGTGTTTATGTTTATATGTATATGTTGATATGCTTATGTATACCGAGCTTTGCTCGATGTCAGGCGGGGTCCGATGTAGTGGGCTAGGCCCAAGTTATGTTTATGTTACGTGTATGTTATATGCTTGATGATATGTTATATGTATATCGGACTTTGGTCTGATGCCAGGCGGGGCCCATTGTAGCGGGCAAGGCCCAATGTGATGTTTATATGTTTATGATTATGTGATTATGGTTATGTAATTGTTGATAGATCATGTGTATACTAAGCTTCGCTCGATGCCGGGCGGGGCCCGAGATGTGTTTGTGTGACATGTGTATGGTATGTGATAGATTGGGGAGACTCACGAAGATTCGTGCTTACAGTTTTTAGTTTTGGTTTCAGGTACCTTGGTTTACAAAAGTGGAGCTCGGGATGATTGCAATGCACACACCATTTCACTACTAGAAAAACAACCTTTTACGACGCACAATTTATGATACGCATTGATTTACAATACGCAAAGGTGTGTGACCTGAAAATAATGTTATCTCTTTATAAATTTTAAGGATCTAGGACGGACATTTTTGCGTGCCCTTAAATTAGTGTCTAAAAAAACACGGAGGGCGCCTATAATAAAATGTGTGTCGTCTGAGAGTGTCGCTTTATAAATTTTAATGGAAACGTGCGTTCCATCCTTTAATTGCAAGGGGGGAATGAAATCCTAAAAAATTAAAAACCCCGCCTTCCTTTTTTTTCTCCTTTCCCTCTTGCCCTAATTATCGACGCTCTTCATTTCCCCTCCTGACATTGACTGCCACCTGCTTCTTCCCTCGCACCTCAACCATTGTTGCCCTAATTTGAGATTTTTAGTAGTTAGGGTTTTTTGTTATGTAGTATTGTGAGTGTATATATTTATATGTTCTGTATTTTTTCTAGGTATGTAAAAGAACGGGTCATCAAGTAGGGTTTCAAGGACCTACTTACATCGATTGCCCGATGAAACCATGTTTCCTCTGCAAATTGCCTGGTATTTTTCTCATTCAACTTGAATTACATGTCAGTCAATTGTAATAAGTAAGATGTATCTCTCAATTGAGAAAGCGATTAGTTGATGATTCTGATGATTTTGGTTTCCTGTGATTCTGAAGGTCACACAACGATTAATTGTCCCCACCGAGTAGCTATGGAGTTTGGGGTTTTTCCAACTTCTCGCAAACGCACAAACAACTCTTTGGATTATGTATTTGAACGCCAAGTTCGCCATAGAGTTCCTTCTGTAAGCTTTTTGGCTTCGTTTCATCTTATAATCATTCTATTTAATCAAAACCAGTAATTGTGGTTCCCCTTTCTCATTGTGTTCATGTTCGCTAAATTCTTCACAATAGATAAAATCAGATTTTGTGATCCCAGATGAAGTGAAATGTGCAATAATCAGATACCATAGCAAATGTGTTACATGCTTGGAGTTCCATCCAACCAATAACAACATTCTCTTATCAGGTGACAAGGTTAGTGATAAGATTTTCTATAGCTGTCAATTGGATTTATCTTAGGGCATTCCCGGTCGTTGACGACTGTCAAGGCAACATTAGGGCAGGCCATCTCTAACTACTAAAAATCTCAAATTTCTTTCATCTAAGCAAGCACTATTTGACTTAGCTGCTTTTCGTCAATTTTATCAGGTTTATAGATGAATTTATTTTGAAAATCCATGGTTTTTGTTTGGCGTTTCTTATGCTGGAGCTCTTAGTGCATAGTTTTGTTTGAAGTTCCCTCATCTCACATGTGGGAGTCTTGCAAGTTCTGCTGCATGGTTTCGTTTTGTCATCAGGTCTTGCGGAGGGTAAAGGGTTTTTTCTTCTTTCGATTAGCTTAGATATGGTTCAGGGGATTAATTTATCCGTTTAGAAGGTTAATTATGTTCATTCTTCACCTATTCCTTCGTATAGCTACTACAGGACGTCTCTCTCAAGGTCCAGATCAAGCTCAAGGAATCGGTAGTGTACCTATTCCTCTTGCAAATCTCCTTGGAATGTACCAAATTAAGGTAGATTTTAGATTATATAAAAGAGTTCCTTTTTTTATTGGTATCACTTCTTTGTGAACATAATTTTCTTTGCAGTCTGAGCTTGAGAATTTGTCCTTCATGTACACAAATCCGCAAGAGTATGCTAAAGTCAAGAGACGAGTTGCAGAACTCTATAAAGAACAGAAGAAAGAAATCGAAGAAGTACTTTCCTACAATAAAATCGAATCATTGTCATATGTGAAATTAAATTTGTTAAAGTCTATTATTATTACATCTGTTTCCTGGCTGATTATTATCTTTCTCTGTTAGGCAAATTAAATTTTGATTAAAAAGATTGAAGATGATCAGTTCTTAGACCTTATGACTATGAAAATTGAAGTGCGTTCTGTCTATAAGGAACCTTACAGGTATGGTGATGGATCAACCTCTTTTAAAGTTGCATCTACATCTAGTTTTATTCTCCTGACATGCTTTTTGTATTTGGTTTAACAGCTGAGGATCATAATCAAACCCAAGCCTTGTGTTGGTGTAGGGCCTTTATGTAATGCACAACAGATGATAAAGTTTACATTTTACAAATACTTGGTGCACAACTTTTAGAAGAACATTATTACTTATAAATGCTATTCATTGCAGATTTGCTACCATGTCCTTGGGTTGGTATATGGGATCTGGACCCCCATACCTCGAGCTGTGTGTATCTTGACCTTTTTGCCCTTGATTCTAATTGGTTTTTAGCTCCTTGTCTAATTCATTTACACCTTTTTTCATAGATGAAAGACTATATTGGTTTTCATTTACACCTTGTAGATTAGTTATTCTTTCAGCTACCACATCATTCTGTATGTTTTTTAGTTAGAAAATTATATATTATTCGTGTTTATATTGTATTTTCTCTTTAGGAATAATATAGAAAAACACTTGTACTTTCAACATTTTATTGATTTAACACTTCACTCTTTTCAGTACTGATTAAACCATTATACTTTTTGACCACATAAGAAAAAACCATTTTCCTGTTACTTGGTTTTCATATAACCAAGTGATTAAGGATCAGGATTGGGTAAGTACCTCTATATATGCTGGAATCAAAATAAAACTTTTTGTTTTGTCTAGTTCAACGGAATAGACTCAATGGACATTCCAGAAAACCCTAATTACTTATTTTTCTCTATATGTATGAGTGATGAGTATGATCTGTTAAATTTTGATAAACTCGGGCAGCATGTTAGGCGTGCAGTTGTTTTGGCTTTGAGTATAGCTGGCCACAACAAGCCAAATCTCATCAAGGGCCTTCTTCCAGAACTCTTGCCACTTCTTTATGATCAGACAGTTATTAAGGTAAGTAATGTATCGTATATACCCTTGTAGTTAGTTATCAATGAAATTAAATATGTAGTGATTAAATTGATGAATATATTGACAGAAAGAACTGATACGAATGGTGGATGTTGGACCTTTTAAACATACAGTTGATGATGGTCTTGAGTTGAGGAAAGCAGCTTTTGAAAGTGTAGATACATTGCTTGATAATTGTCCTGACTAGTTGAACCCTTCTTCTTTCATTGTCCCTTACCTTAAATCTGGTCTTGATGGTAAGTAACCTCTCATAAATATCGTCTTTAAAAATAATTTTGTTCCATCCAAAAAAGTGAAATCTCTACATCCTCATCTTATTATTGAAAAAGACTTAAATGCCCTTCCCATCAAAAGTAGCCCTAGAAAGCTTGTCCAGTAACCTCAGGCTACATTTGTTATATGGCTTCTTTTGATGAGGAGGGCATTTACGTCTCTAACACTAAAAAGTATCCATGCCCCAACTTGTTTTTTCGGAACAGAAACTTTATTGGTCCTGGTCTGTCCTTTAATTTGGTCAACTATTCTGACACATTTTGTAATTTGGTCGACTGTTCTTAAATCATATCTTCAATAATATATAAATAATTATTTGTTCATTCCAGATCATTACGATGTGAAGATGCCTTGCCATCTTATCCTCTCCACACTTGCTAACAAGTGTCCTTTGGTTGTCTTAGCAGGTTGTTATTCATGTGTTTTTTTTATTGGAAGTTTAGCTAACAACTATTAATGAATGGTAGTTACTTATACGGATTTTTCAACATTTATTACATAGTTCTAGATTCATTGGTGGATCCTCTCCAGAAAACAGTCAACTTCAAGCCCAAACAAGATGTTGTAAAACAAGAAGTTGATCGCAATGAAGACATGATTCGAAGTGCCCTTAGAGATGTTGCATTTTTGAATCATATAAGGTGTGTTTTATTCTTTTTTTTATTTATTTAGAAAATTATATTTTCAAAATACCTAACCAGTTATAGGTTTGTTTATTTATTTATTTGGACAATGTATTTTTTCCAAAGTATAATGGTGTAATAGCAAAAATGTAAGCGTAATTCTAACTAGTATGTTTTTTTTTGTTTGTTTTTTGTAGTGGAGGAGATTGTAGCCAAAGATCCATCTTTTAATCAACGAAATATTCAAAACATTTTTCACTATTTCCAGGTCAGTTGTATAACTTATGTTGAACTCGTATAATAAGTGGAATGAATGTGATAAGAAAGTACTATTCTTTTATACTTTTATTGTTTATTTGTTAATGTATTCTTTGACTAGTCAAATGTACAAGATATCTGAGTGGTAAATTTTTGAACTTGATTATAGGATATAACTTCAGCTGCAAGGACACTTTTCATGAATGTCATAAAGCAAAGTGCTTGAATACTTGAACCTGGAATTAAGAAGTTTATTTTATCATCAATTTCAGGAGATAACAATTTTTCGAATCCTCCAATTGATTACCATGAAGTTATCTATGATATTTAACGTTGTGCCCCTCAAGCCTTATCAAAAATTGTCCCAAACCTTAAAAGAGAGCTACAGGTAATCAGCAGTCACATAATTTTTGTATATTTTTAGTAAAATTATATTTATTTGGTTCATTTTTGCAAGTAAAGGTAAAGCTAAATTTTGGTATTTATATTTTATAGACAGATAAAATAGACCTTCGTTTAAAGGCAGTCAAACTGGTGGGAGATCTTTTTTCTTTCAAGGGATCTTCCATCCCTCAAACATTTCATCCAATCTTTTTGGAGTTTTTGATGAAATTTAATTATAAAGTTGTTGAAGTTCGGATGTCAGTTGTTGAATATGCCAAGCTATGTTTGTTATATGATCCTTTAAGAACAGAAGCTCCTCAATTACTTGGTATGTCTTCATGTTATTTAATATCTCATAGGGCTAAATGCAAGAAAAAACTAAGTAATTTGATAATTATTACATTGCTATGTTTCACATTTAACCCTGTTTTCTAATATTGTTTTGGTTGAACATGTTAGCTTCCCTAAGTGACAAGTTGTCAGTAGGGGTAAGTGTAAGCAATCAATATAATATATACCACCTAAATTTCTTTGTTTCCTGATTACAGATGAACATGATCAAAGTTTCAAACATTATGGGGATTGATCCAAAACCATTTGATCCAAAGACATTTGTTGAAGAGGATGCATTTGTTGCTGATGAATCTGAACACAAAAAACAGATTCGTTTGGAGAACAATATTGTTTGCTACAGGGCTGTGAGAAATCCTGATGGAACAAAATCTGTAAGTTTATATTGGATTGGAGTTCCAAGCAATCTGTTTTGAACTTTTAATGAAGTTTTTTTATCATGTTTATGGTCTTCTTTTTTTCTTATGAATCTCTTTTTTGCAGTATGAAAGCAATGCACGGTTTATTAGATGGTCAGATGGCAGCTTACAGTTACAGATTGGGAATGAAGTTCTTGACATTTCTGTGCAATATGCTCAGCATGATCAAGCTCATCTTTTTCTTCGACATGAAAAGGTATGCATATATATATATATATATATATATATATATATATATATATATATATATATATATATATATATATATATATATATATATATATATATAAATCAATCTTTCTTCATGAAGTTCTTGACTATAGATCTCCCATTGTGAAAAAGACATGAATGCCCCCATCCTCATCAATGGTAAGTTTTTTGTCTTGAGCTGTTTATATACTATTGGTTCCCTTCAATTACTCATCTCCATTATGGAATGCAAGTTGTGCATAATATCAATTAGTTATGTGCCAGGGCAGCCTTCCAGGTATGGTGGTATGTTTTGTGCTGATTAATTGTCACTCTCTAGATATGTATATGTATATATATATATATATATGTATAGAAAGGAATTTTTTAACATGAACAAATGGTTTGGTTGGTTTTCTTTTCTGATTTGAACTGCCATACACTCCTGCAAATTCAAAAGGAAGATGGCACAGGTAAGGAGTATCCTTTGGGAGCTGCCCTTGAGGCCATCAAAAATACTTTGATTCAAGGCAATACAAAACTCTTATTGGTAGATCATTTTGATTCCACTCTCATACATACATACCATGTGTATTATTAATTAGTTGATATTGATATTGTACAACCGACAAGATTATTGTGTAGGATTTCTGTGTTGTTCTTCATCAAGAATTGGGATTCATATTGAAGCTAATAGACATGCTCATTGGTTGGATACATGAAGGGTTTCAAAGCTTCTTATGACAGCTTAATGATGAGTTACTTAAAAAAGAAGGTGCCCTTTATAACAATGTAGTATTAGGTTATATAGTTAGAGAAAACTTCTTAATAACAATGTACAATCAGATCCCTTTAATATCAATGTATTACAATGTATTGTATTTTTTGTATATGGTATTTTATTTTTTGTATATGGTATTTTATTTTCTATTATGAGACATGAAATGCAAATTTAATTTGAAAATCAGTAAACCTATAAATAATTTTTTTTTTTAAAAAAAATTACGATACGCAAAAATGTGTGTCGTCTTCATTTATGACATGACCTTTCTTGACAGGGGCTTCCTTGATACGCATTGCGTGTCATAAACACTCGCGTCGTAAGGTTACGACACACAAATGCGTGTCGTCTTCCTTTATGACAGGGCCTTCCTTGATACGCATTGCGTGTCATAACCGCGTGTCGTAAATGCGCGTCGTCTCTCTTTATGACAGGGCCTTCCTTGACGCGCATTTGCGCGTCGTCTGAGCGTTTTACGACGCGCAATGAGCGTCGTAAAAGGCTGTTTTTCTAGTAGTGTTTGTTTAGCATGGGATGTTATACTTTGATATATTTTGACAGATGTTATGATATTTTGAGATACATGGTTTATGACTTTTATATGATGGATCATATTTATGATTCTTATTAAATGAAATTAAACGAAATTTTTGGACTGTATTTTTAGGATGTTGCAATATATATGTGTATTAAAAGATGCTTCATATTCATATTCTACATATCAAATCCCGGTCATATCTCATTCTTTCAAGCAACTGAAGTCAGAATGCCATACACATCAAGTTCATCAAAGTGAAAGCAACATAGTAGTTAAATTATAACATGGAAATATCACAAAGCATATAGTAGCATCACAAATATCATATCATTATCAAGAACAAATAATGACATGGTCATCCTAATCTGAAGCAAATCACCATCTACGAATTGCACATTTCAATTATGCACCTTAGTGAGTTAAAACAATTAACTAACCTTCATAAAAAAAAAAACCATCCTTCCCACACTTCAAATCTTGTAGTACTTAAGGTATCAAGATTTCCCCTAATACAACACACATAAGTAGATAACTATAAGTCTATAAGATCAAAAATAGTTATTTTATACCTCAAACATGTAAACTAGTTACTAGGCCAAACTCTCAAATTTTGACCTAAAACAGCAACATGTTCAAGGCCACTTTAGCACCACCAAAACCTGAATAAATTACATATTTTTTTCATGTGCTAGTATTTTAGAGTTAAACTTTTTAGGAAGTCCTCATATAGGTCCATACCATTTTTCTAGAATTTCCTATGAATTTTACAAAACTCCATATTTGGGCTGCTAATTTCTGACCAATCAGTGAAAATCACCATTTTCACTTTGGTTAGAGACAACACCAGGTCATGGGAAAAATCAGGGACAAACTAGAATAAAATTTAAATTTGTAGAGTTTACAAATCATAAATCCGACTCGTGATCATTTTTCTAACTTTTTTACAAGATAGGGGCATAATAGGTATTTTCTAACAATTCACAACTTTGAGATTTTAGGGTTAATCAATAGCTTAACCCATTAATCCATAACCAAAAAAACGACTATAAATCTGAAAATTGAGTTCTTAACAATAACAGCATTTCAAGATTCAAAAGGTCAATTTTTGTCAAACCATGACTCAAAGTACATTGTTTTTAAGGGAAAAAATACATTGCTAAAAGAGAAAACACCATTGAGGAGTTGTGTTTCGTCCATCATTATGCCACATATAAAGAGCTTTAGAGAATGTTTTGAAGACCTTTAAATGGTTAAAAACATGGGAATTTTACAGAAAAATACTCAGTAAAATTGAGATAGAAATCAACACGAGTTTTAGCAACAATAAAGAAGTTAATGATTCCAAAACACTGAACAATTCATGGACATGATTAATAACACTTTTGAGGGTGTTCATAACAAGATTTTGAGAGCAATAAACCATCAAAATACACCCAATAAACTGGAGTTTAACCATATGAAGATTCAAATGTTGTAAGGAGCAAGAATATAAGATCAATAACACCAAAAATGAAGAAATTTAAAATGCTATCAACCAAATTTCATCAATTGGTGAATGAATTTCATAAGAAGGGAATCAAAGGCATAGCAAAATCAATTCCTAACCCCACTTAAGTCGCAAAATCGCAGCCCCTTCTCCTGTTCACCCTCTGGTTCGTTCTTGCTTGCACAATACCCTTTGTAGTCGTTTTTTCCTTTCTCCCTACAATTGACGATCGGTTTCCCTTTTTTTTTTTCTTTTTAGATACACTACAACAAGAGAAGAAGGCACAATCGATTGGTTTTTGGTCTACATAAAAAAAAACGCACGTACACAATTAAAAAAAACACATGATGCTTATTAGTGCACATTAAACCCATTGTTAATTCTTGGGTTTTCTTTTCTTGATTTTTCAATTAAGCCTCTTAATCGTCATTGGTAAATTCTAAACCCAATAACCCTAATAAATTAACAAATTAAGTTTTCTTTTATGACACACTTGCCCCTCAATTCCAATTAAGCCATTTTATGACTATAATTATCTTAAGTACCCCCCCCCCCCCCCCCCCCCCCCAATTAAACTTTTAGATTTAAATTAACACCCTTTTATTTGAATTTATAATTTTAAACCTCGAAATCAATATGAAAATTAATATTCAAGTAGCGGACTAGTTATGAAGAGCATTTGAAAATAGATAAATGAGGAGGTCAATCTTAAAATGCAAATCTTTTGCGCTAGTTTGTTTATACCTAATGTTATTGAAAGGAGCTTGTCCCTCGTTGTCTCCCTTATATTAAAATAGAACTTATAAAAGTTGTAGTTGATATCCTACTTTGCTAATGCACTTGAAGAAATGCTAACGATCATACACCTCTAAGAACCCACCTCTTTCAAGAGGAAATACAACGCTTTTGATCGGAAAATATTCATGAGAAGCTCCACAAACATAAACGTAATCTTTACTCCTACGTATGCCCTCGACTTCCCTAACCGGAGCTATAACAGCCCTTGATCACCATTGTGGTAAGGAAACCCAACCAGATAAATTGCACAAACCATACACCACTTGTGTTTGAGATATCTCACCAGTCACCATCACCTCTCTCTAACCCCCTTCATGTTTTTTCCTTTACAACAGACACCCTAGAAACATAGTTACGCTCTTACGTACATACACACATGCACACAACGGTTCTCAAAATAAAGCCTCTTCCAATACTGTACGAAACTTCAAAGATATTGTACAACTGTCCAATGCAGTTATAAATTGTGATTAAATGTTAAGGATCACAATGGCTGCCAGCTTGGCTTCGTTCCGGACAACTTGACATTGTAAACCGGATACCACCTGTTGTATGCGTATTTCAAATCAGACAACAACTAAAAAGTTGCAGTTATTAGATACGAAACAACAAGTGTAGCGAACCATTGCAAATTCTGTGGCTATTTTCTTATTATATATATATATATATATATATATATATATATATATATATATATATATATATATATATATATATATATATATACACGCGAGGGTTCATGCGAAAATACAAATAGTTTGCGAAAACGCGAAAACAAGGAAAAATTATGAGATTGTGCCACCGCAACATTATCTTTTTGGACAATAATTCATCCAAACTTTGAAATACATGATGATAATCGATAATAGATGAGAAATTGTGTCATATTAGCAAAGTATGATTTTTGACATTTTTATTATGAAAACATGAATTTAAAAATGGTTAAGGATGTGAAAAAAAAGTAATTATTAAAAACGTTTTATATTATCATAACACAATCCAATGTAAACTTATTATCTTTAATTTATTGTTAATAAATGAAAAAACATCATAAATGGTCCCTGTGGTTTCCCAAAATCTGAAGTTTATTCCCCATAGTTTAAAAACCTCATAGATGGTCTTTGTGCTTTCAAAATTTTTGACGACTGGTTCTTATTGCTAACTCCGTTAAGTGTATTTTGTTAACTAAAGGGCATTTTCGTAATTTCACTACCACAAGGACCATTTATGATGTTTTCTTTAAATTATTTTTTGAAAAAAAAAACTTTAATATAAATATTTAATTTATAAAAGCTCTCTCTCTCTCTCTCTCTCTCTCTCTCTCTCTCTCTCTCTCTCTCTCTCTCTCTCTCTCTCTCTCTCTCTCTCTCTCTCTCTCTCTCTCTCTCTCTCTCTGGAATGCCATTAAGGATTTGAAGAACAAACCCACGTTGATTTCTTTAACTCCTTCATCTGTTCTAAAACCTGCAACATAACCTTAGCGACGTTACCGATTTAACAACCTCATCGCCATAGTCTTGATCAGAATCGCGCTCCAGCACAACACCACCATCCAGATTCGAATCTAAAGGGTTCTCACGAGTTGTCGATTTCTTATGGGTCACTAGCAGAGGACCGATTGTGAGTGGTGAAGGAAAAAAGTACATGCAGTGAGCAAGGGAAGGGAGACAAGAGGATACCACCGTCTTCCACCTCCATACCTAAGTTGTTGATCTCCATCTCCAATATCATTTGAAACATGTCCCTCTCTCCATCGTCGGGCCTGAAAACCTCATAAGCCTCTCCTTTTTCATTGCCAGATCTGAATCCAGTATTGGAACAGATCTCGGCGGATGATCGAATGCGTTTTTCCCAAATAGGTCCTCCCCAAGAATTGTTTTTTAAAGATCTGCAAGAGATATCTTATGGGATCGATCCAGTGGAGGAGTACGGGTAACAATTTGAATAAGCAAATGAAGATTAATCCTAAGAAAATGAAAGTAAAAAATCTGAGCTTTGCTAGATACAAATAATGCCATCTGAATCTTTGATTTTTCTTAATAATTCCATCTCAATCTATGAGCTTTGCAAGAAAACGAAACTAAAAGATCTATGATTTTCTTAATCTCAATAAAACCATACTAAAACATGATCATGGCACAAGGTAGATGGGATCCATACTAGAACATCAGATTTAGCGATGGGACTCTACAATTCAATGAGAGGGATAGAGTGATTGGGTTTGGCAAATTTTGTGTTCTTCGATGGTGACCTAACAGCGCTGATGTTTCATAAAGGATCCATCGAGAGAGACCCACTGAGAAATGAAGAAGATTGTTATCTAGTATTAAACTCATATTTCCATGGAGGGTTTAAGGATTATCGAAGGAAAAGTGGGGGTAAGATTGGGTTAATGGCATCTAGGAGAGAGAGAGAGAGAGAGAGAGAGAGAGAGAGAGAGAAAGAAAGGGATAGAGAGAGAGAGAGAGATTTTATTAATTTTTTCTTTTTTTTCCAAAAAAATAAGATAAAGCATCAAAAATGGTCCCTATGGTAGTGAAATGACAAAAATACCCTTCAGTTAACGGACAAACTTAACGGAGTTAGCAATAAGGACCAATCGTCAAAAGTTTTGAAAGCACAGGGACCATTTATGAGGTTTTTAAATCGGGGACTAAACTTCAGATTTTGGGAAAGCATAGGGACCATTTATGATGTTTTTTCTTAATAAATTTATTTGTTATAGTACATGTGTTTAATTTTTATAAGATAAAATCTGTTTTCGTATTTTTGCAAAATATTTATATTTTCGCATGAACCTACTTATATATATATATATATATATATATATATATATATATATATATATATATATATATATATATATATATATATATATATATATATATACAAGGAACCAAGGAATCAATCGTAAGCGTCGGAAATCATAATGATCAACGGCCAAAGAAATGAATGTATATTTTATATTGCATGCACACACAACGGATTATACCAAAAAATCAACATCTTTATCAAAAAAACTCACCTCTTTTTTTCATTTAAAATTTTTTTAGGCCACATTTTTTATCAAAAAAAATACCGAATATACCGTTGTTCTCGATTTTTCTTCCTCTTTCCATAGAGATTCATATTGATATATAAAAAATGATTTTTTTTTTTTTGAAAAAAAACTCACTTCATTTTGTTAGTTTTTTCAATATTTAAGTTTATTTTTATAAAAAAAAACTAATTATACCAAAAATATTAATTTTTTGTACTCTATTAATAAGGATCAACACCGAAAAAAAAAAACCTCGAACAGTGTAGATTCATACTGTGAATCTAAACCGTAAATATTTCAATTTTCAATATTGACAATGTGAAAAAGTTCGATCAGTAATGTGAATCTGACTTACTATTATACACACTATGAAACTGAGAAAGTTTAAAAAATAAAAATAAAAAAACGTCGATCAGTGTAGATTCACACTGTTAATCTAAACTGTAAATATTTCAAATTTTAACATTCACAATGTGAAAAAACTCGATCAGTTCAGATTCACACTGTGAATCTGACTTACTATTATGCACACTATGAATCTGGGTATGTTCACAATGTGAATCTGAACAAGTTCACAATATGAATCTGAACAGGTTTACAATATGAATCAGAACTGAAACATAGTTTTTTTTACCCAAATATGAATCTATGTTTCAAAAGTATAAAAAAACATGAATTTTGATATATTTATTATTATTTTTTTCTATAAAAAAAATAGACCTTAACTTTTCAACAAAGAAAATGAAGTGGGTTTTTTCGAACAAAAAAAATTCATTTTTTTTATATATCATCACGGATCTTTTTGGATAGAGGACGAAAAATCGTGAACAACGGTATACTCGGTTTTTTTTTCCGACAAAAAACATGGCCTAAAAAAATTTTAAACGAAAAAAAGGAAGTGACTTTTTTATAATTTGGTACATGCACGACCATTGTGAAAGTCTACAACCCTTGTTTTTGCCGTTGATCGCTTTAAATTTCGACGTTTTGGATTGGTTCGTTAGTTCCTTAATTAATAATGGTTCTCTAAACTTTTCTATATATATATATATATATATATATATATATATATATATATATATATATATATATATATATATATATATATCTTGAAAAGCATTTAGCATGTTTTGCTGAATTTTAAGAGGTACAACCCTTAAAACATCATATACAAAAACTTTATGCATTTTGAAATCGGGTCAGATGAAAAAGTCAAGTAAATTTTGAATTTTTAAGACAAGATTGTGATGACCACTTCATACCATAATTTAAGGACTTACAACATTCAAACTTGGATCTCAATTATCTCGGCCTCTATCTCCTTAAATTCATTTAATTTTCACCATTGTTGCCTATCTGCTTTAGTGTTCTATCTTCTCCGTCATTCTCTCCTCTTCGGTATCTTGTTCTGATGATTTGGTTCGATTTTTTTGCAGAAGGTTTTGGAGGTGGTGGCTCTTAAATTAGCAACAACGCTCCCATATCTGGTAGTTTTAGATAACTAGGTAAGAACCCTAAATCAATTTATGTTGGAGAAATAGGTACACCGTTGGATTCATCACAACTTCATTTAATTGGCCCATGTGAACCTAATATTTATTTTTTCTCTATGGTATAACCATTCTTTTTCTCTCTATTTTGATCTTACTTTAGCAGATTTGTACCGATGTATAAAATTTATTTTATCTTCTGTTTATGATATTTAGTCATGGCTACAGAACACGCTAATCCTTTCTTATTTTGTAGATTTATGGGTTTTTTGTGTTCCTCTATAAAGCAAACTTGGGTACAATTTTTGTTTTGTGTTCCTATATCTGTAAGTCTTTTTTCCTTTCTCATTTTTTCTTATTCAGATCTCACCAGATCAAACTTTTATGTATTACCAAGTCAATTTGAGATATTGAAAGGAGTTAGTTAAAGCCTCAGCCTGGACCTCTCTCTATCTGGATTTTGATAAAAATATAAATTTTGCAGGTTTATTGGATTCTAGATACAAATTTATTGATATAAGTTTTCATCCTCAAAGATAATATTTGAAAGAACCCATGTTTGATATTCTCAATTGATTGAGGTAAGCTACTTTCTAATCATTTTTGTTTGTTTTTTTGGTGATTATAAAGGTAAATTTGATACATATTGATTATTATTTCTTATGTGATTATTCATCTCTCTCTCTATCTATCTATCTATCTATCTCTCTCTCTCCTTATAGGAAAATTGACAATTATGTCTTTTTATAGAAGATGAATAGCATCCCACTAGACTTTTACAATACATAACATACTGAGAAAATATAATGGCTTATAAAAGGTTACTAACTAAGGGATTCTGATATCGTTAATTAAAAATTAAGCTTATAAAAACAGGTAGATGAATCCACTGATAAATTCTTATAAATATTTAATGATTGGTTAAGTTGATTGTAGATTTGACCTATGAGTGTTATTACAGATAGTTCTATGTTTTCTTCTCAATTTAACACGAATGCTATGATTTTAACAGATTGAATTTATCACATTTTGTTTGACGAGACTTGATTATATCTTTTTTTAAATGGTAGATCTATGATTTTCTTCTATATTTTAATACAAATGCTATGATTTTAACATCTTGGATTTATATATAAGTTTATGTTTGTTTATTTACATTAAACTCTATAACTAATATTGTGTGTTATGATGATAGGGAACTTATTCAACAAAGAGGGCTGCCAAGAAATCACACAAATTTGTGACTGATCTAAAATTGAAGTCTGGTCTATTTGATCTAATAAATCACTCAATCTTGTGACTGTATTTTGTGACCTTTGTTGGAGCCTGATATACTTTATCCATCTATGACCATTTTACTCTTGTTGTATGTTTATAGGCGTTCTGTGCATTCATAAGCTGCTAGTGTAGAATCCTTTGGTGTTGTTGATGAAATTCTTTGCATCAAGCTCATCTGTAAAAGGTTGTTGAAGGGAGGCTTAATGGAAATCCTTCGTGGTGTGATAACGAAGTTACAACTGCTGTAATTTAACTTGAATTCCCTTGCTCATAAAAAAATCTAATTACGGTGATTATGCCATTGGAATTTTTTCTCAGAAATCAGACACGAGTTGAATGGTGTCTAATACAAGATTCAGGTTGCATTGTTATATTGGTTAGTAGAGGACTTTTCCTTTTCCTGTGTGTAAACTAATCATTAATAAATACCTATGTTATTCAGTTTTGCATTTTTTAAGTGCTTATCGATTTACAACTTTTTTTGTGTAGTACGCGGAATCAGCAAAAAACTTCATCACTTTGTGCCTCGATTTCAAATTTTTTGTTATTGTGGTTTACCTGTTTTCATTTTCCATCAATTATTCTTAATTTCTTTGTGTAATTGGCTAATTAGGTCTAGTATGGTATGGTCATATAATCCTGCTCCTTGTGCAATTTCCATTTACTCGAATTCTATTTTCACCTTCCCTACAACTATCTTTTCAGCTATTATCCATGGAACTATAATTGTTGTTGTAATCACCATACTTATCCTTTTCTTTTATTGTTACATTAGAAATTATAGTGTTACTGGAATTCAAAATGGTGAAAAGCATATTCTCAGTTTAAATATAGTTAAGAACTAAGAACTCAACTAAATGTTATTATATAGCATGCCATATGTTTCCGTTTTGAGCTATCTTATATGGAGTCAACATATCTTACCTTGGTATTAACAATTATTTACGATGATTACATGTTTAATTGCATCTTATGCCCGATTAAACCATTATTAGTCTATATATTACCCTATGACTATGTGAGTTGTTATAGTTTTTTGGTATCATTTGGTCTTTCTCTGACTTGGAATTCACCTTTTATTGCCAGAATAAGCATGAGTTTTCTAAAGTAATTAATATATTGGGATCAGTACCACAATCTAGTAAATCTCCTCTCTGTTTTAGTAAGTTAAATCTTCTGATATTATATTCATTTATCTTAAACATGTATATTAAAAAAAAGATTAGTATGATTGATGATTTAGTGGATTTATGGTAGGTGGGGGAAGTAGGAGAGCTATGAAAGATATTCCAGTGGAGAATTGATGACAAAAAAGTATTTAGAGGAAGAACTCTTTGTTTTGTTGCTATATTTGGTCGAATTTGTTGATGCTTGTGGCCTTGATCATGCCTTATAACTTCACATCCAAAAATGAAGGGCATTGTGCGTGAGTATGTCCAAGGTGCTGGGGAAATATGATCTGAGAGCTATAATGAACTCTTCATTCTTTTGCAAAAAGATATTGTCTACGAGGCTGTAAGGAGTCCTTTATTGTTCTTTGGTTTGTGCCTATAAGACACTACCCGGAGGGCCGAGACCAGGAGTACAACCCACAGTTGCTTTTTTTTTTCTTCTTCAGACATTTAATTACAAATATACTAGATTCCATGTGTAGAAGATTATATTATAAAGGTTGGACTTTTAGGGTTAAGTTACTAAGGGTGATTTGAGTTTCTTTAATATACGTGGTTTTTATATTATTGTCCAATATATGTATAATACATTTCCATTTTAATGTTCACTATTTGATGATCAAGGTCGCTTATAAGATATAAGATTGGATGGAGACTAAATCTTTCAAATCTTCTTGATGAACATCACTTAATGAAATCACTCAACATATTTAACATAAGGAAAAAAAAAATATGGATTTTGTTTCCTTGAATAAACATTTATGAAAATTTACTTATTTGCACTAAACCATTTTTAGAAAATGCAAAAAATAAAATAAAAATATATAGGTATTAAAATTCCAAGTTTGATCATATAATCATTTTTGTATCAAAATTCGAAAGTAATGCTTCGTTCTAAACATATAGATGTAATAATCTATTTGCGCAAAAACACTAATAGTTTCTTAAAACTAATTTCCGAAAGAAATTATTCGTACACATCGTTTGGCGCGGGAAAACGACTAATATATATATATATATATATATATATATATATATATATATATATATATATATATATATATATATATATATATATATATATATATATATATATATATATATATAGGGTGAGGTTCAATAGATTCAATAGAGAACCATAATTAACCAAGGAATCAATCGTGAGCATCGGAAATCATAACGATCAACGGCCAAGGAAATAGAAGTACACTTTTACATTGGACGCACACATATATCGGATTATACTAAAAAATCCACCATTTACAAAAAAAAAAAAAGCCACCAGTTTTTTTCGTTTAAAATTTTTTTAGGCCATGTTTTTTATCAAAAAAAAAAAACCGAATATATTGTTATTCACGATTTTTCGTCCTCTTTCCATAGAAAACGAACTATTTTTTCAAAAAAAAACTCAATTCATTTTCTTTAATGAAAAAAGTTAAGGTCTAATTTTTTATAGAAAAAAATTAATAAATATATCAAAATTCATACTTTTTGTACTTTTTAAACATAGATTCATATTCATGTTAAAAAAAAAACGATATTTCAATTCAGATTCATATTGTGTACTTGTTCAAATTTATATTGTAAACCTGTTCAGATTCACAGTGTGTATAATAATAAATCAGATTCACAGTGTGAATCTAAACTGATCGGAGCTTTTTCACATTGTGAATCTTAAAATTTGAAATATTTACAGTTTAGATTTACAATGTGAATCTATACTGATCGAGGTTTTTTTTTGTGAACTTCTCAGATTCACATTGTGCATAATCATAATGTAGATTCATAATGTGAATCTGAACTGTTCGAGATTTTTCATATTGTGAATGTTAAAAATTGAAATATTTACAGTTTAGATTCACAGTGTGAATCTACACTGTTCGATGTTTTTTTTAATCGATGTTGATGTTTATTAATAGAATACAAAAAATTAATATTTTTGGTATAATTAGTTTTTTATATATAAAAAAAAACTTAAATATTGAAAAAAATAAGAAAATTAAGTGGATTTTTTTCGAAAAAAAAATCGTTTTATATATATCATCATGGATCTTTATGGAAAAAGGACGAAAAATCGTGAACAACGGTATATTCGGATTTTTTTTTTCGATAAAAAACATGGCCTAAAAAAATTTTAAATGAAAGAAAGGAAGTGTGTTTTGTTATATTCCGGTAAACATTCGTCCATTATAAAAATTTGCAACCCTCCTTTTGCTATTGATCGCTTTAAATTCCGACGTTTTGGATTGGTTCTTTAAACTTTTATATATATATATATATATATATATATATATATATATATATATATATATATATATATATATATATATATATATATATATATATATATATATAATTTTTCTTACTATATTTGTAATTATCTGAAATATAAAAATACCCGTGTGGCTAAACTAAAATTAAAATATGTAGTCATCTCGCAATTCTAACCTGTGCAAAGTTTGCTGCCAGTGCCTTGTTCAGCAAATACATCTCTCAATAAAACTAGACTGTCATTGACTAGCCTAGCTCCAACATATTGTCTACTTTTCTTGCATTATTTTGTACCATTTTCCCAAGAAACATGAGACCCTAGATTCTTCAATCCAGTTCAAACAACAATATAACTTCTCAAAACTCCGACTCCGACCAATTTCAATTCTTTCCAACACCCATATCTCCCTCTTCTTCTTCATCGTCTCAAGAACCCCATGGGAGACTACAGATCAAGATCAAGATCATACACTTACAGTGATGAGGGAGATATGCAAATAGAGAGATACTACGGCGGAAATGGACCAAAAAGGTCAAATCTTGAACACAACCCACCTCATAATTTCAGGTCCTATAGTGTTTCATATGCTCCACCCCCTCAAACCAACATGGATCTTGTTGTTGCTCGCACTACAAGAGATTTTGAGTTCAAGAAAGGGAAGTCAACTGCAAAATCATGGAGTTTTAATGATCCTGAGTTCCTGAGGAAGAAGAGGGTTGCTGGCTATAAAGTCTACTCTGTTGAAGGAAAAGTCAAAGGGTCATTCAGGAAGAGTTTCAGGTGGCTTAAAGATAAGTACACACATGTTGTTTATGGATGGTGGTAGAATCAGAGACGCATATAACTTCTATCTTTCTCTCTATTCATGTATGCATATGGTCTACTGTTTTCGACTTTTCCCTGTTCTTTTTGTTGTTGATTTTGGGTTAAAAACGTAGAGTTTTTAGTTTTGTAGTATACTTGAGTACTAGTTTTCTATCTTGATTGAGTTTCTGGTTTGCTATTTCTGAAAATCGAAATCCATATGTTGCTTTTATATGTGTGATTGTATGTATCTTGGATCCTATGGTTGTGCTTGTATGACCAAACATTTCTGGGTTTACTATTTTAGTTTTATAATTTTTCTGTAGTAAATCTATTTTTAGTATTATTATTCTCATTAATTGTTCTTACCAATTTTCAGTAAATCTATTTTTTCTTTTAATACTAGGTCTTATCATGTTTATTGATTCGGTAGAATTTCTTTGGTGTTTTCATATTCCTCCATTAGATGGATGATGGCACGATCTTTTTGGCTTCAACTTTTGAATATATTGTCATCATGTCATGTACTCTTGTTTATGGCAAAAACGACAAAAGGTTGCTACTTTATTATTATTAATTTTTTTTTTATCGAAGGTAAGAGATAAATTATATGAGTTGAATGTAGTATTATTTTTAAATAAATTGTCATTTGCCAAATTTGAAGTAAACGCCTAGCTATTCTACTCACAAATTATATAAAAATTGCATATTAAATATGGGATAACTGACAACCGAATTTTGGGAGGAATAAGATTTTGAGATCTTTTAATTTCTATCTTTTAAAAAAAATCGAATCGAAAGAACAAAAAGAAATTTACTACTACAAAATTAAAACTTTTATTCAGTGAAAAAAATGTCTTAGTCCAAAGCTACTTTAAGTAATTCATATTTACATCTTTTACAAATATTTATATACAAATATTTCTTGCCAAACACATCCTATATATCAAGTGGCAAGGGCGTGTGTGTTGGGTTGAGTCATCTTTCGACTATTTTTTGTCTCGTTTAGTAAAACAAATTAGGTTTGATTTTTTTAGTTATGGATATATTGTTAACATTGCTGCATGTCATACTCAAAATTTGTAAGAAAGAAACTTATGTAGTTGAAATGAATATAATAATCGAAACAAAGTCGTGCACAAATTTGGACCTTTTACTAGTTAGACGTCTTTCTCTGGTAGTTTTTATTTTCTTATTTTTCTGAACGGCTTTCTCTTGTAGGTTTGATTCCAAATATTTGCTTGTGAATTTCAAATATTTGGTTGTGAATTCTCATACACACGAATATATAAAGTGGCGGTGGGCCAACTTACACAACAACCAATAATTGCAATGGATATTCTGTCTTATTATATTTTTACTTTGTGATATACCTGCACATCTGTACCGTTCTTGGGTCGGTTTCGAAACAGTCCTGTCATTTGTGGTTGGTATCGGAGCGGTTCGGTCTTTTTTTAGACCGTTCTCGTCTGATCTCAGGATGGTTTTTTTTTTCAGTTCGGTCTTTTATCAGACCCGCCTTTTTCGGTCCGATCTTTTTTGGGACCGGTCTCGGTCTTTTTCGGTCTGGTCTCACGGTCTTTCCGAGCGCAACTTTTGGTCCGGTTTTCGGGTTTTTTCGGCTTGATTTTGGTATTTGTTGGTTTTTTAGTTTTAGTTTCAAGTTTTTCCCCTAATAT
Source organism: Lactuca sativa (assembly GCF_002870075.4). NCBI lineage: Eukaryota > Viridiplantae > Streptophyta > Magnoliopsida > Asterales > Asteraceae > Lactuca > Lactuca sativa. The sequence goes on from NC_056629.2 coordinate 93,589,365, forward strand.
GTGATTAGCAAAAAAATGATAGAGTAAACTTTATTAAAAATGATACAATAGAGTTTAATAAAAGAAAATAAGAAAATAAAGTTACATAGTATCAGATTAAAAATTGTGTAATTAACACAAAATGATATATTTATAAACTTTGGCTAGTGGTCTTTCAGTCACGGACCGGTTTTGTGTCGGTCTCGGAACGGTCCGGTCTTTTTTTGGACCGGGTTCAAAATGGTCCGGTCTTTCTCGGACTGGTCTTCGACGGTCTCGAGCCAGTCTTTTTTTAGGATATGCCTTTTTCTGGTCTAGTCTCGTTTTAGACCGGTCAATTCTCGGTCTTTTTTCATGTTCGGTTCGAGAATGGCTCTTTTGTGCAGGTCCATTTATGGATAATATTGAAAAAAACGAATCAAGGGTTTAATTTCTTTTTAATAAGAAGAGAACTAAAACGGAAAAAAAGAATTTTGCCGATAAAAAAGTTGAAATGTAACGTATTTTATAATAGGAGGAAATGTAAATGGATTGGATTGGATGAATGTTGTAGGAAATTATATATATATATATATATATATATATATATATATGTATATATATATATATATATATATATATATATATATATATATATATATATATATATATATATATATATATATATATATATATATATATATAAAGAGAGAGGAAAAAAAATCATTTGAGAACTCATAGTTTACCAAAAATCCAAGAACTAAAAATGGAACGTTGGATCAAAAAAAATGATGGCCAAGATGCATTGTGGCATTTTTGTAAATACATAGATAAAATAAGACACGGGGGCCGGTATGATTTTAAAATGAATCATAGGGCATTTTAGGAGTAAAATAATTCTTTTGGTCCCCTGATTAAATCTCTCTCTCTCTCTCTCTCTCTCTCTCTCTCACGTCGTCTTCTTCACCGAATCACCCCTCTTCCCTGGATCAACCTCGATCATCGATTTCCTCCATGATATCCACCGCCTAACGCCGCTACCATGGATCTGGAAAACAAAATCCATTTCATCAATCCATTATATCATAAACCGGTCTCCAATGAAGATCCCCAATGATTGATAGATTGAACTACATGATGACTGTGTCCTTCTTCCCTATCAGATTTTCGTGCCCTAATAAATCAACCATAGGTCCGATCGCTCTAGACCTCTTGGTTCAGAGGTTCAATTGGTGTCAGCGCTGTTCAAGTCTTCGACCAATTTCTTCAACTGCGTTTCGATTTCAGGGAGATCTGGTCTCGCTTCACTACTTGGACATTTCAGCAAATTATAGGTCTCGCTTCTCAGGTAAATTAACCTAATCACATAGAGTTCGATGTTTGAGATTGGAATCAGAGCTCCTTTTCCTTACAGGTTCCTAAACTAGATTCTAAGTTAGGACTTTATGTTTAATGGTGCTTGCATTTGATTCTTCTTAACATTCAGCTTTCTAATTCAATTTGATTTGAATGTTAACAGTGTTTAACCTTTTTATTGTTTTGTTGTCTTCTAATGGATTTCCACACTCGATTTTATACACAATTAGTTGTAATCAATTGGATTTTTCTGATTATGCTGAAATTAAGTTTCCTAGAAAGTTTAATGATCTTCTCCAGAAACGTTGTAATTTTCTTGCTATGGCTGTTAAATTTATTTGAAGAATTAACAATAATTTCATTATGCATGTTATCTTATTCTGAACTATTTTGATTTTTATATCCTTATTGATATATACTGTAAGTACTTATAAGAAGCCCCTAATGTGAATTGAAAATGGTTGATTAGATTTTTGTAGGTTTTGATATCTAAGAGTTATTATGGAAAACTATAACATAAGAGTATATTCATGTCTGTCACAACTAGAAATTTTTGTGCCTTGTAACTACAACACTTATGCCAATTATGAATCAAAAACATGAAAGCATGTATGATGCTTACTCTATGACAACAAAATTTCAATCAAACACTTCATACAAGCATTGCAAATAGTCAACAAGCAATTGGAAACCTTAGAAATCCTTGTTTAAGTCCATTATGGATTAGGATTTCCTTATTTGGCCCAATAGACCAATAAGCTTCCAATTGGACTATCTTGGGCTTAGAACTCTTGAATGGGCTCTAATTGGACCCACTTCCATTTATTTCAATATTTTGGGCCATATTGGGCCTAGAATGAAATAAATTATTTAAATGAACCATATTGGGCCATAATTAACCTAATTTAACCCTAATAGGTCATAAAAATCACATTTATATTTATTTGGACCAAAAATACTCAACATAACCATGAAAATTGGGCTTAAGCATTTAAGGCCCAAAACTCTCTTCCCTTTCCTCCAAATCTCGGCCCAAGCCCAACCAAAGAAGGAAGAGTTGACTTGTGAGGTTGCCACCTCATTTATACATCACATACCTCCATGCATGGACCAACATGCATCTAAGTTAGTCACATCAACTCTCTCTCTCTTCTTCTTCTTGATTCTCGGCCGAGAGCCTCCGAAAGATACACACTTCATCAAATTTTCGAGAATCAAGAGCTTTTCAAAGAGACTTTCCACAAAAATCATCATCCAAGGTAAGTTTATATTTAGATTTATGATCTAGATTCTTTGTTTTATCAAACATCTCATCTTAACTCATGCAAATTCATGATCTAACTCCCTAGAATCATCTAAGTTCAAAAACTTCCAAGAAAGGTTGCTTGGGCCGAAAATAACAACAAACTCTTCTCTTTTCTTCTTCAAAACTGATCCACAACTCAAGGTGAGTTTCATACCCCCTTCTTTCCGGTTTTTATGAGTTTTTATGGGGGAGAATACAAGTAAATGTGTAGATCTATGTGTAAATGTATGCTATGTGTGATTTGATGCATGTATGTGTGTGATATCATGTGTTTGTGATGAATATGTTATCCAAAAAGTGTGTAAAAACCGAGATCTAAAAACATGGGGAAAGAAATAAACATAACTTAAACTATTTTACACTAATCAAGTCAAGAAAAATAGTTTATATGGTTAGAATGAACATACTTGAACATAAAACTCATTTTTGGGCTTAAATTGTCAAAAATACAAAGATTGGGGTCCAAACCGACAAATTATAATTTCTGGAGGGTCAAAAGGGTCCAAACAGTTTCTAAAATAATGTTTCTGAACATCAACATTTTTAAAGGGCTTAAAATGTAAAATTTGAATTTAATGGGCTAAATTTGGGCTTTTCGGCCCAATAAGCTTCAAAGTGCGAAATTTCTAAATTTGAGGGGCTGGAAATGCAAATTTTTGTAAAACAGGGGATTTGAAGTGAAACAAAACAATTCCAATGGTCAAAAGTGCTTTTCAAACACAAAAAGGATCAAAAAAGTAAAAATTTTCTATTTTGGGCCAAAACTATCAAAGTTGCGAAATTGACGGTTCAACCGAGAAAACATTATTCTGGAAGGACTAAAGCTGTTTACAAAACAAAAATTGGGGTAAAAATGTCTTTTCTACAAGTTTATGACACAAAAGTGTCAAAATAATGTTTTAAGGACTAAGATGAAATTCTTTTATATAAAGGACTAAAAGTGCTATTTTTATAAAAGAAAGGTTGTGAAAAAGTAAAAATCTTACTTTTAAACGAATTAATTCATTAAGACAAAATACAAGATCCATGACTACCGACGAAGCATAAGAACAAATACACTCTCAACACCCAATATCGTTACAAGATTCGGTCTCGAATCAATAACAAAAAAAAATCAATAATTCATAGGATTTCAATAAATACACGATAACTATGATGAGTCAACATTCAATCTTTGGGCTTGAAAGTTTCAAATCGTGCTTGTTGGGCCTTGATAGACCAATAACATGATCTTTGGCCCCGAAGGGAACGCGCTTACATGTTAATGGGCCTTCTAGGACCTAGTTTCATGTAAAAGGACTTTCAATAGCTCTATTGTGCTATTAGGCCCTAATGGCCCATTAGTACTGCTAGTGAGGTCGAGAAGTCAAATGCGATTCGGGCCAAGCGCCTTACGCATTCCAGATAGCCTTGAATAACTTATGGAAATAAAAGGGGGCTTCGTACCCTCCTTTCTCCTCGGTTGTTGGGCTTACGAGAATTCGAGTAATTAGATTCGTGACGTTAAACAAGAGAAGTCAGGGTGGTTGGATTACATGAGTAGTATGGACGACGCCTCAAGGATTGTTCATAATTTGTAGTTATAAACTAGTCATTTTCATTAATGCGTGATTGTAACAACTCACAAACTTTAATTAATCCAATGTCACCTGGGTAATAAAAAACAATCGTCGTATCGGTATAACAATAAACAAGTCATGTAATTTACGTATTGGGAAAACATCGGGTTTTCCCATGAAGTTCAACATTTTCACGTATGTGATGTATACAAAGTTCAACAATTATACATGTTTTCAAAATCAACAAGCATATTTACAGATCTTCACACTTTTTATAAACAAATGCTTTTTTCAGAAAATATCGGATTTTCTCAGTTTTTCAACTGAACAAAAATCATTTTTCCATAACATTACTTATGAACTCACCAACATTTCATATGTTGACGTTTTCCAAAATAACTTGTATTCTCAGGTACCAGGTAAGCCAAAGAATATGTATCATGTTATGTCATGGTGTTTTGCTTAGATTATTATCGAATGGTTTATGTTATGAAATTGTAATGTTTAAAACAATGTACTGAATGTGAACAATATCAGTTGTAATATTTCAATGCATGGTGATGAATGATGTTATGATTCATGTATAATCATTGTGATGGTATTCAATTTAAGTCACAAGAGCCCTCGGACGTTTCCGCCGTCCGGTTCGGGGGTGTGACAGGTTGGTATCAGAGCTCTGTTTATAGTGAACTAGCATATCTTACCACACATTGATATGCAACTATAAACCAAAATGAGGGACTAAAACAACTTTGAACAAAACAAGTAAAACATAACAATAAAAACATCCTTGTGTGTATTAGGAAAAAGAACGTAATACCGAACCAAACAAGATAGTGCTAGTATCTCGGTTAAGCCAGGACTGTTCTTGGTCGTATCAAGGAGTGGATGTAGCCTGATCAACTACATTTCCTCCAAGGTACAACTATCACATGTTCTGAGGAAATCGTGATAGCTAGGGAACCTAAAAACATACCCCTTTATCACCAAGAAGAGAACATCCGTTTAGTCTATACAATAGTTGTAGTGTCTTAGGAATAATGTTAGCACATTTACACACTCTCGCAGACAGCATGGCTGGTTTCCATCACCCCGGAGATCCTTACTTCCCTAACCAGGGAAATAATGGATGGTTGGACGAAGAGCCTGAGGAAGACCCCAAGGAGGAATCTGATGGGGAACCGGAGGCAGAAGTCGAGGGCGATCCTGCCGAACCAGAAGAAGAACAGGAGGAGGAAGAAGATGAAGGATGCTTCGAGGAGGAACCCAGCAATAACGAAGGGGGTGATTCGGACACAGAGTCCGAAGTCATCAACCCCCCTTACCCGATTAGGGTGCCCGCTTACTGGGTGGGGCCCACTGGTCCTACACCTTCTGGGGTATTGATCTTTGGAGGTGGAGCAGACAGCAGGGACAACGACCCCTGATCGGCATGTCACGCGAGTTCTTTGACTTGAGGGACGGAGGATCGGCCGATCGAGCCCTTCCGGTCATGGTGAAACGGTTACGGAACACCGGCAACCTAGCTCAGAGCACCGCCGACCATGTACGCCAGATGTGGGCTAGGGTCGAGCGTGCAGAGCAGGAGACACGAGACGTTCTTCGAGAGTTCAACATGAGGCAGGTGAGGTGGGAGTCTCGACTCCAGGACGCAGAACGACAGGTGGATCGTCTTCAGGGAGCATCCACTTCCTCAGCACCACCCCTGGGCACATCTCACCGCGACTAGGGATAGTAGTATCAGTTTTTAGTACTATGTCATTAGCATCTACGTTATGTACCCCGACTCTATGTTTAAGTGACTACACTACTCATAGAGACGTTATGCTGTCAAACTAGTACCGCTTATGTATGCTCTTGCGAGCAAAATTTTCATGTATCGAAGTGTGGGTAATAGTAATGAAAGATTTTATATGTTTTAGTATGACGTCATAATCTGCTATGTGTTACGTATCCATGATTGCATGCTAGATTGTAGAATTACTTAAGTTTGTGCCACACATCTAGTCTATAGGATCACAACCTCACCAAAAGCCACAGACACTCAACATCTTTCCGTTCCATGACAGAAAGATGCCTCAACGACCCATTCGCAGAAACCCTGGACCAACCCCACCTGAAGTCGACTCAGCTGCATTCCAGGCAGCTGTATCTGCTACGGTCACCGCAGCAATGGCACAAATTCACCAAGGGAACAATGGAGGAGTCAACGGACAAGGGGCCGGAAGTTCGAACAACAGGATGAATCAAGGACCCACCAGAACATGTTCTTACAAAGACTTCACCAACGCCAAACCACAAACCTTTAATGGCACTGGAGGGATGATCACCCTGAAACGGTGGATCGAGAAGGTGGAATCGGTATTCGAGATATGCGATTGTCCTGAGGAGATGAAGGTGAAGTTTGCCACATGCACTTTCATTGACCAAGCGCTTACTTGGTGGAACGGACACGTGGAAGCCATGACACTCCCCGTAGCCAATTCCATGCCATGGGCAGAAATGAAAGAAATACTGATGGCCGAATACTGCCCTCGTGGTGAAATTCAGAAAATAGAACAAGAGCTGTGGAATCTCATTGTCCGGAACGCTGATATAGATACCTACATATCAAGGTTTAGCGAACTGTCTCTGTTATGCCCTGGTATGATTACCTCAGAGGGTAAGAAGATCGAGCGCTTTATCTGGGGACTAACCTCCCCGATTCAAGGAAACGTGATAGCTGCAAATCCCGAAACTTTTGACAGTGCCAAGAGATTGGCCAAGAAGCTGTATGACCATAACAACAAGAAGGGTGAGAAGCCAGTAGAGACTGAAGTTAAGAAGGAAAATGATAGCAAGAAAGGGAAGAACAACAAGAGGAAGGGACGTCAATGCTCCGAATCATCCAAGAAGCAGCAAACAGTGGCAGTTAATGCTGCAACCGCTCAAGTTCCGTCCACCCACATGCTCCAGCCTCAGCTGCTCCAAGTGCTCCTAGACCTTATTCCGGTAATCTTCCCAAGTGCAACAAGTGCGGTCTCCATCACAATGGAGAATGTAGAGAGATGCAGTGCACCGGTTGCAATCGAAAGGGGCACACGACAAAGTACTGCAAGACTTACCCTCCTCAGAACCAACAACAGGGAAAAAACAACAACATCACCAACACTGGCAGCAACAATGCAGGACCTAGCCACACCTGCTATGGATGTGGAAGGACTGGGCATTTCCGTCGAAATTGCCCCAACAACAACAATCCCGGAAATAGAGGAACAGGAAGGGTGCTGACCATGGGTCAGGGAGAAGCGATTCAGGATCCCGCTGTTGTTACCGGTACGTTTCCCTAAACCACACTTATGCATGCATCCTATTTGACACCGGACCGGAGCGGAGCGAAGTTTTATGAGCAATAAGTTTAAACATTTGTTAAAACAACAACCCCAGAAGCTCAATGAAACCTTTACGGTGGAAATGTCTAATGGGAAAACCGAATCCACTGGGGAAATCTACATCGGATGTACCCTAACTCTAAATCAACACGTCTTTCGAATAGACTTAATGCCTGTTTCCATTAGGAGTTTCGATGTGATTATTGGCATGGACTAGTTAAGCCCCCACCATGCTGAAATTATGTGTCACGAGAAGGCCGTTCGCCTTCACCTTCTTAATCACGAAACCCTAGTTATTTACGGAGACAAACCTAGCACGAACCTTCGTCTCATCTCGTGCATCCAGGCACAGAAGCATCTGCGAAAGAACGATTTGACGTTCCTGGCTCATATAGTGGATACAACCAAGGAAGAGGTTAGCATTCAAGACATTCCAGTAGCACGTGAATTCCCAGACGTATTTCCTGAAGATCTTCCAGGAGTACCCCCAGAGAGACAAGTTGAATTCCGAATTGATCTTGTTCCAGGAGCAACTCCCCTCGCTAAATCGCCTTACCGACTAGCTCCTGCTGAGATGCAGGAATTGTCCAGCCAACTCAGCGAACTCCTAGGCAAAGGATGCATCCGACCCAGCTACTCGCCATGGGGAGCTCCGGTCCTCTTTGTCAAAAAGAAGGATGGATCTTTTAGGATGTGCATTGATTATAGGGAGCTAAACAAGCTCACTGTCAAAAATCGCTATCCACTCCCACGAATTGACGATATATTTGACCAGCTCCAAGGAGCTAGTTACTTCTCTAAGATAGATCTACTATCTGGATACCATCAACTCAAGGTCCGGGAAGAGGATATACCCAAAACCGCTTTCCGAACTCGTTACGGACATTATGAATTTGTCGTAATGCCCTTTGGTCTAACAAATGCCCCTGCCGCATTCATGGACCTAATGAACCGAATCTGTCGACCATTCCTCGACAACTTTGTTATCGTTTTCATTGACGACATTGTAGTCTATTCCCGAAGTGAAGAAGAGCATGGCCAACATCTCCGATAAATCCTGGAAACCCTGCGAACGGAGCAGCTATACACAAAACTCTCCAAGTGTGAGTTCTAGCTCCGTAGCGTGAACTTTTTGGGTCATGTTGTTAGTCAGGAAGGAATACATGTGGATCCTTCTAAGGTCAAATCCGTTGAAGGATGGGCAATTCCAACAACACCCACAGAAATTCGCCAATTCTTAGGCCTAGCAAGCTACTATAGGAGGTTCATCCAGAACTTCTCTAATATTGCCAAGCATCTTACCTCGCTTACACAAAAGGGCGTACCATTCAAATGGACGGAAAAACAAGAAGTTGCATTCCGAACTCTGAAACAAGCACTCTGTAGTGCCCCGGTACTATCTCTACCAAAGGGAACGGAAGATTTCGTGGTCTACTGTGACTCGTCAAATCAGGGTTTAGGTTGCGTTCTCATGGAGCGTGGAAAAGTGATAGCTTACGCATCCCGCCAACTAGAGACACACAAAGTGAATTATACAACCCATGATCTGGAATTGGGAGTAGTGGTCTTTGCTCTAAAGATTTGGAGGCATTACCTATATAGTATGAAGTGCACCATCTTCACAGACCACAAGAGTCTCCAGCACATCTTGAATCAAAAAGAGCTGAATATGAGGCAACGAAGATGGGTTGAACTATTAAACGATTACGAGTGTGAGATCAAGTACCACCCAGGCAAGGCCAACGTGGTAGCTGATGCCTTGAGCCAGAAAGAGTACTCTAATCGTCGCGTGAAAACTCTCTCAATAACCATCCAATCTCACCTAACCACTCAGATCAGGACAACCCAGTCAGATGCCATGAAGGAGGAAAACAGAGAAAGCGAAGCATTACGCGGAATGGAAAAGAATCTCGAGGTGAAAGAGGACGGAATATACTATTTCATGAACCGTATTTGGATTCCTAAACTTGGAGGATGTAGGGAGGTAGTCATGAATGAAGCTCACAAGATGCGATACTCCATCCATCCAGGTTCAGACAAAATGTACTTGGATATTAAACAACATTATTGGTGGCCTAACATGAAGGCATAAATTGCCACCTATGTCAGCAAATGCTTTACTTGCGCCAAAGTAAAGGTGGAATACCAGAAGCCCTCGGGGTTATTACAGCAACCAGTAATCCCCGAGTGGAAATGGGAAGGGATTTCTATGGACTTTGTGACCAAGCTACCCAAGACGTCAGATGGATTAGACACTATATGGGTAATAGTTGACTGACTGACGAAATCCGCCCATTTCCTGCCAATAAAATAATCCTACAAGATGGAGAGACTGACAATAATATACATTCGAGAAATCGTGAGGCTTCACAGAGTGCCAGTGTCTATCATCTCAGATAGAGACAGTAGGTTCACTTCACGTTTTTGGCAATCACTTCAGAAAGCACTTGGAACCCATCTCGACATGAGCACCGCTTATCACCCACAAACAGACGGTCAAAGTGAACGAACCATCTAGATGCTCGAAGATATGCTTCGCACATGTGTGATAGACTTTGGGAAGTCCTGGGATACCCTCTTACCTTTAGTTGAATTCTCGTATAACAACAGTTACCATTCGAGCATCAAAGTCGCTCCTTTCGAAGCGCTATATGGATGTAAGTGTAGATCACCGTTGTGTTGGGCTGAAGTGGGAGACTCCCAGCTAGCAAAGGAACTAACATCAGACAAGACATTAATAGGACCAGAGATCATACTTGAAACCACGGAAAAGATAGTTCAAATCAGAGCTCGATTACAAGCATCGCGCGACCGACAAAAGAGCTATGCTGATAAACGGCGAAAGCCGTTAGAGTTTCAGGTCGGGGATCGAGTACTGTTAAAAGTTTCGCCTTGGAAAGGGGTCGTTCGTTTTGGAAAACAAGGAAAACTGAACCCACGATACATTGGACCTTTCGAGATCCTTGCCCGAATAGGTCCAGTGGCGTACAAACTGCAGCTACCCGCTGAGCTCAGCAGTGTACACCCCATGTTCGATGTTTCTAATCTAAAGAAGTGCCTATCCGATGAACTCTCGTCATTCCCCTTGACGAAATTGAAATCAATGAGAATCTCCTGTTCGTTGAAGAACTAGTCAAAATCATGGACATGGAGGTGAAGCGTACTAAACAAAGTCGCATCCCGATCGTGAAAGTACGGTGGAACGCGAAGCGTGGGCCAGAATTCACGTGGGAACGCGAAGACCAAATGAAGCAAAAGTACCCTCATCTATTCTAGGTTTCAAAAGAATTTCAGGACGAAATTCCCTCTAACGGGGGGATGATGTCACAACTAGAAATTTTTGTGCCTTGTAACTACAACACTTATGCCAATTATGAATCAAAAACATGAAAGCATGTATGATGCTTACTCTATGACAACAAAATTTCAATCAAACACTTCATACAAGCATTGCAAATAGTCAACAAGCAATTGGAAACCTTAGAAATCCTTGTTTAAGTCCATTATGGATTATGATTTCCTTATTGGGCCCAATGAACCAATAAGCTTCCAATTGGACTATCTTGGGCTTAGAACTCTTTAATGGGCTCTAATTGGACCCACTTCCATTTATTTCAATATTTTGGGCCATGTTGGGCCTAGAATGAAATAAATTATTTAAATGAACCATATTGGGTCATAATTAACCTAATTTAACCCTAATAGGTCATAAAAATCACATTTATATTTATTTGGACCAAAAATCACTCAACATAACCATGAAAATTGCGCTTGAGCATTTAAGGCCCAAAACTCTCTCCCCTTTCCTCCAAATCTCGACCCAAGCCCAACCAAAGAAGGAAGAGTTGACTTGTGAGGTTGCCACCTCATTTATACATCACATACCTCCATGCATGGACCAACATGCATCTAAGTTAGTCACCTTAACTCTCTCTCTCTTATTCTTCTTGATTCTCGGCCGAGAGCCTCCCAAACATACACACTTCATCCAATTTTCTTAAACAAACTCTCTCAAAGAACATCCTCACTTTTCTTCATCAAATTTTCGAGAATCAAGAGCTTTTCAAAGAGACTTTCCACAAAAATCATCATCCAAGGTAAGTTTATATTTAAATTTATGATCTAGATTCTTTGTTTTATCAAACATCTCATCTTAACTCATGCAAATTCATGATCTAACTCCCTAGAATCATCTAAGTTCGAAAACTTCCAAGAAAGGTTGCTAGGGCCGAAAATAACAACAAACTCTTCTCTTTTCTTCTTCAAAACCGATCCACAACTCAAGGTGAGTTTCATACCCCCCCTTCTTTTTGGTTTTTATGAGTTTTTATGGGGGAGAATACAAGTAAATGTGTAGATCTATGTGTAAATGTATCCTATGTGTGATTTGATGCATGTATGTGTGTGATATCATGTGTTTGTGATGAATATGTTATCCAAAAAGTGTGTAAAAACCGAGATCTAAAAACATGGGGAAAGAAATAAACATAACCTAAACTATTTTACACTAATCAAGTCAAGAAAAATAGTTTATATGGTTAGAATGAACATACTTGAACATAAAACTCATTTTTGGGCTTAAATTGTCAAAAATACAAAGATTGGGGTCCAAACCGACAAATTATAATTTCTGGAGGGTCAAAAGGGTCCAACCAGTTTCTAAAATAATTTTTCTGAACATCAACATTTTTGAGGGGCTTAAAATGTAAAATTTGAATTTAATGGGCTAAATTTGGGCTTTTCGGCCCAATAAGCTTCAAAGTGCGAAATTTCTAAATTTGAGGGGCTGGAAATGCAAATTTCTGTAAAACAGGGGATTTGAAGTGAAACAAAACAATTCCAATGGTCAAAAATGCTTTTCAAACGCAAAAAGGATCAAAAATGTAAAAATTTTCTATTTTGGGCCAAAACTGTCAAACTTGCGAAATTGAGGGTTCAACCGAGAAAACATTATTCTGGAAGGACTAAAGCTGTTTACAAAACAAAAATTGGGGTAAAAATGTCTTTTCTACTAGTTTATGACACAAAAGTGTCAAAATAATGTTTTAAGGACTAAAATGAAATTCTTTTATATAAAGGACTAAAAGTGCTATTTTTATAAAAAAAAGGTTGTGAAAAAGTAAAAATCTTACTTTTAAACGAATTAATTCATTAAGACAAAATACAAGATCCACGACCACCGACGAAGCATAAGAACAAATACACTCTCAACACCCAATATCGTTACAAAACGAATTGATTCGGTCTCAAATCAATAACAAAACAAAAATCAATAATTCATAGGATTTCAACAAACACGCGATGACTACGATGAATCAACATTCAGTCTTTGGGCTTGAAAGTTTCAAATCATGCTTGTTGGGCCTTGCTAGCCCAATAACATGATCGTTGGGCCCGAAGGGAACGCACTTACATGTTAATGGGCCTTCTAGGACCTAGTTTCATGTAAAAGGACTTTCAATAGCTCTATTGTGTTATTGGGACCTAATGGCCCATTAGTACTGCTAGTGAGGTCGAGAAGTCAAATGCGATTCGGGCCAAGCGCCTTACGCATTCCAGATAGCCTTAAATAACTTATGGAAATAAAAGGGGGCTTCGTACCCTCCTTTCTCCTCGGTTGTTGGGCTTACGAGAATTCGAGTAATCAGATTCGTGATGTTAAACAAGAGAAGTCAGGGTGGTTGGATTACGTGAGTAATCGTTCGTAATTTGTAGTTATAAACTAGTCATTTTCATTAATGCGTGATTGTAACAACTCACAAACTTTAATTAATCCAATGTCACCTGGGTAATAAAAGATAATCGTCGTATTGGTATAACAATAAACAAGTCATGTAATTTACGTATTGGGAAAACATTGGGTTTTCCCAGGAAGTTCAACATTTTCACCTATGTGATGTATACAAAGTTCAACAATTATACATGTTTTAAAAATCGACAAGCATATTTACGGATCTTCACACTTTTTATAAACAAATGCTCTTTTCAGAAAATATCGGATTTTCTGGGTTTTTCAAACTGAACAAAAATTATTTTTCCATAACGTTACTTATGAACTCACCAACATTTCATATATTGACGTTTTCCAAAATAACTTGTATTCTCAGGTACCAGGTAAGCCGAAGAATATGTATCAAGTTATGTCATGGTGTTTTGCTTAGATTATTTATCGAACGGTTTATGTTATGAAATTGTAATGTTTAAAACAATGTACTGAATGTGAACAATATCAGTTGTAATATTTCAATTCATGGTGATGAATGATGTTATGATTCATGTATAATCATTGTGATGGTATTCAATTTAAGTCACAAGAGCCCTCGGACGTTTCCGCCGTCCGGTTCGGGGGTGTGACAATGTCTTCAATATATAAAGTATTCACTTAAAATCCCTGTGATGAACAGTTTCTAGACTGTTTTACTTGAATGGGTATATAGCTGCAGCTACATTCATCATTTCACCTATATGTTAAATTACATAACAATCAATTTGAACTTATTTGTATAATACCTTTTAAACCGTTCATTATAGTGCTTCATTCTACAAGAAACTGATGCATTTGAAACTTGAAAGTACTATTTTTTTTTTCCTTTTTTAGGTCTTAAATGTGTTTTTTCGTGTGCAAAAGAGCATAGAGTGCTGCCAAAACAAGGATTCACATGTTGCCTTGCAATGAATGTAGTAAAGATACTGGCATTTGGCTTTCAAATAAAATGAAAGATTCTATTCATGTGGTTATTACTAATCTTTAAAAGTATTGTTGATGTTTCATTTGTGTATATATAGTTTCTTGACTAATCCTATTTTAAATTTTTTTATGTAAATATATCTTTTTAAAAACTTCTATTCTTACCAAGCTAACTACTTTCTTCCTAAAATGTATTGTATGATGAGATTAACAAGTTAGTGACTTCTATGGGAGTTTCGTTACAAACTAAACCATGATCAGACATTACCTTTGTCATTATGAAGAACGTACTTTCACCATCCACATTTAAACATCTATGTTCAAAATAAGGTGGTCAATATTTTGTACATGGTTAGTAAAAGCTTTGTACATGCTTTTGTGTCCAATGGTAATATATTGCTATTTCCCACTAGTCCTGTTGAAAAAAACCCGAAACCCGTTCTACCCACCCAACCCATTCCGAATTCGGGTAGTGCGGGTAACGGGTATGGACATTCGGGTAATAGGTTAGCCCGATAATAATATAGGTCGGGTTTAAAGTATGAATATTTATTTTCGGGTATACCCAAATACCAAATTTCATTTTTTAAATAATACCAAATATACAATGTAGTCACGTACGCACACTTCAAAAAAAACCCTTCGTTTCCTTCTTATGAACGACGGCTCGACGCAAACTCGCAAAGGAAATATGATGCTGAAGTTGAAGTCCTGAACCGTCATCGCAATTCTCAGTTTCTCACTATCGCACGCCTCAAAGACGTTAAACCCTTAACCCTCATTGACTCCTCTATCTGATCACGCTTCGGTTTCTTCCCTAAGTTCCCTTTCCATCTGATCACGCAGAAAAGTCCCACTCTCCTTGAATAGTTGAACCTTGATCGATCAAAAGACTGTTCAAGTATACAATCACAATCACAAGTTAAAAAATCTGCATTTTCAGTGGTTTGTTTGTTGTTTTGTTGTTAATCACAAGTTAAAAGATGTTGGTTTTGATTCACATTTTGTTTAGCTTAGGCATAACTATGCAAAAAAATGATGGTTTTGATTTCTTTGCTGTCTAGTTTGTTGAATGTGTAAAAAAAATATATAAGGACTCCAATTGTTGGGAGAGACAGAACTCCAATTGTACCATTGTGTGAATTTTGTGAATTTGAGATTGTTGGTATATTTTAATTTCATCGTGACATTATGAAATATGATATGTATGATTCCTAACGTAAGGGTATTGGGCTCTCCAAGTGCCTTTCATCCAAAACGAACAACATCCAACTAAAAGCATTAGATATATAGTATAGGTGTATTGTTTACCAAATAGTTTCTTGCTAGCCTAATGTTATCATTTCCAGCAGCCTTTTGTTGATGATTCAAGTCTTCCCTAAGACTAGTAGTTTTGGAATTAAGTTGGAATATGTTTTGCTTTATGTTACAAGAAATGGAATGGAATTGAATTCCTTTGTATAGATGTTTGATGTATAAAGTTGTCAAATTATTTAGAATTTAGATATTGTCTGTTTTCTTTTTCTTAACTGTTTTTGTTTATATTTTCTTAGCTTTTTTTATATACTTGTAGATGTCTGAAACGAATGAGTATATTGAAAATGAGACGATTAACCTTGAAAGCCCAACCAATGATTCAGTTCCGGTAGTAAATGAGACACAACCAAAAAAGTGTAAACCAAGATCCAAAGTTTTGGATGAATTCGAAAGATTTACGGATAAAGAGGGAGTTAAAAGATCCAAATGTAAACATTGTGGTTCCGGGCGATACAAGTGTGAAGGTGAATATGGCAACGTGAAGATGCAAGACTTTTTTTGTTATGTTTAGACTTTATGTTTTCAGTTGGGTTATGACTTATGACTTTTACTCTTTTTGTTATGTTTAGACTTTTATGTTTGGAGTTGGGTTATGACTTATTAATTTTACTCTTTTGTTATGTTTAGACTTTTATTGTTTAGTTGGGTTGTGTTTAGACTTTTTTTTTGTTGTGTTTAGACTTTAATTATTTAGAAGTTTTTTGTTGTGTTTGACTTTAATTATTTAGAATTTTTTATTGTTTAGTTGGAGTTGGGTTGTGTTTATATATGTACTTGTTAATTGTATAAAGTATTTTCCTACCCAATTCTTTATTAAAGCAACCAACATGTAAAAAAAATTCAATAAGTGTCACTAAATAAATTTTCGGGTATACCCGATAATTACCCGACCCGACCTCAAACCCGAATACCCGAAACCCAAATTACAATATATGTCGGGTATCGGGTATTATTTTCTTAAGGAAATACCCGTTCTACCCAAAAACCCGAAAATTTTACTCGTTCGACACCTCCATTTCCCACTGTTTGATAACCTTGGTACCTGATATAGGCTCATTTTGACTTTTGTTGTTGTTGTAATATTGTTATTTGAAGCCTTATTCATATAAGACGTTTGAAGGTTATTCTTGATATTTTGGAAATGCTAAAAAAGACTGATGTCAATGCAATGGTTCATTACTTTGGATTCAAGGTGTGTATCTCAATTAATTTCAGATTTCTAGTTTTTTTTAATGATTTTTATGAACAAGTTTTATGTTCTCCTACAACTGCTTTATGAATTTTATTTGGATCCCCTCACATTAATTTGGATTCCAGATGTGTAGTCTCAATTATTATCTTTTTAGTCTTATATAATATCCATTATATTAATTTGGATGTGATTCATATATTTACATGTCATTCACATGTAAATCACACATGATTCACAAATTAATCACATGTAAGTCATATATGAATATGTGATTCACATGTAAATCACAAGTGAATTACATATGAATTACGTATATATGTACACATTCATATGTTATTCATATGAAAATCACATGTAATTCATATACTAATCACATTTGATTCACATGTAAATCACATTTGATTCACATATAAATCACATTTGATTCACATGTGAATCACATGTGATTCATATGTGAATCGCATGTGATTTACATATGATGTCATATGTAAATGTGATTCATACGTGAATCACATGTGATTCATATGTGAATCGCATGTGATTCATATGTGAATCACATGTGACTCATATGTTAATCACATGAAAATCACACATGTATTTTTTTGAGTGTTTTTGTATCAATCATTTTTTTTATTTTCTTGTAGATTTGGAAGAAATTGTGGTGAATTTTGAAGACGTGAAAAATAATAAATTGAAGAAAATAAAGAAATATTGACACGAAGACATGAAAATGCTTTGAAATTTGTAGCATTTTTTATTTATTATATTTTATTTTGTATCGAATAAAATACTTGTACTATTATGTTTATAGATTAATTAATAAAACTGAGATTTTTTTAATATTTACTAATGAATATTATTGCAGTTTTTTTTTGAAAAAAAATGTAGCTTTCTTTTAAAAACTTTCAATTTTATTTTGAAAAAATTACGGTTTTTTATTTTAAAATGCAATTTTTTTAAAAAAAAAAATTACAATTTTTTTTTCAAAATTGCAGTTTTAAAAAAAAGTTTTTTTTTTTCCAAAAATTAAAGTTTTAGATCAATTGATGAAAATAATGAATAGCTATGATCATAGGGTTCATACTATTAAAATGGAATAGCATCTACCATATAATTACAGAAATTTTATTAAAAATGCATTTTAGTCAATTAAACCGAATCTATAAAAGGAAAAATCCGAATTTTAAGAGATAATTAATTCTTCCATTTTAAAAAAAATCCAATTTTTAAAATTAATTCACTTAATTTTTGATCAGTTTCGATTTATTCTTTAAGAATATGGTTTCATATATATATATATATATATATATATATATATATATATATATATATATATATATATATATATATATATATATATATATATGGTTAGGTTATATTATGGATGACATGTATTGTATGGTCGTAGGAACAATTTTAGATCAATTGATGAAAATAATGAATAGTTATGATCATAGGGTTCATATTATTAAAATGGAATAGCATCTACCATATAATTACAGAAATTTTATTAAAAAAGCATTTTAGTCAATTAAGCCGAATCTATAAAAGGAAAAATCCGAATTTTAAGAGATAATTAATTCTTCCATTTTAAAAAATCCAAATTTTAAAATTAATTCACTTAATTTTTGATCAGTTTCGATTTATTCTTTAAGAATATGGTTTCATTGATTATATTTTTTTTAAGAACTAACATTCTTAAAGAATATTATATCATATATAAGCAAAAATAACAATTTGTATGAAAAAAATTCTATGAGAATGAAATTCTACGAGAATCAACTTTTTATTTTTCTAAGAAAACAATTAGTGGAAGAATTTAATACACAAATTCCGTTCTTGAACTAATAATATATCAAATGATTATATGATAGGAATGTGATTCAATAAAAATATTCTTAAAGAACAAAAACATTCTCAAAGAATAACAACATTATGAAAGAATAACAAATGCAATTTTTAAATAATAACAACATTCTTTTATCCGTAAATGTTCTTATTCTTTAATCCTTCTTGAACATTCCTATCTTGCTCTTAGCTTCTCTTCCCTGTAAAAGCAAAACGGTACAAAAGAACACAAAATTATTACATGAACCTCTAAAACTTTAATAAAAGAATGTGACAATATTGGTATTAAAAAAAAATGGATGAATAAATCTCTTATTATGAAATTTATCTTGTTGAATCTCACTAAAACATGTAATTCATGCCACATATATGATTAATATTAAATGCTTAAAGGAATATGATCTAAGAAGTGTAAATCATATATTAACGATTTGAAAATTTAAATAAAACAATTAATAGTAATGTAATTTGTATGAAACGATAACTAGAGAAAAAAAATTAATTCACGAAAGTAATAGAACCTACCTTGATTCTATGTTTCTAAATTATATAATTTAATTCAATTTCATGTTGATTGCTTAGATAAGTAAAAGAGAAAATAAACGAACTTACCTTATCTTCTCTAAAAGCAAAAGACACACAACCCTAAAGAACTTGCCTCGCTAGCAATGTTTTAAAAACCAGTTTTTTAGTTGAATCGGTATGGTGACCGGTTCTCAGTTTAACCGGTTCGACCGTCGGGTGAACCGGTTTCTATATTTTTCATGTTTTTGTTTCTATTTTTCTAAACATACATATATATATAGAAATTATGAATTTGATGTTTACAAGTTCAAACATTAAAAATACACGTAAAATAAGTTGTAGATGAATCTAAATACATTAAAATAACGCATAATCATAAGTTTTAGTGTTTTACATCAATCCATATACGTTTAAAAGAAAATAAAGTATAATAACGAAACAAAATATAGTTTTTGATGAATACAAACACATCAAATGAATTTATAACATTTACCATATGTTTTTATTTAGAGAAAACTAAATAGATTTGAAAAAATCACCAAAGTTTATTATGTAAATGGTTCTTTTTCATGTGTTTTTAATCGATTTAACCGGTTCAACCAGTTTATTTTGACCGGTTCAACCAGTTTTTTCTAAAAACTGACCGGTTCAATCAAGTTCAGAAATCAATGTAAAACCGGTAATAGTTGAACCGCTCCCTCTTCCGGTTTCTGGTCCAACCGGTTCGACCGGCCGGTTCAAACCAGTTTTTAAAACATTGCTCACCAGTGCCTCCTCTATTGGCGACGCATGATGGCCCAGGTAGCCACCTCCCCTCCTAGTGACAACGTATTATTTTAATTCCCTTTCTAGTTAAGTTAATTTGTCTCCACTGCTCTATTGTTGTTAGAGAACTAACCAACCTCATCTTCCTTCCATGAGACAATGTCAACTTATGTGAGACTCACAGTCAATCGGGGGAATAAATTTATCATTTTCTCCTTTTATACGTAGCCTCTAATAAAAAAAATCGAACGATGTCGGTGGCAGTGAGGGTACATAGATAATGCAGGAGGATTGCATAGGTGTGGTGAATGGTTAACATTGCTCGCATAAGGAAGACGGTGGTGATCGGCTATGGTGATTAATATATCATATTTTGATGAAGGGAGGGAAGGTGTGAAGAAACTCTAATTTAAAGAGTGGCCGATAGATGATGATACGTTCATATACTTGATGAATGATTTTGTAGATAGGATTTTATAAAGGAACTAAAAAACTAATTGCTAAAATAATGGGATATTGATTATTAATTTTAGATATTAACAAATATATAGGTGGTATTACTAATTTGTCCTTATTGATTAAATTAATGATTTATTTTTTGCTAAATTCTAATTGGTTCCTACGTCCACACAATAGATGTTCATCCACATATGAACCTCTCTCTCTCTCTCTATATATATATATATATATATATATATATATATATATATATATATATATATATATATATATATATAGAGAGAGAGAGAGAGAGAGAGAGAGAGAGAAAGAGAGAGGTAAGTTCAATTGAGAAAATAAAAAAGGTTGAGAATGGGGGAATCATTCTTAGCCAATCATTTATTTTTTTCGCAAAAGCCTCCAACGTACCGGCGGAATTGGGAAATGAATACATAAGTGTTTTCCAACAAAACATGTTTCCTTAAACTATACAAGAAACGAGACTTATAGGGACGGCAAATGTCGTCTCTATAGGTTATAGAAAGTCGTCTCTATAGGTGGTTGTGACGACAAGTCGTCCCTATAGCCTTTGTCGCTATAGCCCCGTCGCAATAGATAGTTTGGGTCGTCACTATAGATATCGTCGCCATAGATAGACATATCGTTTTTGTTGGTTCGTGGTTGTCATCCCCATTGGTGGACCTATAGAGACGACACGTCACCCCCATAGCTAGACCTATAGAGATGACATGTCGTCCCCATAGCTAGACCTATAGCAACGAAATGTCGTCTCTATAGATATTGTATAGAATTTACATTCCGCTTCTATTTTTTGTTTACTTTTCCATTTTTTGTTTACTTTTCCAGTTGTCTCAAATACAAAAGCGCAAAAACACTAAATTTAACTACAAAAACATTAAATCATACAATATCAAAACATTTGAATATCTTATACAATTGTTTACTAAAACATACTACATAATTTGAAATTGTTTAAAAATTTCATATATACAATATCAAGAAAACTGATTGTGTAGCTATGTTTACTTGTTTGCATCACCATCTTCAGATTTGAAAACATACAACTGGGAGAAGCTCGTGACTTGGAGAAACTTTTGCAAGTAAGATAAAACCAAGATGGTTTGAAACGCCTACTCACATGTGAATCCCCACAAAAAATAAATTGACCTTGCTGTCCACAACTATTTTATCTGTTAATCTTCCTGTGCTAAAATTGAATATCTGAAACAATAATTATATAAAAAAAATGAGACTTTAAAATGTACAATATAAAACAAAATTTGACAAAAAGAAAAGAATTGATGATGAGACAACTTTTATTTGTGTGATTTTTAGAATGTATAACAGTAATTGTATATAGTAATGTTGTTTTAAACAACCAACTATCTGAAGTGTCTACTTTAGTCCCTCACTTAGGCTTTCAGTTTATTTGTGTGATTTTTTTAATAGAAATATTAATAACAGAGAAAAAATAAAATTAGAAAATCCACATCAGCAAGTGAAGTTTTTTGTTACTATTTTTGGATTATCTGTTTCCGCTTCTATTTTCACAAAGGCAATGAACATGTGCTACTTTTTGCATTTTGCAGTTTCTGCATCTAATGTAACACCAATTGCTTTCCCATCTTCAAACTCTAACTGTTTTTTGAAAGCAATTGAATCTGTCAATGGAATTGGAATATGAGAAAGGGTATTTTGGTCTTTTTGTAAAAAAATGAAGAATGGGATGGAATGAAATTGAATTCCCTTCACTCATGAAACATGGGATTTGAAGAAATCTAACAAAACTGAATTCCATCCTTGGAATGGAATGGAATCCGAAATTCCAATTCTATGGATTACCTTGCATTCTGGTTTGTTGAGCGTGTACATGCCACCATAGACTGCACTCAAACGAGTAAATGCCTGCAAATATTTATCAGAGAGGGTAGATATATAGAGAACCTCCTGCAAACCTAGCTAATGACTCTGCATATAGCTATTCAGGAAATATAAAATACTATCACACAATGAGAAAAAATAACATCACTGCCCTTTCAGAATATCCGAATAGATGGATAACCTTGAATGTAGTTCCTGAAAACCAAATAGACCAATCAATATGATATATCTTTAAAGCATTATATTCATCAAAATTAGGGCTTAAGGTTCTTACCTTCTACACAGGTCAACTTATTCAGTGCAGTGAACCCTCCCCATAATGATACGGCCATCTATTTCTGGATCATGTCTGGGAACACAAAGGTGAGTCAAGTAATAAACATTTTGTGAATATCAAGTAAAAATGGAAATCACTTGGTTCCAGGACTACTTAGGTGGCTAGGTGGTTGCAACTTCATTCGATTCTCCAGCCTGGTAAAAAAATTGCGATAAGCCACATAACCTTTGCCATTGCATCTCCAATCCTACACACACCACAAGTGTGCAATTCAAAAGCATAATAAACAAGTATGCATACAGGAATTGCACAAAAACCAAGTACACACACAATAATCGCATAAAAGGAAGCCGATAGTCAGAATTATAGGTTTTATAAGATTACCGAGTTGTACATACAACAGATTGACATGATTGCAGCTAACTTTGTTTACATCACAGAGTTATCGAGATTCGTAAAAACAAAGATGAGGTTCAACAATAATATAACTTACCTTGATTTTTGGTATGGTGTAAGATAAGCTTCTTAAATAAGCTATTTGAACATACAATAACCTTGCTGCAGCCAAAGAAACCGTACAGAGTAAAATTACAAAAAAAGTCTCTATCGAATTTGAGTTTGTCTTCGTCATCATCTCTAACTTATATCCCAATTCCAGTTTCAAATACATAATTGCTAACATATACCTCAATTATAGGTTGATAGTCAAAATTACTAACCTGGTAGCCGGTGTAGGGCTTGTATTCAATAGTACTCGTAACTGGATGTGAAAAGGAAGCTGATAGTCAGAATCGACGACGTTGAAACTAATCGACATTGTTGGGCCTAATGGTGGTGTTAGACAACTAGCATTAGAATCCATGGAGAGAGGAAGAAGATGCACAGGGAGTGGGAGGTGAGGAAGTCACCAGAGGAGAAGATAATGGTCAAAATTAGGGAAGGGAGAATCTCCGATCGAGAGTGAGAGAGAGAGAGAGAGATAGAGACTAATGATTGAGTGTACATGAACAAAACAAAGGAGGTTGTTCTCCCAATTTAAGTCGTAGAAAGATATGGGGATGAAAAGTCATCTATAGCCTTCCCCAAAATACGTTTGTTTCAGTTTCCTTCCCGCTATAACATGGTGAGACCGTTGTAGCCGTAAAATTTAAAAAAAATTTGTCAACTATGTGGAGACGACATGTCGTCCCTATAGAGTATCTATAGAGACGACATGTGTCGTCCCTGTAGACCTCGTCTCTATGGATGCTTATTGTTGTAGTGTATGTTAATCATTACCTTAATATATATACAAAAACATAGTTTTTTTTAACTTTTAAGGAGCTATTTGTATCGAAAAATGATTTTAAATACACCAAAATCTTGTTGAGCCAATTAACAAGTCTCTACCTCTGAGGCGTTCCACCAGGGTTAGGAATGCACCTGAGCATTATTATGGTTTCCATATTACTTCGAAAGGTGAGACACTTATCAGTGATGAGACATTGGTAAGTCTGGATGAACCTAACAGTTACGCAGAAGCCATGGTAGGCCCCGAGTCTACCAAATGGAAAAAGGCAATGGACAGCGGGATACAGTCCATGTATGACAATCAAGTTTGGAACTTGGTTGACAATGTACCAGGTCGTAAGACAGTTGGGTGCAAGTGGATCTTTAAGAAGAAGATCGACATGGATGGTAATGTACACACATATAAGGCATGACTGGTTGCAAAGGGCTTTTCTCAAACCCCGGGAGTTGATTATGATGAGACCTTTTCACCAGTTGCAAAGATTAACTCCATTAGGGTTCGGTTAGCCATCGTTGCATTTCATGATTATGAAATATGGAAAATAGATGTCAAAACCGCCTTCCTTAATGGAATTTTGGCTAAGGATGTTTACATGAATCAGCCAGAGGGTTTTGTCAATACATAATACCCTAATAGAGTGTGTAAGCTCGAGAAATCCATTTATGGATTGAAACAGGCACCTCGGAGAAGGAATCTCTGCTTTGATGAGAAAGTCAAAGAATTTGGCTTTTCAAGGTGTGAAGATAAATCTTGTGTATATGTCAAAGCTAGTGGGAGTATAGTTAGCTTTTTAGTACTGTATGTGGATGACATACTACTCATAGGAAGTGGGATCCCAACCTTACATGAAGTGAAGTCCTGGCTTGGGAAGTGTTTCTCTATGAAAGACCTAGGAGAAGCTGCCTATATTCTGGGGATAAGGATTCTGAGAAATCGGAGTAAAAGACTAATTGGAATTGGTCAGAGTACTTACTTGGAGAAGGTGCTGAAGAAGTTCAGCATGCAGGACTCCAAGAAAGGGGAGTTACCTATCCAGAGTAACGCCAAACTGAGTAAAACTTAGAGACCGAGTACTGAGGCCGAGATAGTAGAAATGAGTCGAGTACCTTATGCTTCTATAGTAGGTTCGATCACGTATGTTATGACCTGCACTCAACCTGGTGTAGCCTTTTCTTTGAGCATGGTTAGCAGATATCAGAGGAACCCTGGCAAGGCACACTGGACTGCAGTAAAGAATATCCTCAAGTACCTGCGGAGGACTAAGGACTGGGTCCTTACCCTCGGTGGGTGTGATGACTTGAGAGTTGAAGGGTATAGCGATGCTAGTTTTCAGACTGATATGGATAATTTTCGCTCTCATTCAGGCTGGGTCTTTACCATAAACGGAGGAGCAATTACTTGGAAGAGTTCCAAGCAAGAGACAGTGGCTGATTCAACTTGCGAATCAGAGTATATAGCAGCAAGCGAGGCAGCAAAGGAGGTGATATGGCTGAAGAACTTCATTGGAGACCTTGGAGTTGTACCAGCTATAAAGGAGCCAATGGAAATTTTTTGTGATAGAGAAAGTGCAGTTGCCTTAGCCAAGGAACCAAGGGATCACGGGAGATCCAAACACATCGACAGAAAATACCATTTCATCAGAAATCGAATAGAAGAAGGACTCCTCGTGGCAAAGAGGGTATCATCGGATGAGAACCCAGCAGATCCCCTCACGAAGGGACTGATTCGGGTTAAGCATCTCCAGCATGCTCGTAGCATAGGGCTGAAGGATGATATTAGTTTTAGTAGTTAGATAAAGTGTGTTTATTTATGAGTAAAGTGTTGTTATCTCTTGTCAATCATTTACTATATTTTTTTTGCATGTTTTAACTTCCAGAATAATTATGTTTGGTATATCATATTATTCGAATCTCGACAGTCGGTCATATGTTGGAAGTAAGTATGAATCAAAACTGACATGAGATGGTTGTAGAGGTCTAAGTTGTTAGACATGGCTACAACACTCATGAGTGCTCACAAGTTCTGAGCATTGGACTCAACCCACGCTCACTGGTATCACTTCATGGAATTTATCTCGAGTGATCGTGAGATGGTAATATCATATAAGTCTTCAAACCTAGAGATATGACTTGTTTCCTATAAGTTGGTTATGCATTGATCGTATAAAACCGCATTGGTAACTCGATGTTATAAAACGTACTTTTGTGTGTGATTCAACAAGTAGTAGAACAAGCATATGAGTCGGTGTTTATCTGTTCCTTCTTGGATTAGAAGCGATATCTGGGCCCCTCGATGATTTTGTTTTGACTTAAGTACCGGGCACGGTCAGAACGAAATTGATGTGTTCAATTTAGTTCTATGTCAAACAAATCGGAAATCGGGAAACAAACAGCTAGACAATAAGTAAGACATTGTTCCATGTATTTGTCCGACTGATATCTAGAACAGAGGATTATATGATGACTTATCTTAAATGGCACATCATCATCTTATCAGTTCCAAGAGACCTTGAAAAAGCTACGATTGCTAATCGGTTCCTAAAGTCATACTTGCAGTTATACTTATTAGACTTATCCAAGTGGGAGACTGTTAGATAAGGTGTCTAAGTCCATAACTATTTTTGGTATGTACTTGACCCGACCCGACATGGTCCATTTGGGTTGCATGGCATAATGCATTTGGATGGACTAAATGAGAGAAATAACACTTGTGGTTTACTAATATATTATAAGTTCTATTATATTAATAGTATTATTTAATTAGTATTTATCAAGAATTAATTTGGAATTAATTAAGTGATCAAAACATGACTAATTAAATATACGGGTTGATTATGTAAATCATCCGTAACTTGTATAGTGGACTAAAAGGCTCCATGGATTATCAAGTTGGGTTAAAACCATAGGATGCTCCATGGGAGTTACAAACCCATGGGTCATGGAAATTAAGAGTCATGTCACATTAGGGTTTACATGGTGTAACCCTAGATGTGACACACTATATATGCAACATGTTACTCACCAAAATTGGACACACTAAGAACAAGAGAGGGCAAGCTGATTTTACAAGTGTTAGACATTCTCTCAAAGTTATTCCAAAGCATTTGGTGTTGTGTGAAGCATTTGAGGCATCACACTTGGGGTGCTAGGCTCTCAAGGTTTTCAAGGAATCAAATCAACTACAAGTTATGTAATTCTAGCCATCTTTTAGATTAAAAGTTCCCCATGTATGCTAGATAGGATTATGAACCTTGGAAATCAAATGTTGCATGTATTTTAGACAAACATAGATCCAAGGTTTTCGAGGGTTGCATGTACACTTAGGGGTGTTAGAATGCTCAAAACCCATCAGTGGTATAAGAGCCTAGGCTTGTTTGTTAATACTTGATGCAAAATAGTGAAAAAATCGAATTTTGAGCTGTCTGCACAGGGGACTCGACGAGTCCATGGGGAGGACTCGACGAGTCCAAGTGAAAATGCAACCAACTCGGCAAGTCAGTTCGTGCACTCGACGAGTTGGTCAGGCAGAGTGCAGAATTTTGATTTTTGCTGCTGGAAATGGACTAGAAACATTACCCTAAACTGTTTTGGTGTTGTAAAACTTGTTTTAGATGGTGTAATTATTGTTCTAATCCATTTACATTGGCTAATATCAATTTTTCATGATTATATGTGTTCATATGTTCTTGAAACTTTGATATGGATATTCATGTTCTTATGAGTTTTTTGATAGATCATAAGAATTACTTGTTTAAATGTTTTCATGATCTTTATGTGTTTTAATGGAGTCCACAACTTGTCCTCAAGTTATGAATAACCAAAAGTGTCTTTGTGTTAAAAACCATTAAAAGAACACATAAGTTATAAAATGAAGAGTCTTCATTTTAATAACTCATAAGTTATGAATGTGAAAGGTTTTGTAAAGTTACAAAACTTTCCTTCAAGTTTTGGAACATGTAAAGTCACTTAATAAACTTTAGCTCCAACCCCTAGATTTTTAAAAGTTAAAAATCAACCCTTATACTTTATAATATTATAAGTTGATAATATATATATATATATATATATATATATATATATATATATATATATATATATATGTATAAGAGCAAGTCGTCTTACCATTAGTAGACCTCATTCACGAAGCCGGTCTATAAGGGGGGTATAAGGTTGCTGCCTATAAAATGGCAGCTTAATGGGTGTCCCCTCTTGCCCACCGCTTCCTTGATCGGTGGAGAGTCGTTAGCCGAACGAGTAGGACAAAGACTTATAAATTCTCAGTAAAAGTATGATGAATATTATAAAGTAACTAAATGTTTTATTAAATTCCCAATATTAGTTACTTTAGAAAAAATGTGAATAAGGTGCTAATCCATGAAATTACACTTTACACTTTGATTAAGTCGTTAGTGGAGCGTGTGTGGTTAACCGGCACACTAACCTAGACTTAACAAGGTAGGTAAAGGGTGACTTAAGGTTTATCATAGTATCGGTGGAGCGCGTTTGGTTAACCGACACATCGATTGAGTGATAAACTTTAAGGGTACCAAGTGATTTGCATGGTTACTTCACACCTGGTTTTGTGATCCTCAGTATCCTAGTCACAAAACTTGGAGGGCACACTCGAGATTTAAACATGCCTTTGAAAAGTTCATTGAATCTTAAAAGAATCTATGAATTTCTAAGAAACAATTAAAACCTAATATTTATATTTCGGTTTTGGTGGAAATTGGTGAATCGTCATTCACCTACCTTTCAAATATGTTATAACTTAGATTACAACATACCTCTTCTAAGTTATGATATATTGTGATTGGATCCTAGCCTTAATATTACATTTGGGTGTTTTGTTAAGGAAAATCATTATATCTAAACTAAACTTGTTATCTTCTTTTTAGATGTCTTCCAACAACACTGCTTCTGGCTCAAACCCTACTGGCTCCTTTTCCCTCATGAACTTATGTGGGAGGGTCATCTTCTATGGTTCCAACTTTATGGATTGGATCCGGAACATCAGGATGGTGAGTCGTTACGAGGACAAGGAATATTTCATCAACAAGGAGCTAAAGGAGATCAGTGAGTCCACTGCTACTCCCCAGGAGCTCGCTGACTTTCGGACTCATGAAAGAGATGCCACCAAAGTGGCATGCATCATGATGGCCACCATGAAAGCTAAACTCCAAAAGTCCTATGAGGACTACTACCCTTTTGAGATGCACCAAGATATGATGGAAATATACCATCAGAGTGCTCATCAAGAGCGGTATGAAATAATCTCCTCCATCATAACAACCAGGATGAAGGATAGAGATTCCGTCACGAGCCACATGCAGAAAATGCAAAGGTATGTAGATTGTTTGATGAAGCTTAATGTGAACTTCCCTGAGGAGCTTGCAATAGATATCATTTTGCACTCCTTACCCTCGTGTTATGATCAATTCTGCATGACATACCACATGAATAAGGAAGAAGTCACACTCAGAAAACTTCAAGGACTCCTAAAGACCACAGAAATAGGTCTTAAAGGTAAGTCAGTTGTTAATACTCCTACTCCTACTCCAAACTCCGCCCCTGTCTTGGCAATCGAGAAAGGTAGAGGGAAGAAGAGGAAGAGCTCTTCGAAGGGTACTAAGGCTAAGACCCTTGATGGATCTTCTTCAAGTAGAACCAAGAAAGGTTTCGTCACTCCTTCTTCTGACCCAAAAGAGGTTGAATGCTTCTATTTCCATGAAAAGTCGCACTGGAAGCGAAACTGCCCAAAGTACCAGCAAGATGTGAAGGATGGGAAAGTTAAACCCAACCATGCATGTATTTACACTATTCTATCTAATAACTCACCCTATTCTAACTCTTGGGTCCTTAATACCGGTTGTGTTATTCATATCTGTTTTGATTTGTAGGGACTAAGAAGAAGAGAGAATGTGGAGCATGGAAAAATAAACTTGATCATGGGGAATAGGAAAGCTTCACCTGTCACCAATATTGGAGTTTATTCTTTGTTGCTAAGTAGTTGGTTTACTTTAGATTTAAGTAAATGTTGTTATTCGCCAGAAATGGAAAGAAATATTATTTCCTTTCATGCTTTGTACAAACAAGGGTTTACCTTTTCGTTTGATAATGAAATTGGTGGAATAAATGCTTTCTTTAATAATGTTATTTCTTTTAAAGCATTACCTTGTGACGGTGTGTATGAATCTATATCTGTTGTAGATAATCAAGGAAATAATGTGCTGTGTATTGATTCTTCGAGTAATAATAACTTGGATAAAGCATCATTATGGCATTGTCGTCTTGGACATGTGAGCAAGAAACGCATAGGCCAACTCCAAACGGATGGAGTCTTGGAGTCAGTTGACTAAAAGTCAGATGATAGTTGTGAATCATGCTTACTTGGAAAAATGACCAAGTCACCATTCACTGGTTCTTGTGCTAGGGGTGAAGGTTTGTTGGATCTAGTGCACACGGATGTGTGTGGACCCTTCAAATCTGCCACAAGGGATGCTAATCGATATTATTTGACTTTTACTGATGATTATAGTAGATATGGATATGTCTTTTTAACCAAGCATAAGTCAGAGACTTTTGAAAGGTTTAAAGAGTTTAAACAGGAAGTCGAGAATCAATTGGGCAGGAACATTAAGATGCTTCGATCCGATCATGGTGGTGAGTATCTTAGTACAGAGTTCCTCGACTATCTTAAGGAATGTGGGATTATCTCACAATTGACACCTCCCAGGACACCACAAATTAATGGTGTATCTGAGAGGCGCAATCGAACCTTGTTGGATATGGTGCGTTCCATGATGAGTCGAGCTTCGCTACCAATCTCATTTTGGGGGTATGCCTTAGAGATTTCCGCCCATATCCTTAATCTGGTCCCTACAAAAAAAGTTGCCAAAACTCATCATGAGATGTGGATTGGTAAAGTTCCCAAACTAGACCACATCAAGATTTGGGGTTGCGAGTCTTTCGTGAGACGCGAGACTCATGATAAGCTCGAACCTCGAAGTGAGTGGTGTATTTTCATCGGCTACCCATAGAAATCCTTTAGTTACCTCTTCTACAGACCTAGTGACAATGTGGTCTTTGTAGCAAGGAGGGGTGTCTTGAGAGAGAGAGAGTCCATAAGCCAAGGAAACAGTGGGATGCAAATTAACCTTGAAGAAATTCAAGAGTCAAGTGGTGAAAGAACTTCAAACCCTAGCACTCAACCTAAGGAGGAAAATCCTGTTAAGCTAATTAACAAGTCTGTACCTCTGAGGCGTTCCACAAGGGTTAGGAATGCACCTGAGCATTATTATGGTTTCCATATTACTGCGAAAGGTAAGACACTTATCAGTGATGAGACCTTGGTAAGTCTGGATGAACCTAACAGTTACGCTGAAGCCATGGTAGGCCCTGAGTCTACCAAATGGAAAGAGGCAATGGACAGCGATATACAGTCCATGTATGAAAATCAAGTTTGGAACTTGGTTGACAATGTACCAGGTCGTAAGACAGTTGGGTGCAAGTGGATCTTCAAGAAGAAGACCGACATTGATGGTAATGTACACACATATAAGTCGTGACTGGTTGCAAAGGGCTTTTCTCAAACCCCGGGAGTTGATTATGATGTGACCTTTTCACCAGTTGCAAAGATTAAGTCCATTAGGGTTCGGTTAGCCATCTTTGCATTTCATGATTATGAAATATGGCAAATGGATGTCAAAACCGCCTTCCTTAATGGAAGTTTGGCTGAGGATGTTTACATGAGTCAGCCAGAGGGTTTTGTCAGTATAGAATACCCTAATAGAGTGTGTAAGCTCGAGAAATCCATTTATGGATTGAAACAGGCACCTCGGAGACGGAATATATACTTTCATGAGAAAGTCAAAGAATTTGGCTTTTCAAGGAGTGAAGATGAATCTTGTATCTATGTCAAAGCTAGTGGGAGTATAGTTAGCTTTTTGGTACTATATGTGGATGACATACTACTCATAGGAAATGCCTTTTCTTTGAGCATGGTTAGCAGATATCAGAGGAACCCTGGCAAGGCACACTGGACTGCAGTAAAGAATATCCTCAAGTACCTGTGGAGGACTAAGGACTGGGTCCTTACCCTCGGTGGGTGTGATGAGTTGAAAGTTGAAGGGTATAATGATGCTAGCTTTCAGACTGATATGGATAATTTCTACTCTCATTCAGGTTGGGTCTTTACCTTAAACGGAGGAGCAATTACTTGGAAGACTTCCAAGCAAGAGACAATGGTTGATTCAACTTGCGAATCAGAGTATATAGCAGCAAGCGAGGCAGCAAAGGAGGCGATATGGCTGAAGAACTTCATTGGAGACCTTGGAGTTGTACCAGCTATAAAGGAGCCATTGGAAATTTTTTGTGATAGTGAAAGTGCAGTTGCCTTAGCCAAGGAACCAAGGGATCACGGGTGATCCAGACACATCGACAGAAAATACCATTTCATCAGACATCGAATAGAAGAAGGACTCCTCGTGGCAAAGAGGGTATCATCGGATGAGAACCCAGCAGATCCCCTCACGAAGGGACTAACTCAGGTTAAGCATCTCCAGCATGCACGAAGCATAGGGCTGAAGGATGATATTAGTTTTAGTAGTTAGATAATTTTGAAATTTGTAAAGTGTAATTGACATTTAATGATGAATAAAAGTTGTGTTTATTTATGAGTAAAGTGTTGTTATCTCTTGTCAATCGTTTACTATATTATTTTTTTTGCAAGTTTTGACTTCCTGAATAATTATGTTTGGTATATCATATTATTCAAATCTCCACAGTCGGTCATATGTTGGAAGTAAGTATGAATCAACACTGTCATGAAATGGTTGTAGAGGTCTAAGTTGTTGGACATGGCTACAACACTCATGAGTGCTCAAAAGTTCTGAGCATTGGACTCAACCCACGCTCACTGGTATCACTTCATGGAATTTATCTCGAGTGATCGTGAGATGGTAATATCATATAAGTCTTCAAACATAGAGATATGACTTGTTTCCTATGAGTTGGTTATTCATTGATCGTACGAAACCGCATTGGTAACTCGATGTTATAAAACATACTTTTGTGTGTGATTCAACAAGTAGTAGAACAAGCATATGAGTTGAAGTTTATATGTTCCTTCTTGGATTAGAAGCGATATTTGGGCCCCTCGATGATTTTGTTTTGACCTAAGTATCGGGCCCGGTCAGAATCAAATTGATGTGTTCAATTTAGTTCTATGTCAAACAAATCGGAAATCGGGAAACAAACAGTTGGACAATAAGTAAGACATTGTTCCATGTATTTGTCTTGCTGAAATCTAGAACATAGGATTATATGACGACTAATCTTGAATGGCACATTGTCATCTTCTCAGTTCCGAGAGGCCTTGAAAGAGCTACGATTGTTGATCGGTTCCTGAAGTCATACTTGCAGTTATACTTATTAGACGTATCCAAGTGGGAGACTATTGGATAAGGTGTCTAAGTCCATAACTATTTCTGGTATGTACTTGACCCGACCCTGCATGGTCCATTTGGGTTGCATGGCATCATGTGTTTGGATAGACTAAATGAGAGAAATAACACTTGTGGTTTATTAATATATTATAAGTTCTAATATATTAATAGTATTATTTAATTAGTATTGACCAAGAATTAATTTGGAATTAATTAAGTGATCAAAATATGACTAATTAAATATATGGGTTGATTATGTAAATCATTCGTAACTTGTATAGTGGACTAAAATGCTCCATGGATTATCAAGTTGGGTTAAACCCATAGGATGCTCCATGGATGCTCCGTGGGAGTTACAAACCCATGGGTCATGGAAATTAAGAGTCATGTCACATTAAGGTTTACATGGTGTAACCCTAGATGTGACACACTATATAAGCAACATGTAACTCACCAAAATCGGACACACTAAGAACAAGAGAGGGCAAGCCAGTTTTACAAGTGTTAGACATTCTCTCAAAGTTATTCCAAAGCATTTGGTGTTGTGTGAAGCATTTGAGGCATCACACTTGGGGTGCTAGGCTCACAAGGTTTTCAAGGAATCAAATCAACTATAAGGTATGTAATTCTAGCCATCTTTAAGATTAAATGTTCCCCATGTATGCTAGATAGGATTATGAACCATGGAAATCAAATTTTGCATGTATTTTAGACAAACATAGATCCAAGGTTTTCTAGGATTGCATGTACACTTAGGGGTGTTAGAATGCAAAAAACCCATCAACGACCACCAACAACATTATATGTGATAAACTCATATAATGGCATAAGTCATCTGTGATTATTTAATCACATAAATCACACGTGATTAGATACATATATTACATGTGATTATATATATTTAATCACATGTGATTTATGCGCACACAACTTTTGTTTTCGTGTTCTCTATTTAATAGTTTTTCCTTGTCTACATTAATCATATGTGATTAAATATAAACAATCATATATGATTAAATCCATGAAAAAACTACTGAATAGAAAACAAAAAAACAAATATTGTCAATATAAATCATGTTATTAGATTACATCATATATAATCACACACACACACACACACACACATATATATATATATATATATATATATATATATATATATATATATATATATATATATATATATATATATATATATATATATATATATGAAAACAACTGCTGAATAAAAAATGCAAAAGAAAATCTTTTCCACATACATCATATGTGATTACATTGATATAATGATATATGATTAAATACATGAGACCAAATAATGAATCGAAAATGTGAAAATCAATATTGTTCACATAAATCATATGTGATTAAACTGTATCATCACATGTTATTATATTTGTCTAATAACATATGATTTATGTGGATAAGATTTCTTTTTGTTATTCTCGTGTATCTAATCACATGTGATTCTATGTATCTAATTAGATATGATTTATTTAGACAAAAACGAGTCTCGTCTATATAAATCATATGTGGCTAGATACATATAATCAAATGTGATTGTATACATGAGAACAACTACTGAATTAAGAACATGAAAACAGATGTTTTCCACATAAATAATATGTGATTAGATACATATAATCACATGTGATTAAATACACAATATCACCCATTGAATCGAAAAGGTAAAATTGAATATCGTCCAAATAAATCATATGTGATTAAATTCATATAATAACATGTGATTATATGCATTACTCACATATGATTTATGTGGACAAGTTTCATTTTTGAATTCTCGGCTCAATAGTTGTTATTGTATTTAATCACATGTGATTATACCTATAAAATCATATATGATTTATATTGACAATATTTATTTTACATATTTGATTTAGTATTATCATGTATTTAATCGCATATGGTTATATGTATATAACTACATATGATTTATGTACGCAAGATTTGTTTGTGTGTTCTTGATTCAAAAGCTGTTCTTTGACCACATAAAATCATATGTTATTAAATACATATAATCACTTATGATTTGTTAAATTATATGTATTTAAATACACAAGAACAACTACTAAATCACATTTGATTTATGTTAACAAGATTCATTATCGCATTCTCAATTTAATAATTTTTCTTTGTCAACTTTAATAATATGTGATTAAATATATCTAATCACATGTGATTATATGTAGCTAATCACATATGATTTATATGAAAAAAAATATTGTCTGCATAAATTATATGTGATTAGATACATATAATCATATACGATTGTTGGGTTGACGATTCGTTCAAGGATTGCGTCATTGGGCTCGGCTGTTAGACCATTTATTTTGTACTCCGGTTTGGGCCTGTCCAACCGAGAGCCTATTAGGTTAATTATATAAGTATATGCTTGCATGCATATTAGGTTAACGATTGAGATAACGCTTAAGAGAATAACGATAGCTTTGCAGATTTCTTTATCGTTCTTGTAAACCTCCAACCCTCTACAGTTGATGTTCTTTGTCGAGCTCTTCTGAGGGTTTAAGTTTAATCATTCGACTCGTTTGATTCATTCTTGACTTGTTCTTTATTTTCGTGTTCTTGCTGTTTAATCATTATTTTACCTGTTTAAGATCTAATCGATCTTCAAGATTAAGTATTAATCTCATCAATTGGTATCCGAGCAGGAGGCTGTGTAATCGATACACATCTTTTCTGTGAAAAGGTTTCAATTAGGGTTTTTCCGCAATTACTGATATTTATTGAGCCGTCATCTCATTATTGACGTATCTTGATAATTATTGTTTTGCCCTAATCTGATTTATTACAAGTCTGATCTTTGAACAGGTTTTTCGATCATAATGGACGAGTCACAATCAAATCCCATCAATATTTCCAACAGCATTGGTTCATCCACGAAGATTCCAATCCTATATACCATGATTATGAAGTCTGGGCGCATCACTTCGAAGACTACGTTATAGGATCTGAGGATAATGGATACCTCATATGGGAAGCAATCATTAATGGACCTTTTTCTCATTCTGCGACGTCAAGGATTATTAAAACTCAAAAGGAGCATAATGATTTGCTGAAGGATGTCAAAGATATTGCGCAAGATGAAAAGGATAAATTCCAGTGTAATATCAAGGCATTAAGATTGATAAGATTCTCCCTTCAGTCCGACACCTTCAGGTTGGTCAGCTCATGCACGACGGCAAAGGAAGTTTGGGATAGACTTCGCGAACTGTACTCTACAGAAGAGGATCTTGAACATTCTATCCAAACCTTGCTCTTATCTGAGTTTGGAGAATTCAGGCAAGGAACCGATGAAACTGTGACCCAGACGTTCGATCCCTTCAATCATCTTCTCAGCAGGATGATTAAACATGACATCGAAAGGAAGCTTATTGAGCAGAAGGTTACGTTCTTAAATGGTCTAAGGTCAGAATGGAGAGCTGTGGTGTCAACAGTTAAAGCCCATGAGCAGTTTAAATCATACTCTTTGGCGAAACTGGTGGGTATTCTAAAGTCCCAGGAGAAGATTGTGCTGCAGGAAAAGAACGTTGTTTCAAGCCTAGGTTCACTGGCCCTCCTGTCAAAAAGTAAAGCTGTGATGGAGGATGAAGACCTCAACTTGGAGGAGTATGACCTCACGTCTGAGGATTATGCTATGATGGTTTCTAACCCCAAGAGGTTCATTAAGAAGAGATTCCCCAGCAACAAAAAACCGAAACTGGCAGGGGAGTTATAGTTCAGAAAAAGTTAACAATGAACCGAAGGTTGAAGAGACCAAGAAGGAACCAAAGGCAGATGGTGATTTTGGAGTAAGTTGTTACTACTGTGGTGGGAAAAACCACTATGCTAAAGATTGTGTCCTCAAAAAGATGGCTGAAAAAGATGAGGAAAAGGATGAGGAAACTGTGTTGCAGAAAAGGCTTGATGAGATGAGAAAGAAGAAATCTACCGCTAACCCTTCCATGAATGCTCTAATTGTGCAGGGTTCGGTTGCTGATGACGAATTCGGTAGCGTGGAAGTTTGGTCAACCGACTCCGAAGACGATGAAGTGAGGAAGCCTTCGCATGAAAAGGCTTGTGTGGCTAAAGAGGAGAGCAGTGGAGGCAGGTGCTTCATGGTGTCCGATGTATCTCAGATGAGGGGATACAACACTGATAGTGGAAGCAATGAACCGAAGGAGCAGCAGGATATGTGCTTTACGGCCAAACCGCTCAGCTTGCAGTTCAATGAACTCGATGAACTGATCAAAAAGGTACAATCGGTTTTCGTTTCATTTAAAGTACCACAATCCTCATATGAGAAAGAACTAAAAAATGTTAATACAAGAATTTCTCATCTAGATAGTAGTTTAACTCAAACTGGAGTCACCAATTCTAACCTAACTGATCAATTAAGCAGGGTGTCTTCGAAGAGTGAGGAGCGGCGCATGTGGATCGAGTTGAAGGAGTCTGAATTAGTTAAAATAAAAGACAATAATATTTATTTACAAAGAGACAATTTAAAGTTGTTAAAACAGCGGAATTTTTTTTGTTTAATTACAAAACATCTTTATTCTAATATTACTCAGCTTCACTTGGACTGTGAAATAGGCCAAAAGATCCATCACATGATTTTGCCCTTCCTTGAGTTTAATGAGGATGAAATCGATGCTGAAGCTTATAATTGTGAGAGTGTGATATCATCTGATGACGTCAATCCGACCTATATGTATGGACTGGACAAAATTGAATCTTTCATTAAATCCAAGGACCACAAGGACATGCTCAAAAACCTTTTGGATGAAAATGATAGACTTAAACTAAGAACCGAAACCATACAAAAATTTGACTCTTTAAACGCCAACTTGAGCTCAGAAAACAAACTTGATGTTGAGAATGCATCTGAGCTTAATGAGGACGACAACATGAGTGAAATTTCTGTAGAGGACACGGTTGACTGCTCAGAATTTGTAAAAAACGAACCTGAAAACCACAAGAATCTAATTTCTGAAAATTCAGTGGAGTTCGCTCGATTGTCCCAACAAAAGTCCCCGATCTTAGCAGAGAAAGCGGTTGTATATCAAAAGGTCAGGACCACTCCAAATCAAGTGTACAAGGTCACTGGAGTAACCGAACATCAGACCGCTGAACTCACAGCTATTGTAAACGAAGACAATGCTGATGGCTGCGATGAGTACTTCTGGTCAGCTCCAATAGATAATGCAAACGAAACGGTAGGCTTATCAGAAAGAACCTCATGGATGAGTAAAGGTAGATACATACCAGAACCCTTGAATAAGGCAGATAATTTCGATGAGCCAGGTACTAGTGGTACGAAAGACATTCCTCAAGAGAATGGAAATTCGGCAAAAGAAGACATTCCCTCTAGTTCCTCAGTTCAAAGTGAAACTCCTACAGTTCAAAGTGAACCTGCTAAGAAGAAACCGAAAATGAAAGCCAATATTCATCATTAACCGAAGCAGATGAGGAATAAGAAACGTGAAAGGAACCAGAGATACAGGAAGAATCTCTCTGAAAGGAAACAATTCTGGCAATCCCAAAATGCATATTTCTCACATCAAGACAAGAATCTGAAGTTTGAGAACAATCCTGTCAAAAAGCATGAGAGCCACAACAACCGAAAGCCAAGGTTCGGTTCAGAAGAGAACAACAACCGAAAGCCAAGGTTCGATTCAGAAGAGAACAACAACCGAAAGCCAAGGTTCGGCTCAGAAGAGAATACCAACCGAAAGCAAAGGCTCGGTTCTGAGAATGACCCCAACCGAAAGCAAAGATTCGTTTCTGAAGTCAAAAGAGATCAAAATTCTAAGGTCAGTCCCATCAATGATCAAAAGCAAAAGGGTCACCTAGAGTCTCCAGCCAAGAAGTCATCTCAATCTAAGCCCACTCCTTCTCATTCATCTAATTCTTCCAATTCATCTCCATCTTGCTCTAAAGCTCATTCTGTTCGTTCTAAAAAATCTCATTCATCAGCTGAACAAAAGGGCAAACAGAAAGTTAATGCATCCAAACCAGAGTCTAAACCGAACGCACCTAATCCTAATAAAATCAAAGTCTTTACCATTAAAAAGAAAGATGAAACAACACTTATAGAACGAACATATCTTGTTGACATCTCTCTTACTATTCCTGTTCCTGTGAAAGGCTCACGAGGACCCAAGAAACTTTGGGTTCCTAAATCTGCTTAATTTTTGCAGGTTATAAGTGACGAGCAGTTTGACGAAGAATGGTACATCAATAGTGGCTGCTCGCGTCACATGACAGGGAGGAAAGAAGAGCTCAGGGAATACAGATCTCTTTCAAATGGTGGCAACGTCAAGTTTGGAAACAACTCTTTCGGCATCATAAAGGGATACAGAATGATAACTAATGGTGATTTTACTATAAGGAAGGTGGCTTATGTGGAAGGACTCCAACACAACCTCATCAGTGTATCTCAGCTTGTTGGAGGTACAGGTCTCAAAGTCTCATTCGACGATGAAGGTTCTGAAATTATTGAGAAGAAGACGAAGAAAGTAATTCTCAAATCGGAGTGTAAGGGTGAAATGTTTCCTCTAAACCTTAAACCCATCAAAGGAAACCCAGCCATATGCTTGTTATCAAAGGCACAATCTGACGAAAGCTGGTTGTGGCACCGAAGACTCTCTCATCTCAACTTTAAAGATATCAACAGACTTGTCACTGGAGGTCATGTTCGAGGTCTTCCATTGCTCAAGTTCGACAGAGATCATTTGTGTGCTGCATGCGAAATGGGGAAGCAGAGTCGTCAAAGTCATCCATCTATAATTAACACAAAAGTTGTTGAACCACTCGAATTACTTCATATTGATTTGTGTGGTCCATCATCTATCAAAAGCATTGGTGGTAGCAAGTATATTCTTGTTATTGTTGATGACTTTTCACGATTTACATTGGTGTTCTTTCTAAAGTTCAAATCTGAAGCGACTCATAAGCTGAAAGTGTTCATCAAGCAGATTGAAGTACAACTCAAGAAGGTCGTTCGCAACATCAGAAGCGACAATGGTCTGGAATTCAAGAACAGAGAATTTGAAGAATTTCTAGCAGAAAAGGGAATAAGTCACAACTTCTCAGCTCCCTACACACCTCAACAG
Source organism: Lactuca sativa (assembly GCF_002870075.4). Taxonomy (NCBI): domain Eukaryota; kingdom Viridiplantae; phylum Streptophyta; class Magnoliopsida; order Asterales; family Asteraceae; genus Lactuca; species Lactuca sativa. The sequence goes on from NC_056629.2 coordinate 93,629,733, forward strand.
AACGGAATTGTCGAAAGACGAAACCGATCTTTGTGTGAAGCTGCCCGAACTATGCTAAGTTTCGCTTCCTTACCTCTTTATTTTTGGGCTGATGCAATTTCTGCTGCTTGTTTTACACACAACAGGTCTTATCTCAACAAACGATTCACGCTCACACCATATGAGATTCTCAACAACAGAAAGCCCAATGTGAAATTTTTCCATGTGTTCGGCTCACGGTGTTTCATCTTTAACTCTAAAGAACACCGCAACAAGTTCGATGTCAAAGCCGACGAGGGAATCTTTCTGGGTTACTCTCTCACTTCTAAAGCATACAGAGTCCTAAACAAGCATTCGAGAAAAATCGAAGAGACCTATTACGTGACTTTTGACGATAGCTATGTCAAAAAGCTACAGGCCAAAGAAGACACAGCTGGGGAAATCTTTCCTCAAACTGGCCAAGTCACAGTCTTGATCGCTAATCTATACGAGAAGTTTCTGGAGCTATTTGATGAACCAGAGAAAGCTATTCTCTCAGAAGCAGGCGCAGCAGACAACAAGGTAGACCACATGAAACTAATTGTCGAAGAAGCTTCTAGGAGAATGAACGAAGGAGGATCGAATACTGATGAACCTCCATCTAACGATGCTTCAGTCGAGGGGGAGCCAAGCTCACATGTTGAGGGGGAGCCAAGCTCTACAACTGCTACCGAAAGTCCAACTGCAACCGAAAGTGCTTCTCCAACCGAAGGTGCATCAACGCCTGAAAGTCCAGCACCACAAGAAACCTCTGAACCTCAAGTTTCTCATAGCTCATCAATCGAGGGGGAGCATGGTGATATGTCACTTGACTACGAAAGCCAGTCCGAACCAGAAGAAATGATCAATGCTGAACTAGACCCAACCTTTGATCCAAACTATCCTCCTCTTACCAAATGGACCAGAGATCATCCTATCTCTCAGGTGGTTGGTGATGTCTTCGAAAAGGTTCTGACCCGATCACAACTGAAGGCAAAACAGACATCCTTATTTTCAAAGGTTGAGTTTTGCATGTTTAACTCATTCGTATCAAAAGTTGAACCGAAGACAGTTAATACTGCTCTCGATCACTCCGATTGGGTTCAAGCAATGCAAGACGAACTGAACGAATTTGAAAGGAACAAAGTCTGGCGCCTCATTCCAACTCCTCCAGATGCCTCGGTTGTTGGTCTCAAATGGGTCTTTAGGAATAAAATGGACAAGGAAGCGAATGTTATAAGGAACAAAGCTCGTCTGGTAGTAAAGGGATATTGTCAGGAGGAAGGAATTGATTATGAAGAGACTTTCGCTCCTATAGCTAGGCTAGAATCTGTAAGAATATTTCTTGCTTATGCTGCCCACAAAAACTTTGAAGTTTTCCAAATGGACGTCAAGTGTGCATTTCTTAATGGAGAACTCGAAGAAACCGTGTATGTGGAGCAACCTCCTGGGTTCGTGAACGAAAAATATCCAAATCATTGCTACATTCTGGATAAAGCTGTGTATGGCCTCAAACAAGCTCCGAGAGCCTGGTATGAAACGCTAACTAAATTCTTAAAGATGTCTAAATTCAAACAAGGTTCGGTTGACCCAACCTTCTTTCGCAAAAAGGAAGGTAACCACCTTATGATAGTTCAAATTTATGTCGATGACATCATCTTTGGCTCTACGAATCCCAGCCTAACAGCTGAATTCAGAAAGCTGATGGAGACTAAATTTGAAATGAGCTCAATGGGTCCTATTAACTTTTTCCTTGGTTTAAATATTAGACAGGGACCCGAAGGCATCTTTATCAATCAGGAAGCTTACACGAAGACTCTCCTAGCAAAGTTTGGTATGATGGGAGACTCCAAAGTCAAAGTCCCAATGGCATTCGGCACCAAGCTAACTCCATCTCTAGACAAACCGGCTGTGGATATCACGCTCTATCGTCAAATGATAGGCTCACTAATGTATTTGACTGCTAGCAGGCCTGACATCATGTTTTCTGTGTGTTATTGTGCTCGATTTCAGGCAAACCCACGTGAACCTCACATGCTTGCAGTGAAGAACATTTTACGCTATCTCAAGCGAACCACCTCCTTAGGTCTATGGTATCCATCCAACTCAGGCTTCTTCATTCAACAAAATTTTACAAGGGCTAGGTATGATGGAATCAGAGTCAGTACCTCAAACTACCTCTCAACCTCAAACGTAAGAAGCGAACTTGACCGAACGTTCAGGTTCGGTTAAATCATCTGACTCGCTCATCACCACAAAGGTAGTTTTCTTGGTTGTATATTTCTTGTACAAAGTTGTTTATCTTATTGTCAAAAGTATATTCTGATTGCCTGTCTCAATTCCTTGGTTTTCTAAAATTTTCCAAAATCGAAACCTACCGAAGGTTCGGGTTCGGTTTCTCAAAATTTTACAAAACCGAAACCTACCGAAGGTTCGGGTTCGGTTTCTCAAAATTTTCCAAAACCGAAACCTACCGAAGGTTCGGGTTCGGTTTCTCAAAATTTTCCAAAACCGAAACCTACCGAAGGTTCGGGTTTGGTTTTTCAAAATTTTCTTGAACCGAAACCAACCGAACGCTCGGGTTCGGTTTTTTAAAATTTTCTTGAACCGAAACCAACCGAACGCTCGGGTTCGGTTTTTTTTTTTCAAATTTTTCCCAACCGAAACCAACCGAACGTTCGGGTTCGGTTTTTCAAAATTTTCCAAAGTTTTTTTTTTTTTTTTTTTTTTTTTTTTTTTTTTTTTTTTTTTTTTTTTTTACTCTTTCCAAGTCTTATTTTCTTTGCTTACTTTTTATCTTTTCATTTTTTTCTTTTTATTTTTTTTATTATCTATCTCAAAAACTCCAAAAATATTTTTTTTCTTTTAATTTTATTTTTGCTCGTTCGTTTATGGGGATTTAATTGGTTGATTACTTAAGTGTCCCTAGAAGCATGCTGCTGTATGTGTCCTAAGCCTCATAAGATTTTGAATAATAGCCTTCATGACCAGGTATAAACAAACCCTGTCTTCCCAATAAGGCTACCACATTTATTCTAATCGTGAGCTACCTCACTCTCTTCTCACATGAGTTAAGAGTTTTCTGCCATGTCCTTCTTTTTGCAGCTGAGGTACTTTATTTTCTTACACCATCTCCATTACACTTCTCCATTACATTCGTTTCATCAACGTAACCCTTGAGACTCTCAGAAATTACCACTGAGGTTTATGGTTACACAACAACCGTGTTTATGATCTTAGTTTCGTCCCACTACGAGCTGAGTGAAACCCTAAATTCAACACCAAATCTGAATTGACGGTGAACAATTAATTTGCTCAAGTTTTCACCAAAGAATTGACGGATGTACCTTCATGAAATCTCAAATTCTATTTTGTATGATTCCTATGAAATTGTTAAACACCATAACATTTCTTCCCTTGGGATCCAGTTTTTTATTTTCTGTTGAGATTTTATATTTTCCAAGCTATTTAAAATTAATTCCTACCTACTTGTTCAACAGACTACACCGGTCTCACAAGTACTTTGATCACTTTCTTTCTTATTTCAAGATTAGAATTGTTGCATCAAAGCGAAAGCCACCCTTAAGTAGCCTAATTAAAAGAAGCCTTTCAACATTTATTAATAAGTGTATGATCGTAATTCAACGGGAATCCACATTAACACTTTAAGGTCTCTCTTGACCTTGAAGGAAGAGATTCGTGCCCGGGATCATTTGCTTCGTGTCATTATTGACATCACAGTCATTCCTAAAAAGAGTTGCTTTATTTCTTTTCTTTTTACACTCTTCGCACGAAAATCTTTGATTTTCCAAAATTCCGTTACTAATAATTACAGGCTGTCTTATTACTTTGGTGGTTAATTATCAAGCTGTGGTAAAAAATCATCCACGTGGGCAATTTATTCAAAAGATGCGATTCAAAAGATAAGACGAAGGGTTGCTGACTCAGGCGGGAGTTAAAAGGATTGAATTTCAAACGACGGTAAAAAGGGGCGCGTGTGAATTTGAAACGCCCACTCTTTTACTGACATATTGGACGTGTGTGTGAATTTCAAGCGATTCCTCTCTGGCACTTAAAGGCGCGTGAGGATTTGAAACGGTTTGTTCTGAAACGGCGCTTGTTGGGCGGCGTGTTCCTAGGAATCTGACACTCTCTCTCCTACGTGATCATCGCATGCCTTAACTGTCACGCATCTGTCATTCCGGGAAAACCTTTTCGTATTTCCATAGAAAATTTGAACAAATTTTTCTCTCTCCTTACAATCACTATAAAAGGCAGTCTCCACTCCCTTTTACCTCTTTACTGCATCCGAAATTTCAAGAGAGCAAAAACTCTCAAAAGCTTTCCTGTTCATCATCTTCTTCAACCTTCAACAATGGCAGAATCATCCTCAGTCCATGCTACCTCACACATCCTTCCCATTCGCCCACAACAATGCTTGGTGATCGATCTAAACCCTCTGGCGTACGACTCTTATATGTCGCTGATCATCGAGTGCCTGAAGTACTCCCAAATCGCTCCTGCTCTCTCCAGGATTGAGTCTGTGCCCATGGAGATTCTCTCGCAGGTGTATGCGACTGCCTATTACGACAAAGCAGTTGAGCGCGTCTTCTTCGAGGTTGCTGATCACAAGACCTCTATTTCTCGACAACGATTTGGTACTTTGCTAGGTTTGGCTGCTGACCCATCGAGAATTAATCCAGAGACGATTCCGGTTGGGCATCTTTATAACATGTTCTATAACATGGGGTACACGGAGGCGCTCATCTCCGTCGCAAAATTTAAGAAATCCTGCTTGCCGCCGCAGTGGAACGACATGTTCACAGTCCTCTTCAAAGGCTTACCTGAACGGAGCTCAGGATCCGATGGTTCAAGTCGACTGTTCCTATCGATTATGTATGCAATTTACAACAGAGTCAACCTAGACTTTGGGTTGGTCCTCTGGCAACAGCTCATCCAGAGCCTTTCTTCTTCTTCACGACATTCTGAGGTGTCGTTTGCCCGGTTCTGGATTCTTATCACCAAATGGGCGATGGATAAGTTGGATATTCCCACTGCTGATGGTGCATCGATGTCTTCGGTTGGTACTTTTCATACCACAAAGATCATCGTTTCTGATGCATCAAAATTCTCTTTCATTGGCTCTATTTCGGAGACAATGTATGGCGATGTCCCATCTGACAGCAGGATCATCCGAACGATTAAAGAGTTCAAGGCGTCTGGTCCTAGGGAACTTACACCGGAAATGCTAAAGTCTATCCATGATGCTGACAAACCGGTTAACAGGGGCAAAAGCTGCACAGTCCCCACAGCCGAAGAGGAGGAAGACTCAACCGAAGCGCAAGCTTGTCATCCCTTCCTCTTCGAGTGACTCAGAAGGCGAGAGTTCGGATTCGGACGGCTCTCAACGAGCCGAAACCCCTCCAAGAGGAAACACCCCACCCCGATCTCCTACCCCAGACATGGAAGTCCATAACTCACCCATTCCTTCACCCACTCAAACAACCCCTACTTCCATTCCCACCATAAACCCCACTACCACTATTCCTCCAACATCTTTCCCTATACCACCACCCATTTTCACAACTGTAACTGAAACACCACCTGTAACCGAAACACCACCCGTAACCGAACCACCATAAACCGAAACCCAGCATACAACTGAACCTACCCACACTCAACCACCACTCGAAACTACCCCTACCAACACTCAACCTGAACCTACAAAAACCACCACACCCCCAGCTTCACCACCCCCACCATCTCCAGATCATGCCTCTGATGGAGATAACCCGTTTCTTGGCGGTGAAAACATGACCTTCGATTCGGTCTACTTTAGTCCGTTTCAAGTTCAAAGTGACGAAGAGGATGATGCTCCAGTGACAAAGAAGCATCTTAAGGAGCTAAACGAGAAGGTTGACTTACTTCTTGTTTCTTCTTCTTCCAACAACCAGTCCTCTCTCTCTGAAGCCGCTCTTCAGAAGATTGTTGATGCCTTCTCCAGGGCTCAGCATGATTCGGTAGCTTCAGCCACAGCCGCCATAGATGCCTCTACAAAAGCCTGTGAGGCTGCGACCGCAAAATTCGATAAACTATTCTCAGACGCCTCTACCCTGTTGAAGTCCTTATAGGAGAGCGCTGATGCCACCAAGACAACGTTGGAACCAATCGTTCAACAATTGGCCACGTTCGTCTCAACGGAGTTGACATCGTTCGCTACCCTTCGCCAATCCATAAGCGATGACAACTCGGCCCTTCGTGCCTCCATTGATGAGCGCCTCACTAAGCTTCAAGAGGATCTCGCAGCTGAAAACTCATTGATGGACGTTCTGGCAAGCAAAACCACCGCCCTCAAGGTCAAGAGCACTCAGCTTTCAAACTCACAACAACAGCTTGAAGCTCTTCGATCCGAAAGGGAGGTCATAAAAACATGTGTTTCGGATGTACACGCTGCCCTATCTAACGTCCTGGAAGCACACAATCCGATTCTCAACCATTCGGTGAGGCGAACCCTTGCTAAAAACTTGCTCCTGCCCTGGACCTTCTCAGCAAAATTGAGGGCATACCTAGTTTCGTGTCCGATCCAAAACAAGGGGGAGAAGGGAACAATTCCGGATCGAAACCACCTCCTTCCTCCAAAGCTACTCACACAACCGAACCACCTCCGACTAGTCAAACTTCGGGTTCGGGTGTGAAGGATAAAGGGAAGAACATAGCTGAGGAAGAAGATGAAGATGAAGATAAAGAAACCATTGCGGACATGTTGAAACGTAAAAACAGTCGCAATGTTGATGATGATGTTAATCGTGTAACGCGAGAGGCTGAAGAAGCCGAACGCAAGAAGAAAGAAGCCCACGATCTCCTTGAGAGCAGGAAGACTCTCTTCCCTGCCTGGACTCGGGAGCGAATGATTAAGGAGGCCATAGATACTCCTAGCATCCTATGGATCGAGCCGGTGATCTCCTTCGACTGCTATAATTCTGTCGATTCGAAGTTCGACATGCCGTTGACTCGAAAGGCGTTTATCTTCCACGCCTTCTCCAATATTTTTGAAGTCCCTCATCCGAACCCTGAGGTTGATAGGGAGCTGATCGATTTCTATCTGAAGGCTGCTCGTCCTCAGTATCTAACATGGAGCACCCAGAAGATAGTGAATGTTCGGGTATTGAAGCCTTATACCGAAGGAAGATTCATCAATGTTCGGTTCAAGGTGATTCGAGGGTCTGCAAGAACTGAACATCTTATATCCCTGGTAGATCTACTGAACCTAAATCCTCATGATTGGATCGTCTTGCATAACATCCTCTTGACGAATGAAGCTGAATATGGTCCGATTATAGACCATCTCAAAAGGATGTTAGTCTGTTACATCATGGAGGTAGCCCTAATGGATCAGGAGGTAGCCACTGTCTTCAAGAAGAAACCGAAGATAGCTCCTGTGGGATCGGCCAGTGATCTCAATCAAATGAAAATGGGCAAGATCGACCCAAGACGCAATTTGGTCATGTTCACTAGAGCAGAAGGATAGAAATGTCTCTTTGCTTTAGCTGACAAACATCTTTACACCACTGCTTGTTTAGAGCACGTGTTGTCGATCATCCAAAGGTGTAAAGAGAATGCAGCGGATGATGTTAAATACTTCAACGATATGATCCAATGGTACATCAGGTTTAGACAGACGATACTGGCTCTCATCTCGCGTCTGTTTAATACTGTGAAGAAGAAAGTACCTGCCACCGCTGCTGGCCCAAGTAACAAGTGAAGATCTCGCTCCAATTGACGCAAAGGGGGAGATTGTTGGGTTGAAGATTCGTTCAAGGATTGCATCATTGGGCTCGGCTGTTAGACCATTTATTTTGTACTCCGGTTTGGGCCTGTCCAACCGAGAGCCTGTTAGGTTAATTATATAAGTATATGCTTGCATGCATATTAGGTTAACGATTGAGATAACGCTTAAGAGAATAACGATAGCTTTGCAGATTTCTTTATCGTTCTTGTAAACCTCCAACCCTCTACAGTTGATGTTCTTTGTCGAGCTCTTCTGAGGGTTTAAGTTTAATCATTCGACTCGTTTGATTCATTCTTGACTTGTTCTTTATTTTCGTGTTCTTGCTGTTTAATCATTATTTTACCTGTTTAAGATCTAATCGATCTTCAAGATTAAGTATTAATCTCATCAACGATTATATATAAGAGAACAACCATTACCTCAAAATTGCGAAAACAAATCTTTGTTCACGTTAATCATATGTTATTAAATATATATAATCGGATATGATTAAATACATTAGAAAACTATTGAATGGAAGACATGAAACTAATCTTGCTTATATAAATCAAATATGATTAGATAAATATAATCACATGTAGTTATACATATTTAATCATGTGTGATTTATGTAATTAAATACATATAATCATACATGATTTATGCCATTATATGCATTTAATCAGATATAATGTTGGTGGTTGTAGGTAGTTGGTGGTGGTCATGCGATGGACATGCATGGTGGTGGGTGGTGGTACTAGTGGAGTTAGGCAGGGCGATTGGTGGTGGAGACTAACGGTCGTGGGTGATGGGGGTCGTGGGTGATAGTTTGTTTGTGGTGGTAATGAGTGGTGGTTGTAGGTAGTTATAGGTGGTGGTGAAGGGTGGTAGGGCTAATTATGGTGGTGGTTATGGTCAGTGGTGGGTGGTTGTGTTGTTGATGGGTAGGAGATCGAAGGTGGTGGTTGGTGGTTTTAGTGGTGATGGTGGTAGGTGGTGATTTTAGTAGTGATGGTAGTAGGTGGTGATGATGTTCGTGGGTGATGGTTTGTGGTAGGGATGGTGGTGGACTATGATGCTGGTGGACGGTGGGTGGTGGTGGTGGTAGTTTTGGTGGTTCATAGGTGCGGTGGTGGTGGTGGTTTTATAATTTAATCACACAAACTTTTGTATCATGTTATATATTCAGTTGAAAACCCTATAATCTTCTGGATCAGTGCATCCGGCTTTCAAATCTTTTGTACGAACCATTGTTGAAAACACACCTTGACCATGCATTGCAAGAACTTCATATCGGCTATCAAGTACTTCTCCAAAACATTATCATGCATGTGTGAAAAGGGTAAATCAGGAAACTTATAATAATGGGTAAAACTTAAAAGAGTCAGATTTTAATATACATAATATAGTAATCTTCTGCATCATCCTAGATTCCCAATTATCCTGAAGACCTCTTCTTTGAATGGCTAAACCATCTCGTTTTCCGTGATGATATAACAAAACAATATAAGCACACACAACACAACAATTTGTTATGAAATTTTGGAAGAATTCATTGCAACAATTTAATGTCAAAGCTTTCAATAAATAAAGAAACGACCAATTTAACCTTGTAATTTTATACCATACCTCAAGTAAAGGGCGTAGCCACTCTTTGCATTTATTTGTGCTATGCAAAAAAAGCCAATAGTTGGCCTTTTTGAATGTGTGTTTTCTTTCATGCTCAAAATGAGCACAGGCAGTCGCCCTTGATCTTCTTCCCAATTAAAATAAAATAACAAATGTCATCATATTAAAATCAGGAATAAAATGATCCCATGTTAATTTCTTCATAAAGAGAATTCCAAATGAGAAAAAAGAAACATGTTTCAGTTATCTTAGGGATTAGGTACAAGTTTTCTTCATTAAGCAGTTCCTTGAAGTTGGGAATGTAAGATTTTGGGCATGATTCCATTGCCTAATAGTAGTTTTCAAATGAGATAACTTCCAGAAAAGATTAACATAAAGTTAAAGCCTATGACTATGTCAGGTAATGTTCACCTCACTAGGTTGTGTTCACTGATATAAGGGTTCCATCACTAGCTTTGCAGGTAGTGTCTGATGTGGAATCGGAGAAAAAAATGTAGCACAAATTCATTGTAAACTCACAATTTGAAATAGAGATATGAAATCAATGATCAACTTATATGTGCATGTGTGTGTGAAAAGTTTGTTTTGTATAACCTTGTCTCGTTTCTTGCTTTTCTTCTTCCTAATCTAACAATCAAAACTGAATAAAGTATCTTGTAGTTGGATAGGAAAGATAACATTAGACGATATTCCTCTCCGGTCTCCATAAAGAAATATTGTATTCACTTTCAGGCAAAAAAAGTCATAGAGATTGAACATGAATTCCTTTTTGTTTCTGACTACAATGTACTTCATGTACAATGCAATTCAATGTCTGTAACAAAAATCATATGAGACTAAGGGTTTAAAACTAGTATCTTTGGCTTTCAAAACTCTACTTTCCTATCTATTGGCGATAAATTAACCACATTTGAGTTCTGTTTGTTGAACAAATGGGACTTTTATGTATAAAAATGGAAAGAAATTGATTTTGTTGTAGAAAGGATTGTATTGAATAGTAGTAATTTTGGGGAAAAATGGCTAAACATGTCAACCAAAGATCTATAATATCTTCATCAATCATACACGAGTTATTTTATTTCCATCTAATTTAGTTAAATTAACCTAACATAAAGGTAACGTAGAACATACATCTAATTAACTTAAAGATGGTTTTCTAATTTGTCTAACTTTTTAGGTGAAGAACTCTGCAGGGTTTTATGAGAGTAGACAAGTATAATATGAACCTAAATATTCATCCCCAATAAAATCGATATCAAACTTGACCAAATTTATGAAAATAACTTACCTTCAAGAGAATGGAGACTACGAAGAACTTGAATAAAGCAAGAACGGAGGTTGGCTACTGCTTCGACAAGCTTCATCTTCTCCATATTATGACGATCAATGTTGGCGTGAACATGGTGAGATGATCTATTGTATTTAAAGTATAAGAGTAATTATAATTCCGGAGCAGGTGAGTTGATTGTGATTCATTTATTCATGTTACAATGAATCCACAACTGTTAACCAACTTCGATCACACATAACTCAATAGATTAAAATCAAAATGCAAATATCTTGATTGTAAGTTTAGTACGGAGAGGCCATGGATGCATTATGGACGCAGGAAACTAATCTCATGCCAGCTTCGAGTAATTGTCACAACCAGAAATTCTCTGATCTAAAAACAAGGTCAAAAAGGGTCTTGTATATGAAATAGTTATAACTATATTACTATTATGATATGTGTAATGAAAATTTTGGGAATTATATTGCCCTAAGCTCCAATGAGAAATACAAACAAATACGAGAATTAAATTACGTCAAAATATTGATCACACAAACAATAAAGCCAACACATTAAAATTCATACACTTTAGACCATGAACACTTTGTTGGATTCGTGTCTAAGCCCGTAACTATAATTGGTAAGTATTTGACCCGGTTGTGCATGGTCCTTTTAGGTTGCCTTCACCAAAGCAACTAGATAGGATGATTTATGAAGAGAGAGAGGTTATTAAGGTTTATTAATATATTATATGAATAATATATTAAAGGAGAAATCATGTTGTTTAATTAATATTAGACAAGAATTAATTAAGAATTAGTTAAGTGGCTAAAAGACATTAATTAACTAAAGGGGACTAGAACTGTCAATTTTTTGATAGTTGAGTATTGGACTAATGGACTCCTAGTTCGATACCCTAATAGCCTCACTATATAAGGTACCCCTAAGGCCCCAAAAGCATATGAAAAACTTTGCGGAAACACTATCTATTCCTAAGCAATATATCACAACTCCTAAGCAACAGCTCAAAATTCTGATCACCGAACCATGCGATCGAAATCCATCCTCGCGATCAGAATCAGCATATACTTCCTTTAAGTTTCTTCACTTTTCTTTGATTCTTCAAACATCAACATGTAACCCAGTCACATCATGTAATAAGAATCTCAGAATAGAAACTTAACAGAGTCAGATAGTGGACTTTACCTGAAGTAGAGTCAAACTTCTTGACTTGATCAACCTTATGATCTTTCAGGTAAATAGGCAGCTTCACAATCAATGCCCCTTCCTTTGGCAAGAGAAACATATGAAATCTTTGGAAATGGTACATGGAACTATCACAAACTTGCCTTTCTCTTTACCATTTCGTCAACCGAGTTGACTATGGTTAATCCCTTTCCTTGGGAAGAGAAGGCTTTTCTAGATACCCAACGTTACCATTGTCAATGTCCATGGTAGATTGGGAAGTTGATCTTCTAATAAAATTTGCTTTACCGAAGCTCCAAATCGTTGCTGATTCAGCAACACAAAGCAAATAGATAAGATCATTAAGGGTCATATCATAGTCTTTTACATAGTAGTCCATAAAGAACTCACTACGTGACTTCGAAAGTGATTGAACAACCAACTTTCTCAAGACTTTGACACCCAACTCTCCCGGCTTGTCAATATGTGACTTAATCTCCAAGATGCGATCACACATAATCCTTGCTTGCCAATAGGGCTTGAGTGAACTTGAACTTGTGGGTTAGGAAGAATAATTGGAGGAGGTGGAGGAAGTGAAGTTCAAAGAGACTTGGGAAGATCAAAGATGTCTGAACTAGACATCTTTTGGGAAATATTCAAGATAGTTGATCTAAATTCCTTAATATAACACCCAATATGAAATATTAAGGCTAGGAGCCAACACAATACTTTTATAACTTGGAACAGGGATGCCGTAATCCAAGCTATAAAATATTTGAAGGTAGGCGAATGACGATTCACTAATTTCCACCATTAAAACGAAATAATTGAATTAGGTTTTACTTGGATTTGAAACAACTAGATCTTTTGAGATTCATTGAACTGTTCAATGGCATGTTTCAATCTCGATTATGCCCTCTCAAATTTTGTGACTGGGATACCAAGGATCACAAAACAAGGTGTGAATAACCATGCAATTATACTTGGTACCCTTAATATTTACTCCTCAACCGATGTGTCGGTTAACCACAAGCGCTCCACCGATACTATGATAAACATTAAGTTACCCTTTGCCTACCTTGTTACATCCAGGTTAGTGTGCCGGTTACCCACACGCGCTCCACTAATGACTTAAGAAAAGTGCAAAGTGTAATTTCATGGGTTAGCACCAAATTCACATTTTCCTAAGTAACTAAGATTGAGAATTAATAAAATTTCAGTTACTTAGTATTTATCATTAATAATTTTAATGAAGGGACAATTCTAGTCCTTGTCCTACCCGTTCGGCTAGCGACCCTCCACCAGTCAAGGAAACGGTGGGTGAGAGTGGACATCCATTAAACTGCCATTTTATTGGCAATAACCTTATACCCCCCTTATAGCCCGACTTCGTGACTGAGGCCTACTAACGGTAAGACTGACTTGCTCTTATACATATACATATATATATATATATATATATATATATATATATATATATATATATATATATATTATTAACTTATAATACTATAAAGTAGAAGGGTTGAATTTTAAGTTGTAAAATTCTTAAGGGCTTAACTTGGAATTAAAGTATTCATAAGGGAAAACTTTACAATTTTCAAAACTTGATGGCAAGTTTTGAAACTATTCAAAACTATTCAATTCCATAACTTATGTGTTTAAAGTAGTTTTAATTGAAAAAACTCTTCAAGATCCATAACTTGAGGACAACATATGGAAGACTTTAAACTACTAAAAGAATATTACTTTTCTTTATTCATAACCTATGGAAATATTTATGAGTTTTATGAATCTTAAATGTGACTTTTCATATAACTTGAGGACAAGTTACAAAAACACATTTTAGAACCAACTCTTAGATTAATTTGGATTGAAAACAACAATTTCACATAACTTTTCTATTAATCTAAGCAACTCATAAGAACAAGATAATTCAATCAAACTTTTTCATGTAATTAGCCTAACCATTAAACTAATACAAAACATGAATCTATTGACAATTATCTTTGAAATTGGATTAGCATGAACATTACCACACTAAAACTATCGAAGATATGTTGTCTGGGGTCCAACTCATCGAGTGCATGAACCAACTCGACGAGTTGGATCATTTTGAACACTTTTAAGGCATGGACTCGTCGAGTCACCTGATGGACTCGCCGATTCAGTTGTCCAGACAGCAAAAAACCTCGATTTTTAAGCAGATTTCGCAAGTATAACAAGAAAACAAGCCTAGTCTCTGATACCACTCATGGATTTTGAGCATTCTAACACTCCTATGGTGTACATGCAACCCTAAATACCTTGGATCTATGTTTTCTCTATTATACATGCAAATATGAATATTCTAAGGTATTACCCTATCTAGCATACAATCTTTGATACTTAAGTAATAAAACAAGTTAGAATACATACCTTGTTGATGTAACTTGACTCCATAAAGCTCGAGAGCCTAGTGCCCCAAATATGACTCCTCAAATGGTTCACACAACATCATCAACACTTGAAATAAACATGAGAAGAAGACACTCATGCTCAAATAGGCTATCCCTCATATATGTTTCACTAGTACCAATTTCTTGAGCTAAAGGGGTCCTTATATAGTGTGCACATTAGGGTTACACCATGTAACCCATGACTTTACCCATTCCTTATGCTCCATGGGTTTTAACCACCATGGAGTATCCATGGGTCACCACATGGGTTAAACCCAATATAAGGAATCATGGATCATAATCCCACATATATAAGAATGAATGATTTACACAATCAATCCCCATATATTTAACTAGTCTCTTTTGATCTCTAAATTAAGTCCAAATTAATTATTGATCAATACTAATTAAATAACACGATTTCATATTAATATATTAGAACTTATAATATATTAATATGTCACAAATGTCTTCTTCTCATAAAAGGTTTATCCAAATGTTCCGATGTAATGCAACCCAAATGGACCATGCTGAGTCGGGTCAAGTACATACCAATTATAGTTATGGACTTAGACACTTATCTAACACCCCTAAGGCCCCAGAAACGTGTGGAAGCAATCCCTAAAGGTTCTTAGTCGTTTTTGGTGCTCCTCCTCCCGCTCAGAAGTCATTCTCTTGCTTGTGGTGTTTGTAAGCCATTCAAGGAGTGATATTTGTGACTCTAAGCTCCAAGACAAGAAGATTCAAGCCATTCTTGTAAAGGTAATTATCTAGATTTGTTCTTATATGATGATTTCGAAATGTGTATGCTAGATCTAGGGTTTGTAAGTCTTGGATGAATTGCATGTACAATAGAGAAACCTGGATCCAAGTTATAGGGTTTGCATGAGCACATAGGATGTTCTTTTGAATAAAACCCATCACACTCCCCTAGGAAGCACCCAAGATCGTGAACACCATTTGAGGAAAGAAATTTGACCATGAATACTATCCTAGGAAACCATTAGGCCGTAAATGTTGGGTTTTGAGCAATCTAACACTCCTAAGGTGTTCATGCAACCCTAAAACCTTGGATCTATGTTTTACTATGAATACATGCAACTTTGATTTTTCCAAGGTTCATAACCTATCTAGCATGGCATGGGGAACATTAAACATAATGGCTAGAAGAATTATATACCTTTCAATTGTGAGTTGATTTCTTGGAGTTTGAGAGCCTAGCACCAATAATTTGGATTCCTCAATTGGAAACCACAAATCACCACAAACTTGGAAAAACCTTATGAGAGTGTATGTAGCTTATAGAAATCGGCCACCACCTTTTACACACACAACTAGTGCTATTTCAAGCATCACAAGCTCCTGTATATAGTGTATAGGATTAAGGTTACATCCATGTAAACCCTAATACCCATGACTCTTCCTTTCCAAGGATCCATGGGTTAAAAGCTCTATGGACTATCCATGGACTCCCATGCATGCCAAGCCCATTCCAAATGAGTATTAGCCCACACTTATATAAATACAAGAGCACATATTTCATTAGTCACCTTTTTGATCACCAAATTAATTATAAATTAATTTATGATCAATACTAATTAAATAATATGATTTCATATTAATATATTATAACTTATAATATATTAACAAATCATAAACATACAATTCTCAAAGGTTTAACCATAAATAGTACGGGTGATGTGCAACCTAAATGGACCATGTCGGGTCGGGTCAAGTATATACCAAATAAAGTTATGGACTTAGTGTTGGATAAGGTGTCTAAGTCCATAACAATATTTGAGATACACTTGACCCGACCCGGCATGATCCATTTGGGTTGCACTTCACCCGAACGATTTGGATAACCTTTTGAGAATAATATGTTTATGATTTGTTAATATATTATAAGTTATAATATATTAATATGAAATCATATTATTTAATTAATATTGATCATAAATTAATTTAGAATTAATTTAGTGATAAAAAGGTGACTAATTAAATATGGGCTCTTGTATTTATATAGTGTGGGCTAATACTCATTTGGAATGGGCTAGGCTTGCATGGGAGTCCATGGATGGTCCATGGAGCTTTTAACGTATGGATCCATGGAAAGGAAGAGTCATGGGTATTAGGGTTTACGTGGATGTAACCCTAATCCTCCACACTATTTAAAGGAGTCCGTGGCACTTGATTTGACACTAGTTGTGTGTGTACAAGAGTGGTGGCCAAGTTCAAGAGTGTGCATTATTCTCTCAAAAGTTTTTCCAAAGTTTATGGTGATTTGTGATTTCCATTTGAGGCATCCACACTATTGGTGCTAGGCTCTCAAACTCCAAGGAATCAACCACTACTAAAAGGTATGTCATTCTACTAGTACTTTTATGATTCAAGTTCCCCATGCCATGCTAGTTAGGATGTAAACCTTGGAAATTCTTATTTACATGTATTTTAGAGAAAACATAGATCCAAGGTTTATTAGGGTTGCATGTACACCATAGGAGTGTTAGAATGCTCAAAACCCAACAGTGGTATCAGAGCCTAGGCTTGTTTTCTTGAGTACTTGATGCAAAATGCTGAAAAAAGTCAATTTTCTGCCCACTAGACAGTGAACTCGCCGAGTCCATGGGGGGACTCAACGATTCCATGTACATCTTCATCCTACTCGTCAAGTAGGTTCATGTACTCGACGAGTAGGAGGCCCAGAGTGCAGTTTTTCGAGTTTTTAAGCTGGAACTGGACTAGAATCATTACACTAAACTGTTTTGGTCTTATAAAACCTATTTTCAATGTTGTAATGATTATGCTAATCCAATTTCAAAGGCTATTATCAAAATTTCAAGTTTTGTTTGTGTTCATATGATTCTTGAAATTATTGATATGGATGTTCATGAAATTATGAGTTTTGTTAGATCATAGGAACTATTTGCAAAATGTTTGTTAGTTAACTCTTGATCTTGATGTGTTGTAATGGAATCCATAATTTGTCCTCAAGTTATGGATTACCAAAAGTTTTTATTTTAAAGTCCATTAAAAACCATAGGTTACATAAGTTGAAGAGTCTTTTTCATCATAAATAGTTTTATGGACTCCATAACTTGTCCTTAAGTTATGGATGTCCAAGAGTCTCTTCATTAAAAGTTTATTAAACCTTCATTAAACTCATAAGTTATGAAAATCTAAAAGTTTTTGAATTGTTCAAAACTTGCCCTCAAGTTTTGGACTTTGTAAAGTCTCACACACACTTTAGTTCCAACCCTTAGAGTTTTAAAAGTTAAAATACAAACTTTATACTTTATAGTATTATAGGTTAATAATAATTATATACATATACATATACATGTATATATATATATATATATATATATATATATATATATATATATATATATCTATATATATATATATATGTATGTATAACAACAAGTCAGTCTTACCGCTAGTAGGCCTCATTCACGAAGCCGGTCTATAAGGGGGGTATAAGGTTGTTGCCTATAAAATGGCAACTTAATGAGTGTCCACTCTCACCCACCGCTTCCTTGACTGGTGGAGGGTCGTTAGCCGAACGGGTAGGACAAGGACTATAATTCTCATTAAAAGTATAATGATGAAATAAAGTAACTAAACCTTTTACAAATACCAATCTTAGTTACTTTAGGAAAATGTGAATTTGGTGCTAACCCATGAAATTTACACTTTGCACATTACCAAGTCGTTGGTGGAGCGTGTGTGGTTAACCGACACACTAACTTGGATTAGTAAGGATGGCAAAGGGTGACTTAATATTTATCATAGATCGGTGGGGCGTGTGTGGTTAACCGGCACATCGATTAGGTGATAATATTAAGGGTACCAATTGAATTTGCATGGTTATTCACACCTGGTTTTGTGATCCTCGGCATCCCAGTCACAAAATCTAAAGGGCACAATCGAGATTGAAACATGCCCTTGAAAAGTTCAATGAATCTCAAAAGATCTTGGAGTTTCAAATCCAATTAAAACCTAATTTTATTTTGTTTTTCATGGTGGAAATTGGTGAATCGTCATTCACCTACCTTCAAATATTCTATAGCTTGGATTACGACATTCCTCTTCCAAGTTATGAAATATTGTGTTGGGTCCTTGCCTTAATATTTCATATTGGTTGTTATATTAAGGTTCTTTTAAATTAACTGACTTGAATCTCTCCCATTGAAGATGTCTGGTTCAGACAAGTATGATCTTCCCAAATCTCTTGAAGATGATGTCCCACTACATCATGCTTCACTTCCTCCACCTCCTCCAATTATTCTCCCCGACCCACAAGCTCGAAGACTTGAAAAGTTCAAACTCACTCAAGTTCTATTGGATAGTAAACACAAGGATGGAAAGCCAGTGTGTGCACATATCTTGAAGATGAAGGCACACATTGACAGGCTAAGGATGATGGGTGTCGGGTTCCCAAGGAAGTTGGCTATTGACTGGGTTCTTCAGTTACTTCTTGAGTCATATAGTGAGTTTGTTAAAGACTACTATGTGACAAATCTCGACATGGCCCTAATAGATCTTACCTATTTGCTAATTGCTGCTGAATCAACAATGATTTGGCGCAATGGTTAAGCAAATTTGATTGGAAGGTCTGCCTCCCAAGCTGACATGGACATCCCAGAAATGATTCCTTCTCCTAAAAGGAGGGAATTGGCCATGGTCAAAAGTGATGATCATAAGAGAAAGCCAATTTCTGAGACTGCTCTATGTGCTGGCTCAGATGAGCCTGTGTGTTTCTATTGCCAAGGAAAGGGACATTGGAATCGAAGCTGCTCTGACTACCTAAGATCTTTAGTCAGAATGTATGGTTTTGCTTCATGTAAGTCCATTATCTAACTCTGTTAAATTCCTAATTGTTGATTCTTAATACATGATGTGATTGGGTTGCATTTTCATGTTTTGTAGGATCAAGCAAAGGGAAGGAAACTTAAAAGAAGAGTAAGTTGAATCTGATCGCGAAGATGGATTTCAATCGCATGGTTCGAAGATCGGATTCGTGAGCTACTTCTTAGGAGTTATGATAGATTGCTAGGAAATATGTAATAGCATAGTTTCCATTTAAAGTTGCATTGTATGGAAAAAAAATTTCTGCATTTTATAAATGAATAAAAATTTTGTTTTACTTTATTTTATATCTCTTTGCAATAGCATTTATGGAAAGTTAATGTGTGTATGTTTCTAGCAATAATGAATTTGATTCTTTCATCTGTGGTAGTATCTAAATTTACCAAATAAGGAAAGATTCTCATCACCCAAGTTTCAATTGGACTGAAACTTGGAATCATGCAGGTTGTATTACCTGATGAATGAGAATTTTCTTTTTTAGAAAGGTAAGACTAATTCCCTGACCACATGTATATGTGAGTCAGGTGAAAGACTAAAGGATCGGGTACACTAGGTGTGTGCAGGTCAAAGTCCACCACAAAGATCGATAAGACTATTCATCATGATTTAATAAAGTTTAGTAAATATGGTTATACTTAATAGTTTAAGTATAATTCTGAAACATTGGAAAAGTTTCAATGTATGGCAGAACGAATGAGACGAATCAAATTTGGCAGAAAGATAAAAGTTTCTCAAATCTGAAAAGATGGGAGAGTTCTTTAGTATCATGTTTTATGATCATCTTAATGATTGTGAGACCATATGACAATTCATCCTCTAGAGACATCTTAATGCATTCTTATGGCTAAGAAGAGGAGTCATGAATAATTAAAGTGGTTAAAATCAAGAAGATGAGTCATACTTCGTTCCAAAACAAGTCTTAGAGTCATACTCCAAGATTGTAACTTTAGTGACACGTCTTAAATAAGGTTTATAACACTTGTCAAATGTAAGAGTAAAATGTTTTCTACTCTTGTACATTTGAAATTAGTAAGTTGTGATGTTTTGGATAAAACAAAGACCAACTAAGGCCAATTGTGTGAAGTGTTTATCTTGATAAGAGTCCGCATTGACTCTTGAATATTTGTTTGGTTGTCAAGGAATGGTTCTTGACAAAAAGAAACTTATATGTCAAGAGGTCAGTGGGAGTCTTAAAGGTCTTGAAAGTTTCAAGAGCTAATCAAGGATAAAACCTATAGTTTATCGCTAGCACACGACTTGAGGTTTGTAACATATCATGTTGACATAATTCTTGTTTTTGTGCCTATTTTGGTAAAGTTGAGTATGTATATGAGTTCTGTGAGTTCTCAATTGTGTGCATAAAAACTTGGATGCAATGGTGGGCCTTTGCGCTACCAAGAGGCAAGAAATCAAGATTGAACAAGTTCAATCCATATGATTTTGAGTTTGTCACTAACCTTGTCTTGTAATTACGGTTGTGACAGATTCTTATGGATGGGAACACCTACACCATAAAATCTAAGTGTCATAAGGTTTCTTTCCGATTCATGAAAATGATGGTGAGGAAACGCTTTCACTAAGTAGATTTTAAGTAGATAGCAATTGTGATATTTGCATTCTCAAAGTCGTTAGTGGAGCGTGGTTAACCGGCACAATAACATGGACTTGTGAGAAATGGAAAACAGGTCTAAACATTATGATTACGAAATCCCTCTTCATAATTGTTTAGACACACATGTGAGTTATCTAAGGAAAGATGTATGAGTATGAGAAGCTTAGATAAAGTTTTGTCGAAGTATCTCGTATCAGAAGTCTGAACTTTGGCGATGAAAGTCAATAAAGTATTGATTTATAGAAGTCGATTTCTGAGTATATGTCAAAGCTAGTGGGAGCATAATTGTTATGCTAAATAATTATTATGCTAGTGGGAGCATAATGATAAGTATTGTTAATTATAGAAAACAAAAGTTTCTCTTGGAAGAGGTTGTTTTGCTATAATTATGGGAGAGGGGATTATACTTCATTTCAATCCTAAAAGTTTAGATTGAGATTTTAATCATCTTTAGTCAAGAATATATATATATATATATATATATATATATATATATATATATATATATATATATATATATATATATATATATGAATTTTATGTTGGAATGGTTCAACATGAGGGAATTTTATATATATCGTGTTCTTAAATTTCGATTATGATTACGGCATCCCTCTTCATAGTTGATTTTTGAAAACATGGCAAATAAAAATATTGTAGCAAATGACTGATCTAGTATCATGTCTTTATGTGAGACATCATGAATCATCTCCCATATGCTTCAGGTATAGGATCGATCACATGTGCTACAATATCTATCCGTTCTAAATTTTCCAAAAATGCCTAGAGTGTTAAGAGGAAAAAAGGAATAGAACCGGATATGGATGAAATGATTAAGCAATTGTTGAGAACAATCTGAGGTTTACCTAAGATTGGTTTCTTATGGACAATTGGAAGTATGATGCTAAATTTTGGAAAGGGCCATATTGACATATTCTGAAAAGAGGTAGATCTTGTTCAGAAGTGAGTCAAAATGGGAATATGGAAATGTTTTCCATATTGGGAGTTGGATTTTAAGAATCTATGATAAAGTTAGAAACTTTTATGCAAGAAGAATATTCAAAGGAATGTACTTTGAATGTGAGACTTCGTTTCCATGGAATTGATATCCACTGGAATAATTACTAATGTCTGTTGCCAGGCCTTTATGACTTTTGTGCATAATCATTGCAAGAGGATCAATGCATATGAGTTTAAAATCTAACAGATTATAGTAAATGACAAGAATTTGATATTCTTACATTTACATTAAGGATTTGGGATTGTGAAATGAGCATCATTGAAACCATTTTCAATTGATCTATTTCACAAAGTAAAGATCATAGACAAACATACTTTGCATACTTGGAGTATGGCATAACTGTTGTTAGAAAAACATAGTGTACATGCTTGGAGCATGGGACAACTATTGTTTTAATTAAAGCGTTAAGTTGATAAATCAAAACAGAATAATGTGTAATCAATATGGTGATAAATAAGTGGTGTTTTATTTATATTCATAAGTTCTAAGACCATATTGGATTCAATTATTCTTGTGTTTCACTTTGCATGTTTTGACTTCCATAATAACTAGGTTATTCCTTCCGAATGACTAAGTTATTCAAACTTCCACAGTCGGTCATACGTCGGAAGTAGGTATGAATTAAGACTGTCATGAATTGGGCTTGTAGATAGTTAAAGGTGTTTAGCCAAAGCAATGGTTGCTACAACATTCATGAGTGCTCATAAGTTCTGAGTATTGGAACAAACCCACGCTCACTTGCATCAATTCATGGAATTTATCTTGATTAATCGTGAGACGGTAATATCATATAAGTCCTCAAACCTAGAGATATGACTTATTGCCTATGAGTTGTTTATACATTGATTGTACGTAAACGCATTGGTAACTCGATGTTATAAAACGCGCCTTTGTGTATAATTCAACAACTAGTAGAACAAACATATGAGTCAAAGTTTATCTGTTCCTTCTTGGATTAGAAGCGATATCTGGGCCCCTCGATGATTTTGTGTTGACCTATGTACCATGCCCGATAAGAACTAAGTTGATGTGTTCAATTAGGTTCTATGTCAAACAAATCAGAAAATCGAGAAACAAACTGCTAGACAATAAGTAAGACATTGTTCCATGTATTTGTCCGGCTGATATCTAGAACAGAGGATTATATGATCACTTATCTAAAATGGTGCTTCATAGTTCAACAAAGTTTTGAGAGCTATGATTGCCGGTTGGTTCCTGAATTCATATCTACAAATATAGTTATTAGACTTATCCAAGTGGGAGACTGTTGGATAATGTGTCTAAGTCCATAACAATATTTGAGATGCACTTGACCCAACCCGGCATGGTCCATTTGGGTTGCACTTCACCCGAACGATTTGGATAACCTTTTGAGAATAATATGTTTATGATTTGTTAATATATTATAAGTTATAATATATTAATATGAAATCATATTATTTAATTAGTATTGATCATAAATTAATTTAGATTTAATTTAGTGATAAAAAAGGTGACTAATTAAATATGGGCTCTTGTATTAATATAGTGTGGGCTAATACTCATTTGGAATGGGCTAGGCTTGCATGGGAGTCCATGAATGGTCTATGGAGCTTTTAATCCATGGACCCTTGGAAAGGAAGAGTCATGGGTATTAGAGTTTACATGGATGTAACCCTAATCCTCCACACTATATAAAGGAGTCCTTGGCACTTGATTTGACACTAGTTCTGTGTATACAAGAGTGGTGGCCAAATTCAAGAGTGTGCATTATTCTCTCAAGAGTTTTTCCAAAGTTTGTGGTGATTTGTGATTTCCATTTGAGGCATCCACACTATTG
Source organism: Lactuca sativa (assembly GCF_002870075.4). NCBI lineage: Eukaryota > Viridiplantae > Streptophyta > Magnoliopsida > Asterales > Asteraceae > Lactuca > Lactuca sativa. Next base: position 93,653,344 of record NC_056629.2, read on the forward strand.
GTGCTAGGCTCTCAAACTCCAAGGAATCAACCACTACTAAAAGGTATGCCATTCTACTAGTACTTTTATGATTCAAGTTCCCCATGCCATGCTAGTTAGGATGTAAACCTTGGAAATTCTTATTTGCATGTATTTTAGAGAAAACATAGATCCAAGGTTTATTAGGGTAGCATGTACACCATAGGAGTGTTATAATGCTCAAAATCCAACACTTAGACACCTTATCCAACAGTCTCCCACTTGGATAAGTCTAATAACTATATTTTCTTATATGACTTCAGGAACCAACCGGCAATCATATCTCTCAAAACTTTGTTTAACTATGAAGCACCATTTTAGATAAGTGATCATATAATCCTCTGTTCTAGATATCAGCCGGAAAAATACATGGAACAATGTGTTACTTATTGTCTAGTAGTTTGTTTCTCGATTTTCTGATTTGTTTGACATAGAACCTAATTGAACACATCAACTTAGTTCTGACTGGGCCCGGTACATAGGTCAACACAAAATCATCGAGGGGCCCAAATATCGCTTCTAATCCAAGAAGGAACAGATAAACTTCGACTCATATGCTTGTTCTACTACTTGTTGAATTATACACAAAGGCATGTTTTATAACATCGAGTTACCAATGCGTTTACGTACAATCCACGTATAAGCAACTCACAGGCAACATGACATATCTTTAGGTTTGAAGACTTATATGATATTACCATCTCACGATCGCTTGAGATAAATTCCATGAAGTGATGCCAGTGAGCGTGGGTTTATTCCAATACTCATAACTTATGACCACTCATGAATGTTGTAGCAACCATTGCTATGGCTAAACACCTTTAGTCATCTACAATCCCAATTCATGACAATCTTAATTCATACATACTTCCGATGTATGACCGACTGTGGAAGTTTGAATAAAGTAATTTATTTTGGAAGTCAAAACATGCAAAGCTGAAACAATAGTAAATAATTGACAAAGACAGTAACACCTTACTCATAAATAAATACACCTTTTATTCATCATCAACTGTCGATTACATTTTACAAGTTTCAAAAATAGCTATCTAATCTGTAAAACTAATATCATCCTTCAGCCCTATGCGCCTCGCATGTTGTAAGTGCCTAACCCTCGTTAGTCCCTTCATAAGGGGATCTGCAGGATTCTCTTCTGATGATACCCTCTTTGCCACGAGGAGTCCTTCTTCTATCTTGTATCTTATGAAGTGATATTTTCTTTCAATGTGTCTGGATCTTGCATGATCTCTCGGTTCCTTGGCTAAGGCAACCGAACTATTGCTGTGACAGAAAATCTCCTTAGGTTCCTTGATAGCTGGTACAACTCCAAGGTCTCCGATGAAGCTCTTCAGCCATATCGACTCCTTTTCCGCTTCACTTGCTGCTATGTACTCTGCTTCACAAGTCAAATCAGCTACCGTCTCCTACTTGGAACTCTTCCAAGTGATTGCCCCTCCATTTAGGATAAAGACCCAGCCCGATTTAGAGCGGAAGTTATCCCTATCCGTCTGGAAACTTGCATCACTATACCCTACTACTCTCAATTCATCACTCCCACCAAGGGTAAGAATCCAATACTTAGTCCTTCGTAGGTACTTAAGAATATTCTTTACCACAGTCCAATGAGCCTTGCCAGGGTTCCCCTGATATATGCTGACCATGCTCAAAGCAAAGGACACATCAGGGCGGGTACAAGTCATAGCATACATGATCGAACCAACAGCAGATGCATATGGCAATCAACTCATCTCAGCTATCTTAGCCTTTATACTCGGGCTCTGAGTCTTGCTCAGTTTGGCATTGCTTTGGATCAGTAATTCTCCTTTCTTGGAATTCTGCATGTTGAACCTTTTTAACACATTATCCAATTAGGTACTCTGACTAAGTCCAATTAGTCTTTTACTCATGTCTCTTAATATCCATATCCCTAGGATATAGGAAGCGTCTCCAAGGTCCTTCATAGCAAAACACTTCCCAAGCCAGGACTTCACTTCCTGCAAAGTTGGGATGTCGTTTCCTATGAGCAACATGTCATCCACATACAACATCAAGATGCTAACTATATTCCCACTAGCTCTGACACAAACACAAGACTCATCTTTGCTTCTTGAAAAACCAAATTCTTTGACTTTCTCATCGAAACAAAGATTCCATCTATGAGGTGCTTATTTCAATCCATAGATGGATTTCTCAAGCTTACACACTCTATTCGGGTGCTCTGTACTGACAAAACCCTCTGGCTGACTCATGTAAATATCCTCAGCCAACTTCTTGTTAAGGAAAGCGGTTTTGACATTCATTTGCCATATTTCATTGTCATGAAAGGTAGCAATGGCTAACATAACCCTAATAGATTTAATCTTTGCTACTGGTGAAAAGGTCTCATCATAATCAACTCAGGGAGTTTGACAAATACCCTTTGCAACCAGTTGCGCCTTATAAGTGTGTACATTACCATCCATGTCAGTTTTCTTCTTGAAGATCCACTTGCACCCAACTGTCTTATGACCTGGTACATTGTCAACCAAGTTCCAAACTTGATTGTCATACATGGACTATATCTCATTCTCCATAGCCTCTTTCTATTTACCACCCTCAGGGCCTGCCATGGCTTCCATGTAGCAGTTAGGCTCATCCAGATTTACCAGTGTACTATCAGTGACAAGTATGTTACCTTCCACAGTAATATAGAAACCATAGTAATGCTCAGGTGCATTCCTAACTCTCGTGGAATGCCTCAGAGGTACAGACTCGTCAGTCGGATCAACAAGAGTTTCCTCCTCAGGTTGATTGCTAGGATCTGAGGTTCCTTCACTACTTGACTCTTGAAGTTCTTCAAGGTCAATTTGCCTCCCACTGTTTCCTTGGCTCATGAACTCTCTTTCACGAAGACTCCTATCCTTGCCACAAAAACCACATTCTCACTAGGTCTGTAGAAGAGGTAACCAAAGGATTTATGTGGGTAGCCGATGAAAATACACCTCTCACTTCGAGGTTCGAGCTTATCGTGAGTCTCGCGTCTCACAAAAGCCTCGCAACCCCAAATCTTTATGTGATCCAAGTTGGGAACTTTCCCAGTCCACATCTCATGAGGTGTTTTAGAAACCTTCTATGTAGGAACTAGATTAAGGATATGGGCGGCAGTCTCTAAGGCATACCCCCAAAAAGAGATTGGTAGTGAAGCTCAACTCATCATAGAGCGAACCATGTCCAACAAGGTCCGATTTCTCCTTTCAGCCACACCATTCAGCTGAGGTGTCCTAGGAAGTGTCAATTGTGAGACAATCCCACACTCCTTAAGATAGTCGAGGAACTTTTTGCTAAGATACTCACCACCTCAATAGGATTGAAGCATCTTAATGTTCCTGGCTAATTGATTTTCTACTTCCTGTTTAAACTCTTTAAACCTATCAAAAGTTTCTGACTTATGCTTGATTAAGTAGACATAACCATATCTACTATAATCATCAGTAAAAGTCAGGTAGTAGCAATTAGCATCCCTTGTGGTGGTTTTGAAGGGTCCACATACATCGGTATGTATAAGGTCCAACAAACCCTCACCCCTTTCACATGAACCAGTGAAGGGTGATTTTTTCATTTTTCCAAGAAAACAAGATTCACAACTATCATCTGACTTTAGGTCAAATGACTCCAAGACTCCATCCTTTTGGAGTTGGCCTATGCGTTTCTTTTTTACATGTCCAAGACGACAATGCCACAATGATGCTTTATCCAAGCTAGTAGAAGATGATGGGTTTTGAGCATTCTAAGACTTCCTAAGTGTACATGCAACCCTAATAACCTTGGATCTATCTTTGTCTAATTATCATGCAAAGTTGATTTCCAAGGCTATGATCCTATCTAGCATACATGGGGAACAATTTTAACATAAATAATAGATAGAATAACATACCTTGTTGCTGTAAGTGTTCCTTGAAACCTTGTGAGCCTAGCACCCCAAGTGTGATGCCTCAAATGCTTCACACAACACCAAATGCTATGGAGTAAACTTAGAGAGAATGTATAAAACTCAAAAATCGGCTCTAACCCTCAAGTATCCTTGTGTCATCAAGTGTAGCCGATTTTGGGAGAATACATGACCTTCATATAGGGTTGACACATCTAGGGTTACACCATGTAAACCCTAATGTGTCATGACTCTTCATTTCCATGACCCATGGGTTTGTAACTCCCATGGAGCCTCCATGGAGCATCCAATGGGTCCAACCCAACTTGATTATCCATGGAGCCTCTTCGTCCACTATATAAGTTATGGATGATTTACATAATCAACCCATATATTTAATTAGTTATCTTTTGATCACTTAATTAATTCTAAAATTAATTCTTCATCAAACTAATTAAATAATATTATTAATATATTAGAGCTTATATTAATAAACCATATGTGTTAATTCTCTCATTTAGTCTATCCAATTGCATGGTGCCATGCAACCCAAATGGACCATGCCGGGTCGGGTCAAGTATTTACCAGAAATAGTTATGGATTTAGACACCTTATCCAATAGTCTCCCACTTGGATAAGTCTAATAACTATAACTGCAATACTTCAGGAACCGATCGGCAATCGTAGCTCTTTCAAGGTCTCTCGGAACTGAGAAGATGTTGATACGCCATTTAAGATAAGTGATCATATAATCCTCTGTTCTAGATATCAGCTGGACAAATACATGGAACAATGTCTTACTTATTGTCCAGCAGTTTGTTTCCTGATTTCCGATTTGTTTGACAAAGAACTTAATTGAACACATCAACTTAGTTCTAACCGGGCCCGGTACATAGGTCAAAACAAAATCATCGAGGGGCCCAGATATCAGCTTCTAATCCAAGAAGGAACATATAAACTTCGACTCATATGTTTGTTCTACCACTCATTAAATTACACACAAAAGCATGTTTTATAACATCGAGTTACCAATGCATTTTCGTACAATCAATGCATAACCAACTCGTAAGTAACAAATCATATCTCTAGGTTTGAAGACTTATATGATATTACCGTCTCACGATCACTCGAGATAAAATTCCATGAAGTGATTCCAGTGAGCGGGGGTTGTGTCCAATGCTCAGAACTTATGAGCACTCATGATTGTTGTAGCCATGTCCAACATCTTAGACCTCTGCAACCAATCATGACAGTCTTGATTCATACCTACTTCCGACATATGACCGACTGTGGAGGTTTGAATAATATGATATACCAGTCATAATTATTCTGGAAGTCAAAACATGCAAAAGAAATATAGTAAACGATTGACAAAAGATAGTAACACTTTACTCATAAATAAACACAACTTTTATTCATCATCAAATGTCAATTACACTTTACAAATTTCATAACTTATCTAACTACTAAAACTTATATCATCCTTCAGCCCTATGCTCCGAGCATGCTGGAGATGCTTAACCCTACTCACTCCCTTTGTGAGGGGATCTGCAGGGATCTCATCCGATGATACCCTCTTTGCCATGAGGATTCTTTCTTCTATGCGATGTCTGATGAAATGATATTTTCTGTCGATGTGTCGGGATCTTTCGTGATCCCTTGGTTCCTTGGCTAAGGCAACAACACTTTCACTATCACAGAAAATTTCCATGGGCTCCTTTATAGCTGGTACAACTCCAAGGTCTCCAATGAAGTTCTTTAGCCATATAGCCTCCTTTTCTGCCTCGCTTGCTGCTATATACTCTGATTCACAAGTAGAATCAGCCACTGTCTCCTGCTTGGAACTCTTCCAAGTGATTGCTCCTCCGTTTAAGGTAAAGACCCAGTCATTAGTCCTCCGTAGGTACTTGAGGATATTCTTTACCGCAGTCCAGTGTGCCTTGCCAGGATTCCCCTGATACCTGCTATCCATGCTCAAGGCAAAGGCTACATCAGGTCGAGTACACGTCATAGCATACATGATCGAGCCTACTGCTGAAGCATAAGGCACTTGACTCATTTCTGCTATCTTAGCCTCAGTACTTGGACTTTGTGTCTTACTCAATCTGGCATAACTCTGGATGGGTAACTCTCCTTTCTTGGAATCTTGCATGCTCAATCTCTTCAGCACCTTATCCAAGTATGTACTTTGAATAAGTCCAATTAGTCTTTTACTCCGGTTTCTCAAAATCCTTATCCCTAGAATATAGGCAGCTTCTCCTAGGTCCTTCATAGAGAAACACTTCCCAAGCCAGGACTTAACTTCCTGCAGAGTTGGGATGTCATTTCCTATGAGTAGTATGTCATCCACATACAACACCAAAAAGCTAACTATACTCCCACTAGCCTTGACATACACACAAGATTCATCTTCACTCCTAGAAAAGCCAAATTCCTTGACCTTTTCATCAAAGCAAAGATTCCATCTACGAGGTGCTTGCTTTAATCCATAAATGGATTTCTCAAGCTTACACACTCTATTAGGGTACTCGTTGCTGACAAAACCTTCTGGCTGACTCATGTAAACATCTTCAGTCAACTTTCCATTAAGGAAAGCGATTTTGACATCCATTTGCCAAATTTCATAGTCATGAAATGCAGCTATGGCTAACATAACCCTAATAGACTTAATCTTGGCTACTGGAGAAAAGGTCTCATCATAATCCACTCTAGGAATTTAAGAGAAGCCCTTTGCAACCAGTCGAGCCTTATAAGTGTGTACATTACCATCCATGTCGATCTTCTTCTTGAAGATCCATTTGCACCCTACAGTCTTACGACCTGGTACATTCTCAACCAAGTTCCAAACTTGATTGTCATACATGGATTGTATCTCGCTATCCATAGCCTCTTTCCATTTAGCAGACTCAGGGCCTGCCATGGCTTCCGTGTAGCTGTTAGGTTCATCCAGACCTACTCGTGTCCCATCACTAATAAGTGTCTCACCTTCCGCAGTAATATGGAAACCATAGTAATGCTCAGGTGCATTCCTAACTCTCGTGGAACGCCTTAGAGGTACAAACTCGTCAATTGGCTCAACAGGAGTTTCCTCCTCAAGTTGAGGGCTAGGGCTTTAAGTTCCTTCACTGCTTGACTCTTGAAGTTCTTCAAGGTCAATTTGCCTCCCACTGTCTCCTTGGCTTATAAACTCTCTCTCTCTCGAAAGACTCCTCTTCTTGCTACAAAGACCATATTATCACTAAGTCTGTAGAAGAAGTAACCAAAGGATCTTTGTGGGTAGCCGATGAAAATACACCTCTCGCTTCGGGGTTCTAGCTTATCATGAGACTCGCGCCTCACAAAAGCCTCGCCACCCCAAATCTTGATGTGGTCTAGTTTGGATACTTTACCAGTCCACATCTCGTGAGGAGTTTTGGCAACTTTCTTTGTAGGGACTAGATTAAGAATATGGGCGGCAGTCTCTAAGGCATACCCCCAGAATGAAATTGGTAGCGAAGCTCGACTCATCATGGAACAAACCATATCCAACAAGGTTCGATTACGCCTCTCAGCCACACCATTCAACTGTGGTGTCCTGGGAGGTGTCAATTGTGAGACAATCCCACATTCCCTAAGATAGTCGAGGAACTCTGAACTAAGATACTCACCACCTCGATCGGATCGAAACATCTTAATGTTCCTGCCCAATTGATTCTCGACTTCCTGTTTAAATTCCTTAAACCTTTCGAAAGTCTCTGACTTATGCTTGATTAAGTAGACATATCCATATCTACTGTAATCATCAGTAAAAGTCAAATAATAACGATTAGTATCCCTTGTGGCATGTTAGAATGGTCCACACACATCCGTATGTACAAGGTCCAACAAACCTTCCCCCCTCTCACAAGAACCTGTGAAGGGTGACTTTGTCATTTTTCCAAGTAAGCATGATTCGCAACTATCATCTGACTTTAGGTCAAATGACTCCAAGACTCCATCCTTTTGGAGTTTGCCTATGCGTTTCTTGCTTATATGTCCAAGACGACAAAGCCATAATGATGCTTTATCCAAGTTATTATTATTAACAGAATCAATACACAACACATTATTTCCTAAGTAATCAACCATAGATACTGTTTCATACACGCCATCACAAGGTACTGCTTTAAAATAAAGAACATTATTAAAGAAAGCATTAATCGAACCAACTTCATTATCAAATGAAAAGGTGAAACCTTGTTTATACAATGCATGAAAGGAAATAATATTTCTTTCCATTTCTGGCGAATAACAACACTTATTCAAATCTAAACTAAACCCACTACTTAGCGATAAAGTATAAACTCCAATCTTGGTGACAGGTGAAGCTTTCCTGTTTCCCATGATCAAGTTTATTCTTCCTTGCTCCACATCCTCACTTCTTCTTAGTCCCTGTAAATCAGAACATATATGAATACCACAACCGGTATCAAGGACCCAAGAATTAGAATGGGGTGAGTTATTAGATAAGATAGTGTAAATACCTGCATGGTTGGGTTTAACTTTCCCATCCTTCACACCTTACTGGTACTTTGGACAGTTCCGCTTCCAATGAGCCTTTTCATGGCAATAGAAGCATTCAGCCTCTTTTGGGTCAGAAGAAGGAGTGATGAAACCTTTCTTGGTTCCACTTGAAGAAGAGCCATCAAGGGTCCTAACCTTGGTACCCTTCGAAGAACTCTTTCTCTTCTTCCCTCGTCCTTTCCCGATTGCCAAGATAGGGGCGAAGTTGGTAGGAGTAGGAGTAGTAACAACCGCCTTACCCTTAAGACCACTTTCCGTGGTCTTTAAGAGTCCTTGAAGTTTGCTGAGAGTGACCTCTTCCTTGTTCATGTGGTATATCATGCGGAATTGATCATAACATGAAGGTAAGGAGTGCAAAATGATATCTATTGCAAGCTCCTCAGGGAAGTTCACATTTAGCTTCAGCAAACGGTCCACAAATCTTTGCATTTTCTGCATGTGGCCCGTGATGGGTTCACCATCCTTCATGCGAGTTGTTATCATGGAGGAGATGATTTCATACCTCTCTTGACGAGCACTTTGATGGTATCTTTCCATCAAGTCTTGGTGCATCTCATAGGGGTAGAAATCTTCATAGGATTTTTGGAGATCCGCGGTCATAGTGGCCATCATGATGCATGCCACTTTGTTTGCATCCCTTTCACGTGCCCTAAACTCAACGATCTCTTGAGGAGTAGCAACTGTCTCATCAATCTCCTTAAGCTCCTTATCAAGGACATATTCCTTGTCCTCGTAGCGAGTAATCATTCTGATGTTTCTGATCCATTCATTAAAGTTGGATCCATCAAAAGTGACTTTCCCACACAAGTTCATAAGAGAAAAGGAGCCACTAGGATTAGAGCCAGAAGCAGCGTTGTTTGCAGACATCTGATAAAAGAAGAAAGAAGGATTAGATTAGATATAGAGATAGACCTTAATAAAACACCCAAATGTAGTATTAAGGCTAGGACCCAATCACAATATATTATACTTAGAAGAGGTATGTCGTAATCTAAGTAATAACATATTTGAAAGGTAGGTGAATGACAATTCACCAATTTCCACCAAAGTCGAAATATTAAAATATTTAATTTGGTTCTAAGAAACTCCTAGATTCTTTTGAGATTCAATGAACTTTTCAAAGGCATGTTTCAATCTCGAGTATGCCCTCCAAGTTTTGTGACTGGGATGCCGAGGATCACAAAACGAGGTGTGAAGTAACCATGCAAATTACTTGGTACCCTTAATAAATTACCCCTCCATCGATGTGCCGGTTAACCACACACGCTCCATCGATAGTATGATAAATATTAAGTCACCCTTTACCTACCTTGTTAAGTCCAAGTTAGTGTGCCGGTTAACCACACACGCTCCACTAACGACTTAGACAAAGTGTAAAGTGTAATTTCATGGATTAGCACCTTATTCACACTTTTCCTAAAGTAACTAAGATTGGGAATTTAATAAAACATTTAGTTACTTTATAATATTCATAATACTTTTAATGAGAATTTATAAGTCCTTGTCTTACCCGTTCGGCTAACAACCCTCCACCAGTCAAGCAAGCGGTGGGTGAGAGTGGACACCCATTAAGTTGCCATTTTATAGGCAACAACCTTATACCCACCTTATAGACCGGTTTCGTGAATGAGGCGTACTAGCGGTAAGACGACTTTGTTCTTATACATACATATATATATATATATATATATATATATATATATATATATATAATTATTAAATCATAATACTATAAGTATAAGGGTTGAATTTTAACTTTTAAAATTCTAAGGGTTGGAACTAAAGTTTTAATATGACTTTACTTGTTCCAAAACTTGAAGGCAAGTTTTGTAAACTTTCAAAACTTTTCATTTCTTGTAACTTATGAGTTTAATAAAGTAATAAAAATGAAGACTCTCCATTTTTCTAACTCTTGTGTTCTTTTAATGGTTTTAACTCAAGTGACTTTTGGTTTTCCATAACTTGAGGACAAGTTATGGACTCCATTAAAACACATAATGATCAAGAATTAAACTACCACATAGGTTACAAATAATTCCTATGATCATCTAAACATCATGAGATCAAGAACATGAATATGAACACTTTCATGAATCAAAATTACACTTAAAACTTTGTAATTTTGATAACAAGTTGTTGTAAACGGATTAGCAAAGACATTACACCATCTAAAACAAGTTTTCAAGTACCAAAACAGTTTAGGGTAATGTTTGTAGTCCATTTCCAGCAACTAAAGTCGAAAATCTGCACTCTGTGGCTCGTACTCGCCGAGTGCATGAACCTACTCGGCGAGTAGGTGGAAGATACAAGTGAACTCGGCGAGTCCCCCCATGGACTCGGCAAGTTCATCAGGAAGACAACAAGTTTTTCGACTTTTTTCAACTTTTTAGCACAAATAACAAACAAACAAGCCTAGGCTTTGATACCACTGACGAGTTTTGAGCATTCTAACACTTCCTAAGTGTACATGCAACCCTAATAACCTTGGATCTATGTTTGTCTAATTATCATGCAAAGTTGATTTTCAAGGCTATGATCCTATCTAGCATACATGGGGAACAATTTTAACATAAATAATAGATAGAATTACATACCTTGTTGTTGTAAGTGTTCCTTGAAACCTTGTGAGCCTAGTACCCCAAGTGTGATGCCTCAAATGCTTCACACAACACCAAATGCTATGGAGTAAACTTAGAGAGAATGTATAATACTCAAAAATCGGCTCTAACCCTCAAGTATCCTTGTGTCATCAAGTGTAGCCGATTTTGGGAGAATACATGACCTTTATATAGTGTTGACACATCTAGGGTTACACCATGTAAACCCTAATGTGTCATGACTCCTCATTTCCATGACCCATGGGTTTGTAACTCCCATGGAGCCTCCATGGAGCATCCAATGGGTCCAACCCAACTTGATTATCCATGGAGCCTCTTAGTCCACTATATAAGTTATGGATGATTTACATAATCAACCCATATATTTAATTAGTTATCTTTTGATCACTTAATTAATTCTAAAATTAATTCTTGATCAAACTAATTAAATAATATTATTAATATATTAGAGCTTATATTAATAAACCATATGTGTTAATTTTCTCATTTAGTTTATCCAATTGCATGGTGCCATGCAACCCAAATGGACCATGCCGGGTCGGATCAAGTATTTACCAAAAATAGTTATGGACTTAGACACCTTATCTAACAGAAGAATCAATACACAACACATTATTTCCAAGGTTATCTACAACCGACACAGTTTCATACACATCATCACAAGGTAATGCTTTAAAATAAAGAACATTATTAAAGAAAGCATTAATACTACCAATTTCATTATCAAAAGAAAAGGTAAACCCTTGTTTGTACAAACTATGAAAGGAAATAATATTCCTCACCATTTCAGATGAGTAAACACATTTATTCAAATCTAACTTAAACTCACTATCTAGCAACAAAGTATAAACTCCAATCTAGGTAACAGGTGAAACCTTATTGTTCCCCATGAGTAAGTTTATCTTTCCGTGCTCCACATCATCACTTCTTCTTAGGCCCTACAAATCACAACATATGTGAATACCACAACTTGTATCAAGAACCCAAGAATTACAATATGGTGAGTTAATAGACAATATAGTGTAAATACCTGCATGGGATGGTTTCACTTTCGCATCCTTGACATCCTGCAAGTACTTTGGGTAGTTTCGCTTCTAATGCCCCTTATTCTGGCAATAGAAGCATTCAACATCCTTAGGGATGGCAGAAGGAGTAGCAAAACCACCTCTGGTTCCACTTGATGAGGATCAATCAAGAGACTTTCCCTTGGTACCCTTCGAACGGGTCTTCCTCTTCTTCCCTTTGCCTTGCCTGATAGCCAAAACAGGGGTAGTTGTAGGAGTAGGATTAGAAGAATGATGCGGAATTGATCATAAAACGAAGGTAAGGAGTGCAAAATGGTGTCAATTGCCAACTCCTTAGGGAATTTCACATTCAATTTCTACAAACGGTCGCCCGTGATGGGTTCAACATCTTTCATTTCGGTTGTTATCATGGAGGAGATGATTTCATATCGCTCTTGATGAGCACTCTGATGGTAGTGGTCCATCAAATCCGGGTGCATCTCAAAAGGATAGTAGCCCTCATAGGACTTTTGGAGCTCGGCTGTCATAGTGGCCTTCATGATGCATGCCACTATCGTAGCATCTCTTTCATGTGCCTCATATGCAGCGACCTCCTCAGGAGTTGCAGTCGGCTCAAGATCCTTAAGCTCCTTGTCGAGGACATATTCATTATCCTCATAACGAGTGACCATACCGATGTTCCGGATCCAATCCATAAAGTTGGAACCATCGAAAATGACTCTCCCACAAAGGTTCATGAGAGAGAAGGAGCCAGTAGGGTTAGAACCTGAAGCATTGTTGGAAGACATCTGAAAAGAAGAAAGACAAGTTTAGATTAGATATGTAGAGTCCTTAATAAGATACCCAAATGTATTATTAAGGCTAGGACCCAACACAATATATTATAACTTAAAAGAGGGATGTCGTAATCTAAGCTATAACATATTTGAAGGTAGGTGAATGACGATTCACCAATTTCCACCATGAAAACGAAAAGAATTATTAGGTTTAATTGGTTTGAAATTCCAAGATTCTTTTGAGATTCATTGAACTTTTCAATGGCATGTTTCAACCTCGAGTGTGCCCTTCAAGTTTTGTGACTGGGATGTGACAATCGTCAAATTCTGGTCAAGCCAAAGTCAAACAAAGTCAACAAGTCAAACCGGTCAACTCAGTTAACCCTTGTATATTAGGGTTAACGTTATGTAATTACTAAACAACTTGCTATTTTAATGAGAAAACATCATTTGGAAAAATTCGCGTGATTAATTTTTCCTTAGCCTTGATAATGCTAAAAAATGAACCAATGAGATAAAACATTATTGCACACTCATCGGGAGTGTGTAGGACACTAAAACATGGCTTAACGAGGTTTACGGACCTTGCATTGTGAAGCCGGACACTAAAAAAGGTCACAAAACCTCTCTCAATCTATTTCACTCTATCTCTTTCTATTTGAAATCTCTCCCCAATCTCTCCAAGAAGGTTAAATCTCTCTTTGTATGAGAAATCTCTCCAAGAATGTGAAATCTCTCCCAAATCTCTCCAAGAAGGTGAAATCTCTCCCAAATCTCTCTTTGTATGAGAAATCTCTCCAGGAATGTGAAATTTCGCCCAAATCTCTCCAAGAAGGTGAAATCTCACCCAAATCTCTATTTGTATGAGAAATCTCTCCAAGAATGTGAAATATGTCCCAAATCTCTCTCAAAACCTCTTTTGAATTTATTTTGATCATTCGGGTCATCCCGACCCTTGACTGGGTCGAAAATCGCTTAAATCGAGGTTAGAACGGGTAAAATACCCCAAAGGATCCGGAACCTTCCCCTAGGGCCAAAGCCACTTAGAGGCCGAACCCTCTTGGACCGGAACAGCAGCAGGCGAGCTGCAGCCCCGACCGTAGCAAGCGAGCCGCAGCCACGCACCGCAGCTTCTCTTTCCCTCGGATCCACACCAGCAACCCCAGCTACTCCTGTTCTTGGCTGCAGAGGCCGAGACCTCGCCGAGAACTTCGGATTTTCTCACATTACACCCGGTTTTCGATCACGACTCCGTTTTAAGCCTGTTTTTAATTATTTTAACGCGAGATTTTCTCCAAAAATCATATTTTAACATATAAGACCCTAAATATTCATAATTTAAACATATTTTTATGGAAATATTTATTTAAGAATAAAATCTATTAAGTGAGATCTTGAGGTGGAGTGTGGATCTTGCCATAATATTTGACACAAACAACCACCCCATGCCCATTCCTTTGACCACCTATTATACTCCCCACCACTCCTAGTCACCTAATGGCACTACCCCACTCATTTCCCAGCAAACCCACGTCCAAATGAGCTGGAAAACCCTCTCTCTCACTCTTCACGTCACTCATTTTCCTCATTTCCACCAAGTATCAAACACCACTTTTCTCTCAAATCCTCTCACTCAAATTCGAGATTTAAGGGCTGATCATCAAGTTTTCTCTCATTTTTGGTAAGTTTCATCACCCTCCTTATGGTTATTACATTCCCTCTTACTCAAATCATAAATATTTTACAGAAACATCATCACATTCATGTTAGATCTTCGAATCTTCAAGTGATCCTTCAAGTGTTCTTGAGTTGAACACTTCTCATCTTCCAGATTCACCCACTGAAATCATATAACGTGAGTTCATACCCCTATATTTTCATGTTTTTCTTAAGTTTTAGGGGGGGGGGATACAAGTTAAAACACCAAGAACACAACTAAACTCATTTAACAGCCTTCATCAGAAAAGTTCAACTCCATTCACGGACTGTTTTGGGAAACTTAAACATTTTAGTTTTCAAAACTGATTTAGGTGCAAGTAGTTCCAGTTCTTAGCTTTAAAATGACCACTTGCACATCTCCACACGATTTGTCTACAATTTATGGTGATTTTTACAATACTGCCTATCATTTCAAGAGAAAATCCGGACCATTCTGTGATTATGGACTTTTTCACACATGTTGAAGGTCATTAAAATTCATAATAAAAATTATGAACAAACTAGACTCATTTCCCAAACTCCTAGAATTTATGGATTCTGATTTAGACCTTTGATAATTTTTCTATAAATTTTCTAAGAACAGTAAAAGAAAATGTTAACAACAGAAAAATGCTATCAATTTCATTTCACCTTGTAACATGTTGAGCAAGGTGTATATCTTTATGTGGATATATGTTTCTGCAAATAGATGGCATTTTGTCTTAGTATATATTCATACATCAGAAAACAAATGGATTTTTACCTACAAAAGTATGGTAATTAATTAGTTGTTATATTGCATGTTGTTTCACTTTAGTAAAAGGTATATATACATATCGGTAAACAAAAGGGTTTTTTACCTTCACAAATACAGTAGTTAAAATAAACAAAGTTATAACGACTACATTTAAACGTTTTGATAAACTATAATAGGTATGGTTTATGTTTCCATTAACACAACAAACACATTTCGGAAGGTTTTATTCCCACAGAAAAAGGTTTTACACTCACGCACACCACACGTAAACTTGTTAACTTAAATTTGTGAGACATTCTTCTCAATACTCCTAGAGTACGGGTTAAAATTGTTGGTAGTTATAACCAGAGTCTCTTGTAGGGAGAACGTGATAGTTGTGTATGGAACTATATTGGGTTTGACACCCCACACCTTGCTGCTAGCTACAGTGGGACCTGCTGGGCTACGGGTGACAAGTGTCATATCAGTTTTCAACGCCGGAGAAACGTCGTGGCAGGTTCATTCAGTCATAGTATGGTTATGGCGACTCACATAGGGAGTTAACAACACATAAAATTTACGGGAATTTTTATTAATCTAAAATGGTTTTATGTCGATTTAAAATCACTTTCTATATCAATAAGGACGAATATTACTGTACACTTTCGGTCTTGGTATTTAAGACTACACGTCATTCATTACGGGATTTTCCTCAAATCTAAAAGGGTTTTATGCCGATTTAAAACGACGTTTATATCATTAAGTACGGAAAATACTTGTTAATTCTTGGTCCTGGGATTTAGGACCACATAACTTTTATAAGGAAAATATTGGATTTTTCTTGGTAACACACAACACATTACAAAGAACGGCATCCAAACTCTTTATCTAAACAGCTTATGAAATCACCAATTTAAATAATGACACTTTTTCAAAATTACTTGTATTCTCAGGAAATCAACGAAACCAAGTAACCACAAGCTTTTGAGGATGGAACGCTACGACGTTGAACAACTATTTTTATATCATGTCGTGATCAATCATTGAAATATGTAATACTTGAAACCATGCAATTTTTTCCTAATTATATTTATGAATGGTTGTATTTACTTTGAGCACTATTATACTCATTGTTGTGATACTATACATGAAGTCTGCCACCCCCGAACGTTTCCGCCATCCTTGGTGTGGGGGTGTGACAGATTGGTACAGAGCATTGTTTATAGTGAACTAAGTATATCGAACCACATAAGATATACAATCTATAAATACATTGGGACTAAAGTCTCTGATTTAAGTTTTCAAAACAATTATACTTTTTAGAAATGAAATAGTTTCTTGTTAAAAAGTATGAGTAGATACATACATACTAGTATAGTATCATTATCTAGGACAATACAAAAGTAAAACGAGGAGTTGGACACTACGAGTAGACCTTGAGGTATCTAATCAGACTTGGGATGAATATAGCATGATCAACTATATTTATTCGAGGTGTGACTATGGTATGCCAGGGCATGGTCGCGGTGAGCAACAAGTCTAAAAACTTCCCATACAAGAAAGTTGCTAAGAACCAAACACAAAATTTAAAATACTATAGGAGTGTTTTGTAATATCATAACTTATATGAAAACTAAATAGATCCTTAATAATAGGTCTATAGTCACTAAGTGGATACTCTAAAGTTATATGTAACATAGAGATCATAGACTTAGAATATGTGGTCATTGCCTTACTTCTTTTTCCTTGTTTAGATGTGGACCTAGGGTAGGGTCACTTATTTGAAGGTCTATCATATATTGTTATATGTAATTCGTATGCACTATGTCATTATAGAAGTAACTAATAAGGATCACCCCCTATAAGTATTTAATTATAGAGTTAGATGCCTAGTAATTATCTCTTCAACTCCTATTCTCGCACATACAACATAGCAAGATCCTACTTACCTGGCGACCCCTACTTTCCCAACCAGAGAAATGGTGGATGGTTATGAGAAGAATCAAAAGCGGAACCGGAGGTAATCAACCCTCCATGCATAGCCAGGGTTTCCACGAACTGTTTCGACTACATTGAACCTGTTCCCCGTTGGGCAATCGTGATCGAGGGGTAAAGTCGACAGCAATGACAGCAACCGCCATGTGGAGACCAACGAGGGTGCTATGACCTCAACCACAGGGGACCGACTGACAGAGCCCTCCCAGAGAAGACCCGGCAGATCGCGAACATCGGGGATTAAAATAGGAAAACTACAACCCGAGTTCGGAAACTACGCGCTACTACAGACCCTACCTTCTCATGTACCCGAGACTCAGAATTAGACTACTATTCCCGAGACCAACTCTCTTTTTAGGACCTTATCGCCTCTTGGGCAGAGGGAAGAGAGTAACAGGGTAGATACACGACATTCAAAGAAAGGATGATTGCAGCCAACCATCGATTGGCAGAACTGCAAGGTGCATCGACTTTGCCTCAGGCATCGCAAGGGACGGATCGTGATGAGTAAAGTTCATACCGCTCACAAGACTTTGTAAATTAAGTTAATGAGTATGCGTTGGAGCTACTCTATTATAAGTGTATGCACGACACTGCGATTTAAGCGGTCATACTAATCGAGAGATCTTGTTGCTATCAAAAGTTTTCCTTGCATGGATGTGAGACAGGCTTACATCTAGGTCACAACTTTCTCTTAAATCAAAAATTTCTAGAATCATATTAGCAAAATTGGTTTACGGCTGATCCATCAGACTCAAAGGTCTGTTAAGTCTTAATCATACCACTAAGCATACATCAAATGGTCGTAAGAAGGACCTAGCTTGGATCAAATTTCAAGGTTTCACTTGGATACAGAACTACTAAAATACATGAGTTTAATCATATATAGGCTCTCGCTATGAAATGTTTTCAGAACACCCTTAACAACTGAATTACGTTACAAATTGATATAAGATAAACTTAGTTAGAAAACTCGCGACGTATAGCCATTCTAAAAACTCATTTCCATCTCACCTTTAAACACCTTGGTTGAGAGGTGCCTTCTTCGTAGACTTATAAGGTGCGATCATACCAGTGCTTATACACCGGATCCCATCAAAACTCCTCAGCCAAGCGTGTTTGGACAAACATGATCCCAAGATGAGTAAAGCTTAAAACGCCCGTATGAAACATACTTCTACCCACTACCATAACTCCGTCTCAGGAACGTTAGCAGAAACACTAAGAATAGTATAGTAATGTGGAAAAAAAATTTATATATGTGGATATAAATCGTAAGAATGCACTTGAGATAATTATTCCCACTCACGAAGTCGTTTTTCATCGTGAAACAGAGTTATGTCTTCACCAAGAGGCAACCAACCAACTAGCAAGGCGCCAACCTTGCAGATAGACTCTGCTACTTTTCAAGCTGCAGTCACGGTAGCTGTGGCGGCCGTCATGGCGCAACTCAATGCTAACCACGCCAGCAGACACGGAGATGGTGTCAGAAATACCAACCGCATTATCAATCAAGAACACCAGCGGGCTTCTACCAACGAAAATGCCTCAGGCCACAAACCTACGAACAAGAAGCGGAAGTTTTGGAACAAAAAGGAGCGCAACCAACCTCAAAGACTCGCTAAAAGACAACAACCCATGGCCACCCCTACAATTACGATAGAAGTCACAATACATGCCTCGACATCAACCACAACATCTATCGCTCGAGCATCAGACAGGCAATATATGGGAGCACTCCCAAAGTGTAACAAGTGTGGCTTCCATCACAATGGGGTTTGCCGGGTGATGCACTGTAAAAACTACGACAAGAAAGGGCATACTGCTCGCTTCTGCAGAAACCAAACCCAGCACCTCCCTCCAATCACCAGTAGCAAGGTAGGCCCAGTATGCTACCTATGCGGTGAAACGGGACACCTCAAGAGAGAATGCCCAACTGAGAAGAATGAAGGGTGAGCAGGAAGAGTGTGATGAACACACCAGCAGGGGCAGCAAGGAACCATAGTAGGACTTTTGTAATGTTTCCAAGGACAAAAACATTTAAGTACCATATGTTTGTAATGAATTTGGTATGCTTGCTAAAATCACCGTCTTTCTAAAAAGTAGTTAAAATACTCTTTCGTTCAAATCAAACCAAAGACACTCATACATGACCTTAGGATCATTACCTGTAAGCTGTGATGACCTTGTACTTACATCGGTGTTAATTATAATCAAAATACTAAAGACTTGAAACAAATAATTCCATCCTGACTCCTGTTCCATGTCTAGTAGTAGGATTAGGGTGAAGCCACCCACTCGACGATTTCACCAATATCAAACTACATACGAAGTACATATACCGCTCGATCATAGAGTGACCTGTCAGGGATCATGTTATCAAGTATCACTACTAGCTATCGAAACACACCCACTACCAGTGCTAGACACTGTGGTATGAATCATCTAGAGTAATAATAACATCGAACAAAACGGAACACACTGAAAAGAAACGCAAGATACTCTATCACTCTAATGAGCACTTCTTATGAATACAGCTTAACACATGTTTTATCTAAAAAAATACTGTTCTCACCATTCAATTTCGATTGGTATAGTCCTCATCTTCCCGATTTAACGACTACGAAAGGACCCTTCACCTAACCCACCGAATATCGAAACCTTCGTCTCTCATAAACATGAATTCGACACGGACCTTCAAATCATCTCTCACTGTGAAACCCCAAAACACTCACCAGAGGAGTGTTATACCTTCCGAAACCTTATCACAAGTATTTCCAAGAGACCCTTCGGGAATGTCACACATACAGCAGACAAGGTTCAAACACAAAAACTTGTGACAGATACGGTTAGTCTACTACTACTACATGTATACGCGAGGATAATGTATAATTAAGATTCTACGAACATTGGATGTGTGCTTCCGCCCTATTTCCTGCTCCTTGTCTGGTTGTGGCCTTGGGGCAGAGTCACCCATCCAGCTGTCTTGCCAACCTTAAGTACATACGACCTATATGCGCAAGTTAATGGACCAGGTACGAGTCCTGCCATGAACTTCGGGTCAAGGTTGCCCAGGAGGACGAGTGAACGCCCTACCATCCGAATAAGTCTAGTCGCGTAAACAAAACCCACACGCTTCCTACCGAGTTAAGCAATCGAGGAACACTGCAGCAGGCCCTATGCAACGCTCCGAGGAGGAGTTATTACTTATGACTTAAGATAGCTAAAGACGTACGAGGTCGGCTAGGTAACACATGAACTCGAACTAGGATTGGTAGTGTTCGCCCTAGAGGTCAAGAGGCACCATCTCTACGACACGAAGCATACAATCTTCACCGATCATAAGAACCTAGAAGGCATGGACGGCGGGGCATGTTACCCGACGAACCGGAACTGGACACCGAAGTCGAATGAATCAGAGATGGTAGATTTCATTCGTGATTCTAGAAACCCTTGCAGGGACTAGACTAGGATTGAGTACGGCCTACCACCAGCAAACTGACGGGCAGAGCAAGGGAAACCATCAAAACCTGGGAAGACATACTATCAGCTTGGGTGATTGACTTCGGTAAAGCGTGGGAATGCCCACTTACCATTCATTGAATTGTTTCACAACAACAACAATCACCCTAACATCAAGGTCGCTCCATATGAAGCTTTCTATAGCTGTAATGGCAGGTCACTACCGTGCTGGGCCGAAGTGGGAGATACACAGTTAGCAAAAAGGACAAGTCTCAAATAGCACCCGCACTGGACCTGAATTCATAAAGGAGACAACAGAAAAGATCATACAAATTCGAGAAAGACTAAAAGCACTTCGAGATCGACAAAAGAGCTACGAAAATAAACGAAACAAACAATTGGAATTCTAGGTTGGTGATCGTGTTCTACTGAAGGTTTCACCATGGAAAAGAATAATACGTTTTGATAGACATGGGGAAACTAAATCTGAGATACATTGGGCCATTTGAAATCCTTCCCAGGATTGGCCACTGACGTACAAACTCCGACTACCACAAGAACTTAATAACGTACATCCTACCTTTCACGTCTCAAACCTAAAGAAGTGTCTGTCTGACGAGACTCTCATGATACCCCTCGACAAAATTGAAGTTAATGAGAGTCTCTATTTCGTCGAAGAACCAGTTGAGATCATGGATCAAGGAATCAAAAGAATGAAACAAAGTAGTATTTCCATAGGGAAGGTTCGTTGGAATGCTAAACAAGGACTCGAGTTCACCTGGGAACGCGAAGATCAAATGAAACAAAAATACCCACATCTCTTCCCGAACTCTTGGAGTACCAGCTAAAATGCAAATTTTGGGATGAAATTCCTTCTAACGGGGGGATGATGTGACAACCGTCAAATTTTGGTCAAGCCAAAGTCAAACAAAGTCAACAAGTCAAACCGGTCAACTCAGTTAACCCTTGTATACTAGGGTTTACGTTATGTAATTACTAAACAACTCGCTATTTTAATGAGAAAACATCATTTGGAAAAATTCGTGTGATTAATTTTTCCTTAGCCTTGATAGTGCTAAACAATGAACCAAAGAAATAAAACACTATTGCACACTCATTGGGAGTGTGTAGGACACTAAAACATGGCTTAACGAGGTTTACGGACCTTGCATTGCGAAGCCAGACACTAAAAAAAGTCACAAACGAAACCTCTCTCAATCGATTTCACTCTATCTCTTTCTATTTGAAATCTCTCCCAAATCTCTCCAAGAAGGTTAAATCTCTCCCAAATCTCTCTTTGTATGAGAAATCTCTCCAAGAATGTGAAATCTCTCCAAGAAGGTGAAATCTCTCCCAAATCTCTCTTTGTATGAGAAATCTCTCCAAGAATGTGAAAATCTCTCCAAGAAGGTGAAATCTCTCCCAAATCTCTCTTTGTATGAGAAATCTCTCCAAGAATGTGAAATCTCTCCAAAAACCTCTTTTGAATTTATTTTGATCATTCGGGTCATCCCGACCCTTGACTGGGTCGAAAATCGCTTAAATCGAGGTTAGAACGGGTAAAATACCCCAAAGGATTTGGAACCTTCCCCTAGGGCCGAAGCCACTTAGAGGTCGAACCATCTTGGACCGGAACAGCAGCAGGCGAGACGCAGCCCCGACCGCAGCAAGCGAGCCGCAGCCACGCACCGAATCAGGACTTTCCCCTTCGGACCGCAACTTCTCTTTCCCTCGGATCCGCACCAGCAACCCCAGCTACTCCGGTTCTTGGCTGCTGAGGCCGACACCTCGCCCAGAACTTCGAATTTTCTCACATTACACCCGGTTTTCGACCATGACTCCATTTAAGCCCGTTTTTAATTATTTTAACGCGAGATTTTCTCCAAAAATCATATTTTAACATATAAGACCCTAAATATTCATAATTTAAACATATTTTTATGGAAATATTTATTTAAGAATAAAATCTATTAAGTGAGATCTTGAGGTGGAATGTGGATCTTGCCATAATATTTGACACAAACAACCACCCCATGCCCATTCCTTTGACCACCTATTATACTCCCCACCACTCCTAGTCACCTAATGGCACTACCCCACTCATTTCCCAGCAAACCCACGTCCAAATGAGCTGGAAAACCCTCACTCTCACTCTTCACGTCACTCATTTTCCTCGTTTCCACCAAGTATCAAACACCACTTTTCTCTCAAATCCTCTCACTCAAATTCGAGATTTAAGGGCTGATCATCAAGTTTTCTCTCATTTTTGGTAAGTTTCATCACCCTCCTTATGGTTATTACATTCCCTCTTACTCAAATCATAAATATTTTACATAAACATCATCACATTCATGTTAGATCTTCGAATCTTCAAGTGATCCTTCAAGTGTTCTTGAGTTGAACACTTCTCATCTTCCACATTCACCCACTGAAATCATATAATGTGAGTTCATACCCCTATATTTTCATGTTTTTCTTAAGTTTTAGGGGGGGGGGGGGGGGGGAATACAAGTTAAAACACCAAGAACACAACTAAACTCATTTAATAGCCTTCATCAGAAAAGTTCAACTCCATTCACGGACTGTTTTGGGAAACTTAAACATTTTAGTTTTCGAAACTGATTTAGGTGTAAGTAGTTCCAGTTCTTAGATTTAAAATGACCACTTGCACATCTCCACACGATTTTCTACAATTTATGGTGATTTTTACAAGACTGCCTATCATTTCAAGAGAAAATCTGGACCATTCTGTGATTATGGACTTTTTCACACATGTTGAAGGTCATTAAAATTCATAATAAAATTATGAACAAACTAGACTCATTTCCCAAACTCCCAGAATTTATGGATTCTGATTTGGACCTTGATGATTTTTGTATAAATTTTCTAAGAACAGTAAAAGAAAATGTTAACAACAGAAAAATGCTATCAATTTCATTTCACCTTGTGACATGTTGAGCAAGGTGTATATCTTTATGTAGATATATGTTTCTGCAAATAGATGACATTTTGTCTTAGTATATATTCATACATCAGAAAACAAATGGACTTTTACCTACAAAAGTATGGTAATTAATTAGTTGTTATATTGCATGTTGCTTCACTTTAGTAAAAGGTATATATACATATCGGTAAACAAAAGGGTTTTTTACCTTCACAAATACAGTAGTTAACCATAATAAACAAAGCTATAACTACTACATTTAAACGTTTTGATAAACTATAATAGGTATGGTTTATGTTTCCATTAACACAACAAACACATTTCGGAAGGTTTTATTCCCACAGAAAAAGGTTTTACACTCACGAACACCACACGTAAACTTGTTAACTTAAATTTGTGAGACATTCTTCTCAGTGCTCCTAGAGTACGGGTTAAAATTGTTGGTAGTTATAACCAGAGTCTCTTGTAGGGTGAACGTGATAGTTGTGTATGGAACTATATTGGGTTTGACATCCCACACCTTGCTGCTAGCTACAGTGGGACCTGCTGGTCTACGGGTGACAAGTGTCATATCAGTTTTCGACGCCGGAGAAACGTCGTGGCAGGTTCATTCAGTCATAGTATGGTTATAGCGACTCACATAGGGAGTTAACAACACATAAATTTTACAGGAATTTTTATTAATCTAAAAGGGTTTTATGTCGATTTAAAATCACTTTCTATATCAATAAGGACGAATATTACTGTACACTTTCGGTCTTGGTATTTAAGACTACACGTCATTCATTACGTGATTTTCCTCAAATCTAAAAGGGTTTTATGCCGATTTAAAACGACATTTATATCATTAAGTACGGAAAATACTTGTTAATTCTTGGTCCTAGGATTTAGGACCACATAACTTTTATAAGGAAAATATTGGATTTTTCTTGGTAACACACAACACATTACAAAGAACGGCATCCAAACTCTTTATCTAAAAAGCTTATGAACTCACCAATTTAAATATTGACACTTTTTCAAAATTACTTGTATTCTCAGGAAATCAACGAAACCAAGTAACCACAAGCTTTTGAGGATGGAACGCTACGGCGTTGAACAACTATTTTTATATCATGTCGTGATCAATCATTGAAATATGTAATACTTGAAACCATGTAATTTTTTCCTAATTATATTTATGAATGATTGTATTTACTTTGAGCATTATTATACTCGTTGTTGTGATACTATACATGAAGTCCGCCACCCCCGGACGTTTCCGCCATCCTTGGTGTGGGGGTGTGACAAATTGGTATCAGAGCATTGTTTATAGTGAAGTAAGTATATCGAACCACACAAGATATACAATCTATAAATACATTGGGACTAAAGTCTTTGATTTAAGTTTTCAAAACAATTATACTTTTAGAAATGAAATAGTTTCTTGTTAAAAAGTATGAGTAGATACATACATACTAGTACAGTATCATTATCTAGGATAATACAAAAGTAAAACGAGGAGTTGGACACTACGAGTAGACCTTGGGGTATCTAATCAGACTTGGGATGAATATAGCATGATCAACTATATTTATTCGAGGTGTGACTATGGTATGCCAGGGCATGGTCGCGGTGAGCAACAAGTCTAAAAACTTCCCATACAAGAAAGTTGCTAAGAACCAAACACAAAATTTAAAATACTATAGGAGTATTTTGTAATATCATAACTTTTATGAAAACTAAATAGATCCTTAATAATACATCTATAGTTACTAAGTGGATACTCTAAAGTTATATGTAACATAGAGATCATAGACTTAGAATATGTGGTCATTGCCTTACTTCTTTTTCCTTGTTTAGATGTGGACCTAGGGTAGGGTCACTTATTTGAAGGTCTATCATATATTGTTATATGTAATTCGTATGCACTATGTCATTATAGAAGTAACTAATAAGGATCACCCCCTATAAGTATTTAATTATAGAGTTAGATGCCTAGTAATTATCTCTTCCACTCCTATTCTCGCACGTACATCATAGCAAGATCCTACTTACCTGTCGACCCCTACTTTCCCAACCAGAGAAATGGTGGATGGTTATGAGAAGAATCAGAAGCGGAACCGGAACCGGAGGTAATCAACCCTCCATGCATAGCCAGGGTTTCCACGAGCTATTTCGACTACATCGAACCGGTGCCCTGTTGGGCAATCGTGATCGAGGGTTGAAGTCGACAGCAATGACAGCAACCACCATGTGGAGACCAACGAGGGTGCTATGACCTCAACCACAGGGGACCGACTGACAAATCCCTCCCAGAGAAGACCCGGCAGATCGCGAACATCGGTGATTAAAACAGGAAGACTACAACCCGAGTTCGGAAACTACGCGCTACTACAGACCCTACCGTCTCACGTACCCGAGACTCAGAATTAGACTACTATTCCCGAGACCAACTCTCTTTTTAGGACCTTATCACCTCTAGGGCAGAGGCAAGAGAGTAACAGGGTGGACACACGACATTCAAAGAAAGGATGATTGCAGCCAACCATCGATTGGTAGAACTGCAAGGTGCATCGACTTTGCCTCAGGCATCGCAAGGGATGGATCGTGATGAGTAGAGTTCATACCGCTCACAAGACTTTGTAAATTAAGTTCATGATTATGCGTTGGAGCTACTCTATTATAAGTGTATGCAAGACACTGCGATTTAAGTGGTCATACTAATCGAGAGATCAAGTTGCTATCAAAAGTTTTCCTTGCATGGATGTGAGACAGGCCTACATCTAGGTCCAAACTTTCTCTGAAATCAAAAATTTCTAGAATCATATTAGCAAAATTGGTTTACAGCAGATCCATCAGACTCAAAGGTCTATTAAGTCTTAATCATACCACTAAGCATACATCGAATGGTCGTAAGAAGGACCTAGCTTGGATCAAATTTCAAGGTTTCACTTGGATACAGAACTACTAAAATACATGAGTTTAATCATATATAGGCTCTCGCTATGAAATGTTTTCAGAACACCCTTAACAACCGAATTACGTTACAAATTGATATAAGATAAACTTAGTTAGAAAACTCGCGACGTATAGCCATTCTAAAAACTCATTTCCGTCTCACCTTTAAACACCTTAGTTGAGAGGTGCCTTCTTCGTAGACCTATAAGGTGCGATCATACCAGTGCTTATAGACTGGATCCCATCAAAACTCCTCAGCCAAGCGTGTTTGGACAAACATGATCCCAAGATGAGTAAAGCTTAAAACGCCCGTATGAAACATACTTCTACCCACTACCATAACTCCGTCTCAGGAACGTTAGCAGAAACACTAAGAATAGTATAGTAATGTGAAAAAAAATTTATATATGTGGATATAAATCGTAAGAATGCACTTGAGATAATTATCCCCACACACGAAGTCGTTTTTCATCGTGAAAAAGAGCTATGTCTTCACCAAGAGGCAACCAACCAACTCGCAAGGCGCCAACCTTGCAGATAGACTCTGCTACTTTTCAAGCTGCAGTCATAGCATTACACCATCTAAAACAGGTTTTAAGACATCAAAATAGTTTAGGGTAATGTTTCTAGTCCATTTCCAGCAGCAAAAGTCGAAAAACTGCATTCCGTGTCTCTTACTCATCGAGTGCACGAACCTACTCGACGAGTAGGATGAATTTGTGCGTAGACTCGTCGAGTCTCCATGGACTCGGCGATTCCACTGCCCAGACAGCTCAATTTTGCAACTTTTCAACAGTTTGCATCAAGTATTCAAGAAAACAATCCTAGGCTTTGATACTACTGTTGGGTTTTGAGTAATCTAACACTCCTAAGGTGTTTATGCAACCCTAAAACCTTGGATCTATGTTTTACTATGAATACATGCAACTTTGATTTTTTCAAGGTTCATAACCTATCTAGCATGGCATGGGGAACATTAAACATAATGGCTAGAAGAATTACATACCTTTCAATTGTGAGTTGATTTCTTGGAGTTTGAGAGCCTAGCACTAGTAATATGGATGCCTCAAATGGAAATCACAACTCACTACAAACTTGGAAAAACCTTATGAAAGTGTATGTAGCTTATAGAAATTGGCCACCACCTTTTACACACACAACTAGTGCCATTTCAAGCATCACAAGCTCCTTTATATAGTGTGGAGGATTAGGGTTACATCCATGTAAACCCTAATACCCATGACTCTTCCTTTCCAAGGATCCATGGGTTAAAAGCTCCATGGACTATCCATGGACTCCCATGCATGCCAAGCCTATTCCAAATGATTATTAGCCCACACTTATATAAATACAATAGCCCATATTTAATTAGTCACCTTTTTTTATCACCAAATTATTTATAAATTAATTTATGATCAATACTAATTAAATAATATGATTTCATATTAATATATTATAACTTATAATATATTAACAAATCATAAACATACAATTCTAAGAGGTTTAACCATAAATAGTTCGGGTGAAGTGCAACCCAAATGGACCATGCCGGTTCGGGTCAAGTATATACCAAATAAAGTTATGGACTTAGACATCTTATCCAACAGTAAGCACCATGGAGGACCACTCATTTGGCCGTAAACCATTTCCATTGGACCATAAATATCCGTGAACACCTTAAAGAGGCCTTAGTTTGGCCGTGAACACCCTTTAGTGGACCATAATTGACCATGGAAACCTTTAAGGAATTAACTTTTGGCGTAAAATCCATAGTGGACCACCTAGTGGGCGTAAACACTTTAAAGAACCAACATTTGGGGTGTAAACACCTTTCTAGGAAGGAATCTTTGGCGTAAACACATGTGTACACACTTTTACAGATTTAAATAGAGAAAAGCAAGCATTTGACTTTAAGATGTGATGTCTTTTGCCATTTTTCCATGCATTCACAGACCTCCACATATTACCCACCAGTAATCCAAGCTAGCATCAAATCAACATCATTTCTTTTATAAGGAATGTAAACCCTTACTTCCACCCCACATCCTTCTTATTCACTATGGAGAACTCCCATATTTTCTCTCTGATTATTTCACATACTTCCCCTAAAGTCCCTCCTTAACTTCACTTAGCCAACAGATCATACTTCCTCAGGAACAAGCTTAGAATCCTTCAAGCTCCATATTTTTAAGGTATAATCCCTAGATTCTTGTAAGTATCTCATATATTAGCTAGTTAATTTCCACACTATTTCATTTACTTCATCATATTTACACATAAAAATTATGTGTTAATATTCTTAGGATATTCTAAAGTTCAAAGAGTTTATCAAACTTTTCAAGTGTTAGGACTCGAACACTTCTTAACATCTATCCAAATCATCCACCAAACCAAACCAAGGTGAGCTTCATACCCCAGTCTTTTCAAGTTTTTATTTCTTTTGGGGGGAATACAAGTCAAATCTTGTTAAAATCCTTGGATAATTGCATGTATTTGTAAGTTTAGGTGTTTAGGTGTTTATGTGTGTTGAAATGATATTATTTCATGTTAATACTTTGTTGGGTTGAAGATTAGCTCAAGTGTTGCGTCTTTGGGCTCGACTGTTTATTTATTTTATTTGTATTCCGGTTTGGGCTTGTCCAACCGAGAGCCCATTATGTTTAATATATAAGTATATGCTTGCATGCATATTAGGTTAACGATTATTCTAGAGCGTAACGATAGTATTACAGTTTTCTTTGATCGTTCTTGTAACCTACCAATCCTCTACAGTTGATGTTCTTAATCGAGCTCTTCTGAGGATTTTATTTAATCATTTGACACGTTTGATTCACTCTTGTCTCGTTCTTATTTTCGAGTTCTTACAGTTTTATATTTACTTACCTGTTTGAGATCTAATCGATCTTCATAGATTAAAGGTTTTAAATCTCATCAATTGGTATCAGAGCAGGAGGCTGTGTAATCGATACACATCTTTTCTGTGAAAAGGTTTCAATTAGGGTTTTTCCGCAACTACCGATATTTATTGAGCCGTCATCTCATTATTGACGTATCTTGATATTTATTGTTTTGCCCTAATCTGCTTTATTACAAGTCTGATCTTTGAACAGGTTTTTTCGATCATAATGGACGAGTCGCAATCAAATCCTATCAATATTTCCAACAGCATCGGTTCAACCACGAAGATTCCAATCCTATACACCCATGACTATGAAGTATGGGCGCATCACTTCGAAGACTACGTGATAGGATCTGAGGATAATGGGTACCTCATATGGGAAGCCATCATTAATGGACCGTTTTATCATTCTGCAACGTCCAGGATTATTAAGACACAAAAGGAGTACAATGATCTGCTGAAGGATGTTAAGGATATTGCACAAGATGAAAAGGACAAATTCCAGTGCAATATCAAGGCATTAAGGTTGATCAGATTCGCTCTTCAGTCCGACACCTTTAGGTTGGTCAGCTCATGCATGACGGCAAAGGAAGTTTGGGATAGACTTCGCGAACTGTATTCTACAGACGAGGATCTTGAACATTCTATCCAAACCTTGCTCTTATCTGAGTTTGGAGAATTCAGGCAAGGAGCCGAAGAAACGGTGACTCATACGTTTGATCGCTTCAATCATCTTCTCAGCAAGATGATCAAACATGACATTGAAAGGAAGCTTATCGAGTAGAAGGTTACATTCTTAAATGGTCTGAGGTCTGAATGGAGAGCAGTGGTGTCTACAGTCAAAGCCCATGAGCAGTTTAAATCATACTCTTTGGCGAAACTGGTGGGTATTCTCAAATCCCAAGAGAAGATTGTGCTGAAGGAGAAGAACGTTGTTTCAAACCTTGGTTCGTTGGCCCTCCTATCAAAAAGTAAAGCTGTGATGGAGGATGAAGACCTCAACTTGGAGGAGTATGACCTCACGTCGGAGGATTATGCTATGATGGTGTCCAATCCCAAGAGGTTCATAAAGAACAGATTCCCTAGCAATAAAAACCGAAACTGGCAGGGGAGTTACAGTTCAGAAAAGGTTAACAATGAACCGAAGGTTGAGGAGCCCAAGAAGGAACCGAAGGTGGATGGCGATTCCGGAGTAAGCTGTTACTACTGTGGTGGGAAAAACCACTATGCTAAAGATTGTGTCCTTAAGAAGATGGCTGAAAAGGATGAGGAAGTTGTGTTGCAGAAAAGGCTGGATGAGTTGAGAAAGAAGAAGTCTACCGCTAACCCTTCTATTAATGCTCTTATTGTGTAGGGTTCGGTTGTTGATGACGAGTTCGGTAGCACGGAAGTTTGGTCTGCCGACTCAGAAGACGATGAAGTGAGGAAGCCTGCTCATGGAAAGGCTTATGTGGCAAAGGAGGAGAGCAGTGGAGGAAGATGCTTCATGGTATCTGATGTATCTCAGATGAGGGGATACAACACTGATGGTGGAAGCGATGAACCGAAGGGGCAGGAGGACATATGCTTTACGGCCAAACCACTCAGCCAGCAGTTCAATGAGCTTGATGAACTGATAAAGAAGGTACAATCGGTTTTCATTTCATTTAAAGTACCACAATCCTCATATGAGAAAGAACTAAAAAACGTTAATACAAGAATTTCTCATCTAGATAGTAGCTTAACTCAAACTCAAGTCACCAATTCTAACCTAACTGATCAATTAAGCATGGTGTCTTCGAAGAGTGAGGAGCGGCGGATGTGGATCGAGTTGAAGGAGTCTGAATTAGTTAAAATAAAAGACGAAAACATTTATTTACAAAGAGACAATTTAAAGTTGTTAAAACAGCGGAATGTTTTTTGTTTAATTGCAAAACGTCTATATTCTAATATTACTCAGCTTCACTTGGACTGTGAAATAGGCCAAAAGATCCATCGCATGATTTTGCCCTTCCTTGAGTTTAAGGAGGATGAGATCGATGCTGAAGCCTATAATTGTAAAAGTGTGATATCGTCTGATGATATCAATCCGACCTACATGTATGGACTGGACAAAATTGAGTCCTTCATTAAATCCAAGGACCACAAGGACATGCTTAAAAACCTTTTGGATGAAAATGATAGACTTAAACTGAGAACCGAAACCATACAAAAATTTGACTCTTTAAACGCCAACGTAAGCTCAGAAAACAAAAATGATGTTGAAAATGCATCTGAGCTTAACGAGGACGACAACATGAGTGAAATTTCTGTAGAGGACACGGTTGACTGCTCAGAATTTGTTAAAAGCGAACCTGAAAACCACAAGAATCTTATTTCTGAAAATTCGGTGGAGTTCGCTCGATTGTCCCAACAAAAGTCCCCGATCTTAGCAGAGAAAGCAGTTGTGTATCAAAAGGTCAGGACCACTCCAAATCAAGTAGACAAGGTCACTGGAGTAACCGAACATCAGACGGCTGAACTCACAGCCATTGTAAACGAAGACAATGCTGATGGCTGTGATGAGTACTTCTGGTCAGCTCCAATAGATAATGCAAACGAAATGATGGGCTTATCTGAAAGGACCTCCTGGATGAGTAAAGGTAGATACATACCTGAACCCTTGAATAAGCCAGATAATTTCGATGAGCCAAGCACCAGTGGTACGAAAGACATTCCTCAGGAGGATGAAAGTTCGGCAAAAGAAGACGTTCCCTCTACTTCCTCAGTTCATAGTGAAACTCCTACAGTTGAAAATGAACCTGCCAAGGAGAAACCGAAAATGAAGGCAAATATTCATCATCAACCAAAGCAGATGAGGAATAAGAAACGTGAGAGAAACCAAAGATACAGGAAGAATCTCTCTGAAAGGAGGCAATTCTGGCAATCCCAGAATGCATACTTCTCACATCAAGACAAGAATCTGAAGTATGAAAACAATCCTGTCAGAAAGCCTGAGAGCCACAACAACCAAAAGCCAAGGTTCGGTTCACAAGAAAATGCCAACCGAAAGCAAAGGTTTTGTTCTGAGAATGACTTCAACCGAAAGCAAAGGTTCGGTTCAAAGAACGATTCCAACCGAATGCAAAGGTTTGGTTCTGAAGTCAAAAGAGAACAAAACTCTAAGGTCAGTCCCTCCAATGATCAAAAGCAAAAGGGTAACCTAGAGTCTCCAGCCAAAAAGTCCTCTCAATCCAAACCCACTCCTTGTAGTTCATCTAATTCTTCTACTTCCACCAATTCGTCTCCATCTTGCTCTAAAGCTAATTTTGTTCGTTCTCAAAAATCTCATTCGTCAGCTGAACAAAAGGGCAAACAGAAGGTCAATGAATCCAAACCAGAGTCCAAACCGAACGCACCCAATCCTAATAAGATAAAAGTTTTTACCATTAAAAAGAAAGATGAAACAACACTCATAAAACGAACATATCTCGTTGACATCTCTCTTACTGTTCCTGTTCCCATGAAAAGCTCACGTGGACCCAAGAAACTTTGGGTTCCTAAATCTGCTTAATTTTTGCAGGTTATAAGTGACGAGCAGTTCGACGAAGAATGGTACATCGATAGTGGCTGCTCACGTCACATGACAGGGAGGAAAGAGGAGCTCAGGGAATACAGATCTCTTGCAAATGGTGGCAATGTCAAGTTTGGAAATAACTCTTTCGGCACCATAAAGGGATACGGGATGATAACAAATGGTGACTTTACTATAAGGAAGGTGGCTTATGTGGAAGGACTCCAACACAACCTCATCAGTGTATCTCAGCTTGTTGGAGGCACAGGTCTCAAAGTCTCATTCGATGATGAAGGTTCTGAAATTATTGAGAAAAAGACAAAGAAAGTAATTCTCAAGTCAGAGCGAAAGGGTGAAATGTTTCCTCTAAACCTTAAACCCATCAAAGGAAACCCAGCTATATGCTTGTTATCAAAAGCTCAATCTGACGAAAGCTGGTTGTGGCACCGAAGACTCTCTCATCTCAATTTTAAAGATATCAACCGACTTGTCACTGGAGGTCATGTTAGGGGTCTTCCATTGCTCAAGTTTGATAGAGATCATTTGTGTGCTGCATGCGAAATGGGGAAGCAGAGTCGTCAAAGTCATCCATCTGTAATTAACACAAAAGTTGTTGAACCACTCGAATTACTTCATATCGATTTGTGTGGTCCTTCATCTATCGAAAGCATCGGTGGTAGCAAGTATATTCTTGTTATTGTTGATGACTTTTCACGATTTACATGGGTGTTCTTTTTAAAGCTCAAGTCTGAAGCGACTCATAAGCTGAAAATGTTCATCAAGCAGATTGAAGTACAGCTCAAGAAGGTCGTTCGCAACATTAGGAGCGACAATGGTCTGGAATTCAAGAACAAGGAGTTTGAAGAGTTTCTAGCAGAAAAGGGAATAAGTCACAACTTCTCAGCTCCCTACACACCTCAACAGAACGGAATAGTCGAAAGATGAAACCGATCTTTGTGTGAAGCTGCCCGAACTATGCTAAGTTTCGCTTCCTTACCTCTTTATTTTTGGGCTGATGCTATTTCTGCTGCTTGTTTTACACAGAATAGGTCTTATCTCAACAAGCGATTCACGCTCACACCCTATGAGATACTAAACAACAGAAAGCCCAATGTGAAATTTTTCCATGTGTTCGGCTCACGGTGTTTCATCTTTAACTCTAAAGAACACCACAACAAGTTCGATGTCAAAGCCGATGAGGGAATCTTTCTGGGCTACTCTCTCACATCCAAGGCATACAGGGTCCTAAACAAGCGTTCGAGAAAAATTGAAGAGACATATTATGTGACCTCTGACGATAGCTATGTCAAAAAGCTACAGGCCAAAGAAGACAGCGCTGGGGAAATCTTTCCTCAAACTGGCCAAGACACAGTCTCGATCGCTAATCTATACGAGAAATTTCTGGAGCTCTTTGATGAACCAGAGAAAGCTTCTCTCTCAGAAGCAGGTGCAACAGACAACAAGGTTGATCACATGAAGCAGATTGTCGAAGAAGCTGCAAGGAGAATGAATGAAGGAGGATCGACTTCTAATGAACCTCCATTCAACAATGCTTCTGTCGAGGGGGAGACCAGCTCACATATCGAGGGGAAGCCAAGCTCACATGTCGAGGGGGAGCCAAGTTCTACAACCGCAATCGAAGGTGCTTCAACGCCTGAAAGTCCAGCACCACAAGAAACCTCTGAACCTCAAGTTTCTCAAAGCTCATCAATCGAGGGGGAGCATGATGATATGACGCTTGATTACGATAGCCAATCCGAGCCAGAAGAAATGATTAATGCTGAACTAGACCCTACCTTTGATCCAAACTATCCTCCTCTTACCAAATGGACCAGAGATCATCCTATCTCTCAAGTGGTTGGCGATGTCACTGAGAAGGTTCTGACCCGATCACAACTGAAGGCAAAACAGACATCCTTATTTTCAAAGGTTGAGTTTTGTATGTTTAACTCATTTGTATCAAAAGTTGAACCGAAGACAGTTAACACTGCCCTCGATCACTCTGATTGGGTTCAAGCAATGCAAGACGAACTGAATGAATTTGAAAGGAACAAAGTCTGGCGCCTTATTCCAACTCCTCCAGATGCTTCGGTTGTTGGTCTCAAATGGGTCTTTAGGAACAAAATGGACAAGGAAGGGAATTTTATAAGGAACAAAGCTCGTCTGGTTGTAAAGGGATACTGTCAGGAGGAAGGAATTGATTATGAAGAAACCTTCGCTCCTGTAGCTAGGCTGGAATCTGTAAGAATATTTCTTGCTTATGCTGCCCACAAAAACTTTGAAGTTTTTCTAATGGACGTCAAATGTGCATTTCTTAATGGAGAACTCGAAGAAACCGTGTATGTGGAGCAACCTCCTGGGTTCGTGAACGAAAAGTATCCAAACCATTGCTATATTCTGGATAAAGCTGTGTATGGCCTTAAAAAAGCTCCGAGAGCCTGGTATGAAACGCTGACTAAATTTTTAAAGATGTCTAAATTCAAACAAGGTTCGGTTGACCCAACCTTCTTTCGCAAAAAGGAAGGTAACCACCTTATGATAGTTCAAATTTATGTCGATGACATCATCTTTGGCTCTACGAATCCCAGCTTAACAGCTGAATTCAGAAAGTTGATGGAGACTAAATTTGAAATGAGCTCAATGGGTCCTATTAACTTTTTCCTTGGTTTAAATATTAGACAGGGACCCGAAGGCATCTTTATCAATCAGGAAGCTTACACGAAGACTTTCCTAGCAAAGTTTGGTATGATGGGAGACTCCAAAGTCAAAGTCCCAATGGCATTCGGCACCAAGCTAACTCCATCCCTAGACAAACCGGCTGTTGATATCACGCTCTATCGTCAAATGATAGGCTCACTAATGTATCTTACTTCTAGCAAGCCTGACATCATGTTTTCTGTGTGTTATTGTGCTCGATTTCAGGCAAACCCACGCGAACCTCACATGCTTGCAGTGAAGAACATTTTACGCTATCTCAAGCGAACCACCTCCTTAGGTCTATGGTATCCATCCAACTCAGGCTTCTTCGTTCAAGCCTATTCTGATGCTGACCTTGGAGGATGTGGACTCGACCGAAAAAGCACTATTGGTGGCTGTCAATTCCTTGACGGGAAGTTGGTCAGCTGGCAATCCAAGAAACAAACGTGTGTGTCGTTGTCTACTGTCGAAGCGGAATACATAGCCGCTGCTTCTTGCACCTCACAAGTGATTTGGATCCAGAGTCAACTTCGAGACTATAGACTCAATATGAAGAAGATCCCACTATATTGTGACTCTGAAAGTGCAATTAGGATCTGTCATAACCCAGTGCAACACTCTAAAACCAAACACATAGCACTGAGGTATCACTTCATCAAAGATCACGTGGAAGATGGAAACGTCGAAGTTCACTTCGTAAGAACCACTGATCAACTGGCTGACGTCTTTACCAAAGCTCTTCCTGAAGCATCATTCAATAGAATATTGCAAGGGCTAGGTATGATGGAATCAGATTCAGTACCTCACACTACCTCTCAACCTCAAACATAAGAAGCGAAACCAACCGAACGCTCGGGTTCGGTTAAACCATCCGACTCGCTCATCACTTCAAAGGTAGTTTTTCTTAGTTGTATATTACTTGTACAAAATTGTTTTTCTTAGTGTTGAAAATATTTTCCAATTGCATGTCTAAAATCTTCGGTTTCTTAAAATTTTCCAAAACCGAAACCTACCGAAGGTTCGGGTTCGATTTTTCAACATTTTGTTGAACCGAAACCTACCGAAGGTTCGGGTTCGGTTTTTCAAAATTTTGTTGAACCGAAACCAACCGAACGTTCGGGTTCGGTTTTTCAAAATTTTCTGGAACCGAAACCAACCGAACGCTCGGGTTCGGTTTTTCAAAATTTTCTGCAACCGAAACCAACCGAACGCTCGGGTTCGGTTTTTCAAAACTTTTCCCAACCGAAACCAACCGAACGTTCGGGTTCGGTTTTTAATATTTTTTCCAAAGTTTTTTTTTTAAGTCTTATTTTTTTCTCTTACTATTTTTTTTAATTTTATTAAATTTTTTTTCTTTTCTTTTATTTCTTTATTATTTCTTTAATAAATCTCAAAAACTCCAAAAATATTTTTTATTTTTCTTGATGTGTGTTCGTTTGTTTATGGGGGTATAATTGATGAATTACTTAAGTGTCCCTAGAAGCATGCTGCTGTATGTGTCCCAAGCCTCATAAGATTTTGAATAACAGCCTTCATGACCTGGTATACACAAACCTTGTCTTCCCAATAAGGCTACCTCATTTATTCTAATCATGAGCTACCTCACTCTCTTCTCACATGAGTTAAGAGTTTTTCTGCTTGGTCCTTATTTTCGCAGCAAAGGTACTTTATCTTCTTACACCATCTCCATTACACTTCTCCATTACATTCGTTTCATCAACGTAACCCTTGAGACTCTCAGAAATTACCACTGAGGTTTATGGTTACACAACATCTTTGTTTATGATCTTAGTTTCGTGTCACTACGAGCTGAGTGAAACCCAAAATTCAACACCAAATCTGAATTGACGGTGATCAATTACTTTGCTCAAGTTTTCACCAAAGAATTGACGGATAACCTTTCATGAAATCTCAAATTTTATTTTGTGTGATTCCTATGAAATTGTTAGACACCATAATATTTCTTCCCTTGGGATCCAGTTTTTAATTTTTTTTGAGATTTTATATTTCCAAGCCAATTTCAAATAAATTCCTACCTACTTGTTCAACAGACTACACCGGTCTCACAAGTACTTTGATCACTTTCTTTCTTATTTCAAGATTTGAATTGTTGCATCAAAGCGAAACCCACCATAAAGTAGCCTAATTAAAAGAAGCCTTTCAACATTTCTTAAAAAGTGTTTGATCGTAATTCAACGGGAATCCACATTAACACTTTAAGGTCTCTCATGACCTTGAAGGAAGAGATTCGTGCCCGGGATCATCAGTTTCGTGTCATTATTGACATCACAGTTAATCCTAAAAAGAGTTGCTTTATTTCTTTTCTTTTTACACTCTTTGCACGAAAATCCTTGATTTTCCAAAATTCCGTTACTAATTAATTTCAGGCTGATTTATTGAATTGGTGGTTAATAATTAAGATGTGGTCAACAATCCTCCATGTGGGCATTTAATTCAAAAGATGCGACTCAAAAAGATAAGACGAAGAGTTGCTGACTCAGGCGGGAAATTAAAAGGATTGAATTTCAACCGGTAATTAAAAATGGGCGCGTGTGAATTTGAAACGGCCTTACTTTTACTGACAACGTGGACGCGTGTGCAAAATCCAAGCGTCATCTCTCTGAAACTTAAAGGCGCGTGAGGAATTGAAACGGTTTTCTTCTGAAACGGCGCTTGTTGGGCGGCGTGATCCTAGGAATCTGACACTCGCTCTCCTACGTGATCATCACACGCCTCAACTGTCGCACATCTGTCATTCAGAAAACCTTTTCGTCTTTCCATAGAAGATTTGAAA
Organism: Lactuca sativa; assembly: GCF_002870075.4. Lineage (NCBI taxonomy): Eukaryota > Viridiplantae > Streptophyta > Magnoliopsida > Asterales > Asteraceae > Lactuca > Lactuca sativa. The sequence goes on from NC_056629.2 coordinate 93,691,927, forward strand.
CGCTTTTTCTCTCTCCTATCACCCACTATAAAAGGCAGTCTTCACCACCATTTACCTCTTTACTGCTTCCGAAATTTCAAGAGAACAAATACTCCCAAAAAGCTTTCCTGTTCATCATCTTCTTCATACCTTCAACAATGGCAGAATCATCTTCCGTCCATGCTACCTCACAAATCCTTCCCATTCGTCCACAACAATGTCTGGTGATTGATCTCAACCCTCTGGCGTACGACTCCTACATGTCGCCGATCATTGAGTGCTTGAAGTACTCCCAAATAGCTCCAGCTCTCTCAAGGATTGAGTCTGTGCCAATGGTGGCTCTCTCACAGGTGTATGCGACTGCGTATTACGACAAAGCAGTTGAGCGGGTATTCTTTGAAGTTGGTGATCACAAGACCTCGATTTCAAGGCAGCGATTCTGCACTCTGCTAGGGTTTGCTGCTGACTCTTCAAGAATCCATCCGGAAACGATTCCGGTGGGCCATCTTTACAACATGTTTTATAACATGGGGTACACGGAGGCGCTCGTCTCCGTTGCGAAGTTCAAGAAGTCATGCTTGCCACCGCAGTGGAATGGCATGTTCACAGTCCTCTTCAAGGGCTTGTCGGAATGGAGCTCAGGATCCGACGGTGCCGGTCGACTTTTCTTGTCGATCATGTATGCAGTCTACAACGGGATCAACTTGGACTTTGGGTTGGTCCTCTGGCAGCAGCTCATCCAGAGCCTTTCTTCTTCATCAAGGCATTCGGAGGTGTCGCTTGCACGATTCTGGATCCCTATCACCAAGTGGGCGATGAATAAGCTGGATATCCCTACTGCTGCTGGTGCGGTGATGTCTTCGGTCGGTACTTTTCATACCACCAAGATAATCGTATCTGATGCATCCAAATTTTCCTTCATTGGCTCTATTCCGGAGACAATGTACGGCGATGTTCCTTCTGATAGCAGGATCATCAGGACGATCAAGGAGTTCAAACAGTCAGGGCCAAGGGAACTCACACCGGAAATGCTCAAGTCCATCCACGATGCTGACAAACCGGTGCCAAGGGGCAAAAAGGCGGACAAAGGGAAGCAAGCGACCAAACCTACTAAGGGTCCTTCTCCCAAGAAGAGGAAACAGACAAAGGCTGCACAGTCCCCACAGCCAAAGAGGAGGAAGACTCAACCGAAGCGCAAGCTTGTCATCCCTTCCTCTTCAAGTGAATCGGAAGGTGAGAGTTCGGGTTCGGACGGCTCTCAAGGAGGCGAAACCCCTCAAAGAGGCAACACCCCACCCCGTTCTCCTACTCCAGACATGGAAATCCATCATTCACCCATCCCTTCACCCACACAAACTATCCCTACTTCCATTCCGACCATAAACCCCACTACCACTATTCCCCCAACCTCTTTCCCTATACCACCACCCATTTTCACTAATACAACAACAACCACAGCAAAGGTTACAACCAACGTATCTGATACGGGGGTTCATACCAGTGCAACCGAAACCCCACCCGTAACCGAACCACCACAAACCGAAACCCATACAACCGAACATACCCACACTCAACCACCACCCGAAACTACCCCACCCCATACTCAACCTGAATCCTCAAAACCCACAACACCCCCAGCTTCACCACCTCCTCCATCTCCAGAAAATGCCTCTGATGGAGAACACCCTTTCCTTGGCGGTGATCACATGACCTTTGATTTGGTCTACTTCAGTCCGTTTCAAGTTCAGAGTGATGAAGAGGATGATGCTCCAGTGACAAAGAAGCATCTTAAGGAGCTCAACGAGAAGGTTGACTTACTTCTCGCCTCCTCTTCCAACCAACAGTCCTCCTTATCTGAAGCTGCTCTTTAGAAGATTGTTGATGCCTTCTCCAGGGCTCAGCATGATTCGGTAGCCTCAGCAACTGCCGCCATCGACGCCTCTACCAAAGCCTGTGAGGCTGCGACCGCAAAAGTCGATAAACTATTCTCAGACGCCTCTTCTCTGCTGAAGTCATTGCAGAAGAGTGCGGATTCTACCAAGACAACTTTGGAACCGATTGTTCAACAATTGGCAAAGTTCGTCTCAACGGAGTTGACTTCGTTCGCTGCCCTTCGCCAAACCATAAGCGACGACAACTCGGCCCTTCGTGCCTCCATTGATGAGCGCCTTGCTAAGCTACAAGAGGATCTTGCGGCTGAGAACTCTTTAATGGACGTTCTAGCAAGCAAAACCACCGCCCTAAAGGTCAAGAGCACTCAGCTATCAAACTCTCAACAACAGCTGGAAGCCCTTTGATCCGAAAGGGAGGTCATCAAGACATGTGTTTCGGATGTACACGCTGCTTTATCCAACATCCTAGAAGCACATGATCCGATTCTAAACCATTCGGTGAGGCGAACCCTTGCTGAAAAGCTCTCTCCTACCATGGACCTTCTCAGCAAAATAGAAGGCTTACCTAGTTTCGTGTCCATTCCAAAACAAGGGGGAGAAGAGAAGAAGACCGGATCGAAACCACCTCTTTCCTCCACAGCTACTCACACAACCGAACCACCTCCGACTGGTCAAGCTTCGGGTTCGGCTGTGAAGGACAAAGGGAAAAATATAGCTGAGGAAGAAGATGAAGATGAAGACAAGGAGACCATTACGGACATGTTGAAACGAAAGAACAGTCGCAATGTGGATGAAGACGTAAATCGTGTGGCGCGAGAGGCTGAAGAAGCCGAACGCAAGCAGAAGGAAGCCCACGATCTCCTCGAGAGCAGGAAGACTCTCTTCCCTGCATGGACTCGGGAGAGAATGATCAAAGAGGCTATAGACACTCCCAGCATATTATGGCTCGAGCCGGTGATTTCGTTCGACTGCGTTAATTCTGTCGATTCGCAGTTCGACATGCCGTTGACTCGAAAGGCATTCATCTTCCATGCCTTCTCAAATATCTTTTAAGTCCCTCATCCGAACGCTGAGCTTGATAGGGAGCTCATCAACTTCTATCTGACGGCTGCTCGTCCTCAATATCTAACTTGGAGCGCCCAGAAGATAGTAAGCGTTCGGGTACTGAAGCCTTACACCGAAGGTAGATTCATAAACGTTCGGTTCAAGGTGATTCGGGGATCTGCAAGAACTGCACATCATATCTCCCTGGCGGATCTACCGAACTTAAATCCTCATGATTGGATTGTTCTGCACAACATCCTCTTGACAAATGAAGCTGAATATGGTCCGATTATAGACCATATCAAGAGGATGATTGTCTGTTATATCATGGAGGTTGCCCTGATGGATCAGGAGATTGCTACTGTCTTCAAGAAGAAACCGAAGATAGCTCCTGTGGGATCGGCCAGTGATCTCAATCAGATGAAGATGGGCAAGATCGACCCTAGACGCATTTCGGTCATGTTCACTAGAGCAGAAGGACAGAAATGTCTCTTTGCTTTAGCTGACAAACATCTCTACACCACTGCTAGTCTAGAGCATGTATTATCGATCATTCGAAGGTGTAAAGAGAATACAGCGGATGATGTTAAGTACTTCAATGACATGATCCAGTGGTACATCAGGTTTAGGCAGACGATTCTGGCTCTAATCTCTCGTCTGTTTAACACTGTGAAGAAGAAGGTACCTGGCTCCGCTGCTGGCCCAAGTAACAAATGAAGGTCTCGCTCCAATTGACGCAAAGGGGGAGATTGTTGGGTTGAAGATTAGCTCAAGTGTTGCGTCTTTGGGCTCGACTGTTTATTTATTTTATTTGTATTCCGGTTTGGGCCTGTCCAACCGAGAGCCCATTATGTTTAATATATAAGTATATGCTTGCATGCATATTAGGTTAACGATTATTCTAGAGCGTAACGATAGTATTACAGTTTTCTTTGATCGTTCTTGTAACCTACCAATCCTCTACAGTTGATGTTCTTAATCGAGCTCTTCTGAGGATTTTATTTAATCATTCGACACGTTTGTTTCACTCTTGTCTCGTTCTTATTTTTGTGTTCTTACAGTTTTATATTTACTTACCTGTTTGAGATCTAATCGATCTTCATAGATTAAAGGTTTTAAATCTCATCATACTTCATAAACTTGAGATTTCACAAACCACAAAATGTTAAAACTAAGTTATATTTGTATAGATCTACATAGTTTGTATTATAAACATAAAACTAAGCTACTAGGTAAATATAAGATGAGTTACACCGAAATGGTAATTTTTGGTTAAAAATACTTTTACCACTAGAACTTGTGCAAACTTTAAGACATAACAAATTTCAAGGATTTAAATGAGATTTTGGTGGAACTAGTGAAAATATTTTAGTAACAATAGGAAGAGAATATTTTTTTTTTGTAAAGATCTCCATAAAATTTTGGGTATGTCAAAACACCATACAAGACATGGCTATTTGTTAAAAAATAAATGTTGCTAGTAAAACAGTCATGTTATGTTTATACCATTTCAAGGGTTTAGAACTTGGAACATTATGTCCTATTTATAGCCTTTTGCAAGTTGACAAACTATTAGTGATTATTTATAATTTTCAATATAAATGATTTTATCAAGACGATTAACAAAAAAAAAAAGTTTTTATGATGGAAATATTTGTGTGTCATAAAGCTACAGTCATAATTTTACACAAGGAAAACATTATTTGCATTATTTAACAAAGGGAGAAAAACTCGTGTACATTTCATTAAGGCTCTTGTGAGACAAGTTTTATTTTCGCCGTAACTATCTAGGTACATTCTAAGTCCTGTGTTTATAAGCAAAGTCCCCTCGAGGGGGAGCGGGATAATTGTGTACAGATCTATATGGGGCTGACACCCCACACATGTGTTTTTCGCTACAGCTAGACCGGCCACTCTAAGGTGACAAATATCTGGACCGTATCTGACGCCTGAAAAACTTCAGGGCAGGAGTTCTCGTCATATCTGTATGGTTATAAAAGACTCACATAGAGTAGGGTCCTAGATTCATTGGAATTACGTGGATTATACACCCCATTAATTTCATAAAATGAAGAACTATGTTTCGTATATTTTTTAAACTACTTTCACCACATCGGTCTTACGGTTTTTAAGACCACAACATCTTTTATATACATAAAATATAGGATTTTCTATGAACACTTCTTTTCGAAAACCAACAAGGGAAAACCAAGGAACATGCACTCAACTATACACTATTTTACGAAGAATACTCACTCTGCTAGTTTTACGAAAACCCAAAACTATGTTCATATATTTTGTAAATCTGATTTCACAACTCCGGTTTTAGGGTTCGAGGACCACAACATCTTAGTATATAGAAAATATAGGATTTTCTGGGAACACCTTCTTTTCAGTTTCAAACCAAAGAAAAGTAAAGAACATGCATGCAATTATACACGATTTTGGGACGAGACTCATAAACTACTTTTTATAGAATATTTTGAAAATTTTATTTGAGTTTTACAACGAACTATGAACAAAGTTATTACAACTTTTTACCTACAAAAATTCTTATGAACTCACCAACTTTTTAGTTGAAGCTTTTCAAAACGACTTGTATTCTCAGGGATCTAGTAGATAGGTATTCACCACAATCGAGGCTTGGCGTCGCTGCATTATGTTATGTCTACTTTTGTTATTCGTGTTTAACTTTTGAATAGAATAGGTATTGTAAACAATGTAAACCTATTATCAATGTATGAATGTTTGTGTTGCTATGTTTCATTTATATACAATTGTTATGACACTGTACAATGACGTCATCTGCCCCCAGACGTTTCTGTCGTTCTGGTTCGGGGGTGTGATAGATTGGTATCACAACATTGTTTATAGTGAACTAGTATATCAAACCATACAAGATATACAACTATAAATACAATGGAACTAAAACAATCTGAATAAAAGTATACTTTAAAAATACATGTATTTTATATAAGTATACATACTTACCAGAACAATATCTTAATGAGAAGAAAGTAAATGTAACTAAAGGTTGGACACTACAGTCAAACCCAGACAGTTATGTAATCATATTTGAGATAAATATAGCATGATCAACTATATTTATTTGAGATATGACCAACAAGTGCTTGGGAGTGATTATGGTGTTGCAACAAGCTTAAAACTTATCAACTATACATACAAGAGAACATTAGAATCGAACATAACATTTTAAAATACTATAGGAGTATCTTAGGATATTATATAACCATCACACGTACACCTTCTACCCACTTCTCACACCTCCATTCTCGCACAGACAACATGGCAGAGTTCCAGTCCGGGGACCACTACTACTATGCCCTAGTGACCGACGGATGTGTCGAAGAGGAGCTCGGAGAGGTTCAAGAGGAAAACCCAGAAGCAGGTCCTGAAGAACACCAGGTAACAGACTACGAGAGGGAGAATTTTGATGAAGATTCAAACAAGAATGAAGGCACCATAGGGATCCTTAGCGACGCTCAGTCTTCGGGAGCAACACCGAACCAACACACAACGCAAGAGGACCCTACCGACCGCCTACGCTCTTTAGTGGAGGAAGTGGCCACCCTAAAGCAGCAGCTCCTTGTAGTCAAACCTAGGGCAGTTCAAGCAGAGCAAAGGTTAGATGAGACAACTCATGAAATGAGTAAAATGACTGAACTCTTTGTGCGTTATTTCGACATATGAGCGTCACTACACCACTCCTGCTATGTCCTAGATTATTTTGTCTTTCATTACAACTAGCAGTGTTAAATCAAGCGATGTATGCCCTCCGAAAACTCATGTAATCTGAATCAACTAAGTGCACTGATATCTATGTACTCTTTTGACCAACTTAACGTTCGTACAATACCTATTTCCACTCTCCACCATTAGTTCACCATAGGGGTGTAGGTAGAAACAATGAGAATCGTACAACCAAAACATGTGATGTATATGTATGTATGGATAAGTGCATATTTGCAATCATAAATGAGATCCAACTAGAGATGAACCCAGTTACCTACGACCCTGTTTCTCATCATGCAACAGAATCATGTCGTCCCACGGGAATAACCAACCTACCTGTGAGACACCAATCCTGTAGATAGATTCCGAGACATTCCAAGTCGCCATAGCCGCTGTAGTAACCGTCGTCCTGGCACAACTTAATGCCAACAACCCAAATGGAAATGGAAACAATGCCAACCATTCCTACCGTAGAGCAACCAAGGAAACCAATGAGTGATGATCTACCAAGACATCCCAAACCCTAAAGCTAGGAACAAGAAGCGGAAATTTGGGAATAAGAAGAAGGGACATTCAACTTAAGGAACCTCGAAGAAACAACACATGGTTAATGTCCATACTGCTATGACATCTGCCACACCAACACCAGTGCGTCAATATGCTGGAAGCCTCCAAAAATCCAACAAATGCAGCTTCCATCATAATGGAGTCTGCCGAAAGTTGCATTGCAATAGGCGCAACAAGAAGGGACACTCCTCCCGCCACTGTAGGGCCCCAACCCCATACGTCACTCGAACCTCCAACCCAAAAGTAAACTCGGTATTCTATTTATGCGGTGAAACGGGGCACTTTAAGAGAGATTTCCCAACAAAGAGAAATGACGGAGAAGCAGGAGGAGTTTAACAACTGAACAAGAAGGAATAAAAAGGAACTCCACCAATATTTTTGGTACATTTTCAAACACCAAAAATTAAGCATCAAATCTTAACAAAAATTTTCCAACTTAATAACATGGTCGTGAAATATTCCATCGTCCGAACAAAACCACATCATTCACAGAAAAACTAGCAAACCTCATAGGCGAGCTGCGATGGCTTAGTGTAAACATTAGGGTCATATGTAACCAAGATTCTACAGACTAAGAGTGCGTGTTCCCGCCTTAATTTCTTGTTCCTTGTTTGGTTATGGAATTAGGGTAGGGCCACTCATTCGACTGCCTTTTCGATCTTAATTATACCCGAATTGTATACGCCAAACGTTTATAAACGAACCTTGTAAGGATTAACATTATGAAATGTTCATAGTAATAATAACAGCAACAAACCGGAAGCATCAAGGGTATATCTATATAATACGCTATCGTTCTGAACAACAATCTCCCTTCCAAATCGACTTAGCATATGTTACTATAAGAAGTCCAACGTCGTCACTTGTCATGAACTAACTTGATCCTCTCTATACCAGTTTCAAGCACTACAAAGAGACCTTTTGCCTTACGAGAACGATTAACAAAACTCTTTCAACTCATAACTACAAATCTGAGGACCAACTCTAGCATCTAAGCTCACGAGTACTTAGGTAAGAGATAACGCACTCCTTCCTAGCCCCACAATAAAGATGAGAAACAAGAAACAAAAAACATCAAAGAAATCGCAGAGATTTACAACCTCCCCCGGATATTCCCGAAGATCTTTCGGAAAAATCATGCATGTGCTAAGTGGAGTTGGAATCCACTCGACTCTTTGAACCATTCCAGTAACCAAACCCCTAATACCACTTAGCACCAACATGAGTACAAATATTTTCCAATCAATAGAAAGACCTAATAGGTAAGGAAATTATCAGACTAAGCCTCTAATCTCATGAAAACGCCCGTCCGACTCTTGAGGAGGAAAAGTGAATTGCCCAATAGGACAATTGTACACTAAGAGTAAAGTAAGAACCCATTGTCAAGGATGGATATTCCCTATTCCGAATCGAAAACCCACTCACCCAACTCTAGGAATCAAGCAATGGCCAACACTGCACTAGTTCAGGATTCTGTAGGAAGAGAAACCTCGAGGCAACCTTGGATTAATAAGGCCAATTGCACCACACGCAATCTTAACCTTGGTAACAATTGTGCCAATCATTAAGGTCTAGGAACTCTATTCCTAGAAAACCAGGAGCACAACCTTCACAAAACCACTCAGGATAGTTTCGGTAACCCATAGCCTTCGGCTACCATGAAACTCCGCATCATACATCGCACATACCACGTATCCAGCCTTAATAAGTGTCTAACCGCCGAAACTCTAGCAATCCCACTCGACGAGAACAAGGTCAAACACAAATAGCAAAAATACACTGGAACACCCAGCAAGGATCTCAGAATGAGAAGATCAAAAGAAACAGAAGTACACACATCCTTCCTCAACCCTTGATATTCCACATAGAATTTGAATTTCAGGATGAAATTCCCTCTAACGGGGGGGATGATGTCACAACTAGAAATTCTATGATCTAAAAACCAAGTCATAAGGGGTCTTGAATATGTAATAGTTATAACTATATTACTATTATGATATGTGTAATGAAAATTTAGGGAATTATATTGCCCTAAGCTCCAATGAGAAATACAAACAAATACGAGAATTAAATTATGTCAAAATATTGATCACACAAACAATAAAGCCAACACATTAAAAGTCATACACTTTAGACCATGAACACTTCCCTAGGAAGCACCCAAAACCGTGAACCATTTGAAGAAGGAAACTTGACCATGAACACCATCCTAGGAAACCTTTAGGCTGTAAACACCATGGAGGACCACTTATTTGGCCGTAAACCCTTCCCATTGGACCATAAATGATCGTGAACACCTCAAAGAGGCCTTAGTTTGGCCGTGAACAACCTTTAATGGACCATACTTGACCATGAAAACCTTTAAGGAATTAACTTTTGGTGTAAAATCCATAGTGGACCACCAAGTGGGCGTAAACACTTTAAAGAACCAACATTTGGGGGGTAAACTCCTTAGGAAACAAATACTTGGAGTAAATACCTTTCTAGGAAGGAATCTTTGGCGTAAAAACATGTGTTCACACATGTTTACAGATTTAAATAGAGAAAAGCAAGCATTTGACTTTAATATGTGATGTCCTTTGCCATTTTCCCATGCATTCACAGACCTCCACATATTACCCACTAGTAATCCAAGCTAGCATCAAATCATCATCTTTTCCTTTATAAGGAAAATAAAACCTTCCTTCCACCCCACATCCTGCTTATTCACTATGGAGAACTCCCAGATTTGCTCTCTGATTATTTCAAACACTTCCCCTAAAGTCCCTCCTTCACTTCACATAGCCAATGGATCATACTTCCCTAAGAATAAGATTAGAATCCTTTAAGCTCCACATTTTTCAAGTATCATCCCCAGATTCTTGTAAGTGTCTCATATTTGGCTAGTGAATTTCCATACTGTTGCATTTACTTCATCATATTTACACATAAAAATTATGTGTTAATATTCTTAGGATATTCTAAAGTTTAAAGAGTTTATCAAACTTTTCAAGTGTTAGGACTTGAACACTTCTCAACATATATCCAAATCATACACCAAACCAAACCAAGGTGAGCTTCATACCCCACACTTTTCAAGTTTTCATTTCTTTTGGGGGGGAATACAAGTCAAATCTTGTTTAAATCCTTGGATAATTGCATGTATTTGTAAGTTTAGGTGTTTAGGTGTTTATGTGTGTTGAAATGATATTATTTCATGTTAATACTTCACAAACTTGAGATTTCTCAAACCCCATAATGTTAAAACTAAGTTATATTTGCATAGATCTACATATTTTGTAAACATAAAACTACGCTACTAGGTAAATATATGATGAGTTACACCGAAATGGTAATTTTTGGTTAAAAATACTTTTACCACTAGAACTTGTGCAAACTTTAAGACACAATAAATTTCATCGATTTATATGAGATTTTGGTGGAACTAGTTAAAATATTTTAGTCACAACAGGAAGAAAATATTTTGTTTGTAAAGATCTCCATAAAATTTTGGGTATGTCAAAACACCATACAAGACATGGCTATTTCTCTAAAAATAAATGTTGCTAATAAAACAATCATGTTATGTTTATACCATTTCAAGGGTTTAAAACTTGGAACATTATGTCATATTTATAACCTTTTGCAAGTTGACAAACTATTAGTGATTATTTATAATTTTCAATATAAATGATTTTATCAAGACGATTTACAAAACATAGTTTTTATGACGGAAATATTTGTGTGTCATAAAGCTACAGTCATAATTTACACAAGGAAAACATTATTTGCATTATTTAACAAAGGGAGAAAAGCTCGCGTACATTCCGTTAAGGATCTTGTGAGACATGTTTTATTTTCACCATACCTATCTAGGTTCATTGTAATTCCTGTGTTTATAACCAAAGTCCACTGGAGGGGGAGCGGGATAATTGTGTATAGATCTATATGGGGTTGACACCCCACACCTGTGCAGTTCGCTACAACTAGACCGGCCAGTCTACGGTGACAAATATCTGGACCGTATCTGACGCCTGAAAAACGTCAGGGCAGGCGTTCTCGTCATATCTGTATGGTTATAAAGACTCACATAGAGTAGGTTCCTAAAGACATTGGAATTACGTGGATTATACACCCCATTAATTTCATAAAATAAAGAACTATATTTCGTATATTTTATAAACTACTTTCACCACTTCGGTCTTACGGTTTTTAAGACCACGGCATCTTTTATATGTATATAGGATTTTCTAGGAACACTTCTTTTCGAAAACAAACAAGGGAAAACCAAGGAAGATGCACTCAACTATACATTATTTTACGAAGAATACTCACTCTGCTAGTTTTACAAAAACCCAGAACTATGTTCATATATTTTTTAAATCTGATTTCACAACTTCATTTTTGGGTTCGAGGACCACAATATCTTAATATACTACAAATATAGGATTTTCTGGGAACACCCTTTTTTCAGTAACAAACAAAGGAAAACTAAAGAGCATGCATGCAATTATACACGATTTTGGGACGAGAATCATAAACTACTTTTTATATAATATTTTGGATATTTTATTTGAGGTTTATAATGAACTATGAACAAAGTTATTACAACGTTTTACCTACAAAAATGCTTATGAACTCACCAACTTTTTAGTTGAAGCTTTTCAAAACGACTTGTATTCTCAGGGATCTAGTAGACAGGTATTCACCACGATTGAGGCTTGGCGTCACTACATTATGTTAAGTCTACTTTTGTTATTTGTGTTTAGCTTTTGAATACAACAAGTATTGTAAATAATGTAAACCTATTATCAATGTATGAACGTTTGTGTTGTTATGTTTCATTTATATACAATTGTTATGATACTGTACAATGACGTCATCCACCCCCGGACGTTTCCGCCGTTCCGGTTCGGCGATGTGACAGTAATAAAGATGCAAGGTAGCAATCACTTTGGACAAAATCGAGTTGATCGACATTGGTAACCCTAGAAGCAACGAGTACGTCGATTAAAGAGGAATTAGAGACAACAAAACAAAGACTCCAAAATCGTGTCGAAGTTCGATCGATCGTGATGATATTTCGAAATCCAAGGTGAATGATAGCAAAATCAAAGGAGTTTGTACATCGTCAATGATGGAGAATGGAGACGGTTAGAGTGAACAATAATGCTTGGGGGATTTATGTGCACATAAACCTCGAATGGGGAGGGAGGGAGGGAGAGAAAGAAAGAGAGAGAGAGAGAGAGAGAGAGAGAGAGAGAGAGGTGGAGGGGAGAGACGGTGGTCAGTGGTTCCAGCGAAGACAATGTCGGTCGTCTCTGTGCTATTTTTGTCGATCAAGTTTTTATATTTGTAATTTGTTTAGATTAAATTTGTTCTCAAATGTTCTCACTTGAACATATATATATATATATATATATATATATATATATATATATATATATATATATATATATATATAATCATATTTGATTTATACAAGCAAGATTAGTTTCATGTTTTTCATTCAATAATTTTTCTCATGTATTTCATCATATCTGATTATATGTATTTAATAACATATGATTAATGTGAAAGTATATTTGTTTTCACATTTTTGATTCAATGGTTGTTCTCTTGTATATAATCATATATGATTTTATGTATCTAATCACATATAATTTATATAGACAAGATTCATTTTTTCATATAAATCATATGTGATTAGCTACATATAATCACATGTGATTAGATGTATTTAATCACATATTATTAAAGTTGACAAAGAACAATTATTAAGTTGAGAACGAGATAATGAATCTTGTCCACATAAATCATATGTGATTCGGTAGTTGTTCTCTTGTATTTAATACATATAGTTACATAAATCATATGTGATTATATGTATTTAATCACATAAATCATATGTCACTAAATACATATAATCACATGTGATTATATGTATGTAATCACATATGATTTATGTGGTCAAAGAACAGCTTTTGAATCAAGAACACACAAACAAATCTTGCGTACATAAATCATATGTGGTTATATAAATAGAATCACATGGGATTAAATACATGATAATACTAAATCAAAAACTTAAAAAGAATATTGTCCATATAAATCATATATGATTAGATACTTATAATCACATGTGATTACATATAGTAACAACTATTGAGCTGAGAATGTGAAAATGAAACTTTTCCAAATAAATCATATGTGAGTAGATACATATAATCACATGTGATTATATGTATTTAATCACATATGATTTATTTGTAGAATATTCATTTTTACATTTTCGATTCAATGGTTGATATCGTGTATTTAATCACATGTGATTACATTATGTGGAAAAAATTTGTTTTCATGTTCTTAATTTAATAGTTGTACTCATGTATACAATCACATTTGATTATATGTATCTAATCACATATGATTTATATATACGGGACCGATTTTTGTCTAAATAAATCATATGTGATTAGATACATAGAATCACATGTGATTAAATATACACGAATAACAAAATGAAATCTTATCCGCATAAATCATATGTGATTAGAAATATATAATCACATGTGATTATAAGTTTTAATCATATATGATTTATGTGAACAATATTGATTTTTACATTTTTTTTGATTCATGATTTGGTCTCATGTATTTAATCATATGTGATTATATCAATGTAATCACATTTGATGTATGTGGAAAAGATTTTCTTTTGTGATTTTTATTCAGCAGTTGTTTCCGTATATATATATATATATATATATATATATATATATATATATATATATATAGAGAGAGAGAGAGAGAGAGAGAGTTCGGTTCATATATAACCCTCATCTATTGTGTGAATGTATGACAAATTCTAGACCAATCAATAAATAGGGGCATTATAGTAAATTAAGTAATTAATTAATTACCCAAAATTATAAGACTGAAATTGTGGAATTATCCTACTATCGTTTACAATCATTAAGATTTATTTGACCAAAAGTAAAATTCATTCAAGCTCAAATCCTCCTAATGTCGTCTTCTCTATCTTGCTGCTTGGAATCACCCACAGAATCCTACGATGACCATCATCATCTTTATTATCTATCCCCCATAAGCCCCTAAAATAACCCTAAAACAATACTACAAACCTCCATCACCATGACCAGGTTCATCAACGAAACGAAACCATCGAAACATGACAATCTCGATTATGGTCCAGATCAATTGAAATATATTGTATAATTGAAGAAGGACTTTATATTGAAAGACATAATCGAGCTTGATTATGGACGATAGGTCTTAAATTAGAAGAAAAATTAAGATGTGGTGGTACACCCAAATCGGTATCAGATAGACTTCCATCTGTCATTGAATTTGATCAACTATTGTAAGTACATAAGTTGAAGCCTAAGGTTCGATTTACCTGTACACTACACTATGGAGTGCCAAGCTTGAATCGTTGGATAGAACTCAAAATTGAAGCCATTCAAGAAGAAACGAGGTATGATTTTAATGCTTTAACAGAAAAATATTTCTTTTATTTGCTTTACATGTATATTACACAAGCTAAACTTACTTTAGCTTCAACAGTTTTTCGAGGTTATTAACTCAATTAAGGTTGTCTTTAGTATGTATGCATATTGTATATTGTATGGTATTTGAATACAAATGTATATCTTAAAAAAACATAGAATGCATAGTATCTGATTTGGAAATGACCATCTTAAAATTAGCTTTTAGTTTATCATAATGATCTTGATTGCCAATAGGGTGTTGGGATTACATGTGAATGTTGAGTTTCTGATTTGTTTATAACCTTGAACAATACTACTATACACTATGATTATTATCACCTAAAATGAAAAAAAAAAATTATATAAAGCTTTTAGGTACACTCCACTAATAGTTTTTTATTTGTTTATAACCTTGAACTATCCTTAAAATTAAACTAACCTCACTGGTGATGAGAACAACAACAATGGTCAACTAAATTTATATAAAGCTTTAAGGTACACTCCACTAATACTTTTCATGATATGTAACATTGCAATTTATACAATTTGTTGGTTTTATTGCTTCAGTCAATTTCCTTTGAAAAATAGTTTTCATATTCTTGCAGAATACTTACACAATAAAATGTTCCAAAGCATTATCTATTGAAGCAGACAAATTTCTTTTAAAAGAAGTTATCATATTCGTTAAGAATTAGACAATCATATTCTTTAAGAACGAAACATGGAAAAATCAAGTCTCATTCTTAAATTTGTTTAGAAATGTATATTTCATTCTTAAAGCAATTAGTATGAATTCTTAAAAAAATAGTAAATGAGTTAATAGAGAAAACAATTTTTATTCTTGTAAATTTTGTTTGTAAATCAACCAAAGTAGAATATATTTTGATGATGTAATTTGATTGTAATGGTTTTTTATATTAGTTTGATTGAAATAAGGAAATTTAAAAGAATTAAAGTTGAATAAGTTATATTCTTAAAGAATACAACATGTTAAATCTCATTCTTATCAGGTTGCTTAAATTATTAAATAATTCAGTCTCAAATAAATCTGCAACATGCATTTTGAACACAAAATTGTAAAACTTTTTGTTTAAAGAATGATGTATGTAATTCTAAACTCAGCCTGAAATTAGTCAATGAGTAAACATCTCATTCCTAAGCAATTTGTATAAAATCTTATGGAATGGCATCTGAATAAATAATGAAAATGATATTTATGCTTAATAAATTACTATTTATTTGTATTTTTGTAATTTTCTTTATAAAATAAAAGCTTAGGTTTAATATTATTCTTAATGTTTTTTTAAGAACAACAATGTTGTAAATAATGACATACGTACTTTTTGTATGAATTCTTCATACATACTAGAGCTTTAATGTTTCATGTTCAAAAGAATGTATTTTTTTCTTAGATGTGGTATTTTTTTTTATCTCATTGTTAAAGAATATATTCACATTCTTGTAGAATATGTTTAAATTTTAAATTCCTTTTAACATTACCAAATAAGATAATGGTTATAATATTGTTTTCATTTTTTTGTTCATGCAGAAAGATGGAACGCATAATGAAAAATAATTCTTGAACGAAACGCATAAGAATGGAATACGGAATAGAAACTGATTCTTGGAAAAAAAAAACGTTAAATTGGAACTGATTCTTGAAGAATGAAAGACAAAATTGAAGTTGGTTTTTGAAGAACAGAATGCAGGAAATCGAAATATTAAGTTGGATTTGAAATGTTAATTTTCAAAAATGCTAATACGTATTTCAAACTTTTTCAAAATTTTCCTGAATTTTTGGTTTGTATCCCTTAATATATGCATTTTCTTAATTTATTATCAAACACAATTTCAATTTATGGGTCCCTTAATATATGCATTTTCTTAATTTGTTATCAAACAAAATTTCAGTTTTACCCATATAGGGTGTTTTAATATACAAAAGAATTAATTTTTTTCTAATTAATTATCATCATGCCATTCTTCATCTTAACCAATCATTTCTTATAATCTAATGGACCAAAAGTGGTCATACATTCACACAATAGTTGTGATTCACATTTAATCATAACCCTATATATATATATATATATATATATATATATATATATATATATATATATATATATATATATATACATATATATATATGTTTAAATACAATTATATATGATGTAATCTAATCACATGATTTATATTGACAATATTCGTTTTTGTGTTTTGTATTCAATAGTTTTTTCATGGATTTAATCATATATGAGTGTTTATATTTAATCACCTATAATTAATGTATAGAAAGAACAACTGTTAAATTGAGAACACGAAAACGAATCTTGTGTGCGCATAAATCATACGTGATTAAATACATATAATCACATGTAATTATATGTATCTAATCACATATGATTTATGTGATTAAATAATCACACATGATTTATGCCATTATATGCATTTAATCACATATAGTGTTGGTGGTTGTAGGTAGTTGGTGATGGTCGTGCGGTGGAGATGCATGGTGGTTTGTGGTGAGTGGTGGTAGTGTTGGAGTTAGGGCAGGATGGTGGTAATAGGTGGTGGGTGATGGGGATCGTAGGTGATAGTTGGTTTGTGGGGGTGGGTGGTGGTTATAGGTAGTGGGTAGTGGTTGTGGTGTTGATGAGTGGGTGATGGCGGGTGGTGGTGGATAGTGGTGGTTGGTGGTTTTAGAGGTGATGGTGGTTGATGGTTATGATGTTGGAGGGTGGTAGTGGTGGGAGGTGGTTGGTGGAGGTGGGTGGAGGTGGTGTGTGGTAATGGGTGATGGTGGCGAATGGTGGTGATGAATGGTGGTGGCGGGTGGTGGTGGTTTTGGTGGGTGATAGGTTTGGTGGTAATAGCGAGTGGTGGTGGATGTAGGTGGTGGTGATGGGTTTTTAATATAAAACAAGAAATAATATGTGTCTTCGTCTTCCCCATCGTTGTTTTCCTCGTTGAATTGGTTTTTAAACGAGCGAATAATGTCTCCAATGGCCGTCACAAATGTCGGGTTTTGAAGAAAAGCATTCACATCAACATCCTACAATTAAGTCACGAGCAAATTAAGTCATTAACAATTCAACAAACTATCAAACCATCAAAGAACCAAATCAATTAAGACTTTAACAATTTAACAAACTACCGAGCTACCAAAAATTACTACATATACATTAGGTTCTTAAAAATACAACAAAGCTACCAAATTCTTTAAGAATTTAACAAGTACTTGTGTTGGTTGTGGTGCTTGTGACTGTAACTGCCGTGACTGCCATTGCGATGAAGCACTTGTACTCGGAGCTGAAGAAGGTTTAGGCCCAATGCCTCTCACATGCCCCCTTCAAGTATCCGACACCTTCTCAAATATTGCGATCCAATCGATGGTGTTTAGATCACCACCAGATTCGGCTATGTGATGAGTCTGTAGACCAACCTTAGCAACCAACACATTCTATATTTCACAAAGATTGTTAGTACGTTAAAACTAATACAAAAAAAAAAAACAATTTACTTCATTTTTAAGTAATAATAACTTACATATTGGTCTTCAACCAAAGGATCAACAAATTCGCCTTTTTTATTCACATGTGCACGATCAAATGCTTCAAGTCTATTCAAATTCTATTTAACATTACAGAATATGTTATATTTGAATAAACATTAAAAAATATGTTATAACTGAATAAGCATTATCGTAACTTACTTTCTTAAAACAAGCACTACCGTAGTTGCATGTCCTCCACGATTCTTAACTACTTGCTTCTTCCGACATTCTTTGTTTCCAGCAGATCGTTTTTTATGATTTTCTGTTAAGAAGTGGTCAATAGCAGCACTCTAACGCTGCAGATCTATACCCGTAGGGGCTTGAGCCCTTGTTGCCTCAACATCCCCTGCAAAATCAGTGAAACGATTTTTTGCAATATTTTTGCAGCCTCTATATCGCACATATATCTAATTGTTCAGCGACACCCAATAAGTTGTAGCCATGGGATCATTTGTAATCGCTCCAAAATCAAACCACGTCTACAAAAAAAAAGAGAAATAGTTTGTGCATGTTAGTATTTCTGTCGAATATTATCCTTCGTACACCTCCCCAATCGGCATGTTAG
This sequence comes from Lactuca sativa, assembly GCF_002870075.4. Classification (NCBI taxonomy): domain Eukaryota; kingdom Viridiplantae; phylum Streptophyta; class Magnoliopsida; order Asterales; family Asteraceae; genus Lactuca; species Lactuca sativa. The sequence goes on from NC_056629.2 coordinate 93,710,773, forward strand.
TATTTCTGTCGAATATTATCCTTAGACGCCGTTCACCGTTAGCTTTAAATAGTTTGTGCATTTTTTCATTTATCACCATGACTCCTCGTCTCGGAGGCACCGCTACATAAAAAAATATTATTCAGAATATTTTTTTATATACATACAATATGAAATACAATAAATTAGAATAAATATTAATTACCATCGTTCTGGTGATCTCCAAAACCTCCACCGAATGGATGTGGTGGCTCGTCACCACCGTCGCCTCCATGGCCCATCACAGCAGCCATGAGATGGAGCAATGCAATCCAAAAAAATGTCATCCTGAAAAATTATAACACAATATGAATATATATATATATATATATATATATATATATATATATATATATATATATATATATATATATAATATGACATGATTACAACAAATACAAACCTTATTTTACTAGTCAAATGTAAAAAATTTAAATTATTCTCGCGCTCATACACTTCAATATTTGCTGACATATCACTATCATAATTAGAATCTTCCTCATCATAATCATTCTCACAATCTAACACATTATTGATGATACTCGTTGGTGGGTTAACTTCAATATCATCTTCAACCGATTGAGAATTTTGAAAGTAGTGGCTAAATTCGATTGAGATAGCTAAATTAGAAGAGGCATTACTAAGAACGACATCGTTTGAATCATTGTCGACATTTTCAATGGGATCATGGTCGACATCATTCATCGGTAAATCCCAAATTCTTCTATGATTAACATTTTCAACAACCCACTGTTGGTTGTCATTTTCTTCACTTCGAGAAGGTTCTTGGATGTAAAAATACTTACTTGGCCTGCATAGCAAATATAAGTTGATCTTCGCTGCTCAATTCGCATTGTGGGTCGATACTGGTGAAATTTTTATTACATTTAACTCCTGCAGTATCAAACCACTTGCAACGAAAAAGTATGATGGAATATTTATGAGGATAATGCAACTCGATAATCTCTTCAAGCTGACCGCAATATTTCTGTTTATTCTCTCCCTACGTTAGAACCCCTGAGTTTTGTTTTGATCGTTGGCCTTTATGCATAAGTGCCATAAACCTAACACCATTCACTATGCAAGCGGTGTAAGTAAAGGCATTTGCATGTGCACCGATTGAAAGAGCCAATAAATCCTTGTTAAACTCTAGAGATTTTTTTTTAGCATATCATAGACTTTATCAAAGAACCATTTAGGGAATTCGGTTTTTTCATCACTTTCAGGATGTAATGATTTGAATTCACTACATTGATGAAACATATATATATATATATATATATATATATATATATATATATATATATATATATATATATAGTAAAAAAGGAGAAATTAAAAATAGACAACCACTTAAAAGATAAGAACACTGACACAATATACTTTCTGACTTCCTCACAACTATCAAGCACAAACCAATGTAGACGTTTTCTCTCCTCTAGACTGAGATTTTTCATATTCTTTGCACTAGTCGGTCGACACTTAGACTGAAACACCCATAACTTTGTTTCTTCTATGACAACATCCTCGTTTCTTTCGAGGCGATTGAATCAAGTCTCAACATCTTCAAGGTACATCGAACAAAATGATAATGCCTCTTTAGCGACATAACCCTCAGCTATAGAACCTTCCGACATCGCCTTGTTTCTAACATAGTTTTTTAGTTTTTTTCATATACCTTTCGAAGGGATACATCCATCTCATACATACTGGGCCTCCAGACATAGCTTCATCCGGTAAATGCAAAACTAAATGAACCATAATGTCAAAAAAATGCAGGAGGATAGATCACTTCTAATTTGCACAATATTTTAATAATGGCTGGTTTCGCTTCTTTCATATCCTTCACCAACATTGTCCTTGAGCAAAGGTGCTTAAAAAACAAGCAAATCTCTATTATTGGTGTATAAACACCTTTCCTCCAAAGACCTTTAACTCTAATGGGTAACAAACGTTGCATAAGAATGTGATAATCATGAGATTTCAACCCAATAATGTTAGTATTAGTTTCATTCACTTTCTTACCGATGTTAGATCCAAACCCATCCGGCAGTTTCACATTTCTTCTAAAGTTACAAAAACGAATGCGGTCGGGTTTCATGAACGAGTAAGGTGGATGGGGTTTAAGGAACTTGTTGCCACTCTTTTTCAACCATTGACTTTCTGAATGTTCAGTTTTGTCAAGTCTGTTCGAGCATTTGATGTGTTTTTAGACTTATCATTCATCAAAGAAGTACCCACAAGACTCTCACCCTCATTTTTTTTTCAATATGGATAAGATCAAAGTTATGCTTCAGCTCCAGAGAAGACCAATACTCAAGTTCAAAGAATATGTTCTTTTTAGACCAATTCAACTCGAAATCCTCACGATCTCTCATAATACCAGCTCGTTGAGCAGCTACTTTACCTGGTGGACGTAATAATAGACGAGCGTGTTGCACTTGTATTTCTTCCTCACTAAACTGTCTTGGAGAGCCTCTTGTCTCTTGTTCGCCATTATAGTCCAAACGTTTTCTCCATGGATGGTCAGCATCTAAGAGTCGGCAATGACCAACATATATGACTTTATTTGATACTCGGTATGACGGAGTGTCTTTGTTGCAAGTCGGACAAGCTTTTTACACTTGTCCACTCCAACCAGATAAACGACTATGAGCGGGAAAGTCGTTTATTTTCCATAACAATATCGCTTTCATATTGAAGAATGTATATGTGGTTGCATCTTTAGTACGTACTCCAAAACTCCATAACTACCTCAATTCATCGACCAACGGCCTAAGGAACACATCCAAGTCCTTCCTGGGTACTTTAGGGTCGGGAATCAATAAGGTCAACATGAAAGATGACTCTTTCATGCATAGCCATGGTGGAAGATTGTAAGTGGTGAGTATGACGGGCTATGTGCTATAAGGATTACACATGTTACCAAGTGGATTAAAACCATCAGCAACAAGTCCTAAGTGTACGTTTCGGGGTTCCCTCAAGAAGTTAGGATACCTCATATCGAATTTTTTCCATGAAGTACCATCAACGGGATGAAGCATCGTACCATCTTTGGATCGTCCGGTACTATGTCAAATCATATCTTTAGATGTGTGTCTTGAACAGTACAAACGTTGTAGTTTGGGGTCACGGGAAAGTATCATAAAACCTTATGAGCCACCTTCTTACCCTTTGTATTTTCATCAACCCACCGACTCTCATTACAAACTGGACACTTTTTCAACAACTTGTGTTTTTTCCAGAAATGAAAACATTCGGTTTTACATACGTGTATCGAGTCATAACCTAAGCCGATCTTTTTAAGTGTCTTTTTTGCTTGGTAATGTGACAGGGGGAGCCTGTTTCCTTGAGGAAATGCAGTTTGCAACAACTCAAGAAGTTGATCGAATAAACTATCAGTCCATTTGTTGATCACCTTGATATGCATTAGCTTTGCTAAAACGTCAAGGGACGAAAACGAACATCCAGGATATAATTTTAATTGGACTTCCTCTAACAGCTTTTGAAATCCATCATTGGCACCGCTATCGTCTGTATCTGGGTTCCCTTCGTCGTGGTTGGTATCATTTTCAATCACAACCCTCGTAACATCATCAATAACATCGGCCATCTCGTTACTACGCGGCATGTCTTCGACAACCGGGTGAGTTGTATTTTTCTCCGTGATACTTCCATATAATATAATGTGGACTAAAACCATGTTGAAGTATATGGAATTTCACTATGGCTAGTAGTATAAATTTATTGACATTACATTTGATACACAGGCATTTAATTTTACCTTTGTTATCGACTTGTGGTTTGGACCTCTCAAGAAAAGATTTGAATCCTTGTTGGAACAATGTAGAGTTATGATTTTCAATAGTAGTCCACGTTTTATCAATAGACATGTTGCAACTGAAACATAAGTTAGGTTTTAGTGTTTACTCTACAAGAACTAGAATTAGGATTGAATATGTATAAGGATAGAGTAACCGTTCAATCAGATGGAATAGAAAGTCGGACAACGGGAGAGTATTCAGAAGGATAGGCTTCTAAACCCACTTAGTAGATTTATCATATTAATTTTTTATTTTTATTTTTTATTATAGCATTATACTTTAAACGATAGTATATATTTTGAGTAAATTATATCATCTTTTTTTTTTCATATTTTCATTTTTAATATCAACTTATTTTTGTTTTTACTTTTCTATTTTGAGTAAATTATAACTTAGTACATTTAGCGTTTTAATTTTTAATTTTTATTTTTTATTATAACGTTTTACTTTAAACGATATTATATATTTGTTATTTATTTCATTGTTTTTCATATTTTCATTTTTAATATCAACTTATTTTTGTTTTTATTTGTCTATTTTGAGTAAATTATAACTTAGTAGATTTAGCTTTTTAATTTTTATATTTTGTTTTTATTATAACTTTGTATTTTAAATGATATTATATATCTGTTATTTATTTCATCTTTTTTTTTTTCATATTTTGATTTTTAATATTAACTTATTTTTGTTTTTATTTTTTATTATGACATTATACCTTTTCGTATTTATTTTTATTTATATTTTTGTAGTTATTTTGTTTTTTTTATTATATTATAATACTTTAAAAAGACATTGTAAATTACAACATCTTTTTTTTTTCAATTATAACATCCTATCATAACATGCATATACATCCAATGTACACATATTTTATAATAACATACAATATACACACATACAAATGCACTTATACATATTTTTTTTACATATATTTTTTCATACATACAAATACATTTCATATAGAAATACATATATACATTTGTATACAAACAACTACATTTTCACATAAAAATGCCTACATTTCATACACATACATTTTTTCATATATGCCCATATACATACATTTCACATAGGAATACATTTATACATATTTTCACATACACTTTTTTATACATACATTTTTTTCATACAAATTCACATATACATTTTTACATAGATATTCATACATGTAGATATATATATATATATATATATATATATATATATATATATATATATATATATATATATATATATATATATATATATATATATATATATATATATATATATATATATACCAAAATACACACATTTCACATACAAAAATATATACAATTCACATATACTTATACATTAAGAACAAAAAAAAAAAGGAAAAAGAAAGACGCACCTACTGACTCGCCAGAAAATAGTAACACCGATGGTGTTGTGGTGGTGATCACCACCGGAGACTAGTTAAAAACACCAAAAAAAACATGAAATTAGAGCTAAATATGGTAAGAAAACAAGAGAAAGAGAAAAAGGGGAAAGAAAACTTACGTTACAGGAGGTTTAGGGTTGTCGGAAAACTCGAAACTCACCGAAAAACGCCGGTAGTCGCCAGAAATTGGTGGTAATCGCCGGAAATCAATGGAAATCAACGGAAATTGAAGCCCTAAAAGAAATCTACGGTTATTGGTGGCATGGATTGGTGTATTACGTTAGAAAAACGAACGTCATCGGAGCTTTTGCGAGAAAGAACAGGTGCAGAAAATGACTCGTCCGAGACGAAGTGGAAGTCAAAAGGTCGCCACCTTTAGCGGCAACGAATAGGCAATAGCGGTGACACACTGGAAGGAAAGACACGCGCCATTATGCGGTCACTATTAACCGTCCGATCCAAAATCAATCGAACGGCCATGATGACATTGACGCGGATCGCCATCAATAGCGGCGACTAGTCGTTACAATTGGTGTCACCGCTATTATTTCCACCGAAATCAAACCCTAGCCGATGGATCCGTTTATCATCGTACGGTGATGATCAAATGGCGTGTGGCAAACGAGGCTCACCGGTGGCAGACCTTTAGCGACGACGTGTATAGAGACGACAATACTCTTTAGCGATGACATGATCTAGTATCGTCGCTAAAGGACGCTATCATCGCTATTAATGACGTCGCTAAAGGGCTGAATTCTTGTTGTGTTAGTTTGCGAGTTCCAAGGACAAACGGAGAAAGAACTCTAACACCAGCCGAAGAAAGAGCTTTTTTGAGAAACTATTATGTTTTCAGCGCGATCGTAGACATCGGACGTAAACCTCATTCCTTTCCCCCAATGCACAATCATCACATCTAGGGGTGAGCATTTAGACCGGTGGACCGGACCGGACCGGTGAACCGGACCGTTTTTTTGGACCCCCGGGCCGGTTCTCGGTTCTAGGAATCCATCCCAGTCCGGTCCGGTTTTTTTCCCGGTCCGGTCCGGTTTTTACCGGGTTTAGAACCGGTTGGACCCGGTTTAAAAAAAATTGTAATTTGTGAATTTTTTTAAACAACCATAACACATTCTTTTTAAGTCGGATTGACACGCAGTTTTTTCCAATGTTTAATTTACAATTTGTAGATGAATTTAGACTATAATTTTGTTGATTTTGGTATTATATTCAATGAGTTACAGTCTTTCAAAGTTGAGCTATCAAAGCTGAAAAATTTCAGCTTTTCAGCAACATTTTTAAAACTTTGTAATCTATGAAAATTTTTAAACAACCATAACTCATTCATTTTAAGTCGGATTGACACGCGGTTTTTTTCAAAGTTTAATTTACAGTTTGTAGATGAATTTAGACTATAATTTTTTTGATTTTGGTATTATATTCAATGAGTTGCAGTCTTTCAAAGTTGAGCTATCAAAACTAAAAATTTTAGTTTTTCAGCAAGATTTTTAAAATTTTGTAATCTGTGAAACTTTTTAAACAATCATAACTCATTCGTTTTAAGTCGGATTGACCTGTGCTTTTTCCAACATTTAGTTTACAATTTGTAGATGAATTTAGACTATAATTTTGTTGATTTTGGTATTATATTCAGCGAGTTACAATCCTTCAAAGTTAAGTTATCAAGATTGAAATATTTCAACTTTTTAACTATTATTTTAGACTATAATTATGAATTTTATGTATCTTTGAAAGATAAATCATATGAAAGGGATCATGGTGAACTTGATTTATATGTTAGTTGTTTTTATTTGGAAAATTAATTTTGCAAGTTATAATATTCTAACATCAAGGTAGATTAGTTATGCATGAAACGGAAACGTAATCATTTTTACAAGTTATATCGTATCAAACCCAATAACATATTCGTTTTAACGAGTTCTATCAAACCCAAAAACATATTCTAACGAGTTGTAGTCTATGCATGAAACGGAAACGTAATCATTTTTATAAGTTATATCGTATCAAACCCAATAACATATTCGTTTTAATGAGTTCTATCATACCTAAAAACATATTTTAACGACTTGTACTCTATGCAATTAAAGTTGTACCGGTCCAAACGGGTCCAAGAACCGGAAAACCCGGACCTGGACCCGGACTCGAACACGGACACGGACACGACTCATCCGGTCTGATCCACAGTCCACAATATTATCCATAACCGGTCCGGTCCAAGAGCCGGTCTGGTCCGGTCCGGTCCGGTTCGGTCCAAATGCTCACCCCTAATCTCATCCACCACCAAGATAAGTTATTTCGATAGTTTGCAAAACCATTTTTGCGACTTAAATTATTATTTTATAGGAAAATATGAAAGCGCAGTTTTTTTTTTTTTTAATTATACATGACTTCCATTTTGGTATTGGTATATTAGTGACTCTATCACGGCGGCTTGTCTACTAAGGTAGAAGCATGTGAGGTTAATACTAGTGGCATCACTTGATCCTGAAAATACTCGAAATACTTTTTCCTCTAAAAAGTGGATTCATCTTTGAGTGATTATGGGTCATAGAAAATAAGGAGACTATGCATTCAAGTATTAATCCACCCATGCACTAGACCGACCAATCAAGTTAGCTAAGATTACACGTAGGATCTTGTATATTTTGATAAACTTGGTTTGTATAACTTGTCTAAAAACCATTTCACTACCAAAACTGATAAAATATATAAAACAAAAAATAAATAAATAAATAAATGTGTTTACACAAATAACTATTTGACAAAAATTTCAAGTTATTTAAGAAATAAGAACTTAAAAGCTCATCCGTTGTGGAAATGCAACCGAATACATCAACCTTGCATTAGCCGTCCATAGGACTTAAAGTTGGAGTAAGAGCATCCACAATGATGAGTTCAATGGGAGAGTTGAATGAGGTGGTAAGTCCATTTGTTATTCAATAGATGAAACTCAATGATTGTAAGATGTCACCTTGGCATGGATTTGAAGTTCAATGGTCATTGAACTCTTCAATGGGAAAAATGAAAGTTTTAATTCTTAAATATTTACTATAAATTGCATTTTGTAACATTCTATTGAACTTTGTAGAGTTTGATGAGAATTGTTATCGAGAATTAAGATACGAAACAATAGATTTGAATCATGAAAGATAAAGAACACACGAAGTAAATATTAATCAGATCTCGTTTTATTAAGACTGATTATAGAGTATGCTGAAGAGAGATATTGTGTTTCAATCTCTTATATCTACTTCAAGCCTAAGTCCCTATTTATAGGGAACTTTACAAAAAGTATACTAAGCCTATACATTGAAACTTTGCATGCTACTCTTCGCATATAAAATTGACTTAGTAAAATAACATACAAAATGCGAATCATTACAAGACACACTATTCGACTTTTACAACTAACACCTACATTCTCCCCCTTTGTAAACAGTCGATACAATTCAACTTAAGAGCTTTTGAATTGCAGAGTGAATCGTTCTTCGCACTTCTCCATACCAGGAGATCACCTTCTTCAAGTCCTTCTTGTCACCTTCGTTATTTTTCTTGCAATTGTTCATACGTACAATGAAGTGCATATATTGCGAAGAATTATATCTTTCAATCTCTGAAGCTTTGAACAAGAACTTCTTCGGTTTGCCTTTAGTGTCTCTTCCCGAAAACACCATGCCAAATGGTTTAAGGCATATCTCACCCACGACATACTTCGACAATGCTGATTGTGTCAAAGTATCTTCCCATGGAACTTTCACTTCTCTTCCTAGCACATTTGCTAACTCCTCATCAATAAGTGCCAGACAATCGAAGTAATTGTCGATATAAGTCTTCACATGTGCGAATCCGACTTTAAACACATCTGTTTCTGAGCCTTTGAGTTTGTTTTCTTCCATGTGCTTCAGAATAAGAGCTACTTGTATGAGATCGTTGCAATTCATCAAAGGGAAATCAGCAACAGTGAAGTCGTATTGTTTGTTATCAGCCCTGATGATAAAATATCGAAAATTTTGAAGCATGTCTTCAAACAGAACATCCTTCTTTATTGTTAGCACCTTCTTGATTTTCATCAGGGACCAGACTTCATCAGGATTCTTTCCAAGAACAGCATGAAATCTGATTTTCATGTGAGTGTAGTCATCCGGATTATCGAATTTCTCACTGATCTTGTATTGAGCTGTGATGAACAGCATTTCATTGATAGGGAAGTCCAGCTGACAGTGATCTGAGTTCGCAAAGTCGTAACTTCTTTTGGGCTTCTTCTCGAACTCATACATCTCCCTTCCTACAACCTTTGACTCTATTGTTTCGTAACAGTAAAGTTTTGCAGGATCACCTTTGTTCATGGAGGGAGGATCACTTGCTCTTTGTCTCATTATGCTCTGGACTTGTCTCATTCTTTCAAGTTTAGCCTCAGCATCAGCTTTTAACTCCTCCTTCGACTTTTCATACAGGATGCCTTTTCCTTTTCCTGTTATATCTTTCTGAGGTTGAGAACTCGAACCTCCTTCGTTTCCTCCAATAACAATTCCCTTGGAAATTGTTTTTGTGGTTATTGTTGTTGAAGAAATCGGTTTTGTAGGAATTGGAAGAGTTGCAACTAGTTGAGTTGAGATGACTTTTCTCACTGTTTTGGCTTCACCTTCTTTGCTTCGACTTTTCTCTCCCCCTTGCGCCCCTGTGAAAACAGGTGGAGCACCCTTGGGAAGTAAAGAAGTAAAGTTTGAAATCAGAGCAAGAGCCTTCTGAATAGCTTGTTCTAAAGTGTTAATCTTTAGAGACAAGAATTCGGGAGTAAGGATTTGCGAAGTTGTTGAGTGCGAAACTGCTGATTTGAGCTCCGTGACCAATTTGATCAAGTGATCAAACTTCTCCATGGTAGCAGCTTTTTGATCTTCAGCCACAGGAAGATTGTTGAGTTTGTGGAGTTGAGACGAAATTTCCACAATTTGCTTATGAAGATCTTCTTGTCTCGTATGCACATCTTGAAGATCCTTCGCAAGGTCAGACTTCAATTCCTGAATTTTGAAGTTTACGTCCTCACGAACTTTCTTGACGTCTTGTAGAAAAAGAAGATGTCTTTCTTTTGTAGCAGCTTTAAGGTCTTTAACTGCAGACGTGAAATTATTCCCTTGTGCTTGCACACGGAGTTCGTTATTTTTGTCGGACTGATCGACTTTCTCCATTATTCGTTTCTCAACTCCTTTTATCATAACATCCACCTCCATTGCTGAGATTGAAGACATTCTCCCAGAATCGGCTTGCGATTGAATAATGGCCTTCAACTTTTGATTTAGTATCTTAAACTGCTTTCCTGTCATCAGCATATGATCATGAATATCTTCTTCATCAGAATCAAAAGAGATATCATCCAGAACTCCTCCAAAAGCACCTCCTTCGATTTCTGGATCAAACATTTGTTGCGAAGGTGGAGGATTCTCCGGTGATTGAGATGGAAAAAGGGTGGTGAATGGGTTCTGAAGGGCATGATCAAAAATAGATGAGGTGGTGGATAATGTGGTGATCGGTAAAGATGTTGGAAGTGTGGATGCAACACTCGGGATAGGTTCCCCCGTATCAGATACGTTAACAACCATATCCGAAATAGGTACCTCCTCAGTAACTGACTTGGTAAGAACTATTTCGAGTGGTTGGGTTTGAGAAATAGTAGTGGAAATTTGCGAAGGTTGAGAGATTGGTAAAGAAACAGTTACCATTGTTGTGACAGGTGGTGTTTCTGGGACAATTTCTTCGTCTGATGATTCATTGCGAATCACCATCTTCCTCCTCTTGCCCAGTGTTCGTCGCATGTTTTTCGCAACGTCTTCTGCCCGTTGGCGTTTCTTTCCAGGAGACACTGGAGCAGGAATGCTGCGAATAGTAACTCCTTTACTACTCACATCTGCCTTGCGAATCTGTTTTAAAACCCCAGATTTAGAAGGTAACACATCCTTCTTTAATACTTCATCTTGCACAGTTGGTGAAGATGAACCCTTCGCAGGTTTCTTGCTCCCTTTCTTCTTCTTCTTCGATGGAGTAGCAACATCAGGTAAGACACCTGTCTGATCAGTTGTATCGATATTTCGCAAATACCTCACCAACACTTTGTGAGTGGGAGACACTTTGCGAAGCATCGCATCCGGAATGCGAGCTACACGGGTAAAAATAGCTTCGTCATCTTCAACCACTTTGGGAAATTGGTAAAGTGAAAACTCAGCAACTTCGACATCTGATACAATCGGAATTGCTTCTTTCTCGTATACTTTCTCCAGGATCAAACTCCAGTACCTAGCACAAGATATCCCCTTCTCCGAATTCGTGTTTTCCAGACTTTTCACAAATTCCTTCCACAGTTGCGTTGTGTAGTCGACATGGATGTCATAGTAGATACCCATTACCATGGCATACACTTCGACTCTTCCTCTATCTAAGCCAACTGATCTTCCTGTAATACACCGTAGGAAGATTCCAAAAAGAAAATTCCAGATACATGGTAATCCCGACTTCCGGAAGTCACTAATCTTCTCCAACTCCGGTTGATGTCCCATCTCATTGAACATGTGGATGATCTGGGAGTTTACAGGTTTAACAAAGGGTGGGTTGTTTGGAATCTGCAAGAACTCCACGAACAAATTCTTGGACAGTTTGACCCTCTCGTTGTTGATAAGATTGAAAGTAATCACATCCGCCGTGTGATTGTATGAAGCGGTGGAAGCAGCACGAGATAACCATATCATCGGAACTGGGGATGATCGGAACATGGATGTTGATAACGGTGATCGTTTCAAAGACACGATGAGCATCTTCAAGTCTTCTGGATAGGCGGATACGTTGGGATCAACTTGATAGTTTATGCTTTGAATCTTCATAAGGGATTGAGAAAGGACCTCATCAGTGTTTGAATTTGTAGCTGCCATTGTTAGGGTTTGAAAGAAATTGGAACTTTTGATCAAGATGAAGGCTTTGAAGGTTGTGAATATTCTTGTTTGCGTAACCGTACACAGTGGTCTTCATCCCCCTTTTATAGGTTACTCAAAATTTGATTTGAAATTAAAGCGGGATGCATATAATGTTATCCGATGTGGCACCTTGAATCTCGGATCATTGCTGTAAAAGATTAATATGCAGCAAAAAGTAACTGTCACATCTCCTCGAAAACCGGATATAATACCAACCATTTTGAGTATACAGCCTGTCAAGTATCCGTTATAGAATCCGAACCGGTAAAACCCTTCGCATGGAAGCAAGGCTCTTTCACTTTTGGGATTTAAAGCGAAGTCATATGCCAGACTTGCGAAATCATCAGTCTGAGTTGGTTTTACTCAGAACCTCAAGGATTTCGTGTGTGCATTGTGCCAATGAAATAAGATAAGAATCAAGAAATTTTTGGAATGTTGTGATGTCAAAAAGTTAATTTGACATGAATGCAGTAAAACCCCAGGCAAAGGTTGCTTCGTTAATCATCAAGAGAGATAATCAACAGCTTGTGTAGTTTCCCGTGAATTACAATCGAATACTTGAAAAGAAGTATCAAAGGGCTTCTTTTAAAAGTCATTTTGGGTTCGTTTGAAATTTCATTACATATCAGCCTTAACATAAGGTGAGAAATTGTAAATGAAATTACTTGTTTGACCGGTGTAGTCAGTGACAAGTGAGCTTGTGAAATATTTATCATGACAAGAATTTGCGAATGAAACTTACACTGAAATCATATTCAAGAGAAAATTTGTTTTGGATCTTGTTGGGTAACAAACATTCTTGGTTGTAAATGTTCGATCAAGACCACGCATGCGAATTGAATATGATTTGAAGTTTCGAAATTTATGATACTGAAACAAAAGTTTCGTAAAAATCTGGAACAATGTTCCCCGTCAATTCCTTAAAGTTGTATGATTTTTGGGTTTCACTTTCATCACGGACTCATGATGTTAGATCTTAAACACAGAGTTGTGATTTGTCTAGGTTTTGATTGGTTTGATCAAAGACCTCAAGGACAAATCTTTTCATAATAAATTTTGGAGTGTAAGAACTGTTTGGTTTAAAAAGATTGTTTAAGAATCGAATTGTACCTCTGTTAGTATGTGGACAAAACAGAAAACTCTTAACTCATTTGAGAAGAGTGAGGTAGCTCTTGTTGATTTATGCGAATACAAGCCTTGTTGGGTAGAAATGTTCATGAGATAATTTCATCAAGGCTTTCATTTCTCACACATAAAATCATTCGAGGCTTGAGGTCTACATACAGCAGCATGCTTCTAGGGACATCCTAACTAGTTTATAAAAGAAATTTAATACCTTCCCATAGAAACATAAATGTATTACCTCTTCGCATTGTAACCTTGTATATTCTCAACACACATTTTAAAAAACCAAGAAAAACAAAAATATTTTTGTGATTTTGTAATTTTTCAAAAATGAAAGAACAAAACAAATAAAATCTTTTTGGATTTTCGATTTTTCAAAATTAAAGAAAAAAATAAAATCTTTTTGGATTTTTAGTTTTTCAAAAATAAAAAAATAAAATCTTTTTGATTTTCGATTTTTCAGAATTAGAACAGTATGCATAAACCTTACCGTAGTGATTATAAGCTCAGATGCGAAAAGATATGGTTGCGAAGCCATGCGAAGCCTTCTGAATGAACAGTAACCTCTGAATGATTTTGGCTCTTAGTTGCTGAACAAAACTTTTACTCTTGTGTTGACGAAATGGAATTCGCATTGATCATCCCCAAACCTGCTAAAATTCAAACAAATGATTTTTCATCAAGAGGTTTTGTAAAAATATCAGCAAGTTGTTCAGTTGTTTTGACAAAATGAATTTCAATATTCCCATCTTCCACATGATCTTTAATAAAATGATATCGAAGAGCAATGTGTTTTGTCTTTGAATGTTGTACTGGATTATGACAAATGCGAATTGCACTTTGCGAATCACAATACAAAGGAATCTTTTTCATGTTTATTGCATAATCACGAAGTTGACTCTGAATCCAAATAATTTGCGAAGTACAAGCAGCCACAGATATGTATTCTGCCTTAGCGGTTGATATAGCCACACAAGTCTGCTTCTTTGATTGCCAGCTTACTAACTTTCCATCCAACAGTTGACATCCACCAGTTGTACTTTTTCTGTCCAAAGTACATCCTCCTAGATCGGAATCTGAAAAAGCTTGAGTGAAGAATCCTGTTTTCGCAGGATACCAAAGTCCTAAAGAAACAGTTCCCTTGAGATAGCGAAAAATATTTTTCACTGCAGTCAAATGAGGCTCTCTTGGATTAGCTTGAAATCTAGCACAACAACAAACCAAAAACATAATATCAGGTCTACTTGCAGTTAAGTACAATAAAGACCCTATCATGCTACGATACAATGTTAGATCAACAGCAGGAGCATCTAACGAAGGAGTTAGTCTTGTTCCTACTGCCATAGGTACTCTGAGCTTTGTGCTATTTAGCATTCCAAACTTTTCAAGCAAGTTCTTCGTATATTTTTCTTGATTGATTAAGATTCCTTCTCTGTTCTGCCTTATATTTAAACCAAGAAAATTATTAATTTTTCCCATCATGCTCATTTCAAACTGACTTTTCATTAAATTTTGAAATTCAATTGACAATGCTGGATCAGTTGAACCAAAGATAATATCATCAACATAAATTTGAACAAGCATTAGATGACACCCAACTTTCTTGCGAAATAATGTGGGGTCAACTGATCATTCTTTAAATTTAGATTGTTTCAAGAAATTTGTAAGTGTTGCGTACCAGGCCCTTGGTGCTTGTTTTAACCCATATACAGCTTTGTCAAGGACATACACATGATCAGGATACTCACTGTTTACAAACCCTGGTGGTTGTTCAACATATACTGTTTCTTCGACTTTTCCATTTAAGAATGCACATTTAACATCCATTTGATAAACATCAAAGTCTTTGTGAGCTGCATAGGCTAAAAATATGCGAACCGCTTCAAGTCTTGCAACAGGTGCAAATGTTTCTTCATAGTCAATGCCTTCTTGTTGCGAATAACCTTTTACCACTAGTCTTGCTTTATTTCGAATAATATTGCCATCTTTGTCGGTTTTGTTTTTAAAAATCCATTTTAATCCAACAATTGAAACATCAGAAGGTTTAGAAACTAATCTCCAAACCTTATTTCATTCAAATTCAGCCAATTCAGATTGCATAGCAACAACCTAATCTGAGTGTTCCATAGCATTCTTGACTGTTTTTGGCTCTATTTTCGAAATAAAAACATTAAACATACAAAGTTCTTGGTTTGCATTCAGTACCTCATTTTTCGCACGAATTTGAGCTCTAGTCAACACACCTTCTTGTAGATTTCCAATTACCTGTTCTTTTGGATGATTTCGTGTCCATTTCTCGAGTGGTGGATAATTTGGATCAAATTCTAATGGTGCATCTTCAAACATATCTTCATTTTCAGATCCTGCAACAGAAAAATTATCATTAACTTCATGAAATTCTTCATTATTATCAAGATTAATTGTCTCTGTTTCATCATGCTCCCCCTCAACATGATCTGTATCTTGATATTCTTGTCGATTTTGTGTATGCTCCCCCTCAATTTGATCTTTTTCTTGATTTTGCGAAGGCTCCCCCTCAATTTGATGTTCTTGTTGAGTTTGCGAAGGCTCCCCCTCAACTTGATGTTCTTGTTCCCTGTGAACACCTGATGTGCTTTCACAAGTTATCATTGATTCATCAGTATGTTTTGAGGATTCTAATGTTTGATTATCAGGAGCATTACTTTCTGCATCAATGGCCCTGTCAGGAATTCCAAAAATCAAGTCATAATCAAAATCATTGATTTCAGAATTATCAATTGGATTATGTGAATCTACAAGTATTGGTTTATTATCAAATTTACTATCAACCTGTTTAAGATAGTAATCATCAAATGTTAAATTGAACGTTTCTTCAATTTTTCTTGTTCGTTTGTTTAGCACTCTGTATGTAACTGAATTCTGTGAATATCCTATAAAGATGCCTTCATCAGCTTTAGCTTGAAACTTTGACAAATTATCTTTCAGATTCATGATAAAGCACCTGCAACCAAAAACATGAAAGAATTTTACATTAGGTTTCCGATTATTGATTATTTCATATGGAGTAACATTGAATCTTCGATGAATGAATAATCGATTTTGAGTAAAACATGCTGTGGACACAGCTTCTGCCCAAAGATATTGAGGTAGATTCGCATATGTCAACATTGTTCTGGCAGCTTCGCATAGAGATCGATTTCTTCTTTCAACTACACCATTCTGTTGTGGTGTATACGGTGATGAAAAATTATGCGAAATGCCTTTGCTTGTGAGAAAACTGTCAAGAGTTTGATTTTTAAACTCAGAACCATTATCACTTTTAATTTTTCGCACATTCTTCTTCAGACTAACTTCAATCTTTTTGATAAAATCAATCATCGTCTGAGCAACTTCAGATTTCAACCTGAGAAAAAACACCCACATAAATCTAGAGAAATCATCTACAACAACTAAAATATACCTCTTTTTGTTTATTGTTGCAACAGTTGATGGTCCACATAGATCAATGTGAAGAAGTTCCAATGGCTCTACTATTTTTGAATCTATCACAATCGGATGACCCTTTCGATGTTGTTTTCCTTGTTCGCAAGCTGCACACAAAGAATCGTTGTCAAATTTTAGTACTGGTAACCCTCGAACTAAATCTTCAGTTACAAGTTTATTTATATTTCGAAAGTTCAAGTGTGACAATCTTCTATGCCAAAGCCAACTAAGATCATTTGATGCTTTTGATAGTAAACACACAGCTGGTTTTCCCACAATTGGTTTGATGTCCAGTGTAAACATATCACCATATCTTTTGGATTTGAGGAGTATTTCATTCGTCTTGACATTTGAAATGATACTACCTTCTTCATTGAATACAACTTGATTTCCAGTACCCACAACAAGTTGTGATACACCTATCAAATTATGTTGAAGTCCTTCAACATAGGCCACTCTGTTTACTGTAAAGTTTCCATTTGTAACTTTCCCATATCCTTTCACTTGACACTTGTGATTATTTCCAAATTTGACAACTCCAGCATTTTCCAAGCTTCTGTAATCTCGCAAATTTTCTTTCCTTCCAGTCATGTGACGAGAGCAACCACTATCAATGTACCATTCCATGTCATATTGCTCGTCACATATCACCTGCGTTTATTGAAAAAATTTAGGAACCCAAGACTTTTTGGGTCCATCATTAGTAGAATGAAACAAATTTTTGGAATTTAAGAACCATGTTTTCACTTTGTTCGTAACTGAATCAATTATAACAACATCATCAGTTCTAGATTTTGAAATATAATCATTCAATAATTTTGGATTTCCATTAATTGTAATCTTATCCTTCACAACATTCTCATTTTTGATAACTGGTTTCCATTTTTGAACTGGAACTTGCGAATTATTAGATGATACACTCTCAATTGAAGAATTATTTGCGTACTTATCAAATGCATTTTTGATTTGTTCTTCTGAAAATTTTCTACTTTGATATTTCTTTCCTTTTCCTTCAAACCAATGATTGAACGTTCTAACATCAGATTTTCCTTTTGTATATGAAACTTTGGTTGGTTTTGATATTGAAGGATTTGGAAAATTTGGTTGTTTTGGTGAAAATTTCTTTTTGACTTGAGTTGAGTTCTTCAAACTTGAGGAAGTATTCGTGAATTTGCCAACATTTTGAAACTTTTGATTATTTGCAAATTTTTGCGAATTCTCAAATTTTCGATTGTTGTCATATTTGCGAATATATGGAACCTTGTCAACAGAGTTGATTTGTTTATGAAAACTTGATGATGTTTTTGAAATTTGTTCTTTTTCATCTCTTGATTTTTCATTAGACACAACTTGCCAGAATATTGCTTTTCTTTCTTTTCTTTTTGAAACATTATTTTCTGTTGAAAATTTTCCAACCATCAATTTGAATTCATGAGAATTTAGTTTCACTTCAACCTTTGGTTTTTCATCTTTTTCAAAAACTTTGTTTGATTTTTCACCTTTAACCACCCATTTTTGTGTTGATTTTTGTTTTTGAAACACATAAGTATTTTTCGTTAAATTGTTTTCTTCTGTGTTTTGATTTGCGAAAAAACCTTCAGTTGTGGACTTTTGATTATCTTTTTCAATCATTTTATTGAAATCAGGATGAACTTTCTCAGCATTTCCAGTAGTGACAAAAACTTGATTTGGAAAAATTGTTTTATCAGTACATACAAAATTTGGATATACCACAGTGTTGGTTTCCAAATAATGTGCGCCTTTATCATTTAAAATTTTATCAAATTCTTTTGTATTTTCAAACACTTGATCAACTACAATCCTTTGAGGTGTTTCAGTTGAAACTTTCTTTTCTTCTTTATTTACCTCTGTGTCATCAGATTTCCAGCTTTCAACTTCCACATTATCAAACATACAATGTTGCGAAGTTGAAGGTTTATCAATTTCATCCTCTACTATTGAATCAACTATTATTTCTTTACCTTTGATCTTAGATGTGATATTAATGATTGACAATTGAGAACAATCAACCTCTTCTTCCTCTTCTATTTCACTGATTTCACTTATATTATCAGAATTTTCATCAATATCAGCATAATTCAACTGTGATGCAAGAGTTGAATTTTCAGATTTCTTTATGATTTTCACTTGTTCACTCTTTGTCAAACTTTCATTGACAATGTTAACCAATTCATCCGCATTCAGAAATTCATCAATTTTGACAATACCATATGCATATCTATCATCAGGTATTTTGTCAAATTGAGCAATTGTGCTTTCGCAATCATAAGAAACAACATCAACTTTTTCACGTTCATACTCAAGAAAAGGTAAAAGTTTTCTATGTTGTTCTTTGCTAATATCAGAAGAGTGATGTAAAGCTGTTAATTTTGCATACAAACGTTTTGCAGAATTACAATATATGTTTCTCTATGCTAGTAATAACCTAACATCGTTAGTAAGATTATTCCTATCACAGTCTATATTTTTGACTTGCAATTCCAATTTTTCAACTCTGCTCTTCTTTATTTCTAAATCTCTTCGTGTCTCACTAAGTTGCACATTTAATTTCTTAGCTTCATTACTAGCAGACACAATAACAGAATCAAAATAAGCCACAGTATCATCAAATGAAACAATTTCAGCATCATAAGCAGATAAAGGAATATTAAAAGATTCAAGAATTGCACGTACCTTGGTTGTCATGGGTGACTTGTCAGTGGATTTAGTCACAAAACATCTCCTTGAAATGTTTCCTTCGCATTCCTCAAAACTTGCGAACATTGCTCCATGTGTGGGATGCCTCATTTCTTCATCATCAGATCCTGAAGACCAGATCTGATAAGTTCCACTATCTTCTTCAGTAGTTTCTCCCTTCGCAACCAATGACACTCCTTTGGTCTTAGCACGTAACTCTTCAATCTTCTCAAAGTAGTATGCTTCATCTTTTACTTTTTCTTTCTTCTCTTCTCTCTTTCGCAACATGCAGTCAGCTGCGAAGTGATTCGCACCATTGCAATAATGACAATAGATTCCTGAATCACCTTTCAACTTTTTCTCTTCATTCGCATTTTTCTGTTTTTCATCAATTTTCTCCATCTTCTTCCTCTCATCCCCTCCAGTCCTTGTGGTAACATTCTTCGCATCATTCATCTTTCCTTTTGAATTAAAAGGCTTTTTGAAAAACTTTTTAACTCTGTTGTTTGAATAGAATGCTACAGCTTCATCATCGGAATTCATTAAAAATCCTTCATCATCTGATCCATCTTTTTCATCATTTTCTGATACCTTTGAAACTAGAGCCAAAGGACCACCAATAACTAGTTTTGATTCTTCATGCATTTCTGAGACCTCAGATTCATGTGTTTTCAGTTGATTGTAGAGATCATTCAATTTGGTTGTATCAAAACTTTGTTGATTCTTAATCATCATGCTCACACTTCGCCACTCCTTGCGAAGTCCCATAATGAAAGTTAAATTGAATTCCATGACAGATCTAGTGATACCATACCTATTGCAGCGAAACACAAGCTCATTCAGACGATCATAGTAACTTTCAAGAGTTTCTGCATCCTTTTGTCTGAATTCCTTCAGTTCAATCAGACATTGCTTCACAGAATTGATCTTCGTCTTTTCGCTACCTTGATACTTCTCTTTTAGAGTATTCCAGATGTCTTTTGCTGTTTTACAACTACGAATGTAATTGTAAACCACAGGAGGAAGAGCACCTCTTAGTTCCCTCATGCACCTCTTTTCATTATCCTTCAGTCGTTTTCGTTGATCTTCAACATCAGGAGATCCAGTGGATGAACCAATTTGTTGAACATTTGCAGGAGCTTGAACTGTTCCATCGATACAATTCCAAAGTTCTTCATCAATTCCATTTAAGTAATCTTCCATTCTATCAGCCCACTGATCATAGTATTCTGGAATCAACATCGGAATTTTGGTTGAAGAACCAAGCAAATGAGAGAAAGAAGTCATTGTGTTCATGTTGAAGTTCGCCATTGATGAACAAAAAAAAATCTCTAAAAACTTGAGAACTTGATGAATTTCAGAAATCGATCAAACGAATTGATCAAAAATCACTAATCGAATACTCGACTTAACAATTCAAATGCATAATCAATTCAAATCTGAAGATCAAAAGTGATTTTCAAAACCAAAATTGCGCAGAAAATTTTGAGTAAATTTTGTAACTCAAAAAGCAAATGATTCTTATACGAAAATCAGATCTAAGCAGTTTGAATCCTGCTTTGATACCAATTGATGAGAATTGTTATCGAGAATTAAGATACGAAACAATAGATTTGAATCATGAAAGATAAAGAACACACGAAGTAAATATTATTCAGATCTCGTTTTATTAAGACTGATTACAGAGTAAGCTGAAGAGAGATATTGTGTTTCGATCTCTTATATCTACTTCAAGCCTAAGTCCCTATTTATATGGAACTTTACAAAAAGTATACTAAGCCTATACATTGAAACTTCGCATGCTACTCTTCGCATATAAAATTGACTTAGTAAAATAACATACAAAATGCGAATCATTACAAGACATACTATTCGACTTTTACAACTAACACCTACAGAGTTCAATGCATTGTAGAGAAAAATATAATAGAGTTGTACGGATTGTAAAATGATGATGTAACAATCCGTTGAACTCTATGGAGTTCAATGCATTATAGATGCTCTAATGTCAACCAAACAAAACATGCAATTTTCATTACATACATACAAATAATAAAGTAGAACAAGGGACTCATTTCATATTAATAAAAGTCGATGAAGTCTTTTTCATTCTCACTATCGAAAGTAGCCCTGAAAACCATTAGCAGTCCAATCAACTCGGTCTTGTCCGGTTATGTGATGTCTTGTGTAACATATATATGTACCTTTATTTTATTTATACCTGGATAAAAAGAATAAATTATATGTATATGTACGTATATCCACATTTACATGTTTTATAGTTTCCATTGGTCCACAATTACATAAAGCATGCACATTACTACTTATCGACTATCATTCTATCAATGCTCATCTGCCATCAACTTCATTGCTGTCTCAACTAATGAATGAATTGATATCTTGTACCTACTCATTCCAATTGCACCAGAGAATATATTAAAGCTTTCAAGTTCCGATGTTGTCTCCGTAACGCCTTCCAGTTCTTCCATCATTCCCAGATTCTTAAACGTCTTAATATTTCGAACGTTATCTTTCATCATCATCCATATCGCCAGTTCTATCACATACCTTCTTATTCTTGGAGTCTTCATTGGTGGATACGGACATTTCTTCAATATCTGAACGAGTGCCACCGCTAATTCATCATCACGTATTCCACTTCCTTCAAACATGGCGTTAGCTTCTTCAGATGTCATGAATCTGAACATATGTGCTGCTAGCCCCACCATCACTTCTTGCAACTTCATGTCGTCTGTCATGATTTCCTTTAGTACCTGCACAAATGTTTTGATTAACTTCGATATTAATATAGAAGCATTATGAATATTGTTTTCAAGATAACATACAGTAGGAGCAGCGGTTATAATCGTTCTTAGTTGATTAAACGAACTTGATCCACTGTAAATACATAGGTTCCTCAAGATTCTTGCAGCGTTTACACGAAGCAACTGGCTTTCAAGAGCGTTTCTAAGCTTCTGAATGACATTTAGTTTCAAAATACGATGACAGTTTCTTGTACTTTCAAATGCAAGCATTCCAAGAGCTTCTCCAGCTGCAATTCGCACATGATTTTGACTTTCGAGGATTTCTTCTCTAAAGAAAATATTAAAAAGTTCCTTTAGAACTCCTCCGGTTCCACCAATCCTTTCTGTCGCGTCATCTTCTAAAGCCAAACTTGTTAAAATATCGATTCCAAGTTTTTGTAGCCTCGGGTGTTTTTCACCATACCTTAATATATCACGAATGTTGCTAATTGTGAAAACCAATTCTGAAATTTCGGTTCGAAGCTGTGTACCAGTAATCCCTGTCGAGCTTACTAACATTTTCACCACTTGTAAAGATCGTTTCACTGTTGTAATCTGAGATTCGGTGATCTGTCTGTTTTTCAATAGTCGCTCATTCGTGTGCATGAACTCGATGATTTTCGTTAGGAGGCCTCTTGTGTTCCCGATCTTTCCGCAATTATCATGATCGCATGCAAGTTTCTTTAGAATTAGAAGGCCTAGTTGATTGAATGCCCAGTAATCATAACTTCCATGATCTCCGATGATTTCTTTTTCAAAAACTTCACCATATATCATTGAACTGGAATTTCGGTTGACGTGTAACAAAGACGATATTGATTCCATTGCTCCCGGAATTCCAGCAACTCGAAGCGCGTTTTGCTTCTTACCAAGGAGTTTAACGAGTATATTTCCTGCGCACATCCGAATCTCTTCTTCTTGTGGGTCTTTCCAATTAAGCATTTCGACCAAACGTTCGATTACTGATATGGTAATCCCGATTTTCTGAAGGGTATCTTCGGAAAATCGTGAATTTGTCGTGAACCTATCAAAAATTCGAACACCAATGAGTTGTTCATCAGATGAATCGGAGTTCAAAAGCTCCATAGCGAAAGAAACCATATCCATTTTCAACCCATCGAATATGCTTTGATTAACACATTTAGAATACGTATCGTAGAAAAACCTCTTGACCGAAATCAAACCTGTATGTCCCAATTCCAGCTCTTCGTTCACCATCTCCAACATTCTCTTATAAATCACGTTCCACTCCCAATACGCTTTCTCCAAAAGAAACAACACAGCTTCTGCCAACGCCAATCCATAGAATATAGCAACCGCTGCTTTCCGGTTCATCTTGTCGTTGTCTCCTTTATGCATGGCTCCATAATCGTGATTCACAAGTCGTGTAACAGAAATGAACACACAAGCCGCTGCGGAAGCTAGTTGTAGCCAATAAAGAAGCTTACTAATATTACTCGATACAAAAACCCATTTTCCATATGGAAGAAGGGGAACATCCGAACTTGTCCATGTTCGCGAAGGTGTCTTTTTGGATTCCCAGTAGTTTGTCCAGTTTTTTAGCATGTTTGGACTCTCGCTTATCTTCCTATCCGCTCCTCTCGGCGTCTCAGTAAGAGGCTGCGACATGGATTTAATTGCTCGGATAAACACATGTGAGCTCGACCTTATCGCTCGAAAGCTACTGAATCCAGCATCTGCTAGCGACCACGTAGCCTGATGCTGCCATTCAAGCTCATGGCTCCGGCTAAAGATCCTTGTACTTTCAATCAAGAGAATAATGGTCACTAACCAGAAATCTATTTTGTCAATGGTTATAGCGAACCCACCTAGCAAAACCACAGTAGCCCAGATGAACCCAAGGGCTCCAAGACCGGTGGCTGCTTTCTCGAGTATAGCTAACCTGAGTGCGAAGAGGGTTAGCTTTTTTTCTGGTGCTCCTGTCAGTACTTGTCTTTGTTTTGGCAATGGTGTTGAGTTACTGCTGTTTGCTGTTTCGATACTGGTTTGTGGTTCGAAAATGGTGGTGTTCTTTCTGTGGGTTCGGTTTAGTTGAGCTGAAATGTCGTCATCGATCGGGAGATGAACACTCCCTTGGCTTTCTACGGATGTTCTTTGATTCATATCGATGGTTTTTTAGGCTTAATTAGTTGAAAAGGATTACACAAAAGTGGTTGTTATATATAGAGAGAGAGGAAAAAGAGCTTAGGGGTCCTATCATAGGAATCGGAATGCAAGAATTACGACTTTTAGCGTTTGCTTCTCAAAAAGCTTTTGCTTTTCGGTTTGTTGTTAAGCAATTAATTAATAATCTTTACTTTTTATTAGTTTTTAGCAACCTTTTTACTAATAATACGTTTTATAGCTGGTAAGTCGTACAGTTTGCCATATTTATATGAAGTCAATAACAATAATTTATAGAAAACATCATCTGAAATCTATATATTTATACGGAGAAATTAAAACAGTCCTACTTTTTATGACTACAAATATTCTTACCCAATAAGATTATGACAAATGTGATCATTTCATATATTTTTAACTAATTTATTAAGGTTATATTAAAATATATTAAATAAAATTAAATTGAATGATGATTTATCATAATTTTAATAAATAGAATAATTATAGACATAAAAAATAAAAGGTAATTTAATTTTTCAATTTTAAATGGCCATAGGAATATTCAATCTTTTAGCTAAACAGGCATGTGATAAATCTATTTTCTTTTTGTATTTTCTTTAGGAACCATCTCCCTTCTTGACCCCACTTTTATATTTCTTTTTATGTTCATTTAACTTTTTTTTCTTATCATTGGTTTTTCTTTTTGATTCAAATTACTACTCCCTTCTTACTAAAATTATAGTCCATCTTTCTTTTTTGTTTGTCCCAAAATAATAGTCCACTTCTAAAAATAAATAACATTTTTACCAAAATGTCCTTTCAATATTACTTAACCAACTAAACATTTAATGGAACATTAAATGCAAAGTAAGGATAAAATTGTCATTTAATTGTATAAAGTTAGTGATACTTAATGTTTTCTTAATCTATGCTTTTTTTGTATGTGGACAATAATTTTGGGACGGAGTGAGTACTAACTTATTATTCAACATTACTACTCAGGAAAATTTGAAGAAAATATATCAGAACCAACTTTAAAGGTGTTAAAAGTCAAGCTTATACTTGGATCTGAAATGTTGTTACCTTCTATATAACCAAGAAGGTTATGCTGTTGTAGGGTATATGAAGTTTAAGGGTATTTTGGTCATAAATAAGTATAACATGAAATTTTAATTCAAATAATTCATGAAATTTCTAAAATTTTGGGTTTATTTGAATAAAATGATATTAATACTAGAATTATTGATTTTAATGGGACGCAAGATAGAATAATCAGGTTTGAAGTTATTAGGGTGATAGCAATGTACTTTGCTATTACGATATATACATCTAGAAATTGTGTTTTTTAATGGGATAATTGGATATGTATTCAAACAAGTATGTTTTGGGAAATTGCTTTTTTGAAAGTTAAAATTGGGGTGTTGTGATTCTGTAACTTTTGGATGAAAGTGGCATTTTGGTCCCTTGGTACAACATATTCATTATTGTCATTTTTTCATATTTTTCATGAGCATGCAAGTCACTATATTGCCCTTTGTTTTTTAAGGATTTTGTCACTACAGGGAGCGAAGTTAAAACCTTTAAATAAAGTGATATAAACTAAATTAACATATAACTATTTTATTTAATTTGGTGTAGAAAAAACATGGAAATATAGCTAACATTGATAAATAACAAAATAAAAACCAATAAATATGTCTTTTCAAACCAAACAAGTACTCTAAATAAAATAGAGATAAATCAACAATTTATTTACAACTCCATAATCAACATAAATCTAATCTATTCCAAATATGATTCGTTAATTTTCAAAATTAACTTAAAATATGGATGCTTAAAATAAAATAGTTGATATAAGGCTAATGTATTAAATATGGTCTCTTAAAAATTAGGATGTTGCTAATAAGACACCTCTTGAACACCTCATTAACCACTTTTTAAAAATCAACCAATAATTAACTACTTATAATCAGCTTTCCGGAAGACAATGCAATTTCAGCCAATAAAAATATTTAAAAAATTAATTAAGATGTCCATACTGCAATATGAGGTGTCTTTTTAGCCGCCCCTAAAAATAAATGAAGAATTAAATCTACATATATCGTAGTTTGTAATTTGTAATATAATGATTGTTGAGATAAGAAATAATATTTAAATATGCTATTTTACTTTTTGTTTACTTCATCAGCTTTAATGCCTATTGGCCTACACATACACGGCTATATTATTTGTTCCAAAGTTTTATTTTAACTATTTACATACAAAGTTACAAACAAGAGTATAAAAGTGTTTTAGCTTATAGTTACATCATATAAAAGGAGAGAGAATATGGAGATTGATTAAAGAGTTATGTTTTCAAATCTAGGAAAATCTAGCCAGAATTTTTTGGTTTCAGTCGGATTCCGGCGATTTACAGGGTGTCATTGTCGTGATAGCATTTAGGGTTTTTTGCCCTTATAAAAATTAAGGTTGATAATTGATTTTTTTGGTAATTTATACAGTTAATTACTGAGTATTTCAAATTAAATTAGTTTTTGATTCTATAACATCTCAATTCCCTTAAATTAGTTTTGATTCTATAACATCTTAACTTGAATTAGTTTTGAATTACTTACTAATTCATCATTTCGTTTGAATTATTTCAAAATATTATTTTTAAAAATATATATATTTACATTTTTCATATTTTATTTTTTTAATCAACTTGTGCAATACACGGTCTTATACTTAATGTGTGTGTGTGTGTGTGTGTGTGTG
Organism: Lactuca sativa; assembly: GCF_002870075.4. NCBI lineage: Eukaryota > Viridiplantae > Streptophyta > Magnoliopsida > Asterales > Asteraceae > Lactuca > Lactuca sativa. Next base: position 93,737,963 of record NC_056629.2, read on the forward strand.
TATATATATATATATATATATATATAGGATTAGATTCATTTGAGACCACCTATATTTTGTGAGACCGTGAGACGCATTTTTTTATTTTTTTTTATTTTTTTAAATTTTTTTTAGTTAATTCAAGTTCCGAAAATAATATTTAAAAAAAGAATTTTTGGATTTTTACATTTATTTTTCATTTTAAAATTATTTTTTAGAATTTGTACAGTGTAATATTCTAGTAGAATATTTCACGTATTTTTCAAAAAAAAAAAGGGATTTTTTTTATTTTTTTATTTTTTTTAGTTAATTCAAGTTCCGAAAATAATATTTAAAAAAAGAATTTTTAGATTTTTCCATTTATTTTGCATTTTAAAATTATTTTTTAGAATATTTACAGTGTAATATTCTATTAGAATATTTCACGTATTTTTCAAAAAAAAAATGGGATTTTTTTTATTTTATTTTTATTTTATTTATTTTTTTTAGTTAATTCAAGTTCCGAAAATAATATTTAAAAAAAGAATTTTTTAGATTTTTCCATTTATTTTGCATTTTAAAATTATTTTTTAGAGTATGTCAGTGTAATATTCTATTAGCATATTTCACGTATTTTAAAAAAAAAAAAAAAAACGGGATTTTTTTTAATTTTTTTAGTTAATTCAAGTTCCGAAAATAATATTTAAAAAAAGAATTTTGGATTTTTCCATTTATTTTGCATTTTAAAATTATTTTTAGATTTGGTCTCACGGTGTCACAAAATTAGAATGGTCTGAAATGAAACTGAACCTATATATATATATATATATATATATATATATATATATATATATATATATATATATATATATATATATATATATATATATATATATATATATATATATATATATATATATATATATATATATATATAGTAATTAAGTATGGAGTAATGTATGTAGTGACTTGGAAATGAGTGGGAAATTAGCTGGTGGTTTGAGGGTACTTAAGCAAATCAAAGTGTTAAGTTGAAGGGTCCAAAAAGTTCCATTGTGTGCATGATTGGTTTTCCGTTTTTTTTTTAAATTGTTCTCTCACGTATCAAAATTTTTATTTTAAAAGATTCTTAAAATATTTTGAAGGGGAATAAGATATTTGAACAAAATTCAAATAATTTTAATAAATAATGTATTTAATAACAATGCTTTACTTTGTTGAAAATATCATGTGATGATAACTAGTATGATTTTTCTATAATGTGTTATGTATGCGTAGTCAAATATCTGTAATAATATTTATATATATTTTGAGCGTCTTTTAGGCAGTGACAATATAGATAAAAAAAACTACTTGATTTCCTAATTAAAAGTAAAACAATAAAATAAATTAATCAGCAATACTTATGGTGGATCGACTCTTATATCTAAAAAAATTGGGTTGGTCCAAATCAAATGAAAACTTGTGAGGTCACAATTCACTAAATTTAAAAGTTGATTGTAGTTAAACCGGAAAAAACCATTTATGTAAAATCGGTTGAAATGGAGAGGAAAACGGGTAATTTAGTTGACTCAAGGTTTGTAACTAAATTCTAAACTTTTTTGTACACCATTTTTTGCTTAACACGACTAAAAACACCAAACCGTTTGTTTTATATAAAAATGAGAAATTAAATATCTTTTTAATTTTGTTCCTATAAATCCTCTTATCTAATTAACATGTGTCATATTAGCATATCAAAATTTTATTAAATAAACATTAAATGTTACACAAATCACTATTTAATTGAATAGGATGATTTGTAAGAACAAAATGAATATATATATATATATATATATATATATATATATATATATATATATATATATATATATATATATATATATATATATATATATATATATATATATAAACTATTTCCTTGTTGTAAAATGTTAAACGCCTTCAAATTGAGTCGTAATTTCTTTCAAGTTTAGTTTTTAAAATATTTACTATATAACTTCGGAATAAAATTGTAACTTTTTATAGATTTTGGGATCATTTAGTATAAGTTCATTTGTAAATTTTAAAATACCTTGGACTCGTTTTCGGTTTTAATTTTTAACAAAAATCGTTTTTCCGATTTCGACAGGACTAAACCCAGAATAAACCTTTTTATCCGGAGCGGACCGAAAACTAAATGTTATTATTTTTTTTATCCATGTGACAACAACCCCTCCAATCCATTCATATTGTTGATCTTTTTTGGGTTCGGTTTTTTGAATATGAATTTAAAGTTGAAAATGTTTTTGTTTTTTTTTTTTCTGTTATAATTTTTTGTTTTTTATAAATAAAAGTTGTTTTTTATAAAAAAGATGCAGACTTTTAATATAAAAAGTGCAATTTTTTTTTATAAAACATGCATTTTTAAAACTTGACCTTTTTTTTAATTACTCTTTTTTGTTAAATGAATAAAGTTTTTATATGTTAATTAAATATAAAAATAAATCATGATATTAATTTCTATCAAAAACCATTTGAAGAAACGTTTAAAGGCACATAATAATATTAGTATTATTTTGTAAATTATTATTCATTTATAATCATGGTTGGAAGGGATGTTGCGATGGATCTATGATTTTAAATCAATACAACTATGACACTATAAATAAATATGGGGGAGGTGTGAAATACTGGAATAATACGACAGGAGACTTGAAGGCACGAAATCTGGGATTTTCTATTTTTAGAAATTTAATTTATTTTGTTATCTGGGATGCTTTAAAAACTGTTAATGTCCGCCGTCTTTTCCAAAAAAATAATAATAATAATAAGTTGATTTTATACTTTTCGTAGAAGAATATATTTTTTTCACGTGTACACAATTGTTTGAAACAGTCTGATGTTTAAATATTGAGAAAGTAATGAAGAGACCAAGAGGCCGGATTCCGAAGTAGAAACCATGGGGGATGGATTGCAGTCTCACTAAGGAACGGAACCTTTTCTAATTGTAATCTTCCAACTCTTTTTACGCTAAAATGAATATTATTAACCCAATTTTATTTATATACTAGGATATAACCGTGGAGCAGTCGCGGAACTTGAGCAATTAACTTGGGGCCGAAAATATTATAAATTGAAATTAACATTCTTAAAAAAAAAAAAAGATTGTTTTCAACAAATAAACACCAAAAACACCTAGAAAAAGAATTACAACTCAGCCCGACGGCCTTTAATGTCTTTAAATTCATCAATTACAGACTTCGAATCAATGTTTTCAGCAATTTCTCTTTCTATGTAAATCATCAAATTGTTTGCTAGAAAATCATCTAACATCTTATTGCGAAAACAATTCTTGAATATTTTCATTGCTGAAAATCTCCTCTCTGTTGTTGCGGTAGAAACTGGAAGTGTCAAAATTAACCTAACCACTCTATCAAGCAAATAATATGTCTCACGTTTCTGAGTTTCCACAAGACGCTTGCATAGGTCAGCAATAGTTGATACACCACTTAGCCTTGGATTCTTTGTCATATCAATATTAAAAATCTCCAATTGATATCGTAATTGAATCCTCTCTTGCTCCGTAAAATCTTCAGGATAATACTTCTCAACAAGAAGACAAATTTGATCACTGTTAATCACTTTAGAAACTAAAATAGAACTAAGACTTAACAATTTCATCGCCTGATCATTGAATCTACTATTCAACTCATGTAGCTGTTTGTCCAATGTGGCTGTAAACAAATCCACTCGATAAAAATGTTCAAAAGTAACATGATTATCTGTTTTTCGAGGCCGATATCAAGTAGAAGTATAAGGAGCATTCATATCTGGCATATTTATTTCATGTTTTTCAAAAAAAAAAAAAAAAAAAAAAAAAAAAAAAAAAAACTCTACTTGTGCAAGTAAAGACTCTCATCCATTTAAACCCTCATTTGTTGCTAAAACTAACTCCATAACATTAAGAATATCTTAGGATTTCTTTTGTAGAGCTTGAGAAAGTATATCAGTCTTTTTCCATTACTTCCTTTATCAGGTGAGCAAGATAAAAATTATGTTGCCAGGAATTTTTATAGAAAGATAAAAATTACGTTGCTAGTGCCAGGAATTTTTATATTATACTTAAAGCTCAAAAACTAAAACTTTAAAAGTACAAGTATTACTTAGAACACACCTCTTTATTAAAATACTACGGAAGCTTTGATACAATGATAGTGGTGGTGATTGTAGGTGAATGGATTCGATGATCTCAAACTTAGAACTTATGCCCTTATATAAATGGGCTTACAAACTATTGGACAAGAATAAAAACGTAAGCGATGACGTTTAAACAAGGGCCATTATTTTATTTGTTACATGTGGCCGACAATCATGATAATTATAAAGATACTTTTAACAAGTGGTGGGGACTTCTTGATGACTTCTGAACATCCAAACAACTCAACTTTTGAAAACCCGTGATATGTGAAATAATTTCACATACGGGCCCTTCTAGCTTTTGGATAAAGGTATGGATCCATGGGACGATTCAATTTTATCGTTTTTAGACAATAATCATCCCACCCGGGGTCCACAATGAAAATTGAATCGCCATCACTGTTGTCACTATCTTCTAGAAATCCTTTGTTGTTGTAGCGAAATTTGTTTTCTTTTTGGGTATTGTATTGGACTTCTATGGGCTTAGATATTATTGCGGCCCAATTGTTGTGCGAGGGCTTCCAGTTCGATGAGGATTTTTCGGGCTTCATTGTTTTGGATTCGAACATCTTCCTTTTGGTCAGACCAATGGTTGTCACTTGTTGATTTTCCAAAGCAGACTTGGGCTTTGCACTATATGATTGCTTGTAGATTTCGCAATGCTTTGATTGCTTCTTTTGCTTCTGATAATTCGATATCTTGGGCAACTGATCTCCATGCATCAGATTTATCCATTCTGATTGGGGTTTGACCGGCTTTAAGTTGGTATTGTCTGTACAATGCTCCTGGTTCTTCCAGTGTGAAGATTGTTTTAGTAAAAATTCTTGGGAGTGGTTGAAAGTCTTCATGATTTCTTCACAAGTAATCTTCATATTCTTATGAGAGGCAGAAGGGAATTGTAGAACTTCCTCCACTGAGTAAAGGGTTGTTGCTGCAAACCGTTTCATTTCTCTTGTGCATTCTGCAAAACAAAGGTTAACAAGTCTTGAGAGAGAATCAGCTAGTGTATTATGTTTCCCTTCTATATGCTCTATGTTAATCTTGACGCCTGTTCCTGTGACTGCATATGCAAACTTTATCCACCTAACCCTTGAGGATTTGTTGCTATTAGCTTTGTTGTAATAGCTAATAATGGCTTGCCAATCTTTCCTTAAAGTGATTTCTTGTTTATCAAGGTAGTAGATTTTTAGTTTCTCCAGAGTGTTGATGCAGGCATTGATTTCAAGTATTGTTTGAATGTATTAAGTATATGTTTTGTGTGAGTGTATAGTTACTTTCTTCTAACACATAAGTTTGAAGTATTTGTTATCAAATACATGCTATGTGTTTATATATTGTGGTTTATTTGAGATGTTGGTGGAATGGCTGAACTATATAGGTTTTAATGAGTTAAACTGTATATGTATGTTGTAACTACAAATATGTTGGGTAGGACATGGGTAGATAAGATCCATGAGTATGGATCAGATCAAGAGATTAGTTTAGATTCGTGAGTAGGGATCAGATCAAGAGGCTAGTTTTAGATCCGTGAGTATGGATTAGACCAAGAGGTTAGTTAGATCCGTGAGTATGGATTAGACCAAGAGGTTAGTTAGATCTGTGAGTATGGATCAGCTAAAAAGATAAAACTTGTTATTAGTCCGGGAGTATGGATTAAGACTAAGTTAATTGTCCCTAGTCCGGGAGTATGGATCAGATCAGGATTAAGGTATAGTTAATTGTCCCTATTCCGGGAGTATGGATTGGGTACAATTATTGTGTAACATCCCAAAATACGACCCAGAAATTTTTGTTTAATAATTAATAAAAACATCATGTTAATATCATAAAATAAAACTCATACGTCAATATCTTAAAAACCATAGAAAAATATCACGAGGAAACTGTATTAAAACTGTATCAAATCACATCTATGAAAAGCTAAAACAACTCCCAGAACAAATTGAAGCTGTGGTGCGTGCGATGCCATCAACCCGAGCTCTTCCCTTTATTTGCGGAAGTACCTGAAATCAAATTAAAACTGTAAGCATAAAGCTTAGTGAGTTCCCCCAAGCTACCACATACATACAATAACATATACACACATACTGGGCCTTGCCCACTGCATCGGACCAAAGTCCGGAAACTGCATCGGACCGAAGTCCGGAACTGACTGGGACCTTGTCCCCTGCATCGGACCGAAGTCTGGAATTAACTGCATCAGACCCAAGTCCGGAACTAACTGGGACCTTGTCCCCTGCATCGGACCGAAGTCCGGAACTAACTGCATCAGACCGATGTCCAGAACTAACTGAGCATAACATAGCATAGCATAAACATATCAACTAGCATGAACACATAAACTGCATGCTGCATCGGGCTGTAGCCCGGAACACATAACACATAAATCCTGTCTGAGCCACGAAGGCATCAAACATACTAAAACCTGCATCGGACCGAAGTCCAGAAACTACTACTAGCTAAACGGGTCGGCATTGTGGCCTTATACCCGTTCCTACTAGAAGGAAACTCACCTCGTACACCGGCTACTAAATGAACTGCTCTGGAACCCGTCTGCTGCTGCTCCGATATCTCCCCGACTACAATTTCCATAAATACATTCAATCAATTACTGATAACTGTACTGAGGGTAGAATGACTATTTTACCCCTGGTCAAAGTCAACCTCCTGGACAAAGCCAACCTCCAGTTGACCGGACTCGCCGAGTCTGAGGAACTACTCGCCGAGTCTGAGGAACTACTCGCCAGGTCTGAGGAACTACTCGCTGAGTCTGTCGAGCAGATTCCATACAACTACATTCGAATCCGCTCTATGGTTCCTAACTCGCAGATCTGAAATCTTGGAACCATATGAACACGTAAAGTTGCTAACTTTACGTGTAACTACGAAGGAATGAAGCCATCCTACTCAAACACAACTTTACTTAGGAAAACTCATCCTACTCGCCGAGTTGCTCATACAACTCGTCGAGTTCTAAGGCAAACCTCATCTGACTCGCCGAGTTGTTCTTCTAACTCGTCGAGTCGACGGCTAACTTCATATAACTCGCCGAGCCGCCCTGGGGTCTCGTCGAGTTCATACAATCCTTTTTCCATATAGGTCCGATCTGAACCATGCACCTGCTCCAAATCATGGATCTAAACTCCTAGGGCATGTTTTCACATAAAGTTGCTAACTTTACGTGCATGCATGGCTTTAAAGGCTTCATATGACCAAAATAAGCTCTTAATGAGGTTCTAGGCTCAATAGGGACTGTAATCACAATCACCACCAAAACTTTATACTTCTAGCATACCATGAGTGTCCAGATCTGAGGTATAACCCGACCACAAGGCCTATTCATAAGGGATTTGGGGTTTTTGGGCTTAGAAACCACAAATTAGGAACAACATAGATCTATATGATCAATAAGAAAGGTATAGAATTTAATACCAGAAAAGATGACCAATAGAGTGTGTATTCTGGATCTACTTCCTCTTCCTTTAACTCTCCAACTTTCTCCTTCTCCTTCTTACTCCAAAGATGCCTTCACAAGCAATAAACACACACACACACACTCACTAGAAAACGGCTAGGGTTTGATAAGGAATGCTCTGAGGGTGATGGAGGCTGAGATGGGGGCTATAAGGACGTTTAGATAGGTTGCAAACCCTAAGAATTAGGGTCTCCTCCTGATTGGCCTACTCACCGACTCCATGCATGGACTCGCCGAGTAGATCACTTAAGGCCCATATCCAACTCGACATCTACTCGGCGAGTTAGGGCTACAACTCGCCGAGTAGCTCTTCCTAAAAGAGCATTTAATCAAAATAAATACATACCAGGAACGGGGCATTACAATTCTCCCCCAGTTATCTTAGACTTCGTCCTCGAAGTCTGTTGACTCCAGAAACAACTCTGGGTAGTGCTCCCTCATCTCCTCCTCCTCCGCTCCCCATGTCCACTCGGAACCCTTCCGGTGCTGCCACTGCACCTTCACCAACTGAACCACCTTGTTCCTCAAGGTCTTCGTCTTTCGATCTATGATCGCTATGGGTTTCTCAATATAATTCAGGCTGCTATCAACCTGAATGTCCTCCAAGGGTACAACTGCTGAATCGTCCACCAAACACTTTATCAACTGAGAAACATGGAAAGTGTTGTGGATCTGACTGAGCTCTGCCGGAAGATCCAACCGATAAGCAACCCGTCCCACCCGGGCCAAAACCCTAAGAGGACCGATGAACCTGGGGCCCAACTTGCCACTCTTTCGAAATCTGATAACACCCTTCCAGGGTGATACCTTCAGGAGGACCATATCGCCCACCTGGAACTCCAAGTCTTAACGCCTTCTATTGGCGTAACTCTTCTGCCGACTCTGTGCAGTCTGCAGTCTACTACGAACCTGCTGGATCAACTCTGTCGTCTTGAGCACCACTTTGGTGCTCCCAATGACCCGCTGACCGACCTTGCCCCAACAACTCGGGGTCCTGCACTTCCTCCCATAGAGCATCTCGAAAGGAGGTTGATCAATACTCGCATGGTAACTGTTGTTATACGAAAATTCCGCTAGCAGAAGATACGTATCCCAACTGCCACCAAAGTCTACGACACATGCCTGCAGCATGTCCTCGAGAGTCTGAATCGTTCTCTCGCTCTGTCCGTCCGTCTGAGGATGAAAAGTGGTGCTAAAAAGGAAACGAGTACCCATCTCTTCGTGGAACCGCTTCCAGAACCTGGAAGTAAAACGGACATCTCGGTCTGACACCACTGAAACAGGTACTCCATGCCTTGCCACCACCTCTCGCACATAAATATCGGCTAGCTTCTCAGCCGATATGCTCTCCTGGATCGGTATAAAATGGGCACTCTTCGTCAATCGATCCAATATAACCCAAATCGAATCCACTCCACGTGTGGTCCTGGGAAGCTTAGTAATGAAATCCATAGTGATATCCTCCCATTTCCACACTGGTATGTCCAACGGCTGCATCTTACCGTGAGGCCTCTGGTGCTCCGCCTTAACCTTCCTGCAGGTCAGGCATCTTTTCACATACCAGGCGACATCCCGCTTTATGCAGGGCCACCAATAGTCGGGTCGAAGATCCCTATACATCTTCGTTGCCCCTGGATGGATGGAAAATCGAGACTTATGGGCCTCATCCATCAACACCTGCCGTACTCCGCCCCAGTACGGTACCCATACCCTCCCATGAAGGGTCAACAATCCTCAGCTATCGTAGTCAAAAGAAGCTACCCGGCCCACAATCCTCTCACACTTCTGCCTCTCCTCCTTAAGGCCCTCAGCCTGCGTCTCTTTGATTTGCTCCAATAATGGAGTGATTACCGTCATCCTCAAACAAATGCCTCTGATCAGGGCCTCCATTGCCTTGCGGCTCAGAGCGTTGGCCACCACGTTGGCCTTCCCTGGGTGATAAAGGATCTCACAATCATAATCCTTCAACACATCTAACCATTGCCTCTGCCTCATGTTCAGATTCGGCTGATCCATGAGGTACCTCAAACTCTTGTGATCCGTGTAAATATTACAACGGACCCCATAGAGGTAATGTCTCCAAATCTAGAGGGCAAACACCACTGCCCCCAACTCCAAATCATGCGTAGGATAGTTAGCCTTGTGAGGCTTCAACTGTCTCGAGGCGTAGGCTATCACACGGCCTCGCTGCATCAAAACTGCTCCCATACTAGTGATCGAGGCATCACAGTATACTACGAAATCCTCTACTCCTTCTGGCAAGGTAAGAATCGGTGCCTCGCACAATCTTTGCCTGAGAATCTCAAATGCCACCTGCTGCTCAGGCCCCCAACGAAACGCCACCGACTTCTTGGTCAGTCGGGTGAGCGGTACTGCTATCTTGGAGAAATCCTGAATGAATCTCCTGTAATATCCTGCCAACCCTAGGAAGCTCCGAATCTCGGATGGAGATCTCGGGACCTCCCACTGCATTACCGTCTCTATCTTGGTCGGATCTACCAAAATACCCTTCTGGTTGACGAGATGACCAAGGAATTGCACCTCGCGCAACCAGAACTCGCACTTGGAGAACCTTGCGAAAAGTCTCTCCCCCCTCAAAATCTCTAACACCTCACTCAGATGCTCCTTGTGCTGCTCCTGAGTCTTGGAATACACCAAGATATCATCTATGAATACTATTATAGACCGATTCAGCATCGGCCTGCACACGCGGTTCATGAGATTCATGAACGTTGCTGGAGCATTGGTGAGCCCAAACGGCATCACCACGAACTCATAATGACCATTTCGGGTCCTGAAAGTAGTCTTCTGCACATCCTTGCCTCTGACTCGCATCTGATGATACCCGGAATGTAAATCGATCTTGGAAAACCAAGACGCTCCCTGCAGCTGATCAAACAAATCATCTATCCTCGGAAGTGGGTAACGGTTCTTCACCGTTACCTTATTCAGCTCCCGGTAATCTATGCACATACGGTGCGACCCGTCCTTTTTCTTTACAAACAAAATCGGTGCATCCCAGGGCGAACTGCTCGGCCTGATAAAACCCTTGCATGTCTAGCAGCTCCTGTAGCTGCGTAGATAACTCCTGCATCTCCGAGGGAGCCAACCGATACGGTGCCTTGGCTATCGGAGCTGCACCAGCGATTAGGTCAATCTCGAACTCAACCTGTCTCTCAGGAGGTATTCCCGGCAAATCCTCAGGAAATACATCCGGGTAGTCTCGTACCACTGGACCATCATTAACTGTCGTCTTACCCTTCTCACGGGCATCTAGAACATAGGCAACATAACCGACACAACCCTGCTGAAAATAACGCCTCGCTCTCGCTGCTGAACACAGAACCGGTCCACGCTATGGCCTCTTGCCCTGAATCGCCAACTCTCCCCCACTGGGAGTGCGAACTCTCACTAACTACAGCTCACAATCTATCACCGCCCCCATTGGGGGTCAGCCAATCCATGCCTACTATAACCTTGTTCCCTTGCAGTGGAATAGGGACCAAGTCCACTGAAAACCGCTCCTCGAATAACTGTATAGAACATCCTCTGTGTACCCTTGCGACCCTAACGGTCCTATCAGCTGCTATCTCAACCTCAAGTGGACAATCTAGCTCTCCAGGAGCTCTACTGAACCTCTTGCTAAGCGCAAGAGAGACGAATGATCGGGTAGCCCCCGAAGCAAACAATATTGTAGCTGAAATGCCGTTCACTGAGAACGACCCTATACAAAACATATAACCATAAGAAACACTCAATAATAAATGTAGAGATAAGGGAAAAAATACATACCCGTCACCACGTCAGGAGTCGCTCGTGCCTCCTCTGTTGTCAGCTGAAAAGCCCTACTCTTTGCCACCGGCGTCTCAACTCGGCCCTGACGGCCATCTGTAATCCTCAAAGTAGCAGGAGCAGGTGCTGACACCTTTCCTGCAGCAGCTAAACTCGGACACTGGGACTTTTTATGTCTCCTCTGGTTGCAATGAAAGCAAATTAGGTCTGATGCTGCAACGACGGCAGTAGTGGCCGTATAATCTCTGCTCATATGCCCAGTCCGACCGCACTTGTAGCAGTCAGCACTCCCTGCCTTGCACGCCCCATCGTGCAATCTCCTACACTTGCCACACCGAGCGTGGCTCTGCTGGCTCATAGCTCTGTGATCTGAACCCTTGTGCTTTTTGCCCGCACTCCCTGTACCTGGAGCCGCCTCCGGCTTCCTCTTTCTCTCCATCTCAAGGTTAATCTCTCTCTCGAGCCCTAGCAATCATGTCATCCAGCGTTTTACAGCTGGACCGGCTCACAAACTGGCGGATATCACTCCACAACATCTAATGATAACGAGCCTTCTTCATTTCCTCATCAGCCGTGTACTGAGGAACAAGAAGAGCCCTCTCCCTGAACTTGGCGGTAATCTCCGCCACTGTCTCTGTAGTCTGGGTATGATCCTGAAACTCGCGTGCTAACTACTACACCTCAATAATTGGTGCGAACTCGGATCTGAATCTGGTAGTAAAGTCTGCCCAGGTCATGGCATCCAAGGCTGCGTCATCCCCGATGGCATGACCAATCTCCTCCTACCAATCCCGTGCCCTGTCCTTTAGAAGACAGGACGCCAATCTGACCTTGTCCCCATCGGGACATCTACTAGTGCGGAAGGCGTTGGCCACGTCTGCCAACCATCTGGTGTTCGCTATGGGGTCCCGTGCCCCATGATAATCCAAAGCCCCGCATGCCCGGAACTCCCTAAAAGTAAGCGTGCGCGACCCCATCATGGCCGCAACCTCAGCACGGAAGGTGCTCAACCTCTCGTCCATCATCTCTAAGATACCCTCCTTGATCGAACCGAAGATCACAGGATTCTGCTCAAGTATGGTGTGAGTAATCTCTGAAGAGAGAAACTCCCTAGTCTGCTCATCCAACTGCCCGGCCTCCGGGCCTGATCCTGATCCCCCTCCGGCACCTGAACTGTCGACTGCTGGTCTAGGGCGTAATACCACCATTCTGAAACACAACATAATAAACGTCAGGAACACTGATATATCTCGAGGAATCACTACTACCACAAGTTTCCTGGTCTCATCTCAGCTTTCCTTGATTCGAGTATGGATCCTCTTCTTCCAGTAGTACGGGCCCATACTACCTTCCACATCTATCCGTACTTTCCTCAGGTACTGCCTCGACTCCACCAAATCACTATTACTGCTAATGATCTTTGTTACTCCCATCCTAGGCTTGCCCTAGGGAATTCTCTGACAATACCCGATCCAGTCCTCAACTGCTGAAAGCCTCCTTATGATGCCAATTAGCCATCACTTGAATACAATCACACGCGGCAAGGTTCAGATAATCCTTCAAGTAAAAGACTCATCCCTACAATGGTTAGACTCAGACAAGAGCTGTGCAATAGGGCTAAGTCTAGCACTCTGAGATTATTCAACCATGTTCACATGTGAAGTGACGCATTCACCTAATGGTTAACTCCCATCACTTAGAGTCCCACAAAGCACAAAGCAAGCATCATTTAGACATAGGAGACTACTCAAGCAATTCTATCCTCATACTGGAAAACTGTACTAGCATGCAATGCTAAGCTAATATTATCTGGCATAACCTAAACAGGCTATCCTACTGCTGACTACTCCATGTTAGCATGCAATTCTTATAAGGCTGAAACATATATAGCAGGCACATAAGGCATCCTCCTAGATCCTTAGTCCTATTCTAGCATGTTGTTCTACTGAAACTGAAACTGATATTCATAACATAAACTTGTATGGGTAATTTGGGAGTACTTACTTGAACTCGGCAGATTGCATGCACCACACCCTTTTCTCTTTTCAAAACTCTTTTCGCTTTTTCTAAAACTCTTTTTCTTTATTCTTTTTCTAAAATTGTTTTCTTTTCTCAAAATTCTTTTGTAACCATGGTTTTTCTCTTGAAAACTTTATACCACTTCCTTAGTTTGAGTTCAGACACACTCGGGAGTGCGCCCAAATCCCTCAAACCAAGGCTCTGATACCAACTTGTAACATCCCAAAATACGACCCAGAAATTTTTGTTTAATAATTAATAAAAACATCATGTTAATATCATAAAATAAAACTCATACGTCAATATCTTAAAACCATAGAAAAATATCACGAGGAAACTGTATTACAACTGTATCAAATCACATCTATGAAAAGCTAAAACAACTCCCAGGACAAACTGAAGATGTGGTGCGTGCGATGCCATCAACCCGAGCTCTTCCCTTTACTTGCGGAAGTACCTCAAATCAAACTAAAACTGTAAGCACAAAGCTTAGTGAGTTCCCCCAAGCTACCACATACATACAATAACATATACACACATACTGGACCTTGCCCACTGCATCGGACCAAAGTCCGGAAACTGCATCGGACTGAAGTCCGGAACTGACTGGGACCTTGTCCCGTGCATCGGACCGAAGTCTGGAATTAACTGCATTGGACCCAAGTCCGGAACTAACTGGGACCTTGTCCCTGCATCGGACCGAAGTCCGGAACTAACTGCATCAGACCGAAGTCCGGAACTAACTGAGCATAACATAGCATAGCATAAACATATCAACTAGCATGAACACATAAACTGCATGCTGCATCGGGCTGTAGCCCGGAACACATAACAAATAAATCTTGTCTGAGCCACGAAGGCATCAAACATACTAAAAATTGCATCGGACCGAAGTCCGAAAACTATTACTAGGTAAACGGGCCGGCATTGTGGCCTTATACCCGTTCCTACTGGAAGGAAACTCACCTCGTACACCGGCTGCTAAATGAACTGCTCTAGAACCCATATGTTGCTGCTCCGATATCTCCCGGCTACAATTTCCATAAATACATTCAATCAATTACTGATAACTGTACTGAGGGTAGAATGACTATTTTACCCCTGGTCAAAGTTAACCTCCTGGTCAAAGCCAACCTCCAGTTGACCAGACTCGCCGAGTCTGAGGAACTACTCGCCGAGTCTGTCGAGCAGATTCCATACAACTACATTCGAATCCGCTCTATGGTTCCTAATTCGCAGATCTGAAATCTTGGAACCATCTGAACATGTAAAGTTGCTAACTTTACGTGTAACTACGAAGGAATGAAGCCATCCTACTCAAACACAACTTTACTCAGGAAAACTCATCCGACTCGCCGAGTTGCTGATACAACTCGTCGAGTTCTAAGGCAAACTTCATCCGACTCGCCGAGTTGTTCTTCCAATTCGTCGAGTCGACGGCTAACTTTATATAACTCGCCGAGCCGCCCTGGAGACTCGCCGAGTTCATACAGTCCTTTTTCCGTACAGGTCCGATCTGAACCATGCAGCTGCTCCAAATCATGGATCTAAACTCCTAGGGCATGTTTTTCACGTAAAGTTGCTAACTTTACGTGCATGCATGGCTTTAAAGGCTTCATATGACGAAAATAAGCTCTTAATGAGGTTCTAGGCTCAATAGGGACTGTAATCACAATCACCACCAAAACTTTATACTTCTAGCATACCATGAGTGTCCAGATCTGAGGTATAACCCGGCCACAAGGCCTATACATAAGGGATTTGGGGTTTTTGGGCTTAGAAACCACAAATTAGGAACAACATAGATCTATATGATCAATAAGAAAGGTATAGAATTTAATACCAGAAAAGATGACCAATAGAGTGTGTATGCTGGATCTACTTCCTCTTCCTTTAACTCTCCAACTTTCTCCTTCTCCTTCTTACTCCAAAGATGCCTTCACAAGCAATAAACACACACACACACACTCACTAGAAAACGGCTAGGGTTTGATAAGGAATGCTTTGAGCGTAATGGAGGCTGAGATGGGGGCTATAAGGATGTTTAAATAGGTTGCAAACCCTAAGAATTAGGGTCTCCTCCTGATTGGCCTACTCGCCGAGTCCATGCGTGGACTCGCCGATTAGATCACTTAAGGCCCGTATCCAACTCGACATCTACTCGGCGAGTTAGGGCTATAACTCGCCGAGTAGCTCTTCCTAAAAGAGCATTTAATCAAAATAAATACGTACCAGGAATGGGGCGTTACATATTGATCCGGGAGTATGGATCAGATCTGGAGGTTAGTTTTAGATCCATGAGTATGGATCAGGTGAAAAGGTTAGTTTTAGATCCATGAGTATGGATCGGGTGAAGAGGATAGTTTTAGATCCGTGAGTAGGGATCAGGTAAAGAGGAAAATTTTAGATACAAGAGTTTTGATCGTGTCGTTGTGAGGATAGATGGGGTAGGATAAGAGTTTCTTGTATATAGTGAAATTGTATATGTTTGTGATTTCTAATATATATATATATATATATATATATATATATATATATATATATATATATATATATAACATTGTGGGTTGAAAACCCTATATGCTCACCAGGCTCCCAAGCCTGACCCGCGCAATTTTCTTTGTATTATAAGTAATGACACAAGAGTATAAGTCGGATGACTTGACGAGAGATTTTGGATTATAGATCAGTAGTAATAAATAATTGTTGTAAGATCTGTATTGTACTGTTTATACTTTTGATCTGTATCAGAACATGACATCCCGAAATTTTGTTATTTAATGAAAATACATTTCTTCAAGAAAAGTTTTGATAGATTCTTATCATATTTTGTTTTGGGAACAAATTCCGCAATTGTTTTCTTTAAAAAGATCACTCTGATTTTAAAATGAAGCATAAACAAACCGATCTTTTCTGGCCGTGAAATTGGGGATGTCACATTGTCATCGACCCCTAGCTTTCTTATTTACTCCTCATGGTAGAACTTTGTTGGCTGTATTTCCCGATCGTTAAGGTTCGATCGATATGTTTTTATTTCCACGTTTGTGAGGGAAGGATCACCTCCCTCGTCTTCACCTTTCTTTCATTTACCGACTGATTTGTATGATGTACCGACAACATTCTTTTTTGGATTCGGATCAATGATTGATCCGTGGTTATGTACCTGTTCCTGAGTTCTACACATTCTTGAAGACCTGTAAAAGTAAACCCAATCCACATAGTAATCCCTCTTCTCACCACTCATATATATATATATATATATATATATATATATATATATATATATATATATATATATATATATATATATATATATATATATATATATATATATGACAATATTTAGACCAAACACAAACTATTTCAACAAATAATTCCACCCAACTTTCAACAATTTCAAACAACACTAGCCACTTCCATTCGACAATTCCAACTAAAATTTTGCAAAAATCTTGTTAATTTTAACAAGTTCCAACTAAAGTTTAAACAAATTTTCAATCAAATTTCCAAGCAAAATGAACCAAATTTATCAACTTCCAAATGACTTAGCCCACTGGCCCAAAACATGTCCAAACTCTCCACTTCCAAATTTAAACAAATCCCCAAACTGTCAATCATCAGAACAACACCCAATTAATAATTGGGTTCCAATACATAACCATAACTTCATACTTGGGGTAAAGAGACTATTTTACCCCTAACCTAGCCTGGTCCAAAACCAATGCCCAAACTCAAAATCTAGAGGCCCAAAAGCCAAATAATCAATCAAGGCCTAATATATGGCTCGATTTTCCAAATTGGGCCCAACACCTTACATGGGCCTTACCCTAAAGCCCATCCACATATCCTAGTCCATACACATGTTTTCAGATGGCCCAAAAACAACCCAAACACCTAAGCCCAAAAAGGGAGGCCCAACTTAAGCCCAAACAAAATTAGGGTTTTCACATAAAATGACAATTAGGGTTAAGTAAGAACACTTAACCCATTAAGGACTTAATCCATTAATTCCAATATTGCATTAAGTTAATTGCAAAGGATTATTAATTAATATTTTAAGTCTAATAAATAGTTTCAATGCGGGTCTCGACAAATTCCAAAATTAGGGTTTCATAACATTAGGGTTTTCTAAACCCTAATTAGGATTTCCATCCCAAATACAAGCCAATTAGGTTAATTAGAGTTTAATGAGTCGGGCACCATCAACTAACACACCGGGCGGTGGTGGTCAACGATGGTTCACTGTGGTGGTAGTTATGATTTTAGGCCAAAACTATGATAATGCATTTCAAACATCCGTCCAAAAACACACACATATATACACACGCCCACCCAAAGTGGCGGCAGGTGGCAGCATGTGGTGGCAACCACCACCTCACGGTGTTGGTGGTGGTTTTTCTTCAGTTTCCGGTCAAGAAACACCTAAAAACAACTTCAACTAAAATAAACACACACATAACACCATTTCACACACACAACCACCTCTCACGGTGGTTGGTGGATGCAGAAGGAGTAACATGGCCGACAGCCACCATGGCTGGTTGCCATTGTGGTCTTCTTGCGTTTTCCAGCCGAAAACTCATCCACATACCCGTGGTAACGACTGAAACACTCACATACACAATGACATAGGCTGAAGTATGAACATACACAAAGAGCACCACCACTCTTATGGTGGTTTGTGGTGATCAGAGAGGATATCATCAAAATATGATAGTCGTTGGGGTGGCGATGGCGACGGACATGAGGAAATGACTAAAAAACAAGAAGGGGAAAGGATTCGCCATTACCAGAGAAGATAGAGGCAATAGCGGCCCCGATGTCGACCTTGAATCACGTCTTCATCGGCAACAAAACAGAAATTGCGGTGCTCATCTCGCTTGGTGGATCACGGCGACGGTAAGGACTCGACACTGCAGCGGTAGTGACTGGAGGTAGGAGTAGGGTGGCTGGTGAACTTGAACTAGGTTTAGGTTTAGATGAAAGGAGGTGATGGGTTACACCCATTCATTTGGAATCTTTTCTCATAATAACACTTTCAGTCCCTCCCCCCCCCCCCCAAATCCTTTCAACTTGATTCCATAATTTACCAAACAACCCTCAGCCTTTAGAATTCTTTACAAAACAAATCCTAGAATTACACTTTTAACCCCCCCCCCCCCCCAAAGTCTAAATTATATCACCTAACTCCCCGAAACCAACACCCCGCTAAATATTAATGATTTAGGGTTACAATAAAATAATATGATTTACATCTCGGGGTTAAGGTTTTATTATTTATTTACTTATTTAATTAAATATCAAATTGAATGTTACAATTCTCCCCCACTTAAATTAGATTCCGTCCTCGAAATCATCCCTTACCATTCCCGATACGCCAAACACTTGAGCAACTCGGCCACAACCCTTAGCATACCATAACCTTCCCAATTAAGGCAACCGAAACCAATACTCGTAGGATTCTACAACCCGAAAATGAATGAATTCTTGGCATCATAATCCCATTTACCCAATCTGAAATTTGAATTCTTGAGATGGTATTACTCCCTCACAGACTGCCCATATTGAATCATTATTGTTGAACCCAGTCCACTTATCTCCCAACTGACTGCTCAACTTCTGATAACTTGAGGTTCCCACTAGAAATAGTGTCACAGACCAAATGTCCCAGAAGAACACTTATACTTGACAAAAGACTCAGATAATCCTTCAAGTAGAAGATTCATCCCTGCAACGGTGAGACTCAGATGAGAGCTGCCCAACAGGGTTAAATCAATTACTCTGAGATTATTTAATCCAAAACGTAAGTGACTTAGCACTTTCGATCAACAAGCTACTCCACACACACATGAATCCCCAAGTTGCTACAATTCCCCAAAGCATCACTCTGCCTCTTGACTGTTTTTCCCAAAATCCATTAAGACCACCCTGGTCCCAATTCGTCTTCCAGTCAACTGAATTATCGGGTTCCAACCCGATTGCTGAGCCAAAAGACTCCCACACAGTCGCCCCTTGCGACCTCCGACAAAAATCCTTACAAGCGAAAACTACCCAAACCATCTTGACACTATCCTTATGCTAAGTTGAATGCTATAGGACCAACTATAGTCTTCCTCACACACAGTCTCCAACGACCTACCATGTCCTGATTCCAAACATGTTGCGCCCTTCCTCGGCCTGGTGGGCAAGCTTGTTTTGGCCTCATCTATCCGAAGAAAATCACGAGCAAATCGCAATTTGCCTCACTTGTAACATCCCCATTTTCACGGCAGAAAAAGACCGATTTTGTTTATGCTTTATAAAAATTAGAGTACCTCTTTTAATAAAAATGTTACGGAATTTATTCCCAGAAAAACACGATAAATACGTTATCAAAGCATTTTCGAAGAAACATATTTTATTAATTTTAAAACATTTGGGATGTCATTGTCAATACAGAAACATAAGCATAAATAGAACTTAGATTCATTTACACTAGTGATCTATATCTCCTTAATCTCTCAGTGTAATGTCACTTCATATCGACACCTGTGATATAAATAAACTGAGTGGGTCAGGTTGGGAAACCTGGTGAGTACATAGGGTTTTCAACCCACAATAATATAATTATTATGTTTAAACAATCAACCCAATTACCCATCCCCATTATCTTCTTTAGTCTTAAGGATCTACCCTAAGAATCAGGTATTCCTCGTTCATTCATTCCTAAGGATCATCCTAAGGAATCGGCACGAAGTCCATCGTTGCCACGGTTTACACAACGAGCACTAAGTCTGCATAGTCGCCAGGCTTAGGCACTAAGTCTGCATAGTCGTCAAGGTTTAGGCATCAAGTCTGTATGATCACCAAGGTTTAGGTATCAAGTCTACATGATCACCAAGGTTTAGGCATCAAGTCTGCATGATCACCAAGGTTTAGGCACCAATTCTGCATGGACACCAGGGTTTAGAGTACACTGGGTAAACATATCGTTCACAACACCTACAGATTCCGAGCCTACTAGTGCTCCACTAGACTGTCTAGAATAGTCCGTGGTTGTCATCCATACTCTGCTGAATGATGGGGCCATCATTTGGGAAAGGCTTCTCTCATCGTCCACCTCTCACCCTCACCTCGTGGTCTATAACACCTCTCAACTCATCATCCAACTCATATTCCATCTATTGCATCTACCCATGTTTTACCCGAACATTATCGTAGATATAAAATACATATACAGTTTAAATCATTTAAAACATGTATAAAATCGTTCATCTAGCATAGACAGCAAGTACTCAGATAATATGCACACATAGCATGTAATTTATATAAAATACTTCATATCTATGTGTAAGATGAAAGTAACTATGCACTCACCTGAGAAGGTGGTGACTCGGTACTCGGACAGCGCTTCGTTTACTTTAAAATAATTTCCTTCGACGAAACCTAGTATTATTACCACTATATTTTAGTCTAATATTTACCGTGACTAATTATTAGTCTTATTATTATTATTATAATATAAACGTTTAAACAATACTTTCCAACCACTATGTACAGACAGGGGCCAGACATAAAACACCGAAGGGCAGGACCATTTTGGCGTATAGCACTTCTGAAATCCAACAACCCTATGCGGCCCTTTAAACCAGATTCCCCGTACCGCGAGTAGTTAAAAAGATATTATAACAACACTTATATAAGTCATAATAATAGCTCAAATATTTATTATAAGTTCATAATAACAATATTAGTTTTAATATAAGCTATATTAAAATAGGGTAAGCATAACTTACTTACAAGGGGATTTTAGCTAGGAGTCGGGCTCTGCAAGGGCAGAACTTCATTGCTGAATCTTTCTAAGAAAGATTCGTGCAGCGCTTCGGCGCTCACCTTACTATACTAAAACTACAGAAAGAGAAGTCGAATCACGAGAGACCGATATGCTCGGGGGATAAGAAGAGAAAGACTCTTTAATCAAGAGAATGGTGCAAGAAATATGAGAGCTAGAGGCCCTTATTTAGTTATTTATACTAATTGAATTTTCAAAAACTACCCTTCATAATTACTTAATGACCTTATAGTTATATAAACAACTAAACACCCCTTTATAATACTATTTTAAATAGATTTAACGATATTTGTACTAAACTAATGTCGAAAGAACTCAACATTTGTCTTATAATGACCGCATCGTCGATACCTTTCTAATGATATATATATATATATATATATATATATATATATATATATATATATGTGTGTGTGTGTGTGTGTGTGTGTACGTATATATGATTTATACTTTATTTTAATATGTAAATATGCTATTATAGTTTGTAACTCGTTCATACGAACTCTGTTTTTGACATTATTTATATCCACGCGTAGGTGGAGATGTACTCTACAAATTTCGTTTAGACTCTGTCGGCTAATTTTAACTTTATTTTTAAAGTTATATTTTTAATAGGCCGGGACATGATTGGTCTGTTAAAATCTCATAACTTCTTCATCCGATGTCCATTTTTGTCTGTCTTTTTTTTGTTACGCTACTAATAACAAGATCTTTGATTCTCATTTAGGTTGTGTCGGCTAAAAACCGTTCGATCTAATACTCAAACTTCGGGCTGTACACCGCTAAGCCGAAACTTCGAAAAATCATAACTTCCTCATACGAAGTCAGATTTGGGTGTTCTTTTTATGGACGCTCTCTGGTTCACATATTCTATGACTTTCATTTAGATTACTAAGGCTAAAAGTCGCTCTATCATAAATTCACTATTTACGTCTTCCCGGTGTCATGCCGGTTCCATCGCGAAACTTCGTCGGGTCATAACATCTTCGTTATAACTCGGATTTCGGCGCTCTTTATATGTACAGAACTCTTGAGACATATTATACAACTTGGTTAAGATTATTTATTCTAAATAATCTTTTGTCGAAAAGGTGTTTTCGACCCCTATTATCTCTAAATTGACTAGCCCGGATCTACGAGCGTTACATCACTCCCCACTACTGCACAAGGACCTGTGAATGCTACGAGACACCCTGCAGTCTTACAACACTTATCATGCTAACTGACCGCTAGTGAATGCTACAGGCCACCCCGCAGTCTTACAGCGCGCCTATACTATCTACAAACTAGTGAATGCTACGGATGCCCCGCAGTCTCACAACACTTCCACTAACCGCTAACTAGTGAATGCTATGACTACCCCGCAGTCTTAGAACACTTCCACCAACTGAACTCACATCCTAATTCCCTCCGTTAATTTGACAATAGAACATACCTATAATGGAGCGCACCCTCGACCAAACGCCTAAGCTGAACTCGAGTTATGCCTGGAACCCTAACCTGGTCCCTCAAGGTGTGTTATTAAGTACCAAGAGAGCGTGTGTAACACCCAAAGTTTGGAAAGCCAAGAAAAGAAAGAAAACCCCAATTTTAAGGGGAGACTCGGCGAGTCCAAGGAGGGACTCGGCGAGTCCGAGCGGGATCCGGGTCGAGGTGTAAGCGACCGACTCGGCGAGTCGGCCAAGGTGACTCGGCGAGTCTGGTCTGAGCAAGGAAAACCCTAAATCCGAGACTTGGAGCTTATTTAAACGTCTCATTCTCTCCCCTAGGGTTCCTTTACTGCCTCTCTAACACAAAACACTAAACCCTAGCCGCCATAATCATTTTGGAGAAAGATCTACCCTTGGTGAAGCTTTTGGAGCTTGAGAGAGAAGATAGTCATTGTGGAGCAAGAAGGGGGCCTTGGATCCAGAGTTGGTGGAACATTTCTAAGCATTTAAAGGTAATAAATCGTTACCTTTCCTCTTTTGTTTAATAGATCAACCTTGGCTATGTGATTTGGGGCTTTTATGCCATGTTTAAGAACTATTTCGAGTTAGAAGCCTAGATCTGAAGTTGCTACTTCAGATCTGAGTGTATCTTGGCCTAGAAAGTCATAAAGCATCTGTTCTTGGGTTGATAGTGAAACCTCTTTGTCTTAAACCCTAGTTTGGATTGTTTTAAGCCTAGATCTCTTGATCTACACGTAAAGTTTGCCACTTTACGTGAGGGATAGGCCTTAGAAGTATGGATCTATGAGTTGGAAGCCCTGTTTGGCTCGAAAAGCCACTGCATGGATTAAGGACTGAATACACTCGGCGAGTCCTTTGAGTGGACTCGGCGAGTAGTATGAAGATGGAGACGAACTCGACGAGTTGGATGAACAACTCGGCGAGTCTGTTGAAGATTACCTTGGACTCGGCGAGTCTGTTCATGGACTCGGCGAGTCAAGTCGCGAAACCCCAAACCCTTCGAGTCAAGGCTCAGATTAGTGAGTTGTGTGGGGACTCAGTGAGTTGGACAGGACAGAACTCGGAAATCAGTGAACTCGGTGAGTCAGTAGACTGACTCGGCGAGTAGGGTCAACATGGAAGGTTGACTTTGGCCAGGACTTTGACTTTGATCGGAGTTTAGTTAGTTGACTTTTAGAGGACTGTCAGGCTAAGTGTCGCTTTGTTATTGGTAGCTCGGAGAGTTAGAGGAGCAGCGTTTCAGACGGTGGTTGGTTAGCAGTCCGAGGGTTACCAGCAGAATTCAACAGTTCAGGTGAGTTTCCTTCCAGTAGGAACGGGTCTAAGGCCACAATGCCGGCCCGTTCAGTTAGCAGTAGTTTCCGGACTTCGGTCCGATGCAGTAGTTAGTATGTTTGATGCCTTCGTGGCTCAAACAGGATTTATGTGTTATGCGTTATGTGTTATGTGTTCCGGGCTACGGCCCGATGCAGTATGCAGTATATGTGTTCATGCTAGTTGATATGTTATGCTATGCTATGTTCAGTCAGTTTCCGGACTTCGGTCTGATGCAGGGGGCAAGACCCCAGTTAGTCCGGACTTTGGTCCGATGCAGGGGGCTAGGCCCCAGTTAGTCCGGACTTCGGTCCGATGCAGGGGATAAGCTCCCAGTCAGTTTCCGGACTTCGGTCCGATGTAGGGGGCAAGGCCCCAGTTAGTCCGGACTTCGGTCCGATGCAGGGGACAAGGTTCCAGTCAGTTTCGGACTTCGGTCCGATGCAGGGGGCAAGGCCCTAGTTAGTTCGGACCTCGGTCCGATGCAGTGGGAAGGCCCAGTATGTGCTTTATATGTTATTGTATGGTATGTGGTAGTTTGGGGGAGCTCACTAAGCTTCGTGCTTACAGTTTCAGTTTTTGGTTTCAGGTACTCAGTTTTCAAAAGAGGAGCTCGAAAAGATTGCAGTGTACACACCATAGTCAGCTAGCCTGGGATGTTTTACTCTGATAATAAGTTTGTATTTCGAATTAACGCTACGAAATTATGTTATGATTTATGATACGGTTTTTATGAATATGGTTTTAGTAATGTTTTTAAAAAGAAAATTTTAGTCGTGATATTTGGGACGTTACAAGTTGGTATCAGAGCCTTGGTTTGAGGGATTCGGATACACTTCGAGTGTGTCTGAACTCAAACTAAGGAAATGGTAAAAGGTTTTCAAAAGAAAGACATTTCCGAAAGAATTTTTTTTTTTTTGAGGAAAGAAAGAGTTTTTGAAAAAGCGAAAAGAGATTTTAGAAATAAAAGAACTTTAAAAGGAGAAAAGGGTGTGGTGCATGCAATCAGCCGAGCTCAAGTAAGTACTCCCAAATTACCCATGCAAGTTTATGTGATGATTATCAGTTTCAGTTTCAGTAGAACAGCATGCTAGTATTGAGTAGACAATAGTAGGATAGCCTGTTAGGGTTATGCCTGATAGTATGAGCTTAGCATTGTATGCTAGTACAGTTTCTCGTTATGAGAATAGATTTTCTTGAGTAGTTTCCTGTGTCCGAATGCTACTTGCTTTGTGCTTTGTAGAACTCTTGGTGATGGGAGTTAGTCGTTAGGTGAATACGTCACGTCACATGTGATCAGGGTTGAATAATCTCAGAGTGTTGGATTTGGCCCTATTGCGCAGCTCTCGTTTGAGTCTAACCGTTGTAGGGATGAGTCTTTTACTCGAAGGATTATCTGAGCCTCATCACATGTGATAGTATTCAGGTGATGGCTAATTAGTATTACAAGGAGGCCTTCAGCAGCTGAGGACTGGTTTGAGTAGAGTCAGAGATTTCCCTAGGGCAAGCCTATGATAAGAGTAGCAGAGATCAGTAGCAGTAGAGTGACTTGGTGGAGTTGAGGTAACTCTTGAGGAAAGTACGGATAGATGTGGAAGGTAGTAAGGGCCCGTACTACTGAAAGCAGAGGATCCGTACTCGATTTAAGAGGGGCCGAGACAAAACCAGGGAACTAGTAGAGTGTGTGAGAGATCCCTCAGCAGCGGTGTGTATATTGATCAGTAGTGTGTTATATTTTTCAGCATGGTGACTTTGCACGAGATACCAGTTAGCAATTCAGGCACCAAGGAGGGATCTGGCTCGGGCTCTGGAGCCGGACAGCTTGACGATCAGATGAAGAATTTCATTTCCGCAGAGATTATGCACAACATTATCGATAAGACTCCAGTGATTTTCGGTTTAGTTAGAGAGGCCATTATGGAACTTATGGACAGTCATCTTGAGGCCTTTAGGGCCGGGGTGGTTTCAGGGCAGATTGGGGCTCGTCTAGAGCCCGATTCTTATGAGGTTCAGGGAGATCCCATTTCCAACTTTTGTCATCAAGGGACAAGAGTGAGTAAGGCACCCTGTCTTCAAGAGAGACCTCTGCATGATTGGATAGTTGAGGAGGTTTCGCGAGCCATTCGCGAGGGGTTGCCCGGTATGGTCGCAACGATTATTGATAGGTTGACTATGAAGCTCCATGATCAGATAGCAGTTTCTCAGATGATGGATGGGGTCGATAGGGTAGCTCAGGAACGAGAGACGGGCAGGGAGTCGGAAAGGAAGAGGAAAACAGATGGGACACAGGTAGCCACAGGTTCGGGCAAGAGGCCCAAAGGGTCGGATTGGAGATCGAGGTACCATCAGAGTCGCAGTCGATGCGGGAAGTGTGGTAGGTCGCACTTGGGTGCGTGCAGGAGTGGTAGTGGTGGTGTTTTGGGCTGCTTCAGATGCGGCTGAATGGGTCATTTCAGCAGGGATTGTACTACTACCATCGCCCAGGGACTTGACCCGATATGTTTCCATTGCGGTCAGAGAGGCCACAAGAAGGCCCACTGTCCAGGTGTGTATGCAGCAAAGCAGGTGATAGCTCCTGCGTCTATATCTTCTAGTACCACCAGCGGTTGCCGGGGCCGAGCAAGGGCGCCCAGGCTCGAAGCAGATTGTACCGGTTGATTGCAGCTAGGGTTCGAGCAGCGCCGGGTGATTGGAGGTATGTATCTTTTGCCTTCCTGTCAATTATTATTCATGATATTATTGTTATGTTGCTGCAGCGATATTTATAAGCGTATGTATTGGGGTATCATATTACCTGTTTGTGACCAAGCTATATGCCATTTTCATACCTTGGATGTTAGAATGATAGTTGGGGGTCGCCCCCTCTAGAACATGCTACTCCGGATATAGTAACTGCGGCATGTATGTGTAATATTCAGAAGCGTCTCGCTATTTTCGGAAAGTGCCATTCGAGTACTGATCGGTTATATCCTCGGTAGTGACAATCTAGAGCTTCTAGTGGAGCAGCTAGCGGTCAGTAAGGAAGTGAGTTGGAGATATTCACCCTAAACGTAGGTTCTCAGGGTGCAGTCACTAAAGCAAGTACAATAAAGGACTGAAGGGTGCTCGGTTAGATAGCAAGAGTGTTTCGGATCTGGTAAAGGTCAGATGGAGTGTCGACAGAGATAAATGTTGGCGGGCAGCAAATCGCCCTTAGTGGAAGGAAGGTTGGGGAATCCTTTTGACCAGTGAGCAGTAAGGAGTTAGCCGGATCCAAGTGGGGGAGAACCCTCCGAGTATACGAGGGCAAGAGCACGCTGACCCGGAATGAGTATGCAATCCTTGAAAAGAAAGGATAGTAGCTTAGCAATGGGTGGATCAAGGAGTTCAGAATTGGAAGTTTGAGGAACTTCCCAACAGTTAGTTCATATAATCGATATGGTTAGTAGCTGATTGGGAATCCAGATTGGAGGACCGTCGATAGGACTCTATTGAGTCGGAAGAAGGATCTTGAGAAAGGTTAGCAAGAGATGTTTCCGTGTTAGTAGTCAGTGGTAGAGACAGCATGTAGGGTTGTGTGGATTCAGGAGTTAGAAGTTTGGAAACTTCCCAATGTTAGTTTCATGTTCTGGATTAGTAGACGGTTGGTTTGGGGACCAAGTCGAAGAATTCCTCGACGGAACACTAATTTCATCAAGGATATAAGATGTCGAGGTTGATGTAGCATCCGATGATTGAGGACTGATGTTGAGAAGTCAGGATGAGGAATTGCTAGCAGAACTAGGGATAGTCAGGAAGTCCCCAGAATAGTGATTGGTAAGCAGTAAGATAGTAGTAGTAGTGTTGTAAGTCTGCGGGGGTAGCCGTAGCGTTCACTAGCAGTCAGATAGTAGTAGTAGTGTTGTAAGTCTGAGGGGGTAGCCGTAGCGTTCACTAGCAGTCAGATAGTAGTAGTAGTGTCGTAAGTCTGCGGGGGTAGCCGTAGCATTCAGATAGTAGTAGAGTGATGTAAGCTTGCGGGGGTAGACGTAGCGTTCACTAGCAGCCAGACAGTATTAGGGAGTTGTAGGTCTACGGGTGTAGCCGTAGCATTCGCCAGGTTAGTAGACAGCATGAGCGCGTTATCTAGACGCAAGGGGGGGGGGAAAGCAGTAGTACCCACCAGTTTGTGTGCAGCAGCGAGCATATAGAAATCCACATGTTGGATTTCGAATTTTCTAGAGCTTAGTCATGGTTGAGCCAGCAATGCGACAGATGGATCGTCAACACAGTCATGAGATCAGGGAAGCAGTGAACCATTGGGATTCATGTATGTTAAGGGCCACCATTAGCCTGGGAGCCATCATTATAGTCTTGGATTTGTTGATGTTTGGACCCGCTCTGTTGGATCGGGAGATCATTAGGACCATAGTAACAGGATGACTAGTGGAAACTAGTTCCAAAGAAACGTTTCGTTCAGGCAGTCCAGTGTTTCAGGCAGTTTAGTGTCTCAGGCAGTTCAGTGTTGCAGGCAGTCCAGTGTTTCAGGCAGTTCAGTGTTGCAGGCAGTCCAGTGTTGCAGGCAGTTCAGTGTTTCAGGCAGTTCAGTGTTTCAGACATGTTCAGTGTTTCAGGCAGTTCAGTGTTCCAGGCAGTTCAGTGTTTCAGTTAGCTCCAGTATTTTGGGCAGTATTAATTTTGCGTCGGACTGCAAGTTCAGCCTTATTAGTTGGACCTGGGTGGTCTCAGTTCATCCGGAAGCTAGATTTGGAATAGCATAATTTTCAGTCAGTTGTTCGTGGGGTGCGCGACACCAAATCGTAGTAGAAAGAATGCCCAGTGGATACTGGCGACGATGACCTGTACTGGGAGTAGCAGGAGTAATAGATTTGGTGGAGACAGGGTCTTCACAGTGACGGAAGAGGTAGGTAGTTATGGAGCATCGCCTTGGGAAGGCAAGGAAATCGTGCAAGGAAAGAAGGGGTGAACCCCTACGGGGTCAGTGCAGTATTTGGAGAGCATCAGAAAGATTGTCGGTTGAGTGAGTTGCGTTTCCAAAATGTTCAGGGTCAGGATGGACCCGAGATTATTATCTGTAAGGATTGACATTGGTCTGAATGACTGAGCGGAAGGCCAGCGAAGGTAGGCAGCTGGTGTTAGAATGAGCGGTAGGGTATTGGAGGCAGATCGCAGTCGGTGGATCGTAGCAAACTTCGAGGACGAAGTTTAGTTTAAGTGGGGGAGAGTTGTAACACCCAAAGTTTGGAAAGCCAAGAAAAGAAAGAAAACCCCAATTTTAAGGGGAGACTCGGCGAGTCCAAGGAGGGACTCAGCGAGTCCGAGCGGGATCCGGTTCGAGGTGTAAGCGACCGACTCGGCGAGTCGGCCAAGGTGACTCGGCGAGTCTGGTCTGAGCAAGGAAAACCCTAAATCCGGGACTTGGAGCTTATTTAAATGTCTCATTATCTCCCCTAGGGTTCCTTTACTGCCTCTCTAACACAGAACACTAAACCCTAGCCGCCATAATCGTTTTGGAGCAAGATCTACCCTTGGTGAAGCTTTTGGAGCTTGAGAGAGAAGATAGTCATTGTGGAGCAAGAAAGGGGCCTTGGATCCAGAGTTGGTGGAACATTTCTGAGCATTTAAAGGTAATAAATCGTTACCTTCCCTCTTTTGTTTAATAGATCAACCTTGGCTATGTGATTTGGGGCTTTTATGCCATGTTTAAGAACTATTTCGAGTTAGAAGCCTAGATCTGAAGTTGTTACTTCAGATCTGAGTGTATCTTGGCCTAGAAAGTCATAAAGCATTTGTTCTTTGGTTGATAGTGAAATCTCTTTGTCTTAAACCCTAGTTTGGATTGTTTTAAGCCTAGATCTCTTGATCTACACGTAAAGTTTGCCACTTTACGTGAGGGATAGGCCTTAGAAGTATGGATCTATGAGTTGGAAGCCCTGTTTGGCTCGAAAAGCCACTTCATGGATTAAGGACTGAATAGACTCGGCGAGTCCTTTGAGTGGACTCGGCGAGTAGTATGAAGATGGAGACGAACTCAATGAGTTGGATGAACAACTCGGCGAGTCTGTTGAAGATTGCCTTGGACTCGGCGAATCTGTTCATGGACTCGGCAAGTCAAGTCGCGAAACCCCAAACCCTTCGAGTCAAGGATCAGATTAGTGAGTTGTGTGGGGACTCAGTGAGTTGGACAGGACAGAACTTGGAAATCAGTGAACTCGGCGAGTCAGTAGACTGACTCGGTGAGTAGGGTCAACATGGAAGGTTGACTTTGGCCAGGACTTTGACTTTGATCGGAGTTGAGTTAGTTGACTTTTAGAGGACTGTCAGGCTAAGTGTCGCTTTGTTATTGGTAGCTCGGAGAGTTAGAGGAGCAGCGTTTCAGACGGTGGTTGGTTAGCAGTCCGAGGGTTACCAGCAGAATTCAGCAGTTCAGGTGAGTTTCCTTCCAGTAGGAACGGGTCTAAGGCCACAATGCCGGCCCGTTCAGTTAGCAGTAGTTTCCGGACTTCGGTCCGATGCAGTAGTTAGTATGTTTGATGCCTTCGTGGCTCAGACAGGATTTATGTGTTATGCGTTATGTGTTATGTGTTCCGGGATACGGCCCGATGCAGTATGCAGTATATGTGTTCATGCTAGTTGATATGTTATGCTATGCTATGTTCAGTCAGTTTCCGGACTTCGGTCCGATGCAGGGGCAAGGCCCCAGTTAGTCCGTACTTCGGTCCGATGTAGGGGACAAGGTCTCAGTCAGTTTCCGGACTTCGGTCCGATGCAGGGGGCAAGGCCCCAATTAGTCCGGACTTCGGTCCGATCCAGGGGACAAGGTCCCAGTCAGTTTCTGGACTTCGGTCCGAGCAGGGGGCAAGGCCCCAGTTAGTCCGGACTTCGGTCCGATGCAGGGGACAAGGTCCCAGTCAGTTCTGGACTTCGGTCCGATGCAGGGGGCAAGGCCCCAGTTAGTCCGGACCTCAGTCCGATGCAGTGGGCAAGGCCCAATATGTGCTTTATATGTTATTGTATGGTATGTGGTAGTTTGGGGGAGATCACTAAGATTCGTGCTTACAGTTTTAGTTTTTGGTTTCAGGTACTCAATTTTCAAAAGAGGAGCTCGGAAAGATTGCAGTGTACATACCATAGTCAGCTAGCCTGGGATGTTTTACTCTGATAATAAGTTTGTATTTCGAATTAACGCTACGAAATTATGTTATGATTTATGATACGGTTTTTATGAATATGGTTTTAGTAATGTTTTTAAAAAGAAAATTTTAGTCGTGATATTTGGGACGTTACAGCGTGATCTAAATGTTGGTAAGTTTCCCGAACTTCCAACTCATACTAACCTCAATCGAGACAGCCGCTTGGGCCATCTTTCTTCCCTGATGAGAATGCGAAACTTTTCCTGTTTTAATATCGGCTTCTGATCCTGAATACCTGCGTGATTCTCCCCCACTTAGATTTGACTAAGCCTTCACACTACATAAGAATTGAAGGATTCACAATCCTTTTTGCTTTCCAACAGTCGTTTCGATGACAACCAGTGCCTTAGCAACAAGCCACTTCCCTTCGCATTTCCAGCAGCCACTCCAAGGACAACTACTAAAACCACTGAATCCTGATGATGCTAAATAACCATCCTGCAGACCCCGATCGTAGACCTTCATATGATACCCCTGAACCAATCTCTATTACGAGTCGAAATAATGTTGAACACCCAGAACCAACAAAAGGGAAACGACCTTACACTAACCAGTAATAATTCACGGTATGAAAATGGCATGTGACAATATTTGAAGATATAACTCATACATGAGTAAAGAAATGAATTGGATGCATGCTTATCCAAACCATTGTAAGATTTCGACAACCATAAATACTGATATAACTAAGAGTAAATTACTGAAATCTTCCCTATGGTTTGATTAAAATTGCACGTTTGGTCCTTAACTTTTATTTTGCACTCGGATCGTCCCTATGATTTGATTTTGTTGCATTTTTCGTCCCTATGGTTTGGTCAAAATTGCACATTTGGTCCCTAACTTTATGTATGCAAGGGTCGAAAAACGCAACAAAATCAAACCATAGGGACGATCCGAGTGCAAAAGAAAAGTTAGGGACCAAACGTGCAATTTTGACCAAACTATAGGGACGATTTTAGTAATTTACTCTATAACTAATTTGAAGGTAGGCAAGAGATACATACCTGCAATACCGCTTGTTGGAGTCCTAACCTCCCTCGTATGGCACTGCAAAGCTCAACTCCTATCTATTGGGGCTCCCGCCCTACCTTCTCGTCCATCGGTGATCCTTAAAGTAGCCGGAACAGACGCACTCACTACTCCTCCCCTCAACATTGGAAAATCGGCCTTCTTGTAGCCCACCTGATCACAGTGAAAACATAATGGACTTGCTCCCTAAGGACAGTCCTTGCTGATGTGGCCAACCCAACCACACTTCTAGCAGCCCAGACCCCTGGAACGACAAACTCCACCGTGCAGTTTCCTGTATGTACTGTACTGACTTCGTCCCTGCTCGCCTCTCAACAACTGATCGGAAGTCTTGAATCTCTTCCCGGGACCCTCCAAAATATGCACCTGATCTGACCTCCTATTCTCAATGTTCTCCAAATCAATCTCCCGCTCTTAGACTCTAGAGATCATATCATTCAAGGTCTCGCACCCTAAAATACTCACAAATTTCCTGATACCATCCCTCAGCATATCATGATACCTCACTTTCTTCATCTCTTTGTATGCTTCATACTACGATACTAATAAAGCCCTCTCCCGGAACTTAGTAGTGATCTCTGCCACAGTCTCCATGGTCTGGAGGAGATCCAGGAACTCTCACGCCAAATGTTGCACCTCGATTGCCAGAGAAAACTCCACTCGGAACCTGGTCGAGAAATCATCCCATGACATGGAATCAATCGCATCATCACCCAACGCACTACCAATTTCTTCCCACCAATCACGTGCCCGGTCCTTCAATAGGTAGGAAGCATATATGACCTTCTTCGGCCTTCTCCTCCTCGGGGAAGAAACTCGTCCTGAATGCGTTATCCATGTCTGCTAACCACCTCCTACTAACAATGTGTTCCTTCTCCCCATGAAATGCAGGAGCTCCACAAGCAAGGAACTCCCGAAAAGACAGAGTGCGAGCTCCAATGATAGCCATAACCTCCGCACAGAATGTGCCAAAGCGCTCATCCACTATCTCCGAAAGACCGAAACACAGCAAGAAATCTCTGATGTGTCGTGTTTTTATCTAACACAACACGACAAGGTTTTGTATAACACGAACATGACACGACACGATGTCGTGTTTTTTTTCATTAACACGAAAACGAACCAATTAAAACACGACAACACGACACGACACGACAAATATAATATTACATAACTATTAGTGTATTTCGTTCAAACTTAAAGATATATAACACGACAAAAACGACAAACACGAAAACCACGACAACCACATGATTAATCGTGTCAATTTCTTGTCGATTTATGAACACGAACACGACACGACACGACATCGTGTTTTTTAATCTTGACACGAAAACAACACGAATTCAAATTTTGATTCAGTCCCGATTTCGTTTCGTTTCGTGTATTTCTGTCGTGCCGTGTCATCAATTGACACCCTTATCCGAAACATAGCGAGAAATCTCCGATGTGATGAAATCCTGCAACTGCTCGCTAATCGACTCAGCACCTGCACCTGAGCCGGAACCCGAACCTGAACTATTTCCCTGCGAGCTCATCCCCCAACTGAAAAGCGACAAGCCAAAATTAGAACATACTTAGAATTCACCTCCCATAAGCTTCTTAAATTCTCCAAGACTCTCACCGATTCGAGTATGGATCCTGTACTTTTAGTAGTACGGGCCCAATACTACCTTCCACACCTATCCATACTTTCCTCAGCAATCCTCCCGAATCCTCTGAGTCTTTCCTCAAACTAATGCACCCAAAAATTGCTAGACCGCACCACCAACCCACTGAAAACATATCCTAGGCTTTCCTAGGTTCCTAAACCCACCCAATCCTCAGTTGTTGAAGGACTCCTACCAATGTTAATTAGCTTCCTCATGAATACAATCACATGAAACAGAGATTAGATAATCCTTCGAGTAAAAGACTCATTCCTAGAATGGTTGGACTCAGATAAGAGCTGCGCAATAGGGTCAAATCCATCACTCTAAGACTATTTAACCTGGGCCACATGCGACTTAGCATATTCACTTAGCAGTCAATTCACATCACTAAGAGTCCCATAAAGCACAAAGCAAGCAGCATTCAGATAATGGAAAAATCTAACCAACATACTCTAATCCAGCCATTATATCCACTTATCATATATATACATACTAGCATGCAATACTAAAGCTCATACAATCAGGCATATAAAGGCACCTCTCCTCATATAATACTGAGCAGATCCTTAGCCCTAATCTAGCATGCGATTCACATAGTCATATCATATCACATAATAAACATGTATTGGTACTTTGGGAACCACTTACTTGAGCCCGGTCGATTGCACGCATCACACCCCTTTCTTAATTAGAAATTTTCTTTTAATTAAATGTCTATTTTATAAAAAAATTCACCAAACCCTCAGTTGAGTTCAGACACACCCGATAGTATGCCCGAATCTCTCAAACCAAGGCTCTGATACCAACTTGTAAAATCCCAAAACTCAGAGCCAAAAATTTCATATTTAGTTAAGTACATTATAAAAACGGTATTCTAAAAAAATCAACAGTGTTATCTAATTCATAATCAAACCCAAATTTCAAAAACCACAACATGTCATAGGAAAACAATATCAAAGTACATTCCCCAAAGATCTCATAATACGGAAAAATCATAGTGTGATGCGTTGCGATCATGCCGTCTCCTTTCCTTTTGAAGAAGAAGTACCTGAAACCAAAACTAAAAACCGTAAGCATGAAGCTTAGTGAGTTTCCCAGATACCAAATACCATACATATCAACTGATCCATACATGCCATACATAACCGTGAGCCATACATATCAAAGATATATCATAATCAATAAAAGTGTTATGTGTCGCACATAGTCTTACCATTATGCCACGAGCCACCTCGTGGTCTTACTTTCCAGGCCGGGGACAACCCTCTGGGTCTTACAGACAAGTGCCAAGAACCACCTCCTAGTCTTCTATGCAAGCATCACAAAGGCAACTAGCATACAAACTATACTACTTAACCAATTACTTACCAGAGTTCTGACTTTGGTCTTGCATATAGTGTGCTAGGAGCCACCTCCTGGTCTTTCATACATAATGTCAAGGGCTAACCCCTGGGTCTTCCTACTATACATAAACCAAATGGGCCGGCATTGGTGCCTTGGACCCATACAAACAGTGAGGAGACTCACCTCACATTGCTGAAGTCTCGCGGATAAAACTACGGCTGCTGGCTGGCAGATCCCCAAACTGTCAATCATCAAAACAACACCCAATTAATAATTGGGTTCCAATGCATAAACATAACTCTATACTTGGGGTAAAGAGACTATTTTACCCCTAACCTAGCTTGGTCAAAAACCAAGGCCTAAAATCAAACTCTAGAGGCCTAAAAGCCAAATAATCAATCAAGGCCCAATATATGGCCCGATTTTCCAAATTGGGCCCAACCCCTTACATGGGCCTTACCCTAAAGCCCATCCACATATCCTAGTCCATACACATGTTCTCAGATGGCCCAACAAGAGCCCAAACACCTAAGCCCCAAAAAGGAAGACCCAACTCAAGCCCAAACAAAATTAGGATTTTCACATAAAATAATGATTAGGGTTAAGTAAAAACACTTAACCCATTAAGGACTTAATCCATTAATTCCAGTACTGCGTTAAGTTAATTGCAAAGGATTATTAATTAATATTTTAAGTCTAATAAATAGTTTCGATGCGGGTCCCGACAAATTCCAAAATTAGGGTTTCATGAAATTAGGGTTTTCTAAACCCTAATTATGGTTTCCAACCCAAATACTAGCCAATTAGGTTAATTAGAGTTTAATGAGTTGGGCACCACCCACTAACACCCCAGGCGGTGGTGGTCAACGGTAGTTCACGGCGGCAGCCACCACCTCACGGTGGTGGTGGTTATGATTTTAGGCCAAAACTGTGATAAATCATTTCAAACATCCGTCTAAACACACACATATATATGCACACAGCCACCCAAAGTGGCGGCTGGTGGCGGCAAAACGACGACATGTGGTGGCAAACACCACCTCACGATGGTGGTGGTGGTGGTTTTTCTTCTGTTTCCGATCAAGAAACACCCAAAAACAACTTCAACTAAAATAAACACACACATAACACCATTTCATACACACACAGCCACCTTTCACGGTGGCTGGTGGCGACAAAAAGAGTAAAATGGCCGGCAACCACCATGGTTGGCTGCCATGGTGGTCTTCTTGCATTTTCTAGCCGACAACTCATCCACACACCCGCGGTAATGACTGAAACACACACACACACACAACGACATAGGTTAAAGTATGAACACACACACAGCATTGCCACTCTTATGGTGGTTTGCGATGATCGGAGAGGATATCATCAAAATATGATAGTCGTCGGGGCGTTGATGGTGACGGACATGAGGAAATGACAGAAGAACGAGATGGGGAAGGGTTCGCCATTACCGGAGAAGATAGAGGCAACAACGACCCCGTCGTCGGCAGCAAAACAGCAACAGCGGTGCTTAGCTCGCTTGGTGGCTCATGGCGACGATAAGGACTCGACACTGCAGCGGTGGCGAATGGAGTTAGGAGTAGGTTGGCGGCTGCACTTGTACTAGGTTTAGGGTTTAGATGAAAGGAGGTGACGGGTTATACCCGTTCATTTGGAAGCTTTGCTTAATAACACTTTCAGCCCCTCCCTCCCAAATCCTTTCAACTTGATTCCATAATTTACCAAACAACCCTCAGCCTTTAGAATTCTTTACAAAATAAATCTTGGAATTACACTTTTAACCCCCAAAAGTCCAAATTATATCATTTAACACCCCAAAACCAACACCTCGCTCAATATTAAGGATTTAGGGCTACAATAAAATAATATGATTTATATCTCGAGGCTAAGGGTTTATTATTCATTTACTTATTTAATTAAATTTCAAACGGAATGTTACATTGTTGGTTGGAGCCGGGAGAAAAACAGTTCACGAGTTCTGAGGTCATGTAGATTACCGAGGATAAAGTGAAGATAGCTTGTGGTCGTTTACCTTTCATTGGTTTCTTCGATCAAAATGCCAAATCATCCAACACCCACTTAAAACGACTCTCCCAACATTTTTGTTTCATCGCAATAAGAACCGAATATATGTCCAAAAAATTCATTCCACCACCGTGTCAAGTGGAGGAATGTTTAAGTCACACCATTATCAAATATGATCCCAAATAGAACATGTCACATGTCAAATTAAAAATAAAAGATTATGTGATTCTCAACCACACACGATGAAAAGTAAGAATGAACATGCATACACATCTTAGCGAAAGGATCTATTTAAAGCCTCCAAACAAAAACTTTAATATTGATTGGAACAGTTTATTCCATGTCGTAGTCTCTTCCTAATGACCAAAATAACTTTAAGTTTGATTCGATACATCTAGTAGTGTCTTCTACAAAGTCCGTTATAGTTAAACACCTACATATGATGTTTTTATATAAGACAACATATTGGTTGAACGCTGTATTTCTTACAAGATACCACAATATTTGATACGAAATACTACGAATACTCTATTTCTTGTACATACAAAATTAATCTAATATTGTTAAATCAACAATTTTTGAAAGGACCACATTGCATATTTGGCTTTTGAAGGATAGAATGGTTGCTTTTATTCTTATGTTGAGAAGCCCACATTAGCATATTTGCCTTTTGAATGAGAGTGGATTGCTTTTGTTGACTGCATTTCTGCCATCTTTCATTCTTGATCAGCTGTAATCGTAATTTAAAGCTTAACCTTATATTTGACTCATTAAAACGGTGGTTAAATATTATATATGGTTTGAGTTAATATTATTATAATATTTTTTTTGTTTAATTTACGTTATTATACATGTTTTCAACTTTTGATCAGATATAATTATTTTTTTATATCCTTAATCATATCAAATATTTTTATATTGATATCTCCAAATTTTGAATTTTTTTTATATAAAGAATTTAAAGATTACCTTATCAAATATATATTCGCATTAATTCCATTAAAGACAATAAACCAGTTCGTTTAAATTATCTTTAAAATCTTTTCTCAGCTCAATTCATTCACTCAATAAGACATTTCGTACAATATCTTTTCCACTCGGATTATCTATTCTAATAAATGAAAGTTTTTTTTGCCACATATCATATTCTTATTGAATTTGTCAAATGTCTTTTTGTGGTTATTTTGAATTAATTTATTTTTCATATGTGATTTTATGGGTTTTTTCTATTTTAATAAATTCAACATAATACTTTAATATAATAATTAAAATAAATATAGTAATTAATGAATATCAATTTCATTAATGAACTTACATTCGTATTTCGAAATTTATAAATAAAGCTCATTAGTTTATTTTGTTTATTTATTTAAATTTAAAAAATAAAAAAAAAATCAATTTTAATAATTCATTATTTTTTTTATTTTCTAATAATTTCAAAGATTTTAAGTATTTAGACATTTATATTTAGTTTTTTTAATTAACCCATATAATACATAGGTTTTACACCTAATTTGTCTAACAAGGAAAAAGAAACAATTCGCCTTCATTACTTTTCAACTATTTGTATCCAAATTTGTTCGTTAATAAAAAGGTTATTCTTATAAAACGACGATCAGTATTATTCAATTTGTTCTTTAGATTCATCCATCTTTTAATTTTACCTCCTAAGGCATGACAACCTTTTTGGTATGTCAGAATTATAAAATTGAAATTCACTCAAATTGTGTAACAATAACAAGAATTCAAAAAAAAAAAAGTTATCAAGTACAATTGTGGACTAACATGACATTAACCCTCAATAAAAATACTAAAAGGAAACCACCAAAACAGAAAAATCCTTGATTTCTCCACAACCAAATTTTCACATCGCAAAACAAAAATTGGCATAAACACAATTAACAAATTTCTAATTACCCCTTTTTGCTTTTTTTTTTTTAAGAACTTTGAAGTGTAACAATTATTTTGCAACATGCTAACAAATACAACGATTAAACCAAAATACAAGTAAACAAATGGAAAGAATACAACTAAGAAAATAGCATATTCACGTTGTTTCAACAAATACGTATTACAAGGATTCATACAATTGTCACAAATTCTAGTCTTTTTCCGATAGTAGTTATTTTTACATGTCAAGCTACTGAAAATCAACAGATCGTTATTCAAAGGTTAGCTGCTTAATAGTCTTTTTTAAGCATGTAATATCATATCTTCCACATCTTTTCCCACATCATATACCAAAATGACCGATATACCCTCTGGTTTTACAACCAGCAAAACTTGCCCATTTCTTCACTCTATCCATCCACAAGCTAAGGGGGTAGTTTGGTCAAAATCAATACCACTGACTACCAGGTCCGCCGCCTTGAGCCGCCGCAAGTTTTCTTGGAACGTATGGCGGTCGGGCCTGGAGGCCGTTGGCAGAAACTTCTATGGCGGTTTCTACTTTGTCGTTTTTGCAGGCGGCTGAGTTGTTGCTCCTCCTTGGGTAGGAGGAGGCCGG
Organism: Lactuca sativa; assembly: GCF_002870075.4. Lineage (NCBI taxonomy): Eukaryota > Viridiplantae > Streptophyta > Magnoliopsida > Asterales > Asteraceae > Lactuca > Lactuca sativa. Next base: position 93,777,719 of record NC_056629.2, read on the forward strand.
AAGTGGGAATTGGGTAGGAGCCGCCACCGGATTATTTCTACCCGCCCTTCGCTGTTCAAGACTGTCTCCCGCTCCGGCGGCGGCAGCTGGTGGTGGTCCGCCGTTGTACCGCATCACCGAACCAACTACTTTACCGGGCCTTGCAGCACTCCCTCCTCCTAAACAAAATCAATAAGAGAAACTTTCTTTAGTCCTAACCTTTATTAACAAATTTACCCTTATAATAATTTTTTTCCTTCAATTTGTATGCCAATGAGGTGCAAGATCTATAAGTAAAATCAAATAGAGGGAAAGACCAAAATACCCCTTGACCATTGGTCAAAATTGCTCTTATTACCTTGGATGGTTTGAGGAACTTGAAGAGGAAGTCTGTTCATTGGCATAGCAGCAGAAGTGATGTATTGCTTCCCGACTTCTTTGATTGAACATTTTGAGAGACCATTTGTAACTTCTACTGTCTCTTTTGGATATAGTACACAAGCCCTACACCCAATCAAAATTAACCAAATATATAATAAGTTTTTATTTATTTATTTATTAATAAGTAAAATAAATAAATACCTTGGCAATGATGAAGATTGTTGCCTCTCTAGAGGTGCAGCTGAAGTTCCCTTGCCATAATGCTCCTCAAGATGAGCAAACTGTTTCTTGAATTGGTCAACAGCACTGTAAAACAAGTAACAGAAAAAAAAAAAAAAAAAAAAAAAAAAAAAAAAAAAAAAGACTGATGGTTGTTAGTCTTTTTAGATGAGAAGGGCATTTACGTCTTTTCCACAGTGCTCACTCAGGGTGTGTTTGTTACATTACACAGGATGAAAGCTTTCTACAGCTATATTTTAAATGATTAAGAAATGAAGACGAGGGAGGGCATTTACGTCTTTTGCATAGATGAGAGACAGATCAAGAGCAAATCTCAAATCCCTTGTCCCAATTTGTCTGGTGGAACCACTGAAGACAAGAAGGGCATTTATGTCTTTTGCACAGACAACAGATCAAAAGACGTGAATGCCCTCCTCACTTCAGCGGGACAAAATTTTATCACACACTCTATAGGACTGGCAGACAAGCTTTCAACGGCCATTTTCAATGATTAAGAAATAAAGACGAGGGCATTTACGTCTTTTGCACATATGAGAAAGAGATCAAGAGCAAATCTAATATCCCTTGTCCCATTTTTGTCTGGGATGGGACAAAAACAAAAAGTTTCAACTTTTGAAGACGAGAAGGGCATTTACGTCTTTTGCACAAACAATAGATCAAAAATCAAGTTCCTGTCCCACCTAGTTCCACGTTTTGGGATAGATAAAATTTTGCAAATTTTGTGGAGGGCATTTACGTCTTTTGCAAAATTATACATACCTTGGATACATGAAGCCAGTAGGTTCAGATCCATCCAAGAACTCTTTGAGCATATTGGGATGATATTCAAGAATCTCCCTGTAAATCAATTCACGAACATCTTCTTTTGTAATTCTTCTTCTTTCGAACTCAAATTCCATTTTTGTTACAGGTTGAGCAGAAGGCTCCCTCTCAACCTTAGCCAGATTCTTGAAATATGGATCACATAAAGCCTAATAATACAAAACAACCCAAATTCTTCTTTTTAGTAAGCATGAAATACTATTTCGTTAAGAAAAGGGTAAAATCGTAAATAAAAAAGATACTACCTCCTCAGCTGTAGGACGATCTTTAGGCTCAAATGCAAGCATTCTTTCTAACAAACGAAGTGCAAGAGGATCAGCATTTGGAAACTTTTGTGAAAATGGAATCGGTTTTTTCTTCCTCATGCTGCTTAAGTATCTCCTTGCCTTCTCGTTTCTTATCTGCTTGTATTAATTACATCAAAAGACTTAAATACCCTTGTTACAGATTACATGATTACAAAAGTTGCAGGTTTTGTCCCACACAAAAAGGTATGATGGATCTTAAATCGGACAAAAGCTGCAAATTTTTCTAGCACTTAAAAAGGTAGAAGAACAAGGTGGGAATGGGATGCAAAAGACTTAAATGCCCTCATCATCCCTTGTTACAGATTACATTTATTTTTGACTAATGAGTCAAAAGTTGCAAGTTTTTGTTAAGGGTTAATCTCAAAAAAGACCTTATATTTTGTGTTGCTTCCGGATTAACCCTCAAATTTATTTTTTGCCTGAAAAAAAAAAAAAAAAAAAAAACTTGTGTTTTTTTATTTTTTCCGAAAAAGCCCTCGACTTTGTATTTTTTTTTCCGGAAAAAACCTTCAACCTTCTAAATGCTTCCAAATAAACCCTCAACTTTTTTAGTTTTCTTGAAAAAACATTTTACAATTCTTTTGGCAAAAAATGACTAAAAGGGCCAAATCGGGAAAAATGAAAAAATACAAGATTTTTTTTAAACTTGAGGTTTAATCCGGAAAAAACACAAAATATAAGGTTTTTTTTAGATTAACTGTTTTGTTAATGGGACAAAAGCTGCAATTTTTTCTCCCAATTAAAAAGGTGGGATGGGATGGAAAAGACATAAATGCCCTCATTATCTAAAAAAAGGTATGATTGTAAAATAAACATACCCTGGCTATGGCTTCAGGTGAAGGCGTCCCTAAAAGATCAGTCATTAAATCCAACTGATGAACAACATTTTTCCCGGGAAAAAGTGGCTTTCCTGTTAAAAGTTCTGCAAAAATACAACCAATACTCCACGTGTCTATGGCTGGTGTATACTGCAGAAAAAATGGTTTGAGTTAATACCATGTAAGGGCAGAAATGGAATAAAATGAAAGTTATGACTTTTAAACCAATGTCATGTAAAAAGGATAAACTTTCAATTGCAATAAATTAATGCATGTTAGTTAATGAACTTTTAACTTTGATAAATTTAATAAAAATGGGTTTTATTGCAAATTTTAATTCAATTCAATTGTGGATCAAGAAAACCATGACTAAATAATGAAACTTAACAAATGGAAAGAAGTAGGAAGTAGGAACTACATTCTTTCAAGAATGATCGATTCCATTCCATCAGACAAAAACAGTTTTTTTTTTAATTCCAATGGAATGAACCATTCCATTCCTAAGTCCAAAAACTTTAAACCATTCACCTTAGAGAAAAATGATCCACACAATTCAGGAGCCCTATACCATCTTGTTGCAACATAATCCTACAAACACATAGAACTCACATAATTAATTCAATCATAAGTTATATAATTAAAAAGAAAAAAAAAGAACAGATTACAATAATGGGAATACACAATTACACATAGTCACATACTGTCCAGAATATTGCAGTAGGTGTATCATTGAATGCAACTCTTGCAAGTCCAAAGTCACAAATCTTGAGTTTACAATCCGCATTTGCCAATATATTTTTCGGTTTTAAATCCCGATGAAAAACATTTGCTGCATAAAATAATAAATATAAATCCAGTATCAAAAGTCAAAAGTCAAAAGTCAAAATGAAACACCATGTAGTAGGGAATTAGTACCTGTGTGAATGTACTTCAATCCACGAAGAAGTTGATAAAGAAAGAACTGATAATGTTCAGGGGTTAAATCGTCATTTGCCTTTATAACCTGATGTAGATCAGATTCCATAAGCTCAAAAACCACGTATATATCACGAAATTCTCTTCTTGAAGGAGGTAATAAGATGTGTTTGATTTCAACAATGTCTGGATGACGAAGAAGCCTAAGAAGCTTAATCTCACGCAAGATACGTGTGGCATCAGAAACATGTTCAAATATGTCATTTATCTTTTTTATTGCTACTTTTTCTCCAAGATGAGTATCGTATGCAGAGCATACAACTCCATAGCTTCCTTTACCAATGACTTCCTCTATTTTATATCTACTCCCTTCACCATATTCAGTGAAAAAATCTACTTCTGCAGATCCCTGTAAATTGTTCATAAGTATTAGCATTATAAGAACAATGTAATGTAACACATTTGTATTCTTCCTTGATTCCTTGTTAATCATATACTTTGTTATTTCATATGTTTAGTTCGTGTAATAGGTGATAAGTTGTTAGAAAGAAAAAGATTTGATATCCAAGTTCGCATTACATGATTTGAGATGGTGTTGAAAGATTTGGTGTAGATGGTGTTGAAGCATGATACGATTTGAGATGTTTAAAATCTAGAAGAACATCTGGATCCAAGCTTAAAAATAGATCGAGTTTTAGGTGTTGATCAATTTGTTACCATATCTATCGATTTAAGAAAGCAATCACACCAATCGTATTAAAACCATGCGTACATGAACTGATCTTGATGACCAACAACAAAAAGTTGAATGATGTATAAGTAAATTTCGACAAACTCTATCAAAAGTTTTATGAGATGAAGATGCCATTTTCGAACTCTGTTTTCTTGAAGTAAAAGTATAATAACATTGTAGTATAACATTCTGAAACAAGGGAGTGCTTTTCCAGTATTGAGTTAGATAAGGATACCTTTCTTCTTTGATCAGACTGCATCACAGCGGCAAAGCATCAAACACCTCGCAGGCAACTAAATGAGAGCCAAAAGACGAACTCGGTGAGATGAAAGCTTAGTAGATCACAGACCCAACAAGAACCTTATTCGCAAGAAAAGCTTTTAGATCTCGCTATCATAAACCCAAAATGGATTTGCCAAAAATTCGTTAAATCTACGGCAACGAAGTCAATCAAGAACACAAAATCCCCAAAGTTGGTCAGGGAAAGGGTACAAGAGTTATTATTAAGCAATAAATTGAAATTTTCTTGGTCTGAGTTAGTCCTATAAATGAATTGAAGCGTGTAGGTTCTTGTCGGCGAAAGAGATAAAGGGTTTGAGCCGATGAAATCAAAGAATGGATCTATAATAACAAGAGATCGATGATGACTATTCTACAAGAACTATGTAGAAGCGGGAGATTTGACTGTATGTATGTAAAGATCAAAGGAACCCTTTTGGGTTTTTGCTCAAGTAGGCTTGGAGAGATGGAAATGAAGATGGATTTTGGATCTGGAGACAGATAAGGGATTTAGAATATCTAGAGACTGATACGCGTATGTATGTATATTTTTGCAACTAGAAGAAAATAAAGGAAAACATATAATGGAAATGGGAGAACAACAATAAGACGACGAATCTTTACCCCTCATGAAGAGAGTAATAATAATAATAATAATTTTATTGATTTTACATGTCAAATATTTTAAGTTTTCGAATTTATTTAAACTTTGAGTCGACTTATACAAAAAGTTAATAAATTATAAAGATAAGAAAATTTATTATCTTTATAATTTATTGACTTTTTTTTGTTTAATTAAGTTCATTTCAGATTCTAAAAAAAATAAAGATCTTGAAATATCAGTCATATATTTCTCATTTGTCATTTTCGTATGCCAACGGGGAGGTATAATCATGTATCATTATACATGTTTATACATATACTAGTCTATAACCCGTGGGAACCACGGTTACAAAATTAATTAAACTTTTGTAGTGAAAACTCAAAATTGTTAATCAATTATTTTAAATAAATTATTAATTAATAGATATTTTTTTAATTATAAAATTATAATTGTTAATTTAAATAAATACGTGAATTTATATCACCTTATAATTTGTTTTAGTTTTATTTTATTTCTAATGTTATTAATTTAATGTAATTAGAGTGGTAAATTTAAATTTTGAAATTTGAAATGGATAATCAATAGGTTGACAAGTGGCATGCATTAATTAGAAGACTAATAGGGTGACACATGACAAAAGAAGAATAAAATATGTATTAATTAGGAGGCCTAATAGGTTGACACATGTCAAAATGAGATTAAAACTATTCTTTTTATTAGAATAGGGATGTCTAATCATAAATAAATATACATATAGGTATGTTCATAAAGTGATTAATCATATATGATTAGGATGGTTGGTGGCGAAAGGAGGTGGTGATAGCAAAGGTGGTGTGGTAGAGGTGACGAAGGTGGAAGTGGTGGCGAATGTAATGATGGTGGTGGCAGTTATTGTAGTGGGGAAGGCTGTGTGGGGAAAGAAACAGGTGGTGTTACATAATTATTTATAAATATAACTCTCTTGATATGTCGGTACATTAGAGCGTTAGAGCAACATATGAAAAATATGTAACTAAGGTTGAGATCATCATTTTTCAAAAGATCTTAAAGGAGCTTGCTTTTATATTGTTTTTTCTTGCATTTGGTCATTCATTCATTTATGTCATGGTTGCTAACATTTTTGTACTCTACATTACCATCTTGAATGTACAAAATCAATCACAGTCACCTAGTTACAACATAACTTGCATGTACAAATTTGGCAATATTTTTATTTTTTGTTTTTGCATTTATATGTTTACTAAGGCAAAAGCTAGACAAAAAAAAACAGTTTAGAGTTTGGGAATGATTTATACAACTTATTAATGACAAAAAAAAGGGTTTAAGTAACTAATACTCTTTGTGTAATGAATTTTACATAAAGAGTCACTACTTATAAAAGATATGAAATGATTCTAAGTTGCTTTTGTTTATTTAGAAATGGTGCAACAAAAGAAAAAAAAAACATTAAAGGATCATGCCTGCCAAAAATATTATGCGAATGATCCCTGGAAGTAAGTGTCGTGGTAAAATAAATCCTTACTAATTAGAATACTAGGTGTGAGACCCATGTATTACATAGGTTTAATTAAAAAAAATAAATATAAATTTTTAATAATTTGAAAAGTTTGAATTTATAAGAAAAATGAGAAAAATTTGAATTATTAAAATTAATGAGACTTTAATGTATTGAATACATTACATATAAACTCTTTCCAATAAATACTTTACATATATATTACCTTACACATTAAATGTGGAATTTTAATTTAATAAAATAAAAAATAAAATAAAATGACAAGTGGAAAATAGAAATTTTAAAAAAAATCTATAAAATGTTATGTGTCCAAATGAATGAGAAGATGACATGTGGCAAAAAAAAACCTTCATTTATTATAGTAGATAGTTTAATATGTTATCACATTTGATTTGGTAATATAATTTTAAGAAAATTGGAACACTTATGGTTTGGGTTATTGTCTATAAACAGAAATGAATACATTGTATACCTTGTGGGATACTTGGTTGCCTCTGAGCTCTATTCGAAAAACACAAAACATGAAATAAATTGCTATATTAGCATTTATAGTCTAGTATAACATAAAAATTTAATAAAATAACTTCTTTTTGAGGCATATAATACCAAAAAAAGGTATCAATAAACTGAGAAGCAAACCTGTAAGAACCACTTGCTACCCGTTATTCATCTCCACTTAATCAGCATTCAAATTTGTCAAATATAGAACCGTTTTCATATAAGTCTCATAACTGAAGAAAATATAAAGAATGATCCAGCCTTATTTCATAATACGAAAATTATTGTGGTAACTGAAATTACAAACAGGTGATTTTAAAAAAATCTTTATGGATAAAAAATATGCAAATGAAATATTTAAAAATAAGCGCCTTAAAGTAAAATTCAATTCAGACAACTCATGTTCATCCCAATTTGCGAGTTGTATAATTTCCTCTATACTCTTCAGTTTTGCCAGGAGCCACAAACGGTTCCCAGAAGACTCCAGATCATGAATTGGTGTTTCGCCTCCATGGTTCCAATTATGCCCATGCCACATATTCACTATAGAACCACTGTTCTCCTTCAATATTTCCTATTTTGACTTTAATCCACACCAAGTCTTGAATTGTTGCTTACCTTCAACTTTCCAATTATGCCCATACTTGTCAAACTCTTTAACCATATGCTGACCTTTAACCTTCCAGTTATACCCTTTCCTCTCAAATATGTTTAAACTTTTGTCAATCTATTTTGACTATTCTCTTTTCCATGTCTATATTTTGAGCTTAAAATTCAAAATTTCAATTGTGCCCTTGCCTCCAAGTCAAATTCTAAGTCAAATATGTATATAAGTCATATATGGTTAGGAAGCAACGTTAATACCAATAATAGCACTCTAATTATGTTTCTTTACACATAGAAGCAACATAGTTACAAATTTTTACCTGTAAAGTACGTTGCTACTATGGAAAAAAAACTATAAGTACGTTGTTATTGTGCAAATAAGATAAAAATACATTACATATATTGGTATAAAAAAGGGAAGTAAATTGGCATTCCTTACAATATGAGAGTATCTACATCCATTTCCATGTGTACATCATCCTTTCATGAAGTAATGAAGAATTTGTATCGTGAATTCGAGCAAACTTGTAGATCTTCTGTTGATTATTGGACAAAATGTAGAGGATAAGAAAACTAATAAAAGAGTGAAATCTAGAAATTATATCATAAAGTTAATTAAAAAATGTGGTGATAATATAATTGAAGGATCTTTATGCTCAAGAGTCATCTTAGAATGATATTGTTAATTAATATATGATCCTAAAGGACAACACTAACAACTTGATACAATTTATTATTTACAATAAATTAATTTTAATAAATATTCATAATATGGAAATATTAGTTTTCAATGGCAAGTAATATAATATATCATAAGGTATGATTTATTAAGTTATGTAAATCTTTTTTGACTAAAAATACTTTTGCCTTTTAGCCAAAGGGATAAGGTTTTATAACTTATAAAAGCTTGGAAGAAAATTTATAAAATTCTTTTGGATCTTAAAGTTGTCACAAGTGAAAGAGACACTAGTTATGGTGTTTTGATTATCATATGTTAGGTAACATGATTTAGAGGCATGGCAATTAAGTATTATAACGTGGTATGGCTTGTCTTAAAGTGTTAAGACATAATGGGTAAAGATTTGGCTTTAAAACAATGCTTCAATCTATTCCTTTTAATTGCTAGAAAAACCATAACATGCATGCATAATAGCTTAAGAATTTTACAAGACTAGCATCTTCATCAAGTTGAGCTATTGGTGGTGTCTCCATCTAAAGGAAGAGTTCTACTCCACATTTTACATCAACATTCAAGCCTCCCTTTGAAGACTCTAAAAACTACAAATGTTTTCATCTTCTTCTTCCCTTTATGGTTGTGTTTTTTTTCAAATCTTTGCAATATGGTCTTTTAGTAGGAATAAAACTAATTTATATTATTCAAAGTTAAAATGCTTCAATTGCTAAATCTTGAGTTTTTTAAACTAATTTTTGACTAAAAACTCAATAATTGGTATCAGAGCGACCTTCCAAGCTTGGTTAGAATTTTTGATTATTTGGATAATTTTGGTTTTTGGAAAATATTGATAATTTGTTTTTTTTAAAAGCATTCATACGTACTTTCTATGACAAATTTATAATTGATATTTTATGTGACAAAAGTTTACATACGTATTTCGTCATTTAAAGTTGTCTTAGAAAACAAAGGTTGTTTTGTATGTTAATGTATTTTGGAGTGCATAAACAAGACATGTACTCTTTGTGTTGTTGTTTAAGATGATTTATTAAAATGGTTGTAGTATTCTTTTTCATATGGTATGTAATAATAAATAGTTAGTTTTCATCTTTATTATTTTGTAAGTGTGTTAGACTTGTTTATTTTATATAAAATGTGACGATGTGAAGATGATGACCATTTTTGAAGAACATGGTGATGCTCACATTTTTTATAAGTTTATATAAAAGTTTATAACTTTTACAATTGATACAAAGGAGATTATCAAAGCAAATGGGAGCATAAGGAACAACATGAAAAAATGGGTACATATGTTCCTTAGCAGGGGCGGAGCTAGAATTTTAGATTAGCGGGGGCTTAGATGTACATCGTAATATATATATATATATATATATATATATATATATATATATATATATATATATATATATATATATATATATACATATATATATATATATATATATATATATATATATATATATAAACCATTTGAGTGAAGGAGATAAGCATATAATTGAAAGGGGGCTTTGTTTGGTAATACAGTAATATCAATGGTGTTAGGGGGGGGGGGGGGGGCAAAACACCCACTAGCCCCCCCTATTGGCTCCGCCCATGTTCCTTAGGAAAGGACTTGGCACTTTTATGTTGGCTAACAAAAGTGTCACTAGATCATGACTTGTTTTGTGCAAGTATGCATGCTTGTGTTGTTTAAATTTATGTTAGTATTATGTTATGCTTGATAAATTAGTTTTCAAATGCTAAATAATATTTTGAACATAAATAACATCATAAGGAATTTGGTTTTAATGAAATTTCTCATTTAACATAAGATGGTAAAAGGATTTTAAAAATAAAACAAGTTTTATTGTTTAAAACTCGCTAATTGTAACTAATAGCAAATTCCGTCGATTAAAATTATATAAGTTTAAAATTAAGATTTTATATACTTATGAAACTCCAAACCTTATTTTATAAAAGGAAGTTTTATTAAAATGTTTAGAAATGTTCTTAAGCGCTCAAACGGTTAAACATAATACTAGTTATTAAATTTAAAATTTGATCGCATCAAATATATAAAATTTGGATTTTATAAAATAACATTGTTAAAATGTGATTTTAAATAAAAAGTATATCATGATTTATTCGATGCATGCAATAATCAATGATATAATATCTTTTTTTTAAACTAGAATTATAAAAACATCAAAGAGCCATTATTAAACCTCAAATCTATATAATCATATTTGAATAACACTCACTCATTTCTTATATATGCTAGTGAGATAAATGTCACCTAACCATTATGTGTTATCTTTTGATGATCAGGGTATATTCACGATTTCTATAACCTAGTTATAGGCCGATTATACAAGTTCTTCAAACTGGATGATTTGATCGGAAATTTGTTGTGATAAATGTCACCTAAGCAAAAGGATATATGAGGCATAGATGGATCAAACATGTATATTAAATTTTGTTATTAGCGATCGGATAAAACTAGGAATTATATAATAGAATATAATTAATACTCGATATCTACCTAGTTGAATTCAAATGAACGGGATAAATGTCACCTGACCATTTATTTGTTTTGCAACTTGAATCCTAGACTTTGATAATTAATGTTTTTGGAAACATAAAGTTATTAATTATTGAATATTTAAATATTGAAAATACTAAATGAATATTGTTAAAATTTTGTAAATGAAACAAAATTTGATATCATAACCAAGCACCATCTTTCTCTTGGTGGTTACGGGAGAAGAAAGAGGTAGTCAAAATTTGTTTAGGGTTTTGTAACAACTCATCATCTAATTGGGCCAGAGACCCCTCTATATATAAGGAAGGATATAAACCCTTCAAAGATAATTATCAAGTCACCTAACAATTATCCATATAATTAGTAATTATCTGACTACTTACTTGTCCTGTTTAATCCTCCAGAACATTCCAGAACTTCTGGATTTCATTTAAATTAACTTAAAACTATTAATTAATTAGCAAATCAAGTCCCTATAATTTTCCCATGTCATTTATTGCTTATTTCTATCATTACGTGTAACCCAAAAGAACCCTAATATTAATAGTAATATTACCAATTATTATGATTATAGGCACCATTCTCCAACACTCCCACTTGCATAAGTTACCAACACTATATAGTCTAATATTCACTAGTAATCAATAGAGAGTATACAGTCAAATGTATTTGCCATACTCACAACATAGAGTTGTGATATAGCCCTTAGATAAGTGATCAAATATTCCTTTGTTCTTCAAGATATCTATATGAACGTGAGACATGGATATATTCAATCTCGGACGTTCAAGATTTTATTTCCCGATACCGACTTGTGTTAACCAAAAAAAACAAACTGCATAATTGATCCATAAATTTTGTCTGAGCACAACCATGCATTTTAATGTCAACACCAAATCATTGAGGGGCCAAAGATATTGACTCCAAGTTTTTAAAGAATAAGCGAAGAAATAAACTTTGACTACATAGATTTTGCCTATTCCTCATGTCATATCTAGCCAAAACCTATATGATTTCCATTTACAAACAATGTTAGGGGTGAAACCAAGACACAAAAAGTTGTATGAGAAAATCTCATGTTTCTCCATTTGAACACTATATGATACTCCGTATTACCAACTTATAATTACTTGTGACAGAATCCATGAAGTAATCTCTAAGTACTGGTTACTCCAATACCTTAAAATCTCCATTGAAAGTACTCATGAGTATTGGTCGCAATCTTTGTTATGTTCATCCCCATGGACAATCTACCAATGCTCCATGACAATCTTAAATCATTACTTACTTATATGAGTAGGACCGATTGTGGAAGTTTAATATTCTGGAAGTGGTTCTAAACACGCAAAAGTGGAACATAGTGATAATCTAAATGAGATGACTGATTTCCATCAAATATTAAGTTCTCCACTTAATAATTGTCAAATAAAATAGTGACTTATACTGTTTTAGTTCCTAAATTTAAAACAAACTAAACTAAATGTGTTCAAGTTAATACACATGCAAATATAATATTATTAGATCTTTATGTGAATATTAACCGTGGTTAGTGACTTTAGTTTAAAGAAATGAATCAGCAAGATACTCTTTAATTTACTATGATGTCCTCACACTCGTGTGGGTATGTACTCAGTATTTACAATGTGATCTTATGTGACTTGGGATCTTTACTTGAGGTAAAGTCACCTTATAGTCATAAGAAACTTCAAGAGAACCATCAATGATATAATACAACACTAGGGTCACTAATGAATTTCTTTTAGTCACATAGTTTTTCTTTGCAATTTAAGTAACTACAATATACTCTAAGCTTATTATCAAATCCAATTAGGTTTATTACTTGGTACTCTTCCAAGCTAATACTTTATTATTTATTAAGAGCACGAACTCCAACTGCTAAACAAAAACGTCCCTATTAGTAAGGAACTCGCCATCAATGTAACTTTTCATTGATTTCTTCCATACTAACAAGATTATTTTTTTCCTACTTTTAGGACTCCAAAGAATATTCCAGATTCTTGATTCGTTGATTATAGCCAAAATGATCTTATACGACTTGTCATGCACAATGCATACGAGGCATTATATCTAAAGAATGTTATGAATTTTACTAGCGCGAACTCTTTAAGACTTTTGCTACTCAAGTTTTCTCGAGATTCCAAGTACTTTGGCTCAAATCAGTTATTCACTTAGATTTAGCAAGTCTCCAGACTGATTTACCGGAGCAGGAGGATATCATCAAGAATTCCTGACTATTGCATGGGCCCAACCAGCAGCCGTCACCTCCTAACTCTAATGCCTATAGGAAAAAAATCTTATCTCGATAGTCTCTAAGTATACTTTCTTGTTTATCCCATGTGTTTCACAGCGAAAAAATTCCTAAGCTAAGTAAAGCTTTTATACTTAGCAAAGTTAGGACATTGCTTCCTATTTCAATATAAAGGCCAACATTGCTCCTACTAGCTTCGACATTTATATGGACTATCTTTTGTTTCTTGTCATTATTATCGAATCTAATTATCACACTTGATATGCTTGTTATAGTACATCAGTGAACTTTTCAAGTCTACATATCTTTCACAGCCCATCTTGGTTTGACTATATGTATCTTCTTATCCTTGTTTGTCATCTTTTTAAGATCTTCAAATGTTATATGGTTTTAAACCAACTTTTGGATCAATTCAAATTTCAAAAATCCATGGACTAAGGCTCACTCCTCATAGTTTCCTGTAATTGCAACTTATAGGGCCTTCCTTAACTTTCGATAGTTGATAGAATCTGACCGCAGTCTATCATAGAATCATTTCCCATGTGATATAGAGTCGGTGAGGTCCATGGTGTTTTCTGTTAGATATGTGTGGAAGAGATAGAGGGATGTCATTCTCCTTAATAGGTTTTAACCTCTAATTAAGTGATAGTGTTTTCTTTCGCTCTTTGTTAATTGATTCTTGAGTCTTATCAAGATCAATATGGCTCCTACTAGCTCTTTTGGATATCGAATCTCTCTTTTTCGAAAGACCACACTTCTAGCAACAAACACTTTGTTCTCAGAGGATTTCTAAAACCATAGTTGGGATGTTCAACGAAATAACCCATCTCAAAGAGCGTTTGATAAGAACTTTCTTAGTTTGTACAAGACCATGGACTCTTGTAACACTAATTCATGGTATAATCCGTGAACTATTTGTAATAACAATACAACACATCAGTTACAAATCAAACAATGATTTGTTTTCTCTTTCCAACTATATTGCTTATGACAATACTTTGGTTTGAGAGGATTTATGAAACTATTTCACAATTCCATTAGATGATTATTGACTTTTGACCAAGATTCTTACTATCCTATTAGATCCGAGTTTCTTATGTTTTTGCCTAGTTGACTCTGAACTTCGTTTTGTGACCAATCTGAACGGATAATTAGATTGAACAAGTTCCAAACAAAAGATAGCATCACGAAGTGATGTGTTCATCATTTATCTTAATACTATGAGAAATGTACCGGTCATAAAAACTTGTGGTAAAATGACTTCCAAAATTCTATCCAACTAAATATTTGGTGATGCACTTCTCATTCACATATTCAAGACGATGATCTAAACATTTTGGATATATTCGGATCAACATGTAGTGTGGTTAATCTAAACGACCTATTAGTGTAAACTAATTCAAACATATACTCTGACACTTGATGGTCTCAGTATCATCATTCTTGACAAATAAGATTTTCATTCATCATAAGACTCAGGTTTAAATGAATTCCAAAATTGATCCAATTGGATATTTTATAATGCAAGTCTTATTAATATGTCCAAGAAGATGATTCCATAATTGCATTTAATCCCACAATGAATCTACATTGAACTATTGTTATTATACTAGTTTCAAAGATTCCATGACTTACTTTTAAATAATAAAACATGCAAAATATTCTATATTTAAATAAACTTGAATTATCTTACGATACATTGTATAAACAATTTCAATCCTATAATACCATAGACTTAACATTTGAGAGAACGGGTCATCTTGTAATGTTATGGATAGTAAAGGGGCTTAATTCGATGTTTGTGATCATAATTGATTGTCTATGTTATAGCCTATTACTTCCTTTTGGTCACTAAAAATACTTGCAAATGCCAATACTCATCCATTAGGGAAACACTCAAGGATTTGAAGTAATATTTCGATGGCGTTATGTAATCATTATTCTAATTATAGGCTAAACACTTGGAAGAACGAGTTGACTCTTGATCTTTAAAATTAGTAGTGGGGCCTCGTTCTTAATGTTCAATCAAATCTTCTTTAGGTTTTAGTCTACTTCAGATACTTTAGATGTTATGTCATAAAGTGACCCTCAATAGCTAAAGTGTGTGAACCATACCGCAGAGTTAATGATTCAAAGGAACCGGACAAGAGTTAAGGCTTACTGAAGAGCTTGTACATTGATGAGCTATAGCGAAGAGGAAAAGTCTACCAGAGTGTAAAGATGGTTGTTATGTCTTTTCACTGATAAAATAATAAGCAACTTTATACTGACATTTCTTGGAAGACTACCGAAAACAGGCATACGCAGTAGGGCCATCTAAGCTACTCTTATTTTATATTTTAACTAGTACTGTTTTGTCCTATAAGCAGATGATCATGTTGATCAATCTATAAAGATCTCCACTTCCAATATCTTTATTGTGTAATCGTTATATTGTAATATCCTGAAATTCAGGTAAAGCCATTTAACCCTTCTCCTTTCCCAAGTTGTCAAATTAAGTCCCTTAAGTGAAATATTAGGCTTGTGAGAACGTTGGGCGTACTAAGGAGTACGCTGCGCGTACTCGCACGCTTATTTTGGACGCGGACTCGCCTGGGTACGCTGGGCGTACCCAGGGTTATGTTGGGCGTAGCGAGCCCAGGTGTAAACCCTAATTTGGGGCTTGTGTACTATAAAAGGAATGCTATGGCCTTGACCTCAGCCTCCATTCCATAGAGTGAAACCCTAATAGAGTGCCCTCCTTCGTTTCTAGCTAGAGTGTTGGTATTCTAAGCTTCTAAGTGTCATTTCAAGGTGGTGGAAGAGAAGAAGAGGCTATTTTGGAGGCTAGAAGCTTGTAGGAAAGAATAGACCTGTGCTTTTCAGAGGTGGGAGCTTCTTCCTGAGGTATAAAGCTCAAATCTTGTCTTGTTATTTGTGTTGTGTGCTTCTTGGACCAATTTATAGGGTTTTTGGTCCCAAGATGGAGACTTTATGAGCAAATGGTCTCCATTGGCCAAGGTCTATCATATTTTAGGACTATAAGTGTTGTATGTTCATAAAAATGCAATCTTGGACGTAAATATGGAGCCATGCATGAAATCTAGACCTTTGGAGGGAAAAAGGAAAGAAGTTTGAGGGTGTCCCTCTTTACAACCATGCAAAGGCTTAAAGGTTCCGACTTTATGGAATAAGAGGTTGTAAGAGAGTCAGATTTGGAAGCTGAAGGAGTGTCTTAACCGTTTAAGATCAAAATCGAAGAAATGGCTGAACTGGGTCATACGTTGGGCGTAACTCTCAATACGCACAGCATAAGGGGTTGAGGCCCCGATTGTGGTTCGTTGGCGTACGCCCCGCGTACAGAGAAGGTACGCGCCGCGTACTGCCTTCTGTTGACTTTCGTTGACTTTTAGGGTTTTGGTCAACCTTTGGACTTTTGGGTCAGGGAGAGGTAAAATGGTCTTTTACCCTTGTGTGGAAATTATAGAATGGATTTAATCTAGCCTTTGAGAGCCATTATTTATTTAAGAGTATTGTTATGTGTTTAGGCGGGGGCTAGACCAGTGTGATCGAGTGCGAGACTATCCGAGATACCGAGGTGAGTCTTCTCACTATACTGTACCTGTAAGGGTACCTAAGTGTGACCGGAAGGTCTTATATGCTATGAGATATATGTGCTATATGTTGATATGTAATATGTATGTGTTATGAATGCTATGTATGATATGGACCGGAAGGTCAAGATGACATGGACCGGAAGGTTGGTACGGGTAGGACCGAAAGGTCTACCGGGATTCGGGATAGAAGTCCCATGAGACACTTGGACTAGAAGGTTCCACAGAGTTATGGCCTGCAAAGGTGTATGTGTTGTATGTGCTATTTTGGGGAACTCACTAAGCATTTATGCTTACAGTGTTGTGTGATGTGTTTCAGGTACCAGTGAGGACCGCGGGAAGGCGCCGACTTGATTAGTACACACACATGAGGAGTTTTATATATTATGATCTTGGGATGTGATGTTATGGATTGTTATGTGATACAATGATATTTTTATAACAATTATGAATGAAAGTGTGTTTTTAAAATGTGAAAAATTGTTTTGAATTTTATGTCGTTACAAGTTGGTATCAGAGCCTTGGTTTGAGGGATTCGGGTGCATCTTCGGATAAACCTGAACTCAAACTGAGGAAATGAGAAAGTTTTTCATAAAATAAACAATTTTTCTAAGAAAGTAAAAGATTTTGAGAAAAGCAGAAGGAAGCAATGTGTACGATCAGCCAGCGCCCGAACGACGATTTCCTAAAATACCCTTACATTATGTGCTATGAGATATGATATCACATGCATGCTAGAGTTGGCTAGGTATTCATATTAGGACTAGAGAGGCCTGATTTTGTGATGCCTTAGCCTAGGAAGGATTTTGCTACTATGTGATGCTTGAGAGCGAGTAGGTAGAAGTGAGGAGCTGATGAGAGGTCTACCGAAGGGTAGTCTATGCCAGTGAGATGTAGAGTACTTGTGATCTGGGATCCAAGGAGGAGGACTTAGGGTGAATACTGATGCAGTGTGGACGGTAGTATAGGGCCCGTACTATTGAAGATACCGGAGCAGTGCGCACTCTAAGTAAGAATCCTTTGGGTACTAAGGAACAAGTAGGGTTGAGTATCGAGTACGAGTATGCTCGAGCGAGTCTCTGATTTTTATGTCGTGTTACAGAGACATCATGGTTGGGACACGCCACAGACCTGAGTCGAGCGATGTGAGTGACGAGGAGCTTCGTCAGATGATCCACGATGAGGTGGCAACGGCGATCAAGGCCGAGATTTTGGAGATGTTTGGGTCTATCAAGACCACATTGATTGAGACTTTTGATGAGCGGTACGCCGCGGTGATGGAGGCTGCTACTGCTGCAGCTACTGCAGTTGTGGTTGCTGCCATACCTTAGGGAGGTGACTCATTGTTATTTCGGGAGTTCAGCAACATGAAGACACCTGAGTTCGATGGGACGCAGGATCCGATCGCTGCAGTAAGATGGATTGGTAATATTGAGGGATGCTTCTACACGTGTTCATGCCCGGAGCATCTGAGGGTACGGTTTGCACTGAACCAGCATCGCTTGGGAGCGAAGGACTGGTGGAAGCTCATGACGGCGAGCTTCACGGATGCAGAGATTTCAGAGGTGACATGGGAGAGGTTCACCACCATGTTCAAAGACGATTATGTTCCCCCGGTGGAGAGGGAACGGTTGGTTCAGGAGTTCTTGACCCTCAAGCAGGGTACTGATTCAGTTACTGTGGTTACCAGGTAGTTTCATGAGAGGGCGATGTTCTGCCCTGAGCAGGTGTCTTCTGAGCAGGCACACATGAGCCGGTATTTGGGCATTTTGAGGAGGGACATTCGGGAGTTCGTGTCGAACTCGACTTACCGAACATTTGTTGAGCTCCAGGTAAATGCCCGGAAGAGGGAGATTGAGTTGGAGACTCAGGCCAGGGAGGATGCCGAGTCTCATAGGATAGATCGGCTGTCGGCACAGTCTCAGCCGGCAGCCAAGTGGGCCAAGTCTGTTGATACGATATCTGGAGGCCAGAAGGGCCGCACTTACGGAAAGTGCGGTCTCAGCCGGCAGCCAAGTGGGCCAAGTCTGCTGATACGAGATCTGGAGGCCAGAAGGGCCGCACTTGCGGGAAGTGCAGCAAGGGACATGATGGGGTCTGTCGATCGGGTGCTTGCTACAAATGTGGCAAGGAGGGGCATATCGCCAAGGATTGCCCCAAGGGATTTATGGTTTGCTTTCATTGCAACCAGATTGGCCATCAGAAAGCCGAGTGCCCGCAGTTACATCAGGGATCAGCACAGGGATCTGCACCTGCTGCTAGGGTTACTGAGGTTCGGCCAGTGAAGGCCGAGGCACCGAAGGCTCGTGGGAGAGCTTTCCAGTTGACAGCGGAGGAGGTCCATGCAGCGCCCGATGTTGTGGCTGGTATGTATCCTTATTTATTTATGTTGAGTTGAGATATTGTGCTTATATATGATATGCGTAGGTACTTTTCTTGTGAGTTCTGTACCTTCCTTAGTATTATTTGACTCGGGTGCGAGTCGATCTTTTGTGTCGGTAGCGTTTAGTCGACACATCAGTAGCAGACGAGAGGTGTTGAGTCGACCTCTACAAGTTTCCATAGCTAACGAGCGAGCAGTGTATGCTACGGAGGTGATGCGAGGATGTGTACTCGAGCTCTTCGGTTTTGAGTTCCCGATAGATCTAGTCCCGATAGCGATGGGGGATGTGTGTGTCATAGTGGGCATGGATTGGTTGAGCCGATTTGGGGTTGTGATAGACTGCGAGCGACAGTTGGTGACGATACGAAACCCTAGTGGGGGAGTACTTGCGGTGTACGGTGAGGGTACCCGATGTGGGTCAGCATTCTGTTCGGCTGCCAGAGTGAGACAAGGTTTAAAATAGGGCTGCAGTGGGTTTGTAGCCTACGTGATGGACGTACGAGAGGCCGCTGGGAGGCCAAGTTCGGTGGATGACGTTGCAATAGTGCGAGAGTTCCCGGATGTTTTTCCCGAGGAGTTGCCGGGTGTGCCTCCCGAGTGGCAGGTAGAGTTCCACATTGATTTGGTTCCGGGAGCAGCGCCTACCGCCAAGGCACCTTATCGCCTTGCACCGCCAGAGATGCATGAGCTATCCTCGCAGCTTCAGGAGCTGCTGGGGAAAGGGTTTATTCGACCGAGTAGCTCACCTTGGGGAGTGCTGATCCTTTTTGCCAAGAAAAAGGATGGTTCACACCGGATGTGCATTGATTACCGGGAGTTGAACAAGTTAACGGTCAAGAACCGTTATCCGTTACCAAGGATCGCCGATCTGTTCGATCAGTTGCAGGGGGTGTCTTGGTTCTCCAAGATAGACTTGAGGTCGGGATATCATCAGATGAGGGTTCAGGATGAAGATATCTAGAAGACGGTGTTCAAAACTCGTTATGGGCATTACGAGTTTATGGTGATGCCTTTTGGGCTCACCAATGCACCAGCAACGTTCATGGATCTCATGAACAGGGTGTGCAGGCCGATGTTGGATCGGTTGGTGATCATGTTCATTGATGATATTTTGGTGTATTCGAGATCTAGAGAGCAGCACGAGGAGCATCTAAGAGAGATTCTCGGGGTATTGAGGATGAAGAGGCTTTACACCAAATTCTCCAAGTGTGACTTCTGGTTACGAGAGGTCCAGTTCCTAGGACACCTCGTCAACCAGGATGGGGTATTGGTCGATCCGGCCAAGATTGAGGCGGTGATGAGTTGGGAGGTGCCGAAATCCCCTTCGGAGATCAGAAGTTTTTTGGGATTGGCAGGTTATTATCGGAGATTTATCAAGGACTTCTCCAGGATTGTTGTTCCTTTCACCAGGATGACCCGGAAGGGTGTGGTTTTAGTTGGGGCCCGGAGCAGCAGGCCTCATTCGAGACATTTCGCCAGAGATTATGCGAAGCCCCAGCGTTAGCTCTCCCGTAAGGGATGGAGGATTTTGTGGTGTATTGTGAAGCATCGATATCGGGGTTGGGTGCAGTACTTATGCAGAGGGGGCATGTGATAGCGTATGCATCGAGGCAACTGAAGCCTCATGAGACGAGATATCCCACCCACGATCTGGAATTGGGGCTGTGGTGTTCGCCCTCAAGATCTGGCGTCACTATTTGTATGGGGTTCGGTGTACCTTATACACGGACCATAAGAGTTTGAAGTATCTAATTGGTTAGCCCAACCTGAATATGCGACAGAGGAGATGGTTGGATGTGGTAAAGGATTACGATTGTGAGATCCTATACCACCCAGGCAAAGCTAATGTTGTAGCTGATGCGCTGAGCTGAAGGGCGGAGAGTGCCCCGATTCGAGGCACTTGTATGAGATTGACAGTGATGACTCCGGTGTTAGACACCATTCGGGAGGCCCAGGCAGAGGTCGTGAGACCGGAGAACCGCAAGAGGGATCGGGTGATTGGACAGGTACCTGGGTTTGTTACCGATAGTCGAGGGCTGATGACCTTTCAAGGTCGGATTTGGGTGTCGTATGCAGGGTGGGGCACGCACCATTTTGATGGAGGAGGCGCATAAATCGAGGTTCTTGATCCATCCCGGGGCCACTAAGATGTATTTGGACTTAAAGAAAGATTATTGGTGGCCCTGTATGAAGAAGGATGTCGCGTGGTTTGTCGAGAGGTGCTTGACATGTCGCAAGGTTAAGGCCGAGCACCAGCGTCCGCATAGCAAGTTGCAGCTGCTCGAGGTTCCCCAGTGGAAGTGGGAACATATTTCCATGGATTTCATCACCAAATTGCCGAGAACCGCAAGGGTTATCGATGCAATTTGGGTGATCGTCGACCGGCTGACGAAGAGTGTGCATTTTCTTGCTATCAGTGAGAGCTTTTCTGCTGAGAGGCTGGCAGAGTTGTATGTGAGAGAGGTGGTATCGCAGCATGGAGTGCCGATCTCGATTGTATCAGATCGGGATGTACGTTTTACTTCCAGGTTCTGGAAGAAGTTCCACGAGGAGTTGGGCACGAGGCTACATTTCAGTACCGCTTACCACCCCCAGACGGACGAACAGAGTGAGCGGACGATTCAGACGCTCGAAGACATGCTTCGGGCGTGTGTGTTGGACTTTGGAGGGCGTTGGGACACATATCCGTCATTGGCTGAGTTTTCTTGTAATAACAGTCACCATTCGAGCATTGGTATGCCTCCCTTTGAGTTGTTGTATGGGAGGAGGTGTCAGACTCTCATCTGTTGGGGAGAGGTAGGGCATCGAGTGATAGGAAGCACTGAGATAGTGCTTCAGACGACAGAGCAGATACATCAGGTCAGGCAGAGATTGTTGACAGCTCAGAGTCGCCAGAAAAGTTACACAGATAGGTGACGGTCCGAACTAGAGTTTCAGGTCGGGGATTTTATACTCCTGAAAGAGTCTCCTTGGAAAGGAGTGATTCGATTCAGGAAGAGGGGCATGCTGGGGCCCCGGTATATTGGGCCATTTAGGGTGATCGCGAGGGTGGGCAGGGTAGCATATCATTTAGAGCTACCTGCGGAGTTGAGCCAGATTCATGATACCTTCCACGTGTCTCAACTGAGGAAGTGTATAGCCGATGAGTCGACAGTGGTGCCGTCAGAGGATATCCAGGTGGACGCGAGTCTGAATTATGTTGAGAGGCCGATCGCAATATTGGATCGGTAGATCAAGGCTCTGAGGAACAAGGAGGTGCCCCTGGTTCAGGTCTGGTGGCAGCATCGGAGGGGGTCCGACCTGACTTGGGAGCCGGAATCGGAGATGCGGGAGCAGCATCCGGAATTGTTTTCGGCATGAGACTTCGAGGGCGAAGTCTGGTTCTAGTGGGGGAGAATTGTAACATCCAGAAATCTAGGTAAAGCCATTTAAACCTTCTCCTTTCCCAAGTTGTCAAATTAAGTCCCTTAAGTCAAATATTAAGCTTGTGAGTATGCTAGGCGTACTAACGAGTACGTTGCGCGTACTCGCACAATTATTTTGGACGCGGACTCGCCTGGGTACGCTAGGCGTAGCTATCCCAGGTGTAAACCCTAATTTGGGGCTTGTGCACTATAAAAAGAATGCTATGGCCTTGACCTCAGCCTCCATTCCAGAGAGTGAAACCCTAATAGAGTGCCCTCCTTCATTTCTAGCTAGAGTGTTGGTATTCTAAGCTTCTAAGTGTCATTTCAAGGTGGTGGAAGAGAAGAAGAGGCTATTTTGGAGGCTAGAAGCTTGTGGGAAAGAATAGATCTAAGATTTTCAGAGGTGGGAGATTCTTCCTGAGGTAAAAAGCTCAAATCTTGTCTTGTTATTTGTGTTGTGTGCTTCTTGGACCAATTTTTAGGGTTTTTGGTCCCAAGATGGAGACTTTATGAGCAAATGGTCTCCATTGGCCTAGATCTATCATATTTCAGGACTATAAGTGTTGTATGTTCATAATAATGCAATCTTGGACGTAAATATGGAGCCATGCATGAGATCTAGACCTTTGGACGGAAAAAGGAAAGGGGTTTGAGGGTGTAGGGACCTTTACAGCCATGCAAAGGCTTAAAGGTTCCAACTTTATGGAATAAGAGGTTGTAAGAGAGTCAGATCTGGAAGCTGAAGGAGTGTCCTAACTGTTTAGGACCAAAATCTAAGAAATGGCTGAACTGGGACTTACGCTGGGCGTAACTAGTAGTACGCGCAACATAAGGGGTTGAGGCCCCGATTGTGGTTTGCTGGCGTACGCCCCGCGTACAGAGAAGGTACGCGACGCGTACTGCCTTCTGTTGTCTTTCGCTGACTTTTAGGGTTTTGGTCAACCTTTGGACTTTTGGGTCAGGGAGGGGTAAATGGTCTTTTACCCTTCTGTGGAAATTGTAGAATGGATTTAATCAAGCCTTTGAGAGCCGTTATTTATTTAAGAGTATTGTTATGTGTTTAGGCGGGGGCTAGACCAGTGTGATCGAGTGCGAGACTATCCGAGATACCAAGGTGAGTCTTCTCACTATACTGTACCTGGAAGGGTACCTAAGTGTGACCGGAAGGTCTTATATGCTATGAGATATATGTGCTATATGTTTATATGTAATATGTATGTGTTATGAATGCTATGTATGATATGGACCGGAAGGTCAAGATGACATGGAACGGAAGGTCAAGAGGACATGGACCAGAAGGTCAGGAGGTACAGACCGGAAGGTCGGTACGGGTAGGACCGGAAGGTCTACCGGGATTCGGGACGGAAGTCCCCTGAGACACTTGGACTGGAAGGTTCCACAGAGTTATGGCCTGGAAAGGCGTATGTGTTGTATGTGGTATTTTGGGGAACTCACTAAGCATTTATGCTTACAGTGTTGTGTGATTTGTTTCAGGTACCAGTGAGGACCGTGGGAAGGCGCCAGCTTGATTAGTACACACACATGAGGAGTTTTATTTATTATGATCTTAGGATGTGATGTTATGGATTGTTATGTGATACAATGATATTTTTATAACAATTATGAATGAAAGTATGTTTTTAAAATGTGAAAAATTGTTTTGAATTTTACGTCGTTACATATATTAATACATAAGTCTCGTTAATCAAGATTATCTTTTATCCTTAGTTGTTCATCACATACTAACCTGATCTTGAATGCAAGCCTTGTTACGATTCAACTAAGTGTTATTTACTTGTTTATATTTAAGTTAAATTGTTGCTATATCTCTTCCTTATTATTCCGCTTTCTAGCTATTGTTGAGCTTCATCATAAGATCCACTAAAGTTTAATTAATTCCGCATCTATCTCAATATTAATCAAAGATTAAAATCATTTTTTTTGTCAACAATTGGTATCAGAGCCATAGTGGCGACTTTTTAATTTTTCTTTAAAAAAACTCATTTTCAAAAGAAGAACTCTGATTTAAAAGTGTTCTATACCACTTAGCTCATTATTTTTAACGGAAATATGGCACAATCCTACCGTAACACCCGAAATCTTGAGGAATAATTGTTGGGAATAAATCCGCTTTTGAGGGTTGGACACAACGTGTTGGAGGAACCAACATGAGGTGTCTAGATTTGAAGAAACGTGGCTTTCATTAAGGCCAACACGGTGTGTTTATGCCATAACAAGGCGTGGTGGCATTTGGTGGAGAAAACCCTAATTAAGTTCTCATGGTTGGCCTCCTTACCAGCCTCCATTGCCACTAAAACCCTAAAATCGATCTTTAAATCTCTTGGTGGTGTCCTTGAGCTAGTAAGAAGTTATTGGAGCTCATTTTTGGTCTTTGTGTAGGAAGAGGAGATCTTGAAGTTGTCTTGCTTGGTGGAAAGGTTTTGGATCCAGAATCATATTCTTTTGTGCAAGCTTTTTAAGGTATCAAGTTTGAACCTTAACTTATAGATGTTTAGATCTCTTGATATTGTGCTTTGTAGTGCTTTTGGTCCCTTTTTGGGTTGTTGAGAGAGTGAAGTCGTTTAGGGGTTTTTTATTCTAGATTTGAGTTTGTATTGGACTCCTTGAGCATAAAGGTGAAAGCTTTATGAGGTAACTGGTTACATTCATGCATTAAGTCACTTATTAAGTCCTTTTTAAGCTTAAGAGCTTCATTTAGACATGCATGAATGTAAATTTGGCAACTTTACGTAGTTTTCCAGCTCAAGGAAGTTAGATCTATGTTTTGGGGACATTTCTTTCTAGATTAAATGCTTATTGGTTAAGCCCTTGCATTATTAAGCTTTATGGATTAAGTTCTGAACCTTCTGGGTAGTCCCAATGGATAAAGTTGGAAACTTTATCCTTCTGGACCACGTTATGGACTAGATTTGAGCTTTGGGGCTCTTCGTATCGGAGAAAACAACTTAATGTATCAAGTTGTTGAAACTCGGGCAAACACGCCATGTTGGATGGGGTTTTCCAAATTATATGGATGATGGCGAAACATGGTGTGTTTGGTCAACATGGACTGTTGACTTTAACTTTGACCAGAAGTTTGATAAGGGTTGACCTTGGGATGTTTTGGGCCATGTTTGGGCCTTTTGGATTATTGAATTGGGACTTGGATTTGGGGCCAAGTTATAAAGAGGTTTAAAAGGTCTTTTACCATAGTTAGGACACTTAGTGTGAGTCAGATCCGATTATTGATGGATGATTAACTTGTGATTGATAGCGTGGGGATTCTTGCGGGCGAACAGCCAAAGATTGTTTCTGGGATACTCGGCAGTGCGAGGTGGGTCTCCTTACCGTGTTTAGCGGGTTGAAGGCACCAATGTCGGCCCATGGTTGATTATGTTAGGATGCTAGATGTCTGCGTGACTCTTACATGTGTATGTATTGGTATGTATGCCGAGCAGGGCTTGATGCCGCGTAGAACTCGATGATTATATTGTATGCTGTTATCTTTGTGGTTATCGCATGTGCTGGTAAGATTATGTGTTTGTATGCTAGGTGGGGCCTATTATTTGAGTGTGGGTGGGGTAGTATCCAAATAGGTGGGGCCAGATATGCGAGTATGGGCGGGGCCCGTATCTTAGTGGGCTGGGCCCATATCTCATTGGGGCGAGGTCCATTATGTGCTTAGTTATGTATCGTATGAGGTATCTTAGGGAACTCACTAAGCTTTGTGCTTACGGTTTTCAGTTTATGTTTCAGGTACTTCGGTTTTCAAATGGAAGAGCTCGGGATGATTGCAGAGCACACACCACATGTTTCTGCATATTGTGAATTACTCTGATTTGATGATGTTTTGTTGAATCTTAATTACCTTGGTTTTATAGGAATGTTATGTGTTAACGATTTATTTATCTAAAAACGAAAATTTTATGTTACTATTTTTGGGACGTTACAAGTTGGTATCTGAGCCTTGGTTTGAAGGATTCAAACATACTCTCGGGTGTGTCTGAACTCAAACTGAGGATTTGGTAAAGTTTTTTTTAAAAAGGAAAGAAAAATGATTTAAAAAGGGAAAAGCAAGTTTTTTAATACAAGAAACGGTGTGGTGCATGCAATCAGCGGAGCTCAAGTAAGTTTCTCCCAAAATACCCATACATGTTATCTGGTATGATTTGATTTATAATCTATGAATCACATGCTAGTTAGAGCTAAGGATTTGCTCAGTTTTTTCATGATAGAATGCTATGAGAGATGCCTTGTATGCCTATTGTATGAGCTTGTAGACTTGCATGATAGTTTTGATTAGCCAGTGATAGGTTGGCCTGATATGTGATGCATGGTAGCCTAGGGGAGTATGGGATGCTGGATTAGGTATGATTTGTATGCGTAAGGCAATCGGTAGCGGGAGTGGGAGCTCTTAGTATGGGTTGTAGTATGTGGGATTTGATGCTCGTGATTATTCTGTGGATTGGAGTGTTACGGCACGAATGCTTCTTTCTTTGTGCTTTGTGGAACTCATAAGTGATGTGAGTTAGATATTAAGTGAATATGTTAAGTCACATGTAGCAGAGGTTGGATAATCTCAGAGTGATGGATTTGACCCTATTGCGAAGCTCTCGTATGAGTCTAACTGTTGTAGGGATGAGTCTGTTACTTGAAGGATTATCTAAGCTTTATTGTATGTGATTGTGTTCATGAGGTAGCTAACTTACATTATGAGGAGTTCTTTAGCAGCTGACCAGCAGGGTGAGATCGGGAACCTAGGAAAGCCTAGGGATTGCTTCGGTGGGTTTTGTTGTGCTAGGTAGCGAGTATTTGGTGCATGCTTTTGAGCAGGTGACTTAGAGGATTCGGGAGGATTCTTGAAGAAAGTATGTATAGGTGTGGAAAGTAGTACTGGGCCCGTACTACTGAAAGCACAAGATCCATACTCGAATCGGGGAGAGTCTTGGAGAATCTAGGAAGCCTGTGGGATGAGAATTCTTGTGTATATTCGGATCTTTTGCATGTTTTTTTCGGCTTGGTGTTGAGAACTTAGGAATGGGGTTCATGTTCTGGCTCCGGCTCAGGTGCACGTACTGAATCGATCGATGCGCAGATGCGGGAGTCCATCCCATCGAATATTTCTTGCAACATTTTGGAATGGACCTCGGTGATCTTCGGTTTAGTCAAGGTAGGAAGGAAGGAAGGGATTTTGGAGCTCTTGGAAGGTCATCTCGGAGCCTTTCGGGCCAAGGTTGTCGTAGGGCAGTTAGGGGTTCATCTGGAGCCCAAAGATTGTGGATCCCTAGAATCCTTCGGGAAGGAGGATCATATTGTTAAGTTCATGTCTTTTGAGATCGGAGGGGAGTTTTGCACCATGTCCTCAGGATGGTTGGGGTAACTCAGGAGGAGGAAGTCAGGATTCCTTCAGATGCTTTTGCGGGTATGATATCTTCGTTTTCTTCTGGGTTGTTATCAGGGATTTGTATTGTGTTGGGATTTTTGCTTGGGTTTGGGTAAGTTATATCTTGAGTTGGTTCTCTGTTATTGTCTGGGTTATCAAGGATTGTTATATGTCATTTTGGATGTCGAGAGTCCTCAATAAATCTTTAGAGGGTTGTATCTTGTTGAGCGGGTTTCAGCATGTTCAGTTGTTGATCCGGGTCTTTATCGGGATCAATCCAGGGGTATTGTTTGGAGGGTCTTGGGTCAGGGTTAGCAGTTTAGTCCTCCTGTGAAGTCAGGGTACGGTGGTTTTATCATATGTTATGGTATGATCGGCGGTTGCATATGGAAGAACTTGTGGGTTCAAACACTACCGTTGCTAGGAGAGGAGCGGTAGCAGGAAGATGGTGTTAGTTGCATGAGTTATTGGTCATTGGAAATTTCATGGGAGTTTTATTTTCGCATAGGTTATAGAGAGTTAGAACTCAGTGATTCCTTGAAAATGGAAGTTGGGGTGAGGATTCGTCAGTCAAGGAAAGGGTTATGGTTTTTTTAGTCGTCAGCATAAGAACCCAAGGAATTGGTATGGTGTCATGGAAGGTGATTTGGACTATCAGACTGGTTAAGGTTTCAAGAGTATTCTTCAGGATTTCAGGAGTTGGGCAATCATTGAGTTTGGCTAGCAATGGAATGCTAGTATTGATTAGTGCTGGTCATAGGTGGTTCATGTTATATGAGGTTTGATGGGATGGGAATCCATCGGACTTATGGGATGAAAGAGCTTTGTCGAACCCAAGCAGGGGAGAATGAATCAGAGTTTCTGGGAGTTTGATCTGGTGTGGAACTGGGCAAGTTTCGCATCCTGGTCAGGAAGAGAGACGACTCAAGTCGCCGATTAGATTGAGGTTGTGTAAGTGGGAGTTCAGGGAATTCCCAGCAGCTGGTCGGCGTCTTCTTGTTATGCATAGCGGGTTTGTGGATGGATCTAGTTCGAGGGTTGTGTTAGAGCCTCACTACATGTTCTTGTCTGATGAAGGATTTGGGGTTTGAAGTATGATCAATAGGCGAGGCCTGTGTGATTATGGATGGGACCCATAGGCGAGGTCGCTCCGTGGTATAGTTTGGACGGGACCTGTGGGCGAGGCCCGTGTGATTATGGAAATGCAAGTGGGACCTGGTAGAGACGGTTGGCTCAAGGTATTGGATCTTGGGTTTCAGGATTGAGGATGTGGTCAGTAAGTGGTGCAAAGGGATGTTTGGGCTGGGTAGCCTTGTCATTTGGACTCTTGGGAACCTGGTGGTTGGGCAGACGCGAGATTGGTAGTCTTAGAGATGGTTTGGGAATATCTATACCCCAGATTTGTGAGGGGCTGCTGTGAATCAGAAAGTTTTGGGTGAAATGTATGTGTAAATCCTTCGATCTTGGCTTATAAGTTGGGTACCAAGATGGTTCTTGGTGGGAACTTGCATAGGGAATCGTGGGTGTTTATGTGAAAGGCCTTATCTTATGTAGGATATGAGTTAAGGAATATGAATAGAAGGGTTCAGGGTTAAGGGATGGTTTCAATTTTGTTGGCAGATCTGGCTCTTGTATTTTGGGTTGGTTTTATCTGTGTGGGGGTCAGGCAAGTTTGTGGTTTCAGATTTCAGATGGATTTCATTATATGATTGGTCATGGGTTTCTTCAGATGGATTAGACAAGGGTGGGTCAGTTCGTATGACTGTGGGAAGACCACAACATGCATGGAATCAGGAAGTGGTAGGTCGTTGGAGGCCGATTGTGATATAAGACTATAGTTGGTCTTATAGCATTGGACTTGGTGGCGTCAGGTTTGTCGGGATGTTATGATTGGTCGAGGCCGTAAGTGGCGAGATGGCTTGGGGAATTATTTCCAAATGAGGCTTTCATTCGGTGTCACATGGGGCGACTGTGAGTCTTTTGACTCAGTAACCAGGTGGGAAACCGATGTTTCAGTTAGTTGCATACAAGTTGGGACCAGGGAGGTCTCGACTGCTTTTGGAAGGTAGCTAGGGGGCATTGAGATAAGTCAAGGCAATATTAGTGATTTGGTACTCGTGTGTGGAGTCTCTTTGTATTAGGAAAATATGGGAAGACATTTGCAGCTTGGATTGGATAATCTCAGACTAAATGATTTGACCCTGTTGTGCGGCTCTCATCTGAGTCTAACCGTTGCAGGGATGTGTCCTTTACTCGAAGGATTATCTGAGTCTTCTGTCAAGTATAAATGTCATGTAGCAATAATGTTCAGGGATTCCATTTCCATTAGAATCATTAATTCGATCAAGGGTTAGAAGAGTTGTGATTAAGTCTGGACACCAATGAGAATTTGGCATGGTAGTTGTTCAGTATGGGCGGTCTGTCGGGGAGTCAGACCAATTCGAGATTTTAGGTTTCAGGTAAAGTAGGGTTGTTTTTCTACTAGGGATTATGGATTCGTCTTCTTCGGGTTTGGAGAGTCTGCTAAGGTTGGGTTCGATAGCCTTGGGTAGGCAGTTGTATGCTCGAGGCTGTGATTATGTTCTTCAGGTTGTCCTGCGTGCTTGGGATGGTAAGGAATGATTTCGAGGACGAAATCTAATTTAAGTGGGTGAGTGTTGTTACTCTCAGAATCTTGAGGAATAATTGTTGGGAATAAATCCCCTTTTGGGCCATGTTTGGGCCTTTTGGATTGTTGAATTAGGCCTTGTCTTTAGGGCCATGTTATAAAGAGGGTAAAAATGTCTTTTACTCTAGTTTGGACACTAAGTGTGAGTCAGTTGCGATTATTTATGGATGATTAACTTGTGACTGATAGCGTGGGGATTCTTACGGGTCAACAACCAAAGATTCTTTCTGTGAGATTCGATAGTGCGAGGTGAGTCTCCTCACCGTGTTTAGTGGGGCGAAGGCACCAATGTCGGCCCATGGTTTATTATGTTAGGATGCTAGATGTTTGCGTGACTCTTGCATGTGTATGTATTGGTATGTATGTCAAGCAAGGCTCGATGTCGGGCAGAACCCGATGGATGTATTGTATGCTGTTATCTTTGTGATTATCGCATGTGTTGGTAGGATTATGTGTTTGTATGTTGGGCGGGGCCCATTATGTGAGTATGGGAAGGGCCAATATCTCAGTGGGTAGGGCCCGATATACGAGTATGGGCAGGGCTCGTATCTTAGTGGGCGGTGACCGATATGCGAGTTTGGGCAGGGCCCGTTATGTGAGTGTGGGTGGGCCCCATATCTCATTAGGCCGGGCCCATTTTATGTTTAGTTATCTATGGTATGAGGTATTTTGGGGAAATCACTAAGCTTTGTGCTTACGGTTTTTAGTTTATGTTTCAGGTACTTCGGTTTTCAAATGGAAGAGCTCGGGATGATTTGCAGAGCACACACCACATTTTTCCGCATTCTGTGAATTACTCTGATTTGATGATGTTTTGCTGCATCTTGATTACCTTGGTTTTATGGGAATGTTATGTATTAACGATTTATTTATCTAAAAACAAAAATTTTAAGTTACTATTTTTGGGATGTTACACTTACTCTTTAAATATATGAAACAATGTCGGAGGTTCCAATAGAGCTCCAATACTCGTTGCAAGTGAATATCATCACTGGTCTTAAAGTATGGCAATATATTTAAAAAGCCTAGATAAAGAAGTATGAAGATCCATTGGAAAAAGGACCACATGTACCTATCCTTACGCCCATAGTCGTCGATGACACTCAAGTCAGACTTGGAGGTGGTCAAGTAGCCATGACTAGACCTACCAACAATGACATCAACAAGATGGAGAAAGATGAAATGGATTTCTATAAAATATGTTGTGGAGTTCCACCCGACAGTTTCGATCTAATCATCAACTGTAAATCAACAATAGAAATTTGGGATGTTCTTAAAAATATTTATGAAGGAACAGAACAAGCTCACGACAAAAAGCTGACAATTTCTCTAAACGACTTCAACAGCTTTAAAGCTCTCCTTGGTGAAAATCTCGAGGACTCCTTCAAAAGATTCAACCTTATCATCACCAAACTCTCAAATGCAGGAATCACTCGTAGTGATCATGAAACAAACATGCAGTTTCTTAATGGTTTGGGAAAATAATGGACAATGGCGAAGATGATAGTTGAAGGTGACAACAAAATCAAAACTCTTTTGTTGTATAAACTCTACGGTGAACTACAAGCATAGGAGTCTATGGTGATGAAGGACTGCATGGATCTAGGTGGGCCACTCACCTTAATTGCCCACTCACTGCAGCTTACCAACTCATCTCATTAGTATCATCATATTGGAGAAAAACCATACCAAACCTCATATGACGACACACTACAGTCATAAATGCAACAAGAGGATGAAGAAGCGTTTCAATGCACATTACCCCTTGTTAACCAACACTTTACAAGACCCCCGTTTAACTATAACTATCGTCCTCAAAACAACTTCACTTAACACTATCCTCAGCCTTCCAGATATCCCAGAAATCCATCCTATCAGGCTCAGTCTCAAAACACACCACTAATGATCTCAAACTCCTATGAAAGATCCAAAGACAAAAAATCTTCAGATACCACAGAATATATAGAATAGGAAAAGGAAGGAGTTTTCATATGCCACAAATGTCACAAAAAAATCACTTTGCTAGAGTCTGCAAAGCCAACTTCATGAAAGAAAAAGCATTCTACCTTAGAATGGCTCAAAAGGCTAAAGACAAGAAAAAAGCTTTTGTACTACAAGTAAAAAGAGATCACCAAGTTTGGTCCTCGGGAGATGAAGATGAAGAAAATGACAACAAGAGGAAAAGAGGCAAGCTATGTTTGGTTGCAAAGGAGAACACTAAAGAGATGAAGAAAAACTACTGCTTCATGGCAAAGGAAGGAACCATCAACAACTTATGACTATATATAGTACAACTTACTCAAACGTGTGTTGACGTACTTTTAGACTATAACAAAGCCTTATATGAAAAGGACATATCGACCCAAAAGCAGTACCACTTGAGAGGAAGAATAGAAGACAAAAAGCTTAAGGTCGTCATGTTAGAAGAAGATTTGAAATTAGAAAAGGATACTAGTGTAACGACCCAAATTTCCAAATAAAAATTTCATTTTTAATTAATCAAAACGTTCCCATAAAATATGAAATATCAACGACAATTGTTTTCAAAATCCATAACACCAAAATTTTATTTCTAATATCATAGTGTCTCATCAAATCAAATTTCGAAGAGTGCATACCGTGCCATTAAGCCTTGCCCTTGCCCTTAGGCTCAAAAGTACCTAAAACAAATCAACAAAATGTAAGCTAATTCTTAGTGAGTTCCCCAGAGCATACCCCGCATAGTCCACAACTATAAAATCTACATAAACCACATAAGCCATGCATACAACATATAAAGATGCCATGGAAACCCTCCAAGGTCTTATACCTAGTACCACTAGAACCCCCACGTGGTCTTAACTACCTGCCATGGGAACCCCCACATGGTCTTCCTGCCATGGGACCCCCACATGGTCTTCACTATCTGCCATGTGAACCCCCACATGGTCTTCACTATCAAAAGCATATCATACAAGCTAAACATGCAAATATACTAGGATGCCATGGAAATCCTCCAAGGTCTTACACCAAATGCCATGGGAACCCCTACATGGGCTCAATCTACTGCCACGGGAACCCCCCAGGGTCTTCCTTGCAAATGTCATACTAACATAATAGATAATCAATCAATAATCCACATATCATAAAATGGGTCGGCCTTGATGCCTTAGACCCATTGGTAAGGTGAGAAAACTCACTTTTGTTTGTTGAATCTGAAAGTTGCTCTCCTGACAGTCCGTAACCACCCACGCTGAATAATAATATCATTAACCCAAAGTTAGGGTTAATTATATTCTAATTAAAGGACCCAAGCCCCAAGTCTTTTCCTAATGTCCCAAAAGTCTTCCTTTGCTAATGGGCCCAAAGTACATATCCAAAATCATTAATGGGCCTCATTGCCCAATAAAGCCCAACCATAGCAACCATGACACAAAACAGATAAATTGGCCCACTAACTCAAAACATGATCAGGCCCAATGACTAATTAAGGTCCAAAGGTCTTACAAGCCCAAAATGATCCCAAACCCATCTGAGTGTGTACGCCTTGCGTACCACCCTGGTACGCGCAATGTACTGAGACCCTGAGCTGTATACGCTGCGTACACTAAATTATGCACGGCATACAAACATATTAAGTACTTTCTTCCATTAAGTGCTTAATACTTGATGTTATAACGTCTAATCTTTAGATCTGAGTTCATTAAGACATCCTAAGGCATAAAGTTGGCAACTTTATGCCTTTACATTTTCCATATGTTCCCAACAACTCATTAAGACCTTTACAAGAGTGTTAATCTATGCGTGAGGTCAAAATACCTATCAAGACACCATTTTTATGGTATGAATGAGTCAAAGGACCTTAGATCTACTCTTCCTAAGCTCTGGAGTTGCTCCAACTCTCTAGAGATGATCCATGAACACAAAAATTGACAATATAGAAAGCCTAACTAGATCTAATGAATAAGATAGCAAGATGAGGACTTTATACCTACATAAGCTCTTCAAGGTGAACTAGATGCAGATTCTTGAAGCCCAGTGAAACTCCAAGCTTGCTTAGCAATTCCTTATTCTTGAATGAACTCTAAAATGGCCATAAATACACTCTTTAAGCTTAGAAACAATCTTACAAGGTATCTCTAGTGTACAAGGGAGAAATGAGGCTATGGAGGCTGATTAGGGTTTGGTCTAAGAGGACTAAGGGTGTTTAAATAGGTGTCAAGTTCGAGAATTAGGGTTTTATCCCTCTGTCCCGTACGCCTTGCGTACATAGCCACCCTCCGCGTTCATGCATCCTTAGTACACTAAGCGTACTCTTGGAGTATTCCCCGTGTACTAAGGGACCTTTTATGCCATCTTTTTCCATTTCAAGGGTCTAAATAGTAATACCTAATTTGGAGTGTTACAACTCTACCCCACTTGGACTACACTTCGTCCCCGAAATCCGTAGACACAAATATATCAGGGTAATGCTCCCGCATCTCGTCCTTCGACTCCCGTGTCCATTCGGAGCGTCTTCGGTGCTGCCATTGCACCTTCACCAACTTCATCACCTTGTTACGAAGAACCTTAGTCTTCCTATCCAAAACTACAATGGGTCTCTCAATGTAGTTCAGGATCTCATCAACTTGAATGTCTTCCAATGAAATAATTGTGACCTCATCTGTGAAACACTTCCGAAGCTGAGACACATGGAAGATGTTATGTATTTGGCTGAGCTCGTCCGATAGATCCAAATGGTAAGCCACCTTGCCCACCCGGGCCAAAATCTTGAATGGTCCAATATATTGAGGCCCTAGCTTGACCCTCTTTTGAAACCTAATGACACCCTTCCATGGTGACACTTTCAACAAAACAAAATCCCCCACCTGAAACTCGAGATCCGATCGGCGCCGATCAACATAGCCTTTTTGACGGCTCTGTGTGACTCATAGACGGTCGCGCACCTGCTGAATTAACTCGTTAGTCTTGAGCACCACTTCGGTGCTCCTCATGACTTGGTTCCCTACCTCACCCCAACAAACCGGGGTCCTACACCTCAGACAATACAACATCTCAAACGGGGGCTGGTCGATACTAGCATGGTAACTGTTGTTATATTAAAACTCTGCTAGTGGGAGGTATGTATCCCAACTCCATATGAAATCCAGAACACATGCCCGCAACATGTCCTCGAGCGTCTGGATCGTCCGCTCACTCTGGCCATGTGTCTGGGGGTGATATGCAGTGCTGAAGTGTAACTGCGTGCCCAGTTCCTCACAGAAATTCCTCCAAAATCTAAAGGTAAACTGAACATCCTGGTCAGAGATCACTGACACTGGAACCCCGTGCCTAACCACCACCTCTTGTACATAGATATCTGCTAATTTCTCAGCAGAGATGCTCTCGGAGATCAGAATAAAATGGGCACTCTTCATCAATCTGTCCACAATAACCCATATGACATCCACATCACTCGTTGCCCTCGGTAACTTCGTGATGAAGTCTATGGTGATCTGCTCCCACTTCCACATAAGAATGAGTAGTGGCTGAACCTTTCCATGAGGCCATTGATTTTCGGCCTTGACCTTCCTGTAGGTTAAGCACTGCTCCACAAACCAGTCGATCTCCTGATTTATGCAGGGCCACCAGTAGCTCAGCCTTAGATGTAGCTCCCGGATGTATAGAGAACTTGGACTTATGTGCCTCCTCCAATATCTTCTATCTCACTCCCCCAGTCACTAGTACCCACACTTGGCCACATTGTGTCAAGAGTCCCCGACCATCCCGTACAAACAAGGGAAACTAGCCCCGAATCCGCTCTATCTTCTAGTTCTCTTTCTTCAAACCCTACACTTGAGCCTTCTTCATCATATCTAACAGTGGAGAGGCCACCATCATCCTTAAACATACATCCTTAATCAGAGTACTTGTCGTCTTGCGGCTCAAGGCATTGGCCACCACATTGGCCTTTCCTGGTTGGTACAAGATCTCGCAATCATAATCTTTCAGTACATCAATCATAATCTTTCATTACATCCAACCACCTCCTCTGCCGCATGTTCAGGTTCTGCTGATCCATCAAATACTTCATACATTTGTGATTAGTGAAGATGGTGCACCGAACTCCATACAAATAGTGCCTCCAAATCTTGAGGCAAACACCATTGCCCCTAATTCTAGGTTGTGAGTAGGGTAATTTGCCTCGTGAGGCTTCAACTGCCTCGAGGCGTATGTGATCACATGCCCTCGCTGCATCAGTAAAACGCATAACCCCGTGATAGACACATCACAATACACCACCAAATCATCCAACCCATCGGGCAGTGCTAAAATTAGAGCCTCACATAACGTCTGTCTCAAGGTCTCGAAAGCCAATTACTGATCCGGGCCCTATCGAAATGTCACATTCTTCTTGGTCAAGTGGGTCAAAGGCACCACAACCTTGGAGAAATCTAGGATGAATCTCTGATTGTACCCTGATAGGCCCAAGAAGCTACGTATCTCTGATGCATTCTTCGACACTTCCCACCGCATCACTGCCTCAATCTTGGCTGGATCAACCAAAATACCCTCTTGGTTGATGATGTGCCCCAAAAACTTCACCTCTCTCAACCAAAAATCACACTTTGAGAACTTGGAATAAAGGCTTTCCATCCTCAATGTCTCCAATACCTCCCTTAGATGCTGCTCGTGCTGCTCCTTGGTCTTAGAATAGTCCAAAATATCATCAATAAACACAATCACTGACCGATCCAACATCAGCCTACACACCCTGTTTATGAGATCCATGAATGCTGCTGGGGCGTTGGTGAGCCCGAATGGCATCACCACAAACTCATAGTGCCCATACCGAGTCCTAAAAGTTGTCTTCAATATATCTTCATCCCGAATCATCATCTGATGGTACCCCGACCGAAGATCAATCTTGGAAACCCAAGACGGACCCTGCACCTGATCGAACAAATCATCGATCCTCGGTAACTGATAACATTTTTTCACTGTTAGCTTGTTCAGATCTTGATAATCAATACACATCCTGTATGACCCATCCTTCTTTTTCACGAACATGATTGGTGCTCCCCACGGGGAACTACTCGAATGGATAAACCCTCGGTCTAGCAGTAAAGCTACGTAGATAGCTCCTGCATCTTGGGCGGAGCTAGCCGATACTGTGCCTTGGTTATCAGAGCGGCACCCGACTCCAAATCAATGCGAAACTCCACTTGCTTATCCGGAGGCACTCCAGGTAACTCCTCGGGGAAGACATTCCGATACTCCTGTACAACCGATACACTGCCCAAATCCGTCGAGGTCTCAACCCTCGTATCTGAGATATATGCCAAAAATCCCACACAACCGTGCTGAAGAAGTCTCCTAGCCCTCGCAACTGAACAAAGGGTTGGCCCCTATAAGGCCCTCACTCCATGAATAACTAGTTGGGGTTCGAACCCTCACCAACTGGCGCTCACAATCTATCATGGCTCCATTGGCCCCCAACCAGTTCATCCCGATGATCACCTTCAACCCTCACAACGGTATCAAGACTAGATCAACACGAAACCTCTCCCCAAGCACATTTAGGACACAATCCCGATACACCCTTGCAACACTCACAGTGCGGTGATCTGTAGTCTCAACCTCAAGCAGGGAATCCAAAATCCCCGGTGCATCCCGAAACTTCTGCTAAGTGCAAGAGATTCACACAATCGTGTAGCACCCGAGTCGAATAGAACGTGATCTGACATACCATTGACCAAAAAGGTCCCTATACATGAGCACATATATACACACAAGCAATAAAAATTAATATCAAGCAGGAAAGATAAAACACATGCCAAACACGACGTATGACGCTGCCCGAGCCTCCTCGGTAGCCAAATGAAATGCGCGGCTCTTCACCGCTGGAGCATCCGCCTTAACAGGGCGGCCATCAGTGATCGTCATTGTGGCGGTTGCAGGCACCGCCACCGCTCCTCCTCCTCCTCCCTGCAACCTGAAACAATCGACCTTTTTATGGCAAGTCTGGTTGCAGTTGAAACAAATCAATCCCTTCTTGGGGGCATTCCCTGCTCACGAGGCTCGACTGACCACACGTATAACATACCGGGCCTGACGCCCAAAAAACCCCACCATGAGATCTCCCACACTTGGTACACCGTCTATGGCCTTGCTGGCCCCTACCAGAAGAATTAAAGGTCTTAGGCTTTTTAGCCTGACCTACAACTGTATGTGCCTGCTCTGGTTTCCACTTGGTGCGGAACTCCAACTCCATTTCCTTCTCACGAGCCTTCTCCACCATCTCGTTCAGGGTTTTGCACCATGTAAAGCTCATAAACTCTCGAATATCAACCCTTAGCATGGAATGATACCTCGTCTTCTTCATGTCCTCATCTGTAGCATACCGTGGGATCAAAAATGCTCATTCCCGAAACTTGGCAGTGATCTCCGCTATAGTCCCGGTGGTCTGCTGGAGTTCCTGGAACTCCCTCACTAGCCGTTGCACCTCAATAGGTGGTGCAAACTCCAGATCAAAGCGTTTGACAAACTCTGCCCATGTCATCTCAGCCATACCGGCTGCTCCCACCTGTCTAGTCACCTCCTCCCACTGGTCCCTGGCTCAGTCTCTCAACATGCATGAAGCAAACCCCACCTTTGCCGCATTCGGGAAAATAATCATGCGTTGGGTGTTCTCCATGTCTATCACCCAATGTCGACTAACTATGGGGTCCCTAACCCTGAAGAACTCCAACGCCCCGCACGACTTGAACTCTCGGAACGAGGGATTTCGAGCCCCGACCTGGCCCGCAGCAATCCCGGCGCTTAATGACATGAGGCTCTCCTCCATAATCTGTATCATCCCTTCCTTGACCGTCCCAAAAATCATTGGGGTAGCATCAAGGATGCCCTTCGTAACCTCGGCCGCGATAAGCTCATGTAGCCTCTCATCAATGGGCTTGGTACCATCGCCCGACCCAGCTCAAGATCCTGGTCCTGATCCCCCAGCTCCATGTCGTGTCACCACCATACTGTACTGTAATACCATAAAACATAATGATCAGAATGTCCAAAAAGGGGTCCTTCCACACCTGTTCTCCTTAGAGCTTCCAGATCTAACATTGGTTCGGGTATAGGTCATGTGCTTTTAGTAGTATGGGCCGAATACTACCTTCCACACTTACATGTACCTTCCCCAAGGCTCTACTTGATAACTCTAATTCGTCCCAGAACATAACATATCTCACAGGCTACCGCCTAACTCAAATCCTAGGCTATCCTAAGATTTTCTCCATCCACATCAAACCAGAAATCAATCATAACAGGTTGCCTTTATGCATGCAAATTATACATTGAACAAGATCAAATAGGCTTTCGAATAATAGATTCTACCCTAGGATCACAACCAGACAAGGAACATGAAATAAGGCCATATCAATCATTCTAAGGCTATAAGCTCCAAACCGTATACAATTTTAAAAGCATACACATAGCAATATCCGTCCGAATATCATAATCCAAATATAAGTATCACATGGCTAACATATTAAGGAACCACTTACTTGAGCTCGGGCGATCATGTGCATTGCACTCTCCCTTTTTCCTATTTAAGAAGGTTTAACTTTTGATTTTTGAAAACAATTTTACCATTTCCATAGTTTGAGTCCCGACACACCCGAGAGTGTGCCCAAATCCTTCAAACCAAGGCTCTGATACCAACTTGTAACGACGCACATTTCCAAATAAAATTTTCATTTTTAATTAATCAAAACATTACCATAAAATATGAAATATCAATGACAATTATTTTCAAAATCCATAACACCAACATTTTATTTCTAATATCAGAGTGTCCCATCAAATCAAATGCCGAAGAGTGCATGCCGCACCATCAAGCCTTACCCTTGCCCTTAGGGTTAGAAGTACGTGAAACAAATCAACAAACTATAAGCTAATGCTTAGTGAGTTCCCCAGAGCATACCCCACACAGCCCACATAATCACATATACCATGTTAGTTATAAAAGCCACATAAACCACATAAGCCATGCATACAACATATAAGGATGCCATGGAAACCCTCCAAGTTCTTATAAATAGTGCCACTGGAACCCTCACGTGGTCTTAACTACCTTCCATGGGATCCCCCACATGGCCTTCCTACCATGGGAACCCCCACATGGTCTTTACTATCTACCATGGGAAACCCACATGGTCTTCACTATCAAAAACATATCATACAAGCTAAACATGCAAATATACTAGGATGTCATGGAAACCCTCCAAGGTCTTACACCAAATGCCATAGGAACCCCCACATGGTCTCAATCTACTTCCACGGGAACCCCCCGAGATCTTCAATGCAAATGTAATATTAACTTAATGCCTAATCAATCAACAATACACATATCATAAAATGGACCGGCCTTGGTGCCTTAGACCCATTGGTATGGTGAGAAAACTCACCTTTGTCTACTGAATCTAAAAGTTGATCTCCTAATAGTCTATAACCACCCGTGCTGAACAATAATATCATTAACCCAAAGTTAGGTTTAAATATATTCCAATTAAAGGACCCACGCCCCAAGTCCTTTCCTAATGGACCAAAAGTCTTCCTTTCCTAATGCGCCGAAAGTCTATGTCCAAAATCATTAATGGGCCTCATATAACAATAAAGCCCAACCATAGCAACCATGACACAAAATAGATAAATTGGCCCACTAACTCAAAATATGACCAGGCCTAATGACTGATTAAGTCCCAAAGGGCTTATAAGGCCAAAACGAGCCCGAACCCATCTGAGTGCGTACGCCTTGCGTACCACCCTGGTACATACAACTTACCGAGTCCCTTAGTTGTACGCGCTACGTACACTGAATTACGCCCAACATACAAACAGATTAAGCACTTTCTTCCATTAAGTGCTTAATACTTGATGTTCTAACATCCAATCTTTAGATCTAAGTTCATTAAGACATCCTTTGGCATAAAGTTGCCAACTTTATACCTTTGCATGTTCCATATGTTCCTAACAACCCATTAAGACCTTTCCAAGAGTCTTAATCCATGCATGAGGTCAAAACACCCATCAAGACACCAGTTTTATGGTATGAATGAGTCAAAGGACCTTAGATCTACTCTTCCTAAGCTCCGGAGTTGCTCCAACTCTCTGGAGATGATCCATGAACACAGAAAGGGACAATATAGAAACCCTAACTAGATTTAATGAATAAGATAGCATGATGAGGAATTTATACCTCCAGAAGCTCTTTAAGGTAACCTAGATGCAAATTCTTGAAGCCCAATGACACTCCAAGCTTGCTTCGTAATTCCTTCTTCTTGAATGAACTCTAAAATGGCCACAAATACACTCCTTAAGCTCAGAAACACTCTCACAAGGTAACTTTGGTGTATAAGGGAGAAATGAGGCTATGGAGGCTGATTAGGGTTTGGTCCAAGAAGCTTAAGGGTGTTTAAATAGGTGTCAAGTCTGAGGATTAGGGTTTTGGCCCTCTTTCGCGTACGCCCTGCGTACACAGCCACCCTCCGCGTTCATGCATCCTTAGTACGCTAAGCGTACTCCTAGAGTATGCCCTACGTACTAAGAGACCTTTTATGCCATCTTTTTCCACTTCAAGGGTCTAAAGAGTAATACCTGATTTGGAGTGTTACAACTAGATTGCTTAGTGAAACTCAGTTAGACATTGCTTTTAATCAACGAAATCTAGACGAAAATGAAATTGCATGCTTAAAAAAAATTAATAGAAAAGATCTTTAGCAATTGAAAATTTGTCAATAATGGGTCTGTAGATAACATTTGTAACTGGGGATGGTCAAATGGTTACAATACCGGAGAGAAATCTCCACCTCGGTTTGATGCCCATCATCCCTATGTCCCACCTGATAGGAACTTTCACTTCCCAATAAATGACAAGACCTATCTTGAAGACATTCAATGTCATTTTAGAAAACTTCATGTCCTAAACAACAACTGTGTCATTGAAGAAATTGTCCCAGAAACCGAAGGACTCTCTGAAAATATACAATCCATACTAGTCACTGGATCGATATATCCTGGTTCAGGATCTGATTTGGTTGAAGAAATCATTATGGATTAATCAAAAGAGTCACCAAAGCCAAATGTCCCAGGAAAGGTGAGTACTGCATACATTACGATATCTTACTCAACATTAGTCTCACCGCAGACTTCTGTTAAATCCATCACTAAAATACAAAATCTTCCTCAAGGAGTAAGAGCAGACAAATTCGAGACTGGATAATGCTAAAAGAAATCTACAACTCCGATGATTCCTCTCCTAGACCCATAACCAAGTCCATAATCTTTAAAAGTCAAATATCTACAATGAACAAATATTTTCAAAATAACACAATGCAAAATGCTTCTAAAACCAAATCCAATTCTATGCAGAAGTTAAACAAGGAACAAAAAATCACAAGTTCCAAAAGGACTCAAAATCCCAAAACTATCCTGAACAAAAAGCTTGACCAAAAACTCAAGGCAGTAATGGTTGATAACACTTCTGTTATCAGTCAAAAGGACAAAGAAAAGGCCGAAATTAAACTGAATCGGTCCAAAAATATTGATTATGCTCCTAAATCAAAACTCAGGAAAACAATCTGGATAAATAAAAAGAAATTAACCTTTAGTGCTTATCCACCTGTTAAGAAGTCTGTCATGAAACCCAAAAATAAGAACTTCATTTCAAAAAAGATATGGATTAAGAAGGAAGCAAAGAACAACACGTCATCAAAAGTCACAACTGAACCACACATTGCATACCTTCACTCTTATCATGTTGTTGCGTGCCCTAAACAAATTTAGGTGCCCAAATTAACTAAATAATAATGCAGACAATGTGCGAGGAGGATCACAAAACATAATGGTTGATAGATAACGCCTTCTCCATGGACATAACAAGAAGGTTGGAATACCTTCGTGACCTTAAGGCAGTCACAATGTCACACCCCAAAACCGGAACGACGGAAACGTTCTGGGGTGGATGACGTCATGTCAAGTATCACAACACATGCATTATAGTAATCAAAGTACAAAAAAACATTGCATTAATAGTAATAGTTTTACATGGTTTACATATCAATAGATCAAAGTAATAGAAGTAATAATATAAGCACAACTTGGTACTAAGCTATCTTTATCAACAGCTCCGGAAAAGGCCGTGTCCCGAAGATGCATCCCAAATAGTAGGTAGTGGGTTTTCCAATATAAGTGTTGAACTAGAGGTAGAGACTCAAGTGAACTGACTAGAGTAAACCTATATGGCTATGCTCGTATACATAATATATAACTAATGAATCTAACGACCTTCGGATGGACATCCGATCCCACCGGACCACATCTCAACGAAGAAAAGGAAATAGGGCGGACAAGCCTTCCTAAGTCCTTCAGTCATTATTTATATGCATCTATACAAGCACATACATACATCTAACTATGTTTGAGTGTGTAACAAGTGGAATCATATCGTGAAGTATAACCAAATCGTACGTAATAACCGAATCGTGAAGTATAAGTGTACAATGTGGAATAACCGAATTGTGAAGTATAAGTGTACAATGTGGAATAACCGAATCGTGAAGTATAAGCGTACCAAATGTAAGTGTATCACGAAGTAGAAGCGACAACAAGTGAAGTAGGAGCGTATCGAGTATAAGTGAAGTAGAAGCGATTTCAAGTATAGGTGAAGTAGAAGCGTATCACTTAGTAAGAGTGTAAACAAGTATAAGCATTTAACTAAGTAGAAGTATCCACTAAGTAAAAGTATAACAAGGCAGTGGTATATAACGAGCAGGGTATCAAAACATGGAAGAAAACTTTATACTTAAGAAAATCACGAC
The DNA here is from genome assembly GCF_002870075.4 of Lactuca sativa. Classification (NCBI taxonomy): domain Eukaryota; kingdom Viridiplantae; phylum Streptophyta; class Magnoliopsida; order Asterales; family Asteraceae; genus Lactuca; species Lactuca sativa. The sequence continues at coordinate 93,822,168 of NC_056629.2, forward strand.
TGGGTATTCCTTTGTAAAATAAGTTTGAAAACCTTTAGAATTTCTTTGGAAACCTTTCATAAATCAGTTTTAAATGAAACTTTGATAAAACAATATAAGTAAGAGATTTGAACAAGTGGAAACATTTTAGAAAATCATTTATAGTATCATACTCGGTAAAACGGTTTATAGTGTGGTAAATCTATGTGCATGCGGGTTATCAATCACATGTGATTGATATGATAACTGACATGTTTAACTTGTATTCCCCCCTATAAAAGATGTAAAAACATTTAAAAGGTTCATTCACGGGTATGAACTCACCTGGTGTAAGTGGATCCGACGTAGGTGCCGGTTGGGTGCTCGGTGTCAAGTAAATACTTGGACACACTTAGTGACCTATTTAACATATGATAACATATGTTCACATACAATTAGTACATTTAATACTAATTAAACAAGTATACGCACTCTAAGGAGCGTAAAACACTTTGGTTAAGTGTTTGGGGTGTCCCGGGTAACATTTAAGGGCTTGAATGACTTAGGAATGGAGTTTACTCTCCAAGAGTAAACTCTATACTTAGTGTTTACGGCCCTTGGACAACTCCCATGAGTTTACGGCCGTAAACTCATGGTGAGAGTGTTCTAGGGTGTTTAAAGGCTCTATCTTGATCGTGGAATTATGCTAGGTCCAAATCCAAAAGGTATGAATGGGTTTAAGGCATTTAAAGGGACCAAATGGGAGTTTACGGCCGTAAGCTCCCAAAGACCTCTTCCTTGGATGTTTTAAGTCTTAAATGGTAGAGGATAAAATCCTAAGCATTTTTCCAAGTCAAATGGGGAGTTTAGGGCACCATTTAACCCCTTTATAGGAGTTTACGGCCCAGGTACCCTTTCATGAGGGGTTTATGGCCGTGAACTCCTTATGGAGTTGTTTTAATTGAGCTTAAGGTCCCTAGCTTGTTTGTGGTTGATTCTAGAATTTAATCCAAGGCCATTGGTGTGTTTAAGGGCATATTTAACAAACAAATATGAGTTTACTCCCCATGAAGAGGAGTTTATAGCTCAAGCATGTTCTTGGGCAGTAAACTCATGTTTACTCTTCAAAATCCCGTTTCAAGGTGTTCTAAGTCTGAATATGTAAGCCTAAAAATCATATCTAAGCCTTAGGGGCAATTTGGAGGGGTTTTGGGGCTTAAAAAGCCCATTAAATGGTGTTCACGGTCCAAGAGTGTTCTTGGCCGTAAACACTTCATTTTGTCCCTAATTTATGTTTTAAACTCAAAATTGCAGGTTAGATAAGCTTTGTAACAAGTTAGGATAGTTTACCTACTCGTTTGGGGCTCGAAACGGACGATTTTTGGCTCGGGAAAAATTTGTAGAGAGAGAGAGAGAGAGTAAAAAGGTTGAAATGGAGTTTACTCTCCCTTATATAGGGGTTGGAGTTGAAGCTCAGTGTGATTCTACCCAATACTGTCGTTAAACGGGGCTTTTGGTCGCGCCCGATTTAGTGGTCGTAATAAAATTAACTTTTTCAAAATTAATATGGAAATGTAACTTAAGTGATTTTACTTTATTTTATTAGGACAAATAACGACATAGAATATAAATAAATAAAACGTTTATTTATTTTACGACCTCAAATTAACGGAACTTTTATAAAATGGAATATTCCGTTAACGGTAACGGGGTAATGTAACGAAATAAACTTTGGGTTGTCACACACAAATGGTGGTCACATAACTTTTGGAAATGATGCAAATGGAACCATTCGAGGATATGGTGTCCTAATAAATGGAAACTTCTCAATTCAAAGAGTTGCCTACGTTGAAAGTTTAATACACAATCTCATCAGTGTTGCGCAACTTTACAAAGCTGGTCATCACATTGAATTTGATGACGAATACAACTACATAATGACGAAAGATAAATCAAGATGTCTAATCAAATTAAAGACTGTTGGAACGATGTTCCCATTAGACATATCTGTAGTTATCGGTTAACCACAACTGTGTCTTCTGTTAATATCCGTCTCCGAGGTCAGCTGCTATGGCACAAAAAGCTTGCTCACCTTAATTTTTGACACATCAATAATTTGGTTACCAGAAAGATGGTGCGAGGATTGCCTCTTCTAAAGTTTGATAATGACACTTTATGCCCTGCTTGTGAATGTGGAAAGCAAACCAAGGCAAGTCATCCTTTGATACTTGTAATCACTGAACCTTTGGAGCTGCTTCATATTGACCTCTGTGGGCCCTCGATGGTAGCAAGCATACATCATAAGAAGTACATTATGATCATAGTCGATGATTTCACTCGTTTCACATGAGTGTTTTTCTTAAGACTGAAATCAGAAACACCGCAGACTTTAATCAACTTCATTAAGGAAATTGAATTAAAAACCAAGCTTCCCATTCGAAGAATCCGAAGTGACAACCGAACTGAATTTACATATCGGTTGCTTAATGACTTCATAGTGTAAAAAGGCATTCATCACAACTTCTCAGCTCCTTACACACCGCAACAGATTGGCATGGTAGAAAGAAGAAATAGAGCTCTAGTAGAAGCTGCCAGGTTAATGCTCAACTTTGCAAATCTGCCTATCTAATTTTGGGCAGAAGCAGTCTTAACAGCATGCTTTTTACAAAACCGGAGCATCATCAACATGTGACTCAACAAGAATCCATATGAAGGTTTGGACAATCGTAAACCAAATTTTCATTTCTTTCACAATTTTGGTTGCATGTGTTTTGTAGTCAACAACATAGAGCATCTGAGCAAATTTGCACCCAAATAAGAAGAAGCAATATTTGTGGGATATTCTACAAACAAAGTAGCATAGAAAGTTCTAATCCGAAGAACAAGAATCATAGAAGAAAGCTTTGACGTGAAATTTGATGATTTCTATGTCCGGAAGGCCACTACTCTAAATGAAACAAAGTTTATCGTGGAGAATGAAATTCCAATTGAATCCGGACCTCTGAACATCATAGAAGTCAAATATAAAACACTCTTCAATCCTCCAGAAACTACAAGACTTTCTGAAGTCTTAGTCTTTCCTTCTTCGTAATTACAACATACCGAAGACTTCGATCCTTCGGTATCTGAAGACTCTTCACACATGACTTCCACCTCTCCCGTTGAGCGGGAAAGCAATCCTTCAATTCCTGTAACATCCCTAACCATCGAGGTTCCAGTCATAGATGAAGTAATCCTAGTTGTCAACAACAATAGTTCAAGGAGTCCTGAAAAGTCTGAAGACACAGAAGAAGATGCTGAAGAGATATTGACTGGTGAAGTTCCCATAGTTTCCCTTACTAACAATGCTTCAATCCAGGGGGAACCGTCAACCTCATAGGGGAACCTTCAATTTCAATATAGCAACTCATCCAAGATCAATCCGCAGGATGTTCTCAAACTGAAGGGGAACAAGTACATGACATTCAAAGAGAAACTCCTCCCAAAGTTGAAGATATTACATCAAATGCAAATGTTGAACATCATTCACGTCTACACATCTGGACAAAAAATCATCCACCCGAACAGATAATACGTAATCCTTCAGCAGGTATACACACTCGTTCTTTTGATGATTTAACTAAAAAAATGTCATTATGCGGTGTCACACCCCCAAACCGGAACGACGGAAGCGTTCAAAGCCGGAGGACGTCATGTTTAGTATCACAACACATGCATCATAGTAATCAAAGTAACAAACAACCATTGCGTTCAGAGCCGGAGGACGTCATGTTTAGTATTACGAAGTATGTGGTTCACATAAGGTAGAATCCCAGAAGTAAATAACGAAACAAGACATGAAGCTACTATACTTCATCTTCTGAATCCCAGTGCGCATACCTGTCTACTAGTTTCCTGATAATACAAGTTATTTTGAAAGAGTAGATCAGCATTTAATCTGATGAGTTCATAAGTATTTAAGTGATGTAAAGTATGTTGTAAGTTCTTTTAGAAGAGTTCGTGTGTTCCTCCACAAGATCCTATATTTCCTGATATGATGAATGAAAATGAAAATGACTCTACAATTCCTTCTATGAGTACTAAATGGATAGAAGTTATATACAATTTAGAGTAAACAGACAATCGATTGTGTGAATATGCCCTAAGCCCACAACCAAACAAGGAACAGGGAATGAGGTGGAAGTCACACATCTCGTTGTTTGTTAGAACCTCACTGTATATAACCCTGGCATATTCATTTGGTGCGTACGGAGTTAACTGTAATAGTTCTTTATATTTGAAGAAAACATTCTTTAATAAAATCATGTATTTCCTTTGGTAAAAATAGTAACCACAAAAGTTCCTTCTATAATCACTTAGTTTATACAAGCTATTTATAATCTAATATCGAACGGACAGTTAAACGGGTGAATCTGCCCTAAGCCCACAACCAAACAAGGAACATGAAATAAGGCGGAAAGCACACAACCAACTTCATATCGGATATTAATTATATATAACCCTAATGTATAAACTAAGGTATTATAGAATTAACCACTAAAGGACCTTTAATTTATACTGGTTTAATAAAATGGATTAAACCTTTTTTCTGATACGTTTCTAGTTTAGCCTACTAAATGTTCTAATTGAAAAGTATGTTTTTGTACTAGAAAACGGTGCATTGAATTTGTATACTATGACCTGACCCATACCTGGTACTCCTTATGATTACTTGGTGTATACGAAATATATATATATATATATATATATATATATATATATATATATATATATATATATATATATAGCTAAGATCAAATAGATAGTAGACTGGGTGAATCTACTCTAAGCCCACAACAAAACAAGGAACATGAAATGAAGCGGAAAGCACACATCTTACTGTCTACCGGACCCGATTAATATATATCCCTGATGTATCTACCGAGGAATCATAAAGTTAGCATTATAGGCCCCTTTCTAAATGAATGTACTAAGACTTGACAGTACTGTTTGGATTTTGTAAGATTTCCCAAGTTTAAGACTATCTTTACTAGAAAATAGTTTGCCTTACCTTTTTAGTGAGAAGCTCACTTATATGAATGTAATGGGAAAATGAAAGTATTCAGTAATATTGTATAAGTAATTACTGAAAAACCAGTTTGTTAATTAAGGTTAAGATTGTAATGTGGTTATAACCATACTGATCAACAAGGGTTCAACACGACGACCTATTGGCGTCGAAACTGATGTGACATTTGTCACCCCTTGGCCTTCTGGCCAAACTGTAGCGAACAGTCGGGATGCAGGCTTGTCAGTCCCGTATAGATCTATACACACAATGTCCGCTCTCCCTCCAGGAGACTCTGGTTACAAAACGCGACCTAACAAGTATATTGCTAAGCCGTGAAGTAGTCTCACATAAATGTTATCTTGTTGTTGTTATCGTATGTTCTTTCTGTTCTTGTTATTGTATGTTCCTCCCTGTTTCTCTTTATAGTATGTTCTTTCTGTTTCTCGTTATAGTATGTTCTGAACCCCTAAACTATACCTATTATAGTTTACTAGTATGTTTGTTTTGAACTGTCTCTGATTTGCAGAAAAGACTCGATTATCTACTGAGTTATGCTCGTACTTTAAAAAAACGATGTTTTATAAACAATAAAGTAACATAACTTAAAAAGAGTTTTTGAAATGGTTTTGATCATTTATAAAAGCATAAGAAATCCTTTAACGTGATGGTTATCACAAATAACATTTACACAATTAGCATTGTGTTCAACTTGTATCCCCCCTTAAAAGCATTTAAAAACATTTAAAAGATTGATTATAGGGGTATGAACTCACCTTATGTGGGTGATTCAAATGAAGATTCGCATAAGGATGAGAAGTTCCACGAATGAATTTCCGAGACACAAACGAGTCCTAAATGACATACAATGGCATATATATATATATATATATATATATATATATATATATATATAGGTATGTAATTAGTGTTTAACACAACTAACATGCAAGGAAACAACCTTAGGGACTAGGAAACACTTGCAGGGAAGTGTTACAATCACATGTGATTGACTCAAGGGAGTTTTCGGCCAAAGAAAAGTGTTCACGGCCATAGAACACATGGTGTGTTCACGACCATGTATGAACTCATGAAGGGTTCACGACCCTATGAAGGGTTCACGGTCGTGAACACTTCAAGCTCATGAAGATGGTGATGAAACATGACAAATCAAGGCTGGGATATAGTAGTCTTTCAAGTATAACAAGATAAATGATGAAACACTTACGATTTAGGATCCCTTGGGAGTTCACGCCACCAAGAACAAGTATGTGATCTTGGTGAAATATGGTGATCTTGGAGATCTAGACAAAAGTGGTGAATTCATGGATGAAATCATAGGGTTGTACTAGATCAAGAAGGATATCAAGAAACAATGGAAGAATCACTTATAGCTTGGACGAGAAATGAAAGTAATTCTTGATGATACCTTAGAGAGAATGGAAGTTCTTGAGTTGGGATTGTGAAGAATGATGAATAAATGATGGAAATCTATACATAATGGGGAAAGATCACCACCAGAAGAGAGTTCACAACTGTGAACTAGGTTTGCAGTCGTGAACCTTAAGTGTTGGGTACTCTGGTTCGGGTACAGCCTTCTGATCTCGAGTTAATACTCCCTAACACTCAACCCTTGAGTGTACTAGGCTTAGAGCTCATTAGAATGACCCTTAAGAAGGCTAAAAGACAATAGAATTAAGTATGACTTTTGGCTGGATTGATTGGCTTTACCGGATAAAAAATTTCGAGTTGTCCCATGCGGCTTTCATGTCTTCTACGGAATCCATAGCCATCATAGATGTTCTTATTGTCCATGACTGTATTGTTTCAATGTAAGAAGAGCTGGCGGAATTTGAAACAAACAAGGTTTGGAACGTAGTCCCCAAACCAAAAGGTCATGCCGTAGTTGGAATTCGTTGGGTATTTCACAACAAATTGGATGACTTAGGTATGGTTATCAGAAACAAAGCCCGACTTGTAGTAAAGGTTATAGCCAATTGGAAGGAATTGACTATTGCGAAACATATGCTCCAATTGCAAGGCTAGAGTTAATATGCATCTTCCTGGTGTATGATGGACACAAAAATGTCAAAGTACATCAAATTTATGTAAAAAGTGCCATCCTTAATGGAAAACTGAAAGAAGAGGTATACTTACAACAACCTCCAGGTTTTGAGAATCTTGATCTTCCTCATCACTGCAACAAATTGGAGAAAGTTGTGTATGGCTTGAAGTAGTCACCAAGAGCTTGGTATGAAACTCTCTCTAAGCTTCTTATCAAATCTGGATACAAGCTTGGGGTCATTGATCCTACCCTCTTTCGACGTTCAAGTGAAAATCACCTAATGATTGTACAAATCTTTGTGGATGGAATTATTTTTGGTTCAATTGATCATGTTATGGTAGACGAATTCGCCAAGCTCATGACTAGTAAATTTCAAATGAGCATGAGCAGAGAGATTAAGTTCTTTCTCGGTCTTCAAATTAAGCAAGCCCCTCAAAGAATCTTCATTCATCAAGAAAAGTATATTGTAGAGTTGTTTAAGAAATATTCAATGGATAACTGCTCCTCGGTAAAGGTTCTTATGGCCTTTGGCTTTAAGATTGCCGCAGACTCCACTGGAGAGTCATTTGATGCAAAAGTATACTGAGGAATGATTGGTTCTCTTGATAGCTAATCATAGAATCATTTGAAGCTTTGAGTTCTATGCTTAGCCATGTTAGTCCCGAAAAGGTTTTCAACATGCTATGCAACTCGATAATGGATATTTCCAAGTTGCTCATGCTAAGTCAAAATCACATGATTATAATCAATTCCTAATGGGTGGAATTGCATGTTTCTTCAATCTTATCAATGTGCTTAATTCTTTGATGCTTGGAGTTTCTCTGCATTCCCATGTTAATTCTAAAGGTACTCAACATACAATGTTGTTTCATAATGAATCTTTCCAAATAGATCATATCAAATCAGAATCACCTGATAATACGCACTAGTTGGTTAGTTGGTTATGCCACCATAGTCAGCTCCTAACACGATGGAGTTCCATGTTGCTTCAATTTTCACACTTAACATTTGATAAGATGGATCTTTCAAATTTATTCATATTAAATCAAAATCACTAAGTGTATTTGATACTTGCTCCTTCCTACAGATAAAGGTACAATCTTTCTTTTCGTTTAAGAGAGTTATTCTCAAAGTACGAACAACATTGGTCATTCCTTATAGCTTATGCTTTTAGAGGTTTTATAGCAGCTAACTTTTAGCGGACACTTTTAAGACATCATTCAGTTATTAATGATTATACCTAGTTTGTGTTATTTATCCTTAAAGAATAATTACCCAATTATCAAATTATTTCATAAGGGCCAGTATCCAGAATTCAATCCATGATGTGAAGTGGATTAGCCAAAATGTCATGTCCCAAAAATATCGAGTATTTTTTTTAAGTAAACCCAAAACATCCATTCATTCATTACAAAAACAAAATCAAAGTATAAAAATGTATCAAATAATTATCAGTGCACAAAAAAAATCACATAATGCAAAATATTGGTGGATGCGATGCAATCACGTCGAGCACTTCCCCTTGCAACTGGAAGTACCTGAAACATAACATGAAATTGTAAGCACAAAGCTTAGTGGGTTTCCCTAAAATACTACATATGAAATACATATAAATGGGCCCCACCCGAGTTGCATAATGGGCCCTGCCCACACTGCGTAACAGGCCCCACCTAAATAATCCAGCCCACTCATATAGAACATACATAATCAAGCCCCGCCCATATAAAACATCCGAACATATACAAGAGTCACAAAGACAACTAGCATCCTACAAACATAATCCAATGGGCGAACATTGGTGCCTTAACCCACGAGTATAATGAAGAGATTCACCTCGATCGGTAAACAAATTGGTCTCACACACGAACTGTTGGTGCTAAATTCTCTCCCACTAAACATATCTAAAAACATAACCCTAATTAGCAATTAAGGTAATATCCCAACTTAGCAAGTCTAAAAAGCAAGACTAATCCCCATTTGGGTAAAAGTCCAATTTTCCCTTCTAAGTCCTCAACCCCTCACAGTTGACCAAAAGCCAAACTGGTCAATTAAGGTAATATCCCAACTTAGCAAGTCTAAAAAGCAAGACTAATCCCCATTTGGGTAAAAGTCCAATTTTCCCTTCTAAGTCCTCAACCCCTCACAGTTGACCAAAAGTCAAACTGGTCAAAAAGTCAACAGTCAACCTTCTGTTGACCTATACATGACGTATAATTAGCTCTACGTGTTATGTAGAGCCTTAGATGTGAGAGTATGGGATCAATCAGGGTACGTTGGGAATAGCCCAATTTACGCACTGCGTACTACGCAATTAAGCAAATTCCATCTTTAGCTCTTAATCCGTACATACAAACCATCTATTGCTCATATCTGGTCCTAATAAACGTCTTAAATGATAAAGTCAACGACTTTATGCCTTTGCATGGCTAGATAGAGGTCAAAATCAAACCCTAGTCCTATAACATTCACTAAAGACCTAAAAACCCTAGCATGGTTGAATAAGCACAACCAAGTTCCCATTTTATGACTCCTTGAACTCAGAAACAACAACAAATGATAGCCACAATGTCTGAAGTATCTCATACTCATAAGACTCAAGATTTTAGGGGCAAAAAACATGAAAATCAAGAATCTAATGAGATCTAACACATGGACCGACAAGATTCAAGCTTTATACCTTCTAGAGCTAAGAAATGTAATGTAGGCTCTGTATCTACAAGCTTGCGCTTCAACAATCTGCAAGCATGGACTTCTCGATCTTCAAAATGCACCAAAATTATACAAAAGGCCCAAGATTTGCTCTAAATGATTAGGGTTTTGAGTTAGATGCTCAAGGAGTTAGATGCTCAAGGGGGTTAATGTCCTTAAATAGGGCACAAAAACCCAAAATATTAGGGTTTTCACCTTGCATAATTACGCCCTACGTAACTTAGGTTGCCCCCTGCGTAGGGCATAAAACCCCTCACATGGGCTTAATGAATTACGACATACATAACTGACCATCTAAACCCAACGTAGAGCCATAATTTCCAAAATAGTAAGCTTAATTAATATAAGGAAATGTATCTGAGAAACAGGTGGTACAACTCTCCCCCCTTGAATTAGACTTCGTCCTCCAAGTCCTCTGCTGTAAATAACTCGGGGTAATGCTCTCTCATCTCCTCCTCCGGTTCCCATGTCTATTCGGAACCCTTATGGTGTTACCATTGCACCTTCACCCACTCCACTACTTTGTTCCACAAGGTCTTGGTCTTTCTGTTAAGAATAGTCGCTGGTTTCTCGATATAGTTTAGGCGCTTGTGCAGCTGAATATCATCCAATGGAACTACTACATAATTTTAGGTCAGACACTTCCACGGTTGAGAAACATGGAACGTGATGTGAATCTGGCTAAGCTCGGATAGGAAATCCAATTGATATGTAACCTTGAACACCTAAGAAAGGATCCTGAAAGGAACAATAAATCTGGGGCCCAACTTGCCCCACTTCCTGAACCAGATGACTCTTTTCCAAGGTGACGCCTTCAGGAGTACAAAATCCCCGACTTGAAACTCAAGGTCCGATCGACATATGTCTACATAGCTCTTCTAATGGCTTTGCATGATATGGAGTCTCCCACGCACCTGCTGAATCAGCTAGGTGGTTTTCGGTACTACCTAAGTACTGCCCATAACCTGATGTCCAACTGCACCCCAACAAATTGGGGTCCGACATTTCCTCCCATAAAGCATCTCGAAGGGAGGTCGGTCAATACTGGCATGATAACTGTTGTTGTAGGAGAACTTGACCAAGGATAGATACGTATCTCAACTCCCACTACAACCCAACACAGATGTTTGATGAATATCCTCAAGTGTCTGAATTATTTGCTCGCTCTACCCATGAGTCTGGGGATGATAAGTTTTTCTTAAATGTAGTTGAGTACCCAATTCCTCATCAAATCTCTTCCAGAACCTGGAAGTGAAACGAACATCCTTATCCGAGACCACTAATATGGGAACCCCATGATGTGCCACAACCTCTCAGATGTAAATACTTGTCAATTTGTCCAAAAAAATGCTCTCCAAAATGGGAATAAAATGCACACTCTTGTTCCATCGATCCACGATGACCCAAATCTAATCCATCCCTCGTGTTGTCCACAATAACTTCGCGATGAAATCCATGGTGATCTCCTCCTATTTCCACATTGGAATCATCTTGCCATGGGTTCTCTGATGTTCAACCTTGACTTCAAGCGCCGCTCAACAAACCACGCTACCTACCTCTTCATGTAGGGCCACCAATATATCAATCTCAGATCTCTATACATCTTTGTGGCCCTTGGATGGATCGAAAAATTCGACTTAGGGACCTCCTCCAGCAATGTCTGTCTAACCCCACCAACAACCGAAACCCAAACCCTCCCATACTAGGTCAATAACCCATGGTTATCCCGGACAAATAGCGTAATCTAACCCTTGATCCTTTCCTCCTTCCAATTTTCCTTTTGCAACCCTTCCACTTGAGCCATTTTTATCATATCCAATAGTGGAGAAATAATAACCATCCTTAAACACATATCTCGGATAGACGTATTAACTGGCTTGCAGCCCAAGGCATCAATTACGACATTAGCCTTCCTGGGGTGGTATGAAATCTCACAGTCGTAGTCCTTTAGCACATCAAACCACCTATGCTGCATTATATTCAGATTTGGATGATCCGTCAAGTACCTCAAGCTCTTGTGATCCATGTAAATGGTACAACAAACACCATAAAGGTAATCTTGCCAAATCTTGAGGGCAAAAACGACAGCCCCAACTCGAGATCACGCGTAGGGCAATTCGCATCATGAGGCTTCAGCTGCCTCGATGCATAAGTAATCACATGACCCTGTTGCATAATTACTACACCTAATACCGTGATCAAAGCATCACAAAAAACCACAAAGTCGTCAACACCCTTGGGTAGTTCTAGAATCGGAGCCTCACATAGTGTCTTCCTCAGAGTCTTAAATGTCGCCTGCTGCTCAGGCCCCAAACGAAAAGTAATTGTATTTTTCATCAATCTAGTCAATGAAACGATAATCCGAGAGAAATTCTTGATAAACCTCCGGTAATACCCTGCTAATCCAAGGAAACTCCAAATCTGTGATGGAGACTTCGGAACCTCCCACTACATTACGACCTCGATATTGGCCAAATCGACCAAAATACCCTTCTGATTGACAAGGTGCCCCAAAAACTACACCTTGCACTACCAGAGCTTGCACTTGGAGATTTTGGCATGAAGCCTCTACATCCTCAAAGTCTCTAAAACCTCCCGCAAGTGATCCTCTTGATGTTCCTTGGTCTTAGAATATACTAAGATATCATCAATGAATACGATCACCGACCGATCCGACATCGGTCTGCAAACCTTGTTCATGAGATCCATGAACGCCGCAGAAGCATTGGTGAGCCCAAAAGGCTTCACCACGAACTCGTAATGACCACAATGAGTTATGAATGCGATCTTCTGAATGTCCTCATCCTGAGCCATCTTCTGATGGTAGCCTGAACATAATTCAATCTTGGAGAACCAAGATACACCCTGCAGCTGATCGAATAAATCATCAATCTTCGGGAGTGGATAATAGTTCTTCACCATTAACTTGTTCAACTCCCAGTAGTTGATTCACATCCTGTGAGAACCATCCTTCTTCTTCACAAATAGTATCAGTGCTCCTCATGGTGAACTACTCGACTGGATAAACCCCTTGTATAACAAATCATGTAGTTATGTAGACAACTCTTGCATCTCAGGTGGTGCTAACCGATGGGGTGACGTGGATATTGGGGCCACACCTGGTACTAAATCAATTTAAAACTCGACTTGCCTCACCGGAGGCAATCTAGGAAAATCCTCAGGAAACACATCGGGATACCCCTATATGATCGACACATCATTAACCGTCTTCTTCCCTCCTCCCGAGTATCCAACACATATGCCACAAAAAAGGACAACCTTGCTGAAGATACCTCCTAGATCTCACATCTGAATAGAGAGCGGGTCTGTGTTGGGAACCCTCTCCATGAATAACTAGTCCCCCCACTTGGGGTTCGAACCCTCACCGTCTGGTGCTCGCAGTCAATCATAGCCCCATTAGGGCTCAACCAATCCGTCCCCTTTATGGCTTTGCTCTCGCACAAAGGGATAGAAACAAAGGCGATCAGGTACCTCTCTCGAAATAGCTCCATAATACAACCCTAATGAACCCTCGATACCGTCACTGGACGATGATCGACGATTCCTACCTCTAACGGATAGTCAAGCTCACCGGGAGCGTCGTCAAACATCTTACTGAGCGCAAGAGACACAAATGATTGGGCAGCACCTGAATCAAAAAGAACGATAGCAGGAAACCCATTCACTAAGAACGTCCCTAAACATCACAACATGAAACATAAGCATAAACAATAATGAAAGCGAGAATAAATAGAAAACATACATGTAACCACATCAGGATTCGCATGTGCCCCTTTAACCGATAGCTGAAAAGCCCTGCTCTTCACCATAGGGGTCATCGCCTTTCCATCATGACCATCTGGGATCCTCAATGTAGCTGGAGCAGGTATTGCTACCGCTCCTCTTGTCAACCTTGGGAAATTGACCTTTTTATGGCTCATCTAATTACAATAGAAGGAAATTAAATTACTCGATTCCTGGGGGAAATCCCTGATATAATGTCTAGTCTTGCTGCACTTGAAGCAAATATCACCCTTCTTTCAACAAATCCCCTCATGCACTCTCTTACATCTACCACATCGGCCTTGGCATGCCTGAAATCTAGATCGCTAGTCGAAAGTCTTGGGTCTCTTCACATGACCTCCAACTATTTGCACATGCTTTTCTTTCCTCTTCCCGAGGTGCTCCAAAGTGATTTCCCGTTCCTAGGCTCTAGCTAACATATCCTCTAATGTATGGCAAGCTGAAAAGCTAACAAATTCCCTGATATCCGCTCTCAGCATATCGTGGTACCGAGTCTTCTTAATCTCCTCGTCTGCGACATACAGTGGGACCAATAAAGCTCTCTCCCAGAACTTGGCGACAATCTCTGACATAGTCTTAGATGTATGGCATAGGTTCTAGAATTCCCTTGCTAGCTGTTGGATCTTGACAACAAGTGCTAACTTTCCTCAAAATCTAATCATAAAATTAGGCCAAGTCATAGCCCTAATAGCTGGAGCTACCAAAGCATAGCCAACCTCCTCCTACTAGTCACATGCTCGCTCCCTCAAACAGCCTGCATCAAACCTCACATTCAACCCCACAAGGGTATAAGCTCGTCATCTGGGCACACTCCATGTCTACTATCCATCATCTGGAAATAATGGGGTTTTTCACCCTGAATAAATCTGGTGCCCCACATCCCCGTAAATCCTTGAACATGAGGGTCAGAGATCCATACCGCCTGGTGGACATCTCGGCTCGAAAGGTCTGAAAGTGCTCCTCCATCATCTCAACAATCCTTTCCTAAATCGTCTTGAACATTGCAGGGGTCCCATAAAGGATACCTCGTGTAATCTCCGACACGATGAACTTGCATAAGCCCTTATCAATTGGTTTGGTATCAGAAACCGAACCAAAACTAGATCATGAACCTTCTGCTCCACCACAAGTAATCACCATACGAAAATACAACATGCAAACAATCAGTAAACGATGAAGCTTAAACTCTAATAGTTTCTTCGAATCATCGTGACATTTCTTGACTCTGCTAAAGATCCTGTGCTTTCAACAGTACATGCCCAATACTACCTTCCACACCTATCTATACATTCCTTAAGAATTATCATGAATCCTCTAAGCCAACTCCTGAATCACTTCTTGGAAACCCCACTAACCACACACACAACTTCTACATTTCCTAAACTCTCTTAGGAATCCTAAACTCACTTGCCCCCACACTACTAGGAACTTTTACCCTCTCTTGGTAATGCCTTATGCATGCAAGTTATATATAAAATGAGATCACATAGATTGTCGAATAAATGATTCTACCCTAAGTCCACAACCAAACAAGGGATAAGAAATAAATCCAAACCAATCATTCTAGGGCTATATGATCCTAATCGTATACAAATTTTAAAGCATACATTTAGCAATTAACTGAGCCGATATAAATTTTGAGTAATACATAGCATTCAATATCGCTAGGCTATAAGGCATCACACAAATCGGACAATTCTAGCATACAAATCCTAAAGGTATCCTTAGCCCCATGCTAGCATTAAATCCATATATAATCATATAAAACATAAAAACACATATGGTATTTTAGGAAAGATTACATGAGCTCGGCTGATTGCGTGCATCACACCCTTTTTCTTTTATAAAACTTTTTAGAAAATTGTCTTTCTTTTTGAAATTTTTTTACTAACTCCTTAGTTTGAATTCAAACACACTCAATAGTGTACCTGAATCCCTTAAACCAAGGCTCTGATACCAACTTGTAACGTCTCGAAAATACCGAGTAAAAATTTTCTGTAAGTAAACCCAAAACATCCATTCATTCATTCCAAAAACCCAATCAATGTATAAAAATGTATCAAATAGTTATAAGAGTACAAATTAAATCACAAAATGCGGAACACCGGTGGATGCGATGCAATCACGTCAACCTCTTCCCCTTGGAAATAGAAGTACCTAAAACATAACATGAACCTGTAAGCATAAAGCTTAGTGAGTTACCACAAAACACCACATAAAACATACATATAAACGGGCCCCACCGAAACTACATAACATGCCCCGCCCATGTAATTGGGCCCCCCATATAATCGAACACTGCCTATATAAAACATACGAACACATGCAAGACTCACAAAGACAGCTAACAGCCTACAAACATAATCCAATGGGACGACATTGGTGACTTCAAACCATGAGTACAGTGAAGAGACTCACCTTGATCGGTGAATAGATAGATTTCACACGCAAACTGCTGGTGCTAAAGTCTCTCCCACTAAACATGTCCAAAAACATAACCCTAATTAGCAATTAATGTATAATCCTAACTTAGCAATTCCAAAAACCAAGACTAATCCCAATTTAGGCAAAATACCATTTTGCCCTTCTAAGTCCTTAACTCCTCACATTTGACCAAAAGTCAAACTGGTCAAAAAGTCGACCGTCAACCTTCCATTGACCTACACATGGCGTACAATTAGCTCTAGATGTTGTGTAGAGCCTTAGATGAAAGAGTCGGCGATCAATTAGGCTACGTTGCGTTTAGCCCAATTTATGCCCCACATATTATGTAATTAATCCAATTCCGTTTTTACCTCTTAATCCATACAGACCAACAATCTATTACTCAGATCTAGTCCTAATAAAAGTCTTAAGTGATAAAATCGATGACATTATGCATTTGCATGGCTAGATGGAGCTGAAAATCAAACCATAGTCCCATAACATTCACTAAAGACCAAAAACCCTAACATGGGTGAGTGAGGACAACCAAGATCCCATTTTATGACTCCTTAACCTTGGAAGCCACAAAAAATGACAACCACAATGTCTAGAGTAGCTCATACTGATAATACTCACGATTATAGGACAAAAGAACATTAAAATCAAGAATCTAATGAGATCTAAGACATGGACTAGCAAGATTCAAGATTTATACCTTTAGGAGCTAAGAAATGTAATGTAGGATCTAGATCTACAATCTTGAGCTTCAACAATCTACAAGCTTGAACTTCTCAATCTTCAAAATGCACCAAAAACAAACAAAAGGCTCAAGATTTTCTCTACAGGATAAGGGTTTCGAGTTAGATGCTCAAGGGGGTGGAAACTTATGGATAAGAAGGGCCTCAAGGGGTTACGGTCCTTAAATAGGGCTCAAAACCCCTGCACCCTAATAGTTACTCCCTGCGTAGGGCATAAAACCCCCACATGGGCTTAATGAATTAAGCTCTGTGTAACTGGCCATCTACACCCTGCGTAGAGCCATAATTTCTATAATAATAAGCTTAATTAATATAAGGAAATATACCTAAGAAACGAGCATTACAACTCTCCCCCCACTTAAATTAGACTTCGTCCTTGAAGTCCGCTTGTATAAATAACTCATGGTAATGCTCTCTCATCTCCTCCTCAGGTTCCCTTGTCTATTCGGAACCCTTCCGATGCTACCATTGCACCTTCACCAGCTCCACTACTTTGTTGTTCAAGGTCTTGGTGTTTCTGTCAATAATCATCACTGGTCTCGCCACATAGTTCAGACGCTCATCCACCTAAAAAAACATCCATTGGAAGTACTGCAGAATCATCGGTCAACCACTTCTACAGTTGAGAGACATGGAATGTGTTGTGAATCTGGCTAAGTTCGGCTGGTAAATCCAACCAATATGCAACCTTGCTCACCAGGGCAAGGATCCTAAAAGGATCAATAAAAATGGGGCCCAACATTCCCCGCTTCCTGAACCAGATGACGCCTTTCCAAGGTAACATCTTTAGGAGTACAAAATCCCCGACCTTAAGTACAAGGTCCAATCGGTGACTGTCTGTGTAGCTCTTCTGATGAATCTGTGTGGTCTAGAGTCTCACATACACCTGCTGAATCAACTTGGTGGTCTTGTGTCAAACCTCCGTACTCTTCATAACCTGATGTCCGACGTCGCCCCAACAAAATGGGGTCCAACATTTCCTCCCATAAAGCATCTTGAGGGAGGCCCGTCAATACTGACATGATCACTGTTGTAGGATAACTCGACCAAGGCAAGATACATATCCCAACTCTTATGTAAATCGAACACACATGCCCGAAGCATATCCTCAAGTGTTTGAATCGTCCTCTCGCTCAGCCTGTCACCCTACGTAGTTATGCCCTACGTAACTTACGTTACCCCCTGCGTAACTTAGGTTACACCATGTGTAGGGCATAAAACCCCCCGTAGAGCCATAATTTCCAAAATAATAAGGTTACATAATATAATGAAATATACCTGGGAAACGGGTGTTACACTAAAATTTCACCAAGAAGCTGTTTAGGTAGACAAACAATTTCAAATCTCAATGTTTATGAGATTCCTAGATCTTACGAGATTTATTGACACTATGTCAATAGCATGTTAATCTTTTTTTATGCTCATTTAGCATTCATTACTGGATTAGCCGATGATCATGAATCCAAATGGTGATTCGACCATACCAGGCTACATGATATCCGACTCAAGTAACTCTTGAGAATCATGATTACCATATACGTTACTTCCATTATATTCTTATTTTATGTGTTGGCTAACCACACATGTATGTAACAAAAAGAATATACAACAAGGCGTAGTTTTTGTGGGAAGCATAAGAATCACATTTTTTTTTAAAACAAGATTTTGTTTTAGTACTTATTATGTTAATACTTTTAACAAGCCAAATGCACTATCGATAACTCTAATAAAAAATGTAAGGTGGCGAGCACTAAATGTTACTTAAGAGCCGGCGTCATTAGGAATCGAAGAGACCTCCTTAAACCTTCCTTTTGGTATTTAGAGTAGGTGAGCCTAGTCGCGGTGAGACTAATAATGCCTTTAAACATGCAAGAACACTATGCTTAGATTGTAATGTCATATATATATATATATATATATATATATATATATATATAGACACACACACACACACACACACACATATATATATATATATATATATAGTTTTAACATATATAACATAATTTAAACCATTTAAAATTTTATATCTGTTAATTCTAAATGGAAATGTGAGGAAACAATGCCAATAATTAATACATTTAATCAAGATCTAATTCCTTGAATTTTAATGAATTAATTAAACAATTAATCGACTAACTATAGCAATAATCATAATATTTTCCACCTATGGTAACATTGAAACTTTTTCAAGTTGAGCTAAATCGAGGAAGATAACTTCAGAGGCAAGCAAAACGAGGCAACTAATATTTTTTTTGTAAATACAAGTAATCTGGGAACAGTGTCACCATGCTGTGGCAGAGCAGCCACCACACTGTGGTGCGACATAGAAACACATTTTTTATCAGACCCTCTACACCGTGGAGGACGACCTACAACGCCTGGTGATGAGAGAAAATTCATTCATAATCAATTTTTCATATAGTTCAGTTTCTAAAAGATTTAAAACTAATTAGCATTCACAAACTAGATTAGATGTAAGCATGCAAACTCAATCAAACACATAAGAACGAAAAACCTAAAGTGAAATAAATGTGAACGAACCTCTCTGATACCATTGTTGGGTTATGAGGATCTTTAGACAACACTAAGGGACATCGCAAGCAACATAAGGTTTATCCTCAATAGGTCCGAAAATAGATCTATGAACAATCAATCAATTGAAACTTTATTATGCGAGAATAAATACCTCTTGTAGTCGTCGAAACCTTTGTAGATCTTTGCTTGATAGATTAGTGCTAAGAGTCCAACGTAGACCTCGTCTTTAGTCCAATCACATGTGATTCCAACACTTGGTCAAAGTGTTTCCTAGTCCCGGAAGGTGTTTCCTTTCATATAGTTGCTTATAAACACTATATTCATGCCAATATATGTCATTTAGTACTTATTGTATCTCAGGAATTCATTCGTGGAACTTCTCATCCTTACGCGCGTATTCGTTGAATCACCCACATCAAGTGAGTTCATACCCCGTAATGAATCTTTTAACTGTTTTAAATGCTTTTAAGGGGAGGGGGGGATACAAGTTCAACACAATGATAATTGTGTCAATGTTTGTTATATACATCTTTCAAAAGATTGCTTATGTCCTTTATAAATGATCAAAACATATCAAAAAATCTTTTTAAGTTATGTTGCTTTATAGTTTAACAAAACTCCAATTTTAAAGTACAAGCATAACTTAGTAGTTAAATGAGTCTTTTCAATAACAAGTTCAAGTAAAACAGTAGTAAGCTATTATGGGTATAGTTTAGGAGGATACTATCATATACGAATATTAGACAGAGAATACTATAACAGAGAATACTATCATATACAAGTACATACTAAGATACTATAACAGAAAGAACAAACTAAGATGGTATAACATGGAACACTTACAGGATCTAACTATACCAATAATCACTAACGCATTGTTCTAAACAAAAGGTGATATCTTATTGGGTATACATGATCATGTAACATTAATGTGAATTTACATGACCTAGCAATTTGTTTGTGGAAGTTGCGTTTGGTCCCTATAATCTCTTGCCAGGGAGAGCGTATAGTATGGGTACTATTCATCACATTTTGACCTTAATAAAACATACATGTTTTAAGGTAATCAGTATGTCAGGATGTCAATTCAAAAGACAACTGGGTACGTACATTTTCCCATTACTTTCATATTGTGACAGTTCCACTTGAAAGATTAATGCAAACTATTTTCGAGATAAGATAGTTATAAACTAGGGAAAACTTACATTTTACAAACGACAAACAGAAAAGTCGGGTCTAGTACATTCAGTAGAAAAAGGACCATAATGCTAACCTTATGATTCTTTAATGTATACATTAAGGGATATATATATATATATATATATATATATATATATATATATATATATATATATATATATATTAAAAGGATCCGACAGGTAATAAGATGTGTACTTTCCGCTTCATTTCCTGTTCCTTGTTTGGTTGTGGGCTTAGAGCAGATTCACCCAGCCTATTATCTATTCGATCTTAGTTATATATATGTTCCGTATACATTAAGTCATCATAAGGGGTACCAGGTATCGGTCATAGGACACTAATTCAATGCACGGTTTTCTAGTACAAAGCATACTTTTCAAATAGAACATTTGGTGTACAACACTAGAAACTTACCAGTAAAGGGTTTAATCCATTTTATTAAACCAATATAAACTTAAAGGACTTTAGGTGATTGACTCTATAATACCTTAGTTTGTACATCATGGTTATATATCATTAATACCCAACAGGTAGTTGGATGTGTGCTTTCCGCCTTACTTCCTGTTCCTTGTTTGGTTGTGGGCTTAGGACAGATTCACCTAATTAACTATCTATTCGATATTAGACCATATATAGCCGGTATAAACTAAGTGATTATAGAAGTAATCATTATGGTCACTATTTTATTATAAGAAATAAGGGTTTTCTTAAAGAATCTTTTCATAAAATATAAAGGAACTATTACAATTAACTCCATGAGTAACAAGTGTATACACCAGGGTTATATATAACAATGATCTAACAAACAATGGGATGTGTGCTTTCCGCCTTACTTCCTGTTCCTTGTTTGTTTGTGGGCTTAGGGCAGATACATACAATCGATTGTTTGTTTAATCTGAGTTCTATATGAATTGTATCCATTTAGTACTCATAGAAAGGATTGTAGAGGCATTTTTACTTATCTTTCATTAAATCAGGAAATATAGGATTTTCTGGAGGAACATGCAAACTTTTCTAAACAGAACTTACAATTTACTACATTTTACTACAACTTTCTATAACTTACTTACATCACTAAAATCTTATGAACTCACCACCTTAATTGCGGATAAACTCTTTCAAATAACTTGTATTCTCAGGAAACTAGTAAACAGGTACTCGCTCTGGGAAATCAGAAGATGGAGCAGTATAGCTTCAAGTCTTGTTTTGTGAACACACACATTGTAAACACTTTCTTTCTAATGGAATGGTTGTTCATTACTTGCTTACTATGATACATGTCTTGTGATACTAAACATGATGTCCTCCACCCCGAACGTTTCCGACTTTCCGGTTTTGGGGTGTGACAATGACCAAAACATAGTAAGGTCATGACGAGCACAATATTGTCTGGAAATGTACTATCTTAATACTAGCAACAACATAAGGTCAACATTCAATCTTTATTATAACATCATCGTCATTTATTTATTACATAGCATTTTAGCTAAAGTCTAAAAGCACTATTAATCTCTCCAATGCAATCACATTCAAGATGGAGCATTTCCTCGATCAGAAGAACAACCAACCATGACCTCTGGTACTTCCCTTGCTTCGTCTACAATGAGTTTAAAGGCTTGCCCCTTGGCCCTTAAGGCATCAGCTCTGCCCTATTGCCCATAGATTATCCTTAATGTTGCAGGTGCTGGAGCTTGTATTGCGTCTGTTGGGTTTAGAATAGGACATTCGAGATTGATGTAGCCCATCTGGTGGTAGTGGAAATAGATGCACATTCCCTGTGTTGCCTACTTATAGTATCTAATGTATTGTCCTTACGTACCTCACTTGTAGCATAAATATTGAAAAACTCCTTCGTGGGACTTCCCACACTTGGTACACCAAAGACCCCTCTGTTCTCAAGGCAAAACCTTTTTCTAATTTTGATCACCATGAAATTCCTAAATCTTTGAGATTCATTGACTATTGATGACATGTTAATATCAAATTCTGCTAATCTTAAATCAATGACGGGGATGCCGTGGATCACTGAACAAGTGGTGAATCAATAATACAAAATTGTGTGCTCTGTGGCTCAAGTTACGCTAGAGATTCATGAATTCCACATCATTCTTTACTTATACTCTCAAATAGAAGTTCCAGTTAACCACACGAGCTCCATCAACAAGTTATAGAGAAAATGTGCAATTTTTATGGATAACACAAGAGTCCATTTTTAATTAATAAAATGATATTTTGTTTTATAATTGTATTTTGAATACTTTTATATTGACCTTTATCACTATCAAACCCTTTCGGTAACTCCACTTTCAAAATGCAATAGGGCGGTGAGGGTGGTAAATGTAACACCAGTCAAAATAGGTCAACAACAATCACATGTGATTATGCCAATCATGTAATGTGATTTTGTTAAACTATTAATGTGATAAAATTACTATGTAATTCTTTTTAAAGTATGAACTTTGATACATAATTTATGATACAACTCAACATATACGTCCATACGATTACAAAGTTACAGAGAACGTCTAAATCTGACTTCGCGTGAAGAAGTTATGATAAACTCTAACACTATAAATCTCTATAATAAGAGGAATTTAAAATATATTTAGAATTATCTATTGGAGTCTGCAGTACTCGTAAATATCTACGCGCGGATATAAAGAACGTCAAAAACGGAGTTTGTATGCAAAAGTTACGACCTTCTAAAGTTACAACTGTCTGAGAGCACGACACGTGTCAGAAACCCTAATCTGTTTGGACTCATGAAGTGAGCATAAAAACTCACGACGTGAGGAGTCAAAACGCCTCATTTTGAAGCTAGAAGTCAACATAACGATAACCCAAAAGTTCACGACGTGAGCAAGGTTTTGTCACGACGTATGGACGCTGCAGGACATGAATCGAGGCTAGAAAACACCTGGGAAGACTACGGGATGACTCTTGCCATGGCTCATGGCGTGAGAGGGCCAACATCAGCCTATAAATAGCAATCAAGACCCATTCTTTCATTACATCTTCTACTTTATTTCTCTCTCGTTTTCGAAGGCTGTTTCCTTCCCGAGCTTGACAACGACGAGCCTCTGACCGTTTAGATTCTATAGATCACGCTACTAGGGTGAGTTTCACGACCCCACTTTCTAATATTTTCAGGGGAAAATGCATGCTAAATATTGTATATATGTTATTATTATTTCTATATGATGGTATATTAGTATCAACGTAGATAGTTATATTAACCGGGATATAGTTGTTCTAAATATAGTATTTTAATTATATACAACTATTATCAACTTGTTAGCATGTTCTTGTAACTAATGTAGATCTTGAGTTATACTTAGGATTCTATATATATGTTGTGTGCGATATAGTTCCGAAGTTATATTCGGAAGTTCTATATGTTAATTAGTATGTACGTTGTTATTGTTGGTTTTATGTCAAGATAAAACTAGGAACATTATATGTTGTTGTTGTTATTGGTTGTATGTCAAGATAAAACCTGGTTTACTTCAAGTTATAGTTGTTATACCGCCTAAATGTTATGAAATTAGGAGTAATGTTCAAAAGTATATTCTAGTAACTTAGGGTTTTAGACATGAAAATGCTTTTGTTGTTAGAGCTATAGGAAGCTATTGAAGTCTACATGAGTAATTGCATTCATCAACTAAGATTGGAATCTTAGCGGAAATCCTCTAACTATAACCGTTAATCCTGTGTGAGCGAGGAAGTCGTGTATAATTTGTATACGGGTTGACAACCCCACTTGTGATTGTTAGCTACAGTTAACCATAAGCGAGTGACGAACTATCCTTTTACTTGTTATTGTTCCGGTGTCGATGAAGCGTGCGGTATTGTTTCTCATGGAAATCATGAGTGTGTTGTTTCTCATGGAAATCATGAGTGTATTGTTTCTCATGGAAATCATGTGTGTGTTTTATCAGAGTTATTATGTCATAGCAGTGGTTACAGGCTCATCGTAGCAAACTGTTAGAAGCATTATACTTTGTTGATATACAAGTATGAATGTTAAGTATAAGTTTCCCAAGGACTTATACTCTAAGTATAAAAATCTGGTAGGTATATTACTTGTATATTAAGTAGATCACTATACCAATTCTACTTACTCGTATATAATTGAAATAGATTTATACGTAGCGTTTTTACTCATATAGAATTGAAATAAGATTTATACGTAGCAACTTAGTTTGTATGGAATTACAAACATTTATATTTATAATATGTAAGACTTATAGGTATATACTTATTTGGTGAGTAAACCAGTATACCTATGATATATATACTAAATGTTTGAGAGTCAAAATGGTACTTTAAAAACTAAACTTTTGAACTCAGAAAAAGTATTATTTTTATATGGAGTCAAAACCTTTGAACTCACCAACTTTATGTTGACGTATTTTAAAATGCATGTGTTTTCAGGAAGTTGATAACTATGATACAAGAAATGACGTTACACTGCCCGGTGTTTTCACCGACGGCCAGGGTGTGACAGTAAACACAAAGCATATTAAAAACAGGCCTCATTAGTAATCGTATAGACCTCCTTAAACCCTTACATTAAAGTGGGTAAGACTGATAATGTCAATAATTAAACATGCGAGGGCGTATATTGTTACTTTCTTATACATATAGTATATACCATTCTAATATATATAAGGGGTAACTTTAAAACTCTTTAATTTTAGTTTCTATTATTAATTCTAATTAATTGTGAGGATGCAATGTAATAATTAATAATTCATAGGGGGGTAGTATTCAAACTTACAAATGTCTATTATAAATAATATTAAATGTTCAAATAAAAGATTTTCTAATTTTAATAATCACACTTACATAATATTTATTGTTTTCTAGATTTAAAAAATTTTAAATTTGGCATTTATCCATATTAAAAAAATCTTCAAATTTGAAATTTAAAGAAAAACAAGGAAATCCTAATTCGGCGGGGCGCGCCGCACCTAAAGGGAGGTGTGTTGCACCTATGACTATATGTTCCTTTAGATTATGTGTATTCTTCCTCTTTCCCATTTTAGACATGCATTTACAAAAAATATGGATTAAGGGTCCATGTAATTATGAACAAGTGGCTCTGATGCCACTATTAGGGTTTCTATTCCTCAAATATACTTGAAACTTGGCAGCGAAACAATCAAACTATGATATACCTATGTGTACATGCAACCTATGGATCTATGGCTTCATACTAATTACAGCTACCCCAGAAAACATAAATACAAAGTAGCAATCACATACCTCTTTTGAAGCTAAATACCTTCACACATGAGCTCTCGTGAGTGCCAACTTGTTTCGATGTAAATGACCCAAACCACTGAAGGGTTTTGAGCATTCTATAACTCCTAAGGTGTACATGCAACCCTAGAAACCCTGGATCTATGTTTTTACTAAGATACATGCAAATTTGATTTTCCAAGGTTCTTAACCTAACTAGCATGGCATGGGGAACTTTGAAACATAAAAGCTAGTAGAAGAACATAACTTTTTGTTGCTTGGATTCCTTGAGAACTTTGTGAGCCTAGCACCTCAAGTGTGATGCCTCAAATGTTTCACGCAACACTACAACTCTTGGAATAACCTTGAGAGAATTTCACTAACACTCGAAATCAGCTAGCCCTCTTTTTCTACACACACAATGCCGATTTTGGTAGCCCATGGAGTCCTTTTGTAGTTGTGTCACAAGTAGGGTTACATCATGTAAACCCTAATTGACATGGCTTTCCATATTCCATAATCCATGGGTTTATAACCTCCATGGACTGTCCATGGAGCTCCTTATGGGTTTATCCCAATTCAATAAACCATGGATCATTAGCCCACTATAAAAGAATGGATAATTTACACAATCAACCCCATATATTTAATTAGTCTCCTTTTGATCACCAATTTAATTCTAAATTAATTCTTGATCAGTACTAATTAAATAATATTATTAATATATTAGAACTTATAATATATTAATAAACCTTATATGTCCTTTCTCTCATTTAGTCTATCCAAGTGTTGCAATGCCATGCAATCCAAATGGACCATGCCAACCGAGTCAAGTACATTCCAGAAATAGTTATGAACTTCGACACCTAATCCAATAGTCTCCCACTTGGATAAGTCTAATAACTATAACTGCAAGAATGACTTCGAAAACTGATCAACAATCATAGCTCTTTCAAAGTTTCGTAGAACTGAGATGATGATGATACGTCATTTAAGATAAGTGATCATATAATCCTCTGTTGTAGATATCAACTGGACAAATACATGGAACATTGTCTTACTTATTGTACAACAGTTTTTTCCCGATTTCCGATTTGTTTGACATAGAACTTAATTGAACACGTCAATTTAGTTCTGACCGAACCCGATACATAGTTCAAAACAAAATCATCGAGGGGCCCAAATATCGCTTCTAATCCAAGATGGAACAGATAAACTTCGACTCATATGGTTGTTCTACTACTCGTTGAATTATACACAAAGGTAGGTTTTATAATATTATGTTACCAATGCGTTTTCATACAATCAATGTATAACCAAATCATTTTCAACAACTCATATCTCTAGGTTTGAAGACTTATATGATATTACCGTCTCACGATTACTTGAGATAAATTCCATGAAGTGATACAAGTGAGCATGGGTTGAATGCAATACTCTGAACTTATGAGCACTCATGAGTGTTGTGGCAACTCTTGCTATGTCCAACATCTTAGACATCTACAAGCCAACTCATGACATCCTTAATTCATATCTACTTCCAACATATGATTGACTGTGGAGAATTTGAATAATATGATATATACCATAACATAATTATTCTGGAAGTCAAAACATGCAAAATGAAATGATAATAAACGATTGACAGAAGATAGCAACACTTATACTTATAAACAAACAACAACTTTTATTTATACACTTTACACATTTCAAAGCTATCTAATTACTAAAACTAATATCATCCTTCAACCCTATATGCCTCACATGCTGGAGATGCTTAACCCTACCCAGTCCCTTCGTGAGGGGATCTGCTGGATTCTCATCCGATGATATCCTCTTTGCCACAAGGAGTCCTTCTTCTATTCGATGTCTAATGAAATGGTATTTTCTGTCGATATGTCTGGATCTCCCATGATCCCTTGGTTCCTTGGCTAAGACAACTGCACTTTCACTATCATAGAAAATCTCCATAGGCTCCTTTATAGCTGGTACAACTCCAAGGTCTCCAATGAAGTTCTTTAGCCATATATCCTCCTTTGTTGCCTCGCTTGCCGCTATATACTCTGATTCACAAGTTAAATTAGCCACTGTCTCCTGCTTCGAATTTTTCCAAGTAATTTCTCCTCCATTTAAGGTAAAGACCCAGCCTGACTGAGAACGGAAATTATCCCTATCAGTCTGGAAGCTAGAATCATTATACCCTACTACTCTCAAGTCATCACTCCTACCGAGGGTAAGGACCCAGTCCTTAGTCCTCCGCAGGTACTTGAGAATGTTCTTTACCGCAATCCAGTGATCCTTGCCAGGGTTCCCCTGATATCTGCTAACCATGCTCAACGCAAAGGCCACATCAGGACGAGTACAAGTTATAGCATACATGATCGAGCATACAATGGAAGCATAGGCTACTCGAATCATCTCTGCTATCTTAGCCTCTGTACTCAGGCTCTGAGTCTTACTCAATCTGGCGTTACATTGGATCGGTAACTCTTATTTCTTGGAATGCTGCTTGCTGAACCTATTCAGCACCTTATCCAAGTAGGTAATCTGACTAAGTCCAATTAGTCTCTTACTCCTGTCTCTCAAAATGCTTATCCCTAGGATATATGCAGCTTCCCCAAGATCCTTCATAACGAAACACTTCCCAAGCCAGGACTTCACTTCCTGCAGATTTGGGATGTCATTTCCTATGAGTAGTATGTCATCCACATATAGTACTAAAAAGCTAACTATACTCCCACTAGCCTTGACATATACACAAGATTCATCTTCGCTCCTCGAAAAGCCAAACTCTTTAACTTTCTCATCGAAACAAAGATTACATTTGCAAGGTGCTTGTTTTAATCCATAAATGAATTTCTCAAGCTTACACACTCCATTAGGGTACTATGAACTGACAAAACCCTCTGGCTGATTCACGTAAACATCCTCAGCCAACTTTCCATTAAGGAAAGCGGTTATGACATCCATTTTCCATATTTCATAATCATGAAATGCAGCAATGGTTGACATAACCCTAATAGACTTAATCTTCACTATTGGTGAAAAGGTCTCAACATAATCAACTCTTGGAGTTTCAGAAAAGCCCTTTGCAACCAATCGCGCCTTATAAATGTGTACATTACCATCCATGTCGGTCTTCTTGTTGAAGATCCATTTGCACCCGACTGTCTTACGACCTGGTACATTGTCAACCAAGTTCCTAACTTGATCTTCATACATGGACTGTATATCGCTGGCCATAGCCTCTTTCCATTTAGCAGCCTCAGGGCCTATCATGGCTTCCGTGTAGCTGTTAGGTTCATCCAGACTTACCAGTATGCTATCACTGATAAATGTATCACCTTTCGTAGTAATATGGAAACCATAGTAATGCTCAAGTGCATTCCTAACTCTCGTGGAACGCCTCAGAGGTACAAAATCATCTGTCGGATCAATAGGAGTTTCCTCCTCAGTTTGAATGCTAGGGTTTGAGGTTCCTTCACCACTAGACTCTTCAATTTCTTCAAGGTCAATTTGCCTCCCACTGTTTCCTTGGATTCTGAACTCTCTCTCGCGAAAGACCCCTCTCCTTGCTATATAGACCATATTATCACTGGGTCTGTAGAAGAGGCACCCAAAGGATTTTTGTGGGGACCTAATGAAAATACACCTCTCACTTCGAGGTTCGAGCTTATCATAAGTCTCGCACCATACAAAAGCCTCGCAACCCTAAATCTTGATGTGATCCAGATTGGGAACTTTTCCAGTCCACATCTCGTGAGGTGTTTTTGTAACATCCCAAATTTCGAGTCCAAAAATTTCATTTTTTAATTAATTGATTTATAAAACATCCATAAGAAAACATAGTGAAGACATATCATTTCATAAAACTAATATCTCATGTATGAAAACCAAACCATAAATATAACAATGTCAGAGTACAATCCTAAGAATCTCGTAATGCGGAAATCCAACATGTGTGTGTATGATGTGCAGCTACCGCGCCAGCTCCTTCCCCTTTGCTGAAGAGGTACCTGAAACAAAACTAAAAAATGTAAGCACAAAGCTTAGTGAGTTCCCCCATCGTACCGCATACCATATAATCACATAACATACATATACTGTCAGGCATATTTGGGTGCCCGACCTACCCCTTCGGTCCTCTCGACCAGATACTGCCTAGCATACATGGGTGCTGGCCTCCCCTTCGGTCCTCTCGACCAGATACTACCTAGCATACCTAGGTGCTGGCCTCCCCTTCGGTCCTCTCGACCGGATACTGCGTAGCATACCTGGGTGCTGGCCTCCCCTTAGGTCATCTCGACCGGATACTAGGGACTATTTCACCCCTCAACTACTACCACGTAACATGTAACATATAATTATATTCTATCTAGCATGACTGGGTATGACTACCCCCTTTGGCCCCATCGACCGGAAATCTTGGGGACTATCTCCCCTACTGCTACTAGCATATAACATGATATCATACTAGCACATAACATATCAGGTAGTAGAAAACCTAGATGAATATCACAAAGACAATCATCTAACATACGGCTCCTATTGGTGGGCTAGCATTGGTGGCTTAGACCCACTTCTACTGGATGGTAACTCACCTCGTAAGGATGACTGTTGAAAAGCTGATCAACAGACATCTAACTGCTGCTCCGGTGATTCTCCGGCTATAAATCCATAAAACACTTAATCAGACACTAATAACTACTCCTAGGGTAAAATAACTATTTTACCCCTGACCAAGTCAAAGTCAAAGTCAACTTCCAGTTGACCTGACTCGTCGAGTTGGGCCGCTAACTCGTCGAGTCCCTATCCTTTCATCTGCCCTTCTTCACGCCCCTACTCGTCGAGTTTAGCAACGACTCGACTAGTTCTCCTTCTAAACCATCCACGAATGAACCTTCATTCGGCTCACCGAGTTGTGTGAACAACTTGTCGAGTTCATCCCTATCCTTTGAACAAGTCTGCCCTTGGCTCGCCAAGTTGTATGAACAACTCGTCGAGTTCTATGATTTCTAGGTCTATGGCGAAGTCTATTGCGTTGAGTCACTCCCCCGGATCCCTCTAAGACCACTCTAACACTCACTGGTTTCCTTCAAACCACAATAGAAAAGGGAAGTCAAGCCATGGACTCGTCGAGTCCAAGAACGACTCGTCGAGTTGAGAATGACCAAGTCTCATTTCTCAATTTCTGATGTACAACACTTGACCAAAAGATAGATCTAGGCTTCTAAGATCGATCTAGCACTTAAAAGTTACAAACTTTACATGCATGCATGGGAGTATGAGCTAAAATGGCCCTAAATGAGACTCTTAGGATGCATGGGGCTCTCTAAGGCTCTAAAATTAGTCCTTTTCTACCTTGTAACCCCTCAAATACCTTGGATCTGAAGTCTAAGCCCCCAACCATGCTTGCAGTCATGATTGGTCACCAAGAATAGCTCCTAAAAGCCCTAAATCACCCCAAAAGGGATCTAAAACATGAAAGAGAAAGGTACCCGCTTTATACCTCTAAATAACTGCAGAGGGTGCATAAACTCGAACTCCTCTAGCCTCCTCTTGATTCCTCAAGCCTTTCTCTTCCTTCTTATGTTCCAAGATCAACAAAAAGCACCACAAAGGCCTTAGATCTTTACACAAACGATTAGGGTTTGATATGGAGAGTACTGAGAGCAATATGGATGAAGGGAGGCTGAATGAGATGCTTAAATAGGGTGCAATCCCTTAGATTAGGGTTTTGTCCAGTTAGGGCCTACTCGTCGAGTCTGGCTTCCAACTCGTCGAGTAGGTCATTAAACTCCCGGGTCCAAGTCGCTCCTACTCGTCGAGTTAGCAAACAACTCGCCGAGTTCGAGGCCAAAATAATGAATGATACTCGAATGAAATTCATACCAGGAATCGGGTGCTGCAAATCTCCCCCACTTATCTTTGACTTTGTCCTCGAAGTCTGCTGCTCGGTCCTGAAAAAGCTCTGGATAATGCTCAATCATCTTGTCCACCGGCTCCCACGTCCACTCCGAGCCCTTCTGGTGCTGCCATTGCACCTTCACCAGCTCGACCTTCTTGTTCCTTAGATCCTTTGACTTCTGCTCGAGGATCGCCACGGGCCGCTCAATGTAGTTCAGGCTGCCATCAACCTGTATATCCTCCAGGGGCACCACTGCCGAGTCGTCCACTAGACACCTTCACAGCTGGGAAATGTGGAATGTGTCGTGGATCTGACTGAGTTTCGCTAGCAGATCCAGCCGAGATGCCACCTTGCCCACCCGGGCTAAAACCCTGAAAGGACCGATATACATGAGGCCCAGTTTGCCCTGCTTTCTGAATCGGATGACGCCTTTTGTAACGCCCGTAGATCCAGGCTAGCCAATTTAGAGACGATAAGCATCAAAAATGAATTTTTGATGGAATATTATTTATAAGGAGTAATCTTAACTAAGTTGTAGTATATGTTACAAGGATTCCGTACAAATAAAGAATGCCAAAATCCGAGTTATAACGAAGAAGTTATGACCTGTCGAAGTTTCTCGACAGAACCGACACGACACAGCACGACGTAAAGAGTGAATTTACGTTAGAGTTATATTTGGCCTTAGCGATCTAAATGAAAGTCATAGAATACGTTAAACCGACAGATGCAAGTGAATACAGTGTTCACGATGCGAACTCAGTATTTATGACTTCTGGAGCTTGACAGATGCAAGTGGCGATGACGTAACTGATGACTATTGAATTCACGACGTGAGAACTTACAATTCACGACGTGAGAGCTGAAAAATGACCCTATAAATAGAAATCGAGGGTCAGCCGATTTTGGTTGCTCTATCTCTTCTCTCCCACTCCCGATACCCACTTTAAGCCCTATTTTAACCCCCCGAAGCCCCGGTATCATCCCAAGACCCGAAGTAAGTCCCGAAGCCCGAAGATCCTGAGAAAAAAAGAGTTTCCTAGCCGAAGCTCTGCCTGCGAGAAGCCCGGTGTGTGAAGATCTTCCACTTTACCGAAGAATACTACTCTTAGAGCCGTAGTGCTGTCTGATCATCTTCTGATCAAGTGAGTGTGTGGTTACTTTCATCTACTGCATAGATATGAAGTATTTGCTATGAAATACATGTTATGTGTTTATATGTTGTTGGTTTACTTGAGATGGTTGTTGAGTGAATGTTTTATACAGGTTTTTTTTAAATGATTTAAACTATATATATGATTTATATCTACAAATATGTTGGGTAGAACATGGGTATATGAAATAGTTGGTATGTGAGGAAATATTAGTTTGGGGATGAGACGAAAGATGATATAGATCATGAGATGAGGGTGACAGGGGATAAATGAGTGAAACCTTTACCCAATCGATGGCCCCCGTCATTAAACAGAGTAGGGATGACAACCACAGACTATTTTAGACAGTCCCGTGGAACACTAGCAAGCTCGCAACTTGTAGGTGTTGTGGACTTGATGTTCACCGATGTACTCTAAAAACCCATTGATATGTATTGCTAGAGGATGTATTGGAACTAATACTGTCAATAAACAAGATAAACCCCGATGACTATGGAGTTAGCACTTGGTAACTACGGATATAGTGTCTGTTGAGAAAACCCTGGCAACGATGGATTTCATGCCGATTCCTTAGGATAATCCTTAGGATTAAATGAACGAGGAATAGTTGATTCTTAGGGTAATCTTTAAGAAATAAAGAAGATAATGGGGATGGGTAATTGGGTTGATTTGTTGATGATTGAATATAATAATTATATTATTGTGGGTAGAAAACCCTATATGGTCACCAGGCTCCCAAGCCTGACCCACTCAGTTTTCTTTGCATTACAGGTAATGGCAAAAGAGTATAAGTTGGTGGACTTGCCGAGAGATTTTGGATTATAGATCAGTAGTTATAAATGATTGTTGTAAGGTCTATTCTATACTGTTTATGCTTTTGGTCTGTATCGGAACATGACATCCCGAGGTTTTATTATTAATGAAAAGTACATTCTCTTTGAGAAATGTTTTGATAAATTCTTATAACATTTTGTTTTTGGAACAAATTCCGCAATTGTTTTCTTTAAAAGATTACTCTGATTTTAAATACAAAGCATAAACAAATCGGTCTTTTATGGCAGTGAAATTGGGGATGTCACAGTTGGTATCAGAGCATTAGTTTAAGCGAACTAGGAATTTCTAGGATTTCTAGACTTAAACTTAGAATGCTAAGTGATGATCGTGAGATGAGTGTCTACCATATTTTATGACACGAGCACTAGTATATTTTAGGAAAGATGCCTAAAATGCTTTTATGTGCTAAATGCTATATGTTTGTCATGTATGGAATTGTTTGTTCGGATCTATGGTCTGTTGCCGACCGGATCTGGAAACCTTATGTGTTTAGGATTCTAAGCGTACGACTATGATATTAGAACTAGCATGTAAACGTTTCGGAGTGATAAGGATGATTTAAACGTCTATCGAAATAGAGATCTAAATTCACCTAATTTGGTGTATAGATCGAAATGGCAAACACGCAAAATGGATTAGGAAACGATAACCCGCAGCCTGAGCCACACGTGATTGGGAGTGCACCAGAGCTAACAGATGCACCTGAGCCAATCACGATGGCGGGAGTATACTGAATGGTGCGAATGATGTTGGATCATTAGATGGAGGAAACAAGGTGTTTACTTCAACAAAGTAAGGACAAACATACTGTGCCAGTATGCCAGGAACCTACTCTTGAGACAATTATCGGGGTTGCTAAGTCAGTCGGAGGAGTGATCAACGGTAGTATCTCCAACAAGGTTGAAGTTGGCAAGAAGAGGAAATTTGAGGGGTCTTCAAGGTCCGACAAGAACAACATGTTCTCGAAGTCTAGAAAAAGAGGAGGTAAAGAAAAATGGTGCGGGAAATGCAAAAAGAAAAACTCTATAAGAAGTAACGAGGAGGTGACATGTTTTAAGTGCGGAAAGCATGGGCATTACGCCGATGAATGTACATTCAACAAAAGGGTATGTTACGAATGTAATGAAGAAGGTCACTTCAAGCAGGACTGCCCAAACAGGGAAGAAGCTACAAAGCCAACTGTACCACTAAAGCATAATGAGAGATCCGACGAAGAGGTGACTTGTTACAAATGTGGAATGAAAGGTCATTACGCCAAGAAGTGCACATCCGATAAGAAGGTGTGCTATGGATGTAACAAAGAAGGGCATTTTTTTAGAGATTTCCCAAAGAAGAATGAACCAGCAAAGCCAAAGGCATTCCACATGATCCTCGATGAAGCAGAAAACAACGCGAGGTTTCAAGAATGAAAACTTCATATCAAGATATAGTCTGTATCAGGAAGTGTAGCCTATTAGAGGCATAGTATAGGGTGAACTTGAACTTTTGTGTAATAGTTTCAAGAATTAATATAAACCCTAGTTTTGTTATCTTATGTATTGAATGATACCTATCGGAAGATATCGAAGGTGGTATCTTGCCTTTATTTTATGTCTGATAAAATAACAGAACATTTAGAGGAGTACGGTATGTATGAAGTATACCTTCGATTGGAAGGATGATGGAACGATTGGTGTAATTCTCGAAGTTGTCCCATCGTCTGGAATTTTCATTGCCAACCGAGTTGGAGTAGAATTGATGAGTGAAGATACGCATGGAAGAAGTCCTAGTAGAGTCTAGGAATATTTTATGATTAATTGTACACATTCTATGTGTTAAATTGTTTTTTGATTTTAGGAATTGGGGATTGTGAGACAATACTTGGGACGAGTATGAGTAGGTGTGAATAGTATTAGAGATCTATACTACTGGAAGCACAGGACTTATGCTTGGATCAGGGAAAGTCACAAGGTTACCAAGAAGCTTGTAATTGAGTTCGTTTTTATTCAAGTATTTCGTTACCATTGTTTTCGGTAATGACTAAAAAGATGACTGATATTCTGACCCTAGTGGTCATATCAAATTAAATCCGACTACGATGATTTTGTTACGTGGTTCAGAGAACCAAGTTGGATGTAACATCTGACTTATGTCAGAAGATTGAAATCAATGTGATCAATAGCATCGCGCTCGTTGTTAATGAAGCTTGTAGCTAGAAATTCTATATGCTAAAATGTGATCATATCACATTAGAATACGAACGAAGGTATATTCCATTCTGGAGTTTGACTTAAAGATACTTGAGTCTAGGCGTTGCATCATCCGATGAAAGGTCATTTAGAACATGACCCATTGATCTGTTACAATAGAGAAGGGGAATTACTTATCCTAAGAAGAAGATGGAGTCCTCAATAAGGATTTATTTTTTAACTCGAAGGTTACAATTGAAAGAACAACACAATACGAGGAGCAGATGCAGGATTGAGCACTACCTGCTATCGAGAAGTCCAAGAGTTAGATACTCTTTCGAGGAAACATAGAACTTACAGTTATTACCAGGATGAAGAGATAACGTATGGAATCATTATACAAGTCCTATTTCGTTGATGATTCCGGGACGTAATCATCCTAAGGGGGAGATAATTGTAACGCCCGTAGATCCGGGCTATCAATTTAGAGACGATAAGCATCAAAAATTACTTTTTGATGGAATATTATTTAGAAGGAGTAATCTTAACTAAGTTGTAGTATATGTTACAAGGATTCCGTACATATAAAGAACGCCGAAATCCGCGTTATAACGAAGAAGTTTTGACATGTCGAAGTTTCGTGACAGAACCAGCACGACACAACGCGACGTAAATAGTGAATTTACGTTAGAGTGATATTTGGCGTTAGCGATCTAAATGACAGTCATAGAATACATTAAACTGAGAGCGTGGATATAGAGAACATCAAAAACAGAGTTTGTATGCGAAAGTTATGAATTTCTGAAGTTCGGGGCGCAAAACTCCAAAACTGTCAGAGTTCACGACGTGAATACAGTGTTCACGACGTGAACTCAGTATTTATGACTTCTGGAGCCTGACAGACACAAGTGGCGATGACGGACTTGATGACTATTGAATTCACAACGTGAGAACTTAAAATCCACGACGTGAGAGCTGAAAAATGACCCTATAAATAGAAATCGAGGTTCAGCCGATTTTGGTTGCTCTATCTCTTCTCTCCCACTCCCGATACCCTCTCTAAGGGCTATTTTAACCCCCCAAAGCCCCGATATCATCCCGAGACCCGAAGTAAGTCCCGAAGCCCGAAGATCCCGAGAAGAAAAGAGCTTCCCAGCCGAAGCTCTGCCTGCGAGAAGCCTGGTGTGTGAAGATCTTCCACATTACCGAAGAATACTACTCTTAGAGCTGTAGTGCTGTTCGATCATCTTCTGATCAAGTGAGTGTGTGGTTACTTTCATCTACTGCATAGATATGAAGTATTTGATATGAAATATGTGTTATGTGTTTATATGTTGTTGGTTTACTTGAGATGGTTGTTGAATGAATGTTTTATACAGGTTTTTTTAAATGATTTAAACTATATATGTGATTTATATCTACAAATATGTTGGGTAGAACATGGGTAGATGAAATAGTTGGTGTGTGAGGAAAGATTAGTTCGGGGATGAGACGAAAGATGATATAGATCATGAGATGAGGGTGACAGGGGATAAATGAGTGAAACCTTTACCCAAACGATGGCCCCCGTCATTCAACAGAGTAGGGATGACAACCACGGACTATTCTAGACAGTCCTGTGGAACACTAGCAAGCTCGCAACTTGTAGGTATTGTTGACTTGATGTTCACCGGTGTACTCTAAAAACCCATTGATATGTATTGCTAGAGGATGTCTCAGAACCAATACTGTCAATAAACGAGATAAACCCTGACGACTATGGAGTTAGCGCTTGGTAACTACGGATATAGTGTCTGTTGAGAAAACCCTGGCAACAATGGATTTCATGCCGATTCCTAAGGATAATCCTTAGGATTAAATGAACGAGGAATAGTTGATTCTTAGGGTAATCTTTAAGAAATAAAGAAGATAATGGGGATGGGTAATTGGGTTGATTGTTTGATGATTGAATATAATAATTATATTATTGTGGGTTGAAAACCCTATATGCTCACCAGGCTCCTAAGCTTGACCCACTCAGTTTTCTTTGCATTACAGGTAATGGCAAAAGAGTATAAGTTGGTGGACTTGCCGAGAGATTTTGGATTATAGATCAGTAGTTATAAATGATTGTTGTAAGGTCTATTCTATACTGTTTATGTTTTTGGTCTGTATCGGAACATGACATCCCGAGGTTTTATTATTAATGAAAAGTACATTCTCTTTGAGAAATGTTTTGATAAATTCTTATAACATTTTGTTTTTGGAACAAATTCCGCAATTGTTTTCTTTAAAAGATTACTCTGATTTTAAAAACAAAGCATAAACAAATCGGTCTTTTATGGCAGTGAAATTGGGGATGTCACAATTGGTATCAGAGCATTAGTTTAAGCGAACTAGGAATTTCTAGGATTTCTAGACTTAAACTTAGAATGCTAAGTGATGATCGTGAGATGAGTGTCTACCATATTTTATGACACGAGCACTAGTATATTTTAGGAAAGATGCCTAAAATGCTTTTATGTGCTAAATGCTATATGTTTGTCATGTATGGAATTGTTTGTTCGGGTCTATGGTCTATTGCCGACCGGATCTGGAAACTTTATGTGTTTAGGATTCTAAGCGTACGACTATGATATTAGAACTAGCATGTAAACGTTTCGGAATGATAAGGATGATTTAAATGTCTATCGCAATAGAGATCTAAATTCACCTAATTTGGTGTATAGATCGAAATGGCAAACACGCAAAATGGATTGGGAAACGATAACCCTCAACCTGAGCCACACGTGATTGGGAGTGCACCAGAGCTAACAGCTGCACCTGAGCCAATCACGATGGCGGGAGTATACGGAATGGTGCGAATGATGTTGGATCATCAGATAGAGGAAACAAGGTGTTTACTTCAACAAAGTAAGGACAAACATGTTGTGCCAGTACGCCAGGAACCTACTCTTGAGACAATTATCGGGGTTGCTAAGTCAGTCGGAGGAGTGATCAACGGTAGTATCTCCAACAAGGTTGAAGTTGGCAAGAAGAGGAAATTTGAGGGGTCTTCAAGGTCCAACAAGAACAACATGTTCTCGAAGTCTAGAAAAAGAGGAGGTAAAGAAAAATGGTGCGGGAAATGCAAAAAGAAAAACTCTATAAAAAGCAACGAGGAGGTGACATGTCTTAAGCGTGGAAAGCATGGGCATTACGCCGATGAATGTACATTCAACGAAAGGGTATGTTACGAATGTAATGAAGAAGGGAACTTCAAGCAGGACTGCCCGAACAGGGAAGAAACTACAAAGCCAACTGTAGCACTGAAGCATAATGAGAGATCCGACGAAGAGGTGACTTGTTACAAATGTGGAATGAAAGGTCGTTACGCCAAGAAGTGCACATCCGACAAGAAGGTGTGCTATGGATGTAACAAAGAAGGGCATTTTTCTAGACATTTCCCAAAGAAGAATGAACTAGCAAAGCCAAAGGCATTCCACATGATCCTCGATGAAGCAGAAAACAACGCGAGGTTTCAAGAATGAAAACTTCATATCAAGATATAGTCTGTATCAGGAAGTGTAGCCTATTAGAGGCATAGTATAGGGTGAACTTGAAATTTAGTGTAATAGTTTCAAGAATTGATATAAACCCTGGTTTTGTTATCTGATGTATTGAATGACACCTATCGGAAGATATCGAAGGTGGTATCTTGCCTTTATTTTATGTCTGATAAAATAACGGAACGTTTAGAGGAGTATGGTACATATGAAGTATACCTTCGATTGGCAGGATGATGGAACGATTGGTGTAATTCTCAAAGTTGTCGCATCGTCTGGAATTTTCATCACCAACTGAGTTGGAGTAGAATTGATGAGTGAAGATACGCATGGAAGAAGTCCTAGTAGAGTCTAGGAAAATTTTATGATTAATTGTACACATTCTATGTGTTAAATTGTTTTGTGATTTTAGGACTTGGGGACTGTGAGACAATACTTGGGACGAGTATGAGTAGGTGTGAATAGTATTAGAGATCTATACTACTGGAAGCACAAGACTTATGCTTGGATCAGGGAAAGTCACAAGGTTACCAAGAAGCTTGTAATTGAGTTCGTTTTTATGCAAGTATTTCGTTACCATTGTTTTCGATAATGACTAAAAAGATGACTGATATTCTGACCCTAGTGGTCATATCAAAGTAAATCTGACTACGATGAGTTTGTTATGTGGTTCAGAGAACAAAGTTGGATGTAACATCTGACTTAAGTCAGAAGATTGAAATCAATGTGATCAATAGCATCGCGCTCGTTGTTAATGAAGCTTGTAGCTAGAAATGCTATATGCTAAAATGTGATCATATCACATTAGAATACGAACGAAGGTATATTCCATTATGGAATCTAATTTAAAGAGACTTGAGTCTAGCTGTTGCATCATCCGATGAAAGGTCATTTAGAACATGACTCATTGATCTGTTACAATAGATAATGGGAAGTACTTATCCTAAGAAGAAGATGGAGTCCTAAATAAGGATTTATTTTGTAACTTGAAGGTTACGATTGAAAGAACAACACAGTACGAAGAGCAGATGCATGATTGAGCACTACCTGCTATCGAGAAGTCCAAGAGTTAGATACTCTTTCGAGGAAACATAGAACTTACAGTTATTACCTAGGATGAAGAGATAACGTATGGAATCATTATACAAGTCCTATTTCGTTGATGATTCCGGGATGTAATCATCCTAAGGGGGAGATAATTGTAATGCCCGTAGATCCGGGCTAGTCAATTTAGAGACGATAAGCATCAAAAATGACTTTTTGATGGAATATTATTTAGAAGGAGTAATCTTAACTAAGTTGTATTATATGTTACAAGGATTCCGTACATATAAAGAACTCCGAAATCCGAGTTATAACGAAGAAGTTATGACTTGTCGAAGTTTCGCGACAGAACCAGCACGACACAGCGCGACGTAAATAGTGAATTTACGTTAGAGTGATATTTGGACTTAGCGATCTAAATGAAAGTCATAGAATACATTAAACCGAGTGCGTGGATATAGAGAACATCAAAAACAGAGTTCGTATGCGAAAGTTATGAAGATCTGAAGTTCGGGGCACAAAACTCCAAAACTGTCAGAGTTCACGACATGAATACAGTGTTCACGACGTGAACTCAGTATTTATGGCTTCTGGATCCTGACAGACGCAAGTGGCGATGATGCACTTGATGACTATTGAATTCACGACGTGAGAACTTAAAATTCACGATGTGAGAGCTGAAAAATGACCCTATAAATAGAAATCGAGGTTCAGCCGATTTTGGTTGCTCTATCTCTTCTCTCCCACGCCCGATACCCTCTCTAAGCGCTATTTTAACCCCCAAAGCCACGATATCATCTCGAGACCCAAAGGAAGTCCCGAAGGCCGAAGATCCTGATAAGAAAAGAGTTTCCCAGCCAAAGCTCTGCCTGCGAGAAGCCCGGTGTGTGAAGATCTTCCAATTTACCGAAGAATACTACTCTTAGAGCTGTAGTGCTGTCCGATCATCTTCTGATCAAGTGAGTGTGTGGTTACTTTCATCTACTGCATAGATATGATGTATTTGCTATGAAATACGTGTTATGTGTTTATATGTTGTTGGTTTACTTGAGATGGTTGTTGAATGAATGTTTTATACAGGTTTTTTTTAAATGATTTAAACTATATATGTGATTTATATCTACAAATATGTTGGGTAGAACATGGGTAGATGAAATAGTTGGTGTGTGAGGAAAGATTAGTTTGGGGATGAGACGAAAGATGATATAGATCATGAGATGAGGGTGACAGGGGATAAATGAGCGAAACCTTTACCCAAACGATGGCCCCCGTCATTCAACAGAGTATGGATAACAACCACGGACTATTCTAGACAGTCCTGTAGAAAACTAGCAAGCTCGCAACTTGTAGGTGTTGTGGACTTGATGTTCACCGGTGTACTCTAAAAACCCATTGATATGTATTGCTAGAGGATGTCTCGGAACCAATACTGTCAATAAACGAGATAAACCCCGACGACTATGGAGTTAGCGCTTGGTAACTACGGATATAGTGTCTATTGAGAAAACCCTGGCAACGATGGATTTCATGCCGATTCCTTAGGATAATCCTTAGGATTAAATGAACGAGGAATAGTTGATTCTTAGGGTAATCTTTAAGAAATAAAGAAGATAATGGGGATGGGTAATTGGGTTGATTGTTTGATGATTGAATATAATAATGATATTATTGTGGGTTGAAAACCCTATATGCTCACCAGGCTCCTAAGCTTGACCCACTCAGTTTTCTTTGCATTACAAGTAATGGCAAAAGAGTATAAGTTGGTGGACTTGCCGAGAGATTTTGGATTATAGATCAGTAGTTATAAATGATTGTTGTAAGGTCTATTCTATACTGTTTATGTTTTTGGTCTGTATCGGAACATGACATCCCGAGGTTTTATTATTAATGAAAAGTACATTCTCTTTGAGAAATGTTTTGATAAATTCTGATAACATTTTGTTTTTGGAACAAATTCCGCAATTGTTTTCTTTAAAAGATTACTCTGATTTTAAAAACAAAGCATAAACAAATCGGTCTTTTCTGGCCGTGAAATTGGGGATGTTACAGTTGGTATCAGAGCATTAGTTTAAGCGAACTAGGAATTTCTAGGATTTCTAGACTTAAACTTAGAATGCTAAGTGATGATCGTGAGATGAGTGTCTACCATATTTTATGACATGAGCACTGGTATATTTTAGGAAAGATGCCTAAAATGCTTTTATGTGCTAAATGCTATATGTTTGTCATGTATGGAATTGTTTATTCGGATCTATGGTCTGTTGCCGACCGGATCTGGAAACCTTATGTGTTTAGGATT
Organism: Lactuca sativa; assembly: GCF_002870075.4. Lineage (NCBI taxonomy): Eukaryota > Viridiplantae > Streptophyta > Magnoliopsida > Asterales > Asteraceae > Lactuca > Lactuca sativa. Next base: position 93,864,846 of record NC_056629.2, read on the forward strand.
CTAAGCGTACGACTATGATATTAGAACTAGCATGTAAACGTTTTGGAGTGATAAGGATGATTTAAATGTCTATCGCAATAGAGATCTAAATTCACCTAATTTGGTGTATAGATCGAAATGGAAAACACGCAAAATGGATTGGGAAATGATAACCCGCAACCTGAGCCACACGTGATTGGGAGTGCACCAGAGCTAACAGCTGCACCTGAGCCAATCACGATGGGGGGAGTATACGGAATGGTGCGAATGATGTTGGATCATCAGATGGAGGAAACAAGGTGTTTACTTCAACAAAGTAAGGACAAACATATTGTGCCAGTACGCCAGGAACCTACTCTTGAGACAATTATCGGGGTTGCTAAGTCAGTCGGAGGAGTGATCAACGGTAGTATCTCCAACAAGGTTGAAGTTGGCAAGAAGAGGAAATTTGAGGGGTCTTCAAGGTCCGACAAGAACAACATGTTCTCGAAGTCTAGAAAAAGTGGAGGTAAAGAAAAATGGTGCGGGAAATGCAAAAAGAAAAACTCTATAAAAAGTAACGAGGAGGTGACATGTTTTAAGTGTGGAAAGCATGGGCATTACGCTGATGAATGTACATTCAACAAAAGGGTATGTTACGAATGTAATGAAGAAGGGAACTTCAAGCAGGACTGCCCGAACAGGGAAGAAACTACAAAGCCAACTGTACCACTGAAGCATAATGAGAGATCCGACGAAGAGGTGACTTGTTACAAATGTGGAATGAAAGGTCGTTACGCCAAGAAGTGCACATCCGACAAGAAGGTGTGCTATGGATGTAACAAAGAAGGGCATTTTTCTAGAGATTTCCCAAAGAAGAATGAACCAGCAAATCCAAAGGCATTCCACATGATCCTCGATGAAGCGAAAACAACGCGAGGTTTCAAGAATGAAAACTTCATATCAAGATATAGTCTGTATCAGGAAGTGTAGCCTATTAGAGGCATAGTATAGGGTGAACTTGAAATTTAGTGTAATAGTTTCAAGAATTAATATAAACCCTGGTTTTGTTATCTGATGTATTGAATGACACCTATCGGAAGATATCGAAGGTGGTATCTTGCCTTTATTTTATGTCTGATAAAATAACGGAACGTTTAGAGGAGTATGGTACATATGAAGTATACCTTCGATTGGCAGGATGATGGAACGATTGGTGTAATTCTCAAAGTTGTCGCATTGTCTGGAATTTTCAGCACCAACTGAGTTGGAGTAGAATTGATGAGTGAAGATACGCATGGAAGAAGTCCTAGTAGAGTCTAGGAAAATTTTATGATTAATTGTACACATTTTATGTGTTAAATTGTTTTGTGATTTTAGGACTTGGGGACTGTGAGACAATACTTGGGACGAGTATGAGTAGGTGTGAATAGTATTAGAGATCTATACTACTGGAAGCACAAGACTTATGCTTGGATCAGGGAAAGTCACAAGGTTACCAAGAAGCTTGTAATTGAGTTCGTTTTTATGCAAGTATTTCGTTACCATTGTTTTCGGTAATGACTAAAAATATGACTGATATTCTGACCCTAGTGGTCATATCAAATTAAATCCGACTACGATGAGTTTGTTATGTGGTTCAGAGAACAAAGTTGGATGTAACATCTGACTTAAGTCAGAAGATTGAAATCAATGTGATCAATATCACCGCGCTCGTTGTTAATGAAGCTTGTAGCTAGAAATGCTATATGCTAAAATGTGATCATATCACATTAGAATACGAACGAAGGTATATTCCATTATGGAATTTTACTTAAAGAGACTTGAGTCTAGCTGTTGCATCATCCGATGAAAGGTCATTTAGAACATGACTCATTGATCTGTTACAATAGATAATGGGAAGTACTTATCCTAAGAAGAAGATGGAGTCCTAAATAAGGATTTATTTTGTAACTTGAAGGTTACGATTGAAAGAACAACACAGTACGAAGAGCAGATGCATGATTGAGCACTACCTGCTATCGAGAAGTCCAAGAGTTAGATACTCTTTCGAGGAAACATAGAACTTACAGTTATTACCTAGGATGAAGAGATAACGTATGGAATCATTATACAAGTCCTATTTCGTTGATGATTCCGGGATGTAATCATCCTAAGGGGGAGATAATTGTAATGCCCGTAGATCCGGGCTAGTCAATTTAGAGACGATAAGCATCAAAAATGACTTTTTGATGGAATATTATTTAGAAGGAGTAATCTTAACTAAGTTGTAGTATATGTTACAAGGATTCCATACATATAAAGAACTCCGAAATCCGAGTTATAACGAAGAAGTTATGACTTGTCGAAGTTTCGCGACAGAACCAGCACGACACAGCGCGACGTAAATAGTGAATTTACGTTAGAGTGATATTTGGACTTAGCGATCTAAATGAAAGTCATAAAATACATTAAACCGAGTGCGTGGATATAGAGAACATCAAAAACAGAGTTCGTATGCGAAAGTTATGAAGATCTGAAGTTCGGGGCGCAAAACTCCAAAACTGTCAGAGTTCACGACATGAATACAGTGTTCACGACGTGAACTCAGTATTTATGGCTTCTGGATCCTGACAGACGCAAGTGGCGATGATGCACTTGATGACTATTGAATTCACGACGTGAGAACTTAAAATTCACGATGTGAGAGCTGAAAAATGACCCTATAAATAGAAATCGAGGTTCAGCCGATTTTGGTTGCTCTATCTCTTCTCTCCCACGCCCGATACCCTCTCTAAGCGCTATTTTAACCCCCAAAGCCACGATATCATCTCGAGACCCGAAGGAAGTCCCGAAGGCCGAAGATCCTGATAAGAAAAGAGTTTCCCAGCCAAAGCTCTGCCTGCGAGAAGCCCGGTGTGTGAAGATCTTCCAATTTACCGAAGAATACTACTCTTAGAGCCGTAGTGCTGTCCGATCATCTTCTGATCAAGTGAGTGTGTGGTTACTTTCATCTACTGCATAGATATGATGTATTTGCTATGAAATACGTGTTATGTGTTTATATGTTGTTGGTTTACTTGAGATGGTTGTTGAATGAATGTTTTATACAGGTTTTTTTTAAATGATTTAAACTATATATGTGATTTATATCTACAAATATGTTGGGTAGAACATGGGTAGATGAAATAGTTGGTGTGTGAGGAAAGATTAGTTTGAAGATGAGACGAAAGGTGATATAGATCATGAGATGAGGGTGACAGGGGATAAATGAGCGAAACCTTTACCCAAACGATGGCCCCCGTCATTCAACAGAGTAGGGATGACAACCACGGACTATTCTAGACAGTCCTGTAGAACACTAGCAAGCTCGCCACTTGTAGGTGTTGTGGACTTGATGTTCACCGGTGTACTCTAAAAACCCATTGATATGTATTGCTAGAGGATGTCTCGGAACCAATACTTTCAATAATCGAGATAAACCCCGATGACTATGGAGTTAGCGCTTGGTAACTACGGATATAGTGTTTATTGAGAAAACCCTGGCAACGATGGATTTCATGTCGATTCCTTAGGATAATCCTTAGGATTAAATGAACGAGGAATAGTTGATTCTTAGGGTAATCTTTAAGAAATAAAGAAGATAATGGGGATGGGTAATTGGGTTGATTGTTTGATGATTGAATATAATAATTATATTATTATGGGTTGAAAACCCTATTTGCTCACCAGGCTCCTAAGCTTGACCCACTCAGTTTTCTTTGCATTACAGGTAATGGCAAAAGAGTATAAGTTGGTGGACTTGCCGAGAGATTTTGGATTATAGATCAGTAGTTATAAATGATTGTTGTAAGGTCTATTCTATACTGTTTATGCTTTTGGTCTGTATCGGAACATGACATCCCGAGGTTTTATTATTAATGAAAAGTACATTCTCTTTGAGAATTTTTTTGATAAATTCTTATAACATTTTGTTTTTGGAACAAATTCCGCAATTGTTTTCTTTAAAAGATTACTCTGATTTTAAAAAGAAAGCATAAACAAATCGGTCTTTTCTGGCCATGAAATTGGGGATGTCACACCTTTCCAAGGCGACACCTTCAGGAGAACCATATCCCCGACCTGAAACTCCAGGTCTGAATGGTGCTTGTCGACATAGCTGTTCTGCCGACTCTGTGCAGTCTGAATCCTGCTCCTGACCTGCTGAATTCTTTCTGTCGCCTTGACTACCACTTTGATACTCCCCATGACCCTCTGGCCAACCTCACCCTAACATATCGGGGTCCTGCACTTCCTCCCGTATAACATCTCAAAGGGAGGATGGTCGATACTCACGTGGTAGCTGTTGTTGTAGGAGAATTCCGCCAATGGGAGGTAAGTATCCCAACTACCACCGAAATCAAGCACACACGCCCGTAACTTATCTTCCAAATTTTGGATGGTCCACTCGCTCTGACCATCCGTCTACGGGTGGAATGCGGTGATAAAGTGCAGACGAGTACCCAACTCGTCGTGGAATTTATTCCAGAACCTGGAAGTAAACCGCACATCCCTGTCGGAAATCACGGAGACTGGCACTCCATGCCGAGCCACCACCTCCTGAATGTAAATGTCGGCCAACTTCCCGACCGATATACTCTCCTGGATCAGTATAAAATGGGCGCTCTTGGTCAACCGATCCACAATGACCCATATGGAATCCACTCCCCGCACGGACCTGGGAAGTTTGGTGATGAAGTCCAAGGTAATATCTTCCCATTTCCACATGGGAATATCCAGCGGCTGCATCTTGCTGTGTGGCCTCTGGTACTCATCCTTGACCTTCCTGCAGGTCAAGCACTACTCCACATACCATGCTACGTCCTGCTTCATGCACGGTCACCAATAGTCAAGACGAAGATCCCTGTACATCTTCGTCCCCCCGAGATGAATAGAAAACCTGGAGTTGTGCGCGTCCTCCATCAATATCTGATGCACGCCTCCATGATAGCGGACCCACACCCTACGGTGAAGGGTCAACAACCCTCAGCTAACATAGTCGAAGGAGGATTCGTGACCCACAATATGCTCGCTCTTCTGATGTTCCTCCTTCATCACCTCGTTTTGGGCCTCTCGGATCCGCTCCAACAGCGGAGCCACCACTGTCATCCTCCTACAGATACCCGTGATCGGCGCTGCCTTGCGGCTAAGCGCGTCGGCCACAACATTCGTCTGTGAGATATTCAGATTCGGCTGGTCTGTGAGATACCTCAAGCTCTTGTGGTCCATGTAGATGGTACAACGAAGCCCATAGAGGTAATGACGCCAAATATTGAGGGAAAAACAACAGCCCCAGCTCCAAATCATGTGTCGGATAATTTGCCTCGTGAGGCTTCAATTGCCTCGAAGCGTAAGCAATAACATGTCCTATGTGCATCAAAACTGCACCCAAACCCAAGATGGACGCATCGTAGTATACGAGAAAATCCTCCATGCCCTCTGGCAGAGCTAAGATTGGCGCCTCGCACAATCTCTGTATCAATGTCTCAAATGCAGCCTGCTGCTCAGGCCCCCAGCGAAAGACCACGACTTTCCTCATCTGTCTGGTCAGGGGTGCGACTATCTTCAAGAAATCCTGGATGAATCTCCGATAATAGCCAGCTAATCCTAGGAAACTCCGAATCTCAGATGGAGACCTCGAAACCTCCCATCTCATCACGGCCTCCACTTTAGTCGGGTCAACCGATATCCCATTCTGGTTGACAAGGTGCCCAAGAAACTGCACCTCGCGCAACCAGAACTCACACTTGGAGAACTTAGCATAGAAGTTCTCCCTCCTTAAAGTATCTAGAACCTCCCATAAGCGCTCCTCATGCTGCTCTTGTGTCTTGGAATAAACCAAGATGTCATCGATGAAAACTATCATGGACCGATCAAACATCGGTGTGCATATGCGGTTCATGAGATCCATGAACGCGGCAGGAGCATTGGTGAGCCTGAAAGCCATCACCACGAACTCATAGTGACCACAACACGTTGGAAAGGCAGTCTTCTATACATCCTCCTCTCTGGCCCTCATCTGATGATAACCTGAACGCAAATCAATCTTGGAGAACCAAGATGCTCCCTGTAGCTGGTCAAAGAGATCATCGATCCTCGGGTGTGGGTAACGGTTCTTCACCGTTACCTTACTCAGCTCCCGATAATCTATACACATCCGATGCGACCCGTCCTTCTTCTTTACAAACAGAATCAAGCTCCCCAGGGCGAACTGCTCGGTCTAGTGAATCCATTGTCTAACAGCTCTTGCAGCTGTGTAGACAACTCCTGCATCTTTGGAGGAGCCAACCGATATAGTGCCTTGGCTATCGGAGCCGCACCAGGAACTAGGTCGATGCTGAACTCCACCTGCCTCTCTGGAGGTATCCCGGGCAACTCCTCGGGGAATACATCCGCAAACTCTCGCACTACTGGCACATCACCCACCGTCGCCCCTCCTGTCTCCTGAGTGTCCAGAACATAGGCAACGTATCCTGCGGAACCCTGATGAAGGTAGCGCCTAGCCCTCGCTGCTGAACATAAAGTTGGTCCTCACTGCGGCCTCTCGCCCTAAATCACCAGCTCTCCCCCACCTGGGGTCCTGATCCGAACCAACTGCTGCGCGCAGTCAATCACTGCCCTATTGGGGCTTAACCAGTCCATACCAATAATAACCTTGTTCCCCCTCAACGGTATGGGAACCAAATCCACTAGATAACGCTCTTCGAACAACCTCAAAACACAATCCCGGAAGACCTCTGATGCTCGTACAGACCGGTCGTCTGCAATCTCGACCTCTAGAGGGCAATCCAACATGCCCGAATCAAACGACACCTGAACTGAGATGCCGTTCACATGGAATGATCCTATATCAATATCATAAGCATCATATGAATAAATCAGGGAGAAAGAATCATACCCGTCACCACATCGGGTGCGACACGTGCCTCCTCAGTAGTCAACTGGAAGGCCTGACTCCTCACCACTGGAGCCTCTGACTTGCCCTGCCAACCATCCGTAATCCACAAGGTCGCTGGAGATGGCGCCTTTACTGGCGCTGCTGCTGTCAACTGGGGGCAATTGGCCTTCTTATGGCCCTTCTGATTGTAGTGGAAACATAGCAACTCGGATGTCTGAATAGTAGGCGCAGGGGAAGTATAATCCCTGCTGAAATGCCCCAACTTGCCGCGCTTATAGCATCCCAACGATCCCAACCTACACGCTCCCTCATGTGACTTGCCGCATTTCCTGCAGCGGCCTCGGCCCTGCTGACCTTTTGGCCCAATGTCTGATCCCTTGGGCTTCTTCCCAGAAGCCCCAGTGACCTGTCCCTCCTCAGCCTTCCACTTCCGGACATGCTCTTGGTCAGTCTCCCTCTCCCTTGCCCTGACAATCATGGAATCCAGGGTAGGGCAAGTTGAAAAACTGACATGCTCCCGAATATCGGCTCGCAACATGACATGGGAATAGTATTCTAATTATGAGTTGGTCTACCCTGTTATTCTCTTTCCTCTTCATGAGCGGCGATAAGGTCCTAAAAGAGAGTTGGTCTCGGGAATAGTAGTCTAATTCTGAGTCTCGGGTACGTGAGACGGTAGGGTCTTAGTAACGCGCAGTTTTCTGAACTCGGGTTGTAGTCTTCCTGTTTTAATCCCCGATGTTCGCGATCCGCCGGGTCTTCGCCGGGAGGGCTCTTTCAGTCAGTCCCCCGTGGTTGAGGTCATAGCACCCTCGTTGGTCTCCACATGGTGGTTGTTGTCATTGCTGTCGACATTCAACCCTCGATCACGATTGCCCAACGGGGCACAAGTTTGATGTAGTCAAAACGGTTCGCGGAAACCCTTGCTATGCATGGAAGATTGATTACCTTCGGTTCCGCTTCTTATTCTTTTCATAACCATTCACCATTTCTTGGGTTCGAATTGTGAAAGTAGGGGTCATCCGGTAAGTAGGATATTGCTATGTTGTACTTGCGAGAATAGGAGTGGAAGAGGTAATTACTAGGCGTCTAACTCTATAATTAATTACTTATAGGGGGGTTGATCCTTATTAGTTACTTCTAAAATGACATAGTGCATACTAATTACATATAACTAGATATGATAGACCTTCGAATAAGTGATCCTACCCTAGGTCCACATCCAAACAAGGAAAAGGAAGTAAGGCAATGACCACAAATTCTAAGTCTATGATTTCTAAGTTATATATAACCTTAGAGTATCCACTTAGGGACTATGGACCTATTAATAAGGATCTATTTAGTTTTCATATAAGTTATGATATTACAAAATACTCCTATAGTATTTTAAACTCATGTTCTATTCTAATGTTCTCATTGTGGTAGTGTTGGTAAGTTTTTAGACTTGTTGCCATATCACAACCATTCTTGGGCATGTGCTAATCACTCCTCGGACCAGCATAGTTGATCAGGCTATGCCACTCCCAAGATTGATCATACATCCCCGAGCTTACCTGTGATATCCAACAATCATTACTTTTGTTTTGTTCTAAAATGATGCTGACCTTAGTATGTATGCATGCATGTATACTTTTAATAGGAAATTATTTATTTCTAAAAGTATAATTGTTTTGAAAACTTTAAATCAGAGACTTTAGTCCCAATGAATTTATAGTTTGTATATCTTATGTGGTTCAATATACTTAGTTCACTATAAACAATACTCTGATACCAATCTGTCACACCCCCAAACCAAGGATGGCGGAAACGTCCGGGGGTGGATGACTTCATGTATAGTATCACAACAACGTGTATAATATTGCTCAAAGTAAATACAACCATCATAAATATAATTGAAAAAGTTACACCAATGTATATGTTTACATATTTCAAATCAATTACATTATGATGACAAAATAAACTGTTTGACGATTTATCGTCCCATCCTCAAAACGCTGTTGATTTCCTATTTCACTGAATTCCTGAGAATACAAGTAGTTTTGAAAAGTCTCAACACAAAGGTTGGTCAGTTCATAAGCTTTTGACAGTAAGATTTTGAAAATCGATCTTTGTAAAGAGATGTATGTTACCAATAAAAATCCAATATTTTCCTTATAAAAGTTGTGTGGTCCTAAATACTAGGACCGAAAATGAATAAGTATTTGTCATACTTAAAGATATAAAAGTGGTTTTAAATTGGCGTAAAACCCTTCCTGATTTGAGAAAACTCCCGTAATGAATGGTGTGTAGTCTTAAATACCAAGAATGAAAATATACAGCAATATCTGTAATTATTGATATAAAAAGTGATTTTAAATCGACATAAAACCCTTTTTGATATGAAGGCGTACAAGTATTTTTCCATAGTTAAAGTAATTTCAGTGAGCTAAATCGACATAACTCACTAATTTAAAGTTAGCACCCGTAAATCTTATGATTTGTTAATACCACATGTGAGCTATCATAACCATACTTGACTTAGACGGCCTCGTAATGCGACGTTCTTCAGGCGTCGCCGTTAAATGACACTTGTCACCACAGACTTGCCGGTCTAGCCGTTGCAAGAAGCTCAGGTGTGGGTTTGTCAAACCCAATATAGATCTATACACAACTATCACGTTCTCCCTACAAGAGACTCTGGTTACAATTTACAGGACTTTTTGAATTGGTTACTTTGGAAGTAACTCGAACAGAGTGACTCACAAATTTATTCATTAACAGATTTACGTGAACTAAACTGAAAACCTTTGATAAATGAGTTTGAAAAGTAAATGATACATAAACTATACCTATTATAGTTTATCCAAAACGTTTGTAATCTATAATAACTCTTTTATGAAAATGCATTAGTGTTATGAATCCATAAACTATGCTCATTATAGCTTAATATACGTGTTTTAAATGAATGAATAATCTTATCATGAATGACTAAGTTTCAGTTTATAATGATAAACTAAGAAGGAAACACATTCAATATTTAGAACTTATTGTTATACACTTTGCTCAACATAATACAAAGTGTCATGAAAGTTATATGTTGTTAACTAAATTTAACCTTTCTGCGCTGTTTTAGAAAAGTCATAGAAAAATCATACGAAGTCAAAAAATAAATCCATAAATTCTGAGAGTTCCCAAAATGTGTTTAGTTTACTCATATTTTTTATCATGATTTTTAATGACCTCCAACTTGGGTGAAAAAGTCCATAATCACAGACTGGTCCGGATTGGTGTTTGAAATGATAGACAGTTTTGTATAAATCACCATAAATTGTAGAAACATCGTATGGAGATGTGCAAGTAGTCATTTTAAAGCCAAGATCTGGGACTACTTACACCTAAAACATTTGTGAAAAAAACAATGTTTAAGTTGCCCAAAACAGTCCGTGAATGGAGTTGAACTTTTCTGATGAAGGCTGTTAGAAAAGTTTAGTTATGTTCTTGGTGTTTTAACATGTATCCCCCCTTAAAACTTAAGAAGACATGAAAATGTAGGGGTATGAACTCACCTTGAGTGATTTCAGTAGATGGATGATGGAGAAAAGAAGTGTTCAACTCAAGAACACCTGGGAGATGCTTGAAGATTTGAGGAGCTAACAACAAATATGACGATATTTGTGTAAGCAATCTATGATTTGAGTAGAAGGAAGTGAAATAATCATATGGAGGATGTTAATACTTACTAAAGGTAGAAGATAAGCTTGGAGTATAGCCTTGAATCTCGAATTTTAGAGAGAGAAGATGAGAGAAAGTGAAGTTTGTTCTTGATGGAGGAATGAAAGGAAATGAAAGAAATGTGAGGTGAGAGGAGGGTTTGCTAACCCTTGACCAAGTGTGTGGCTGGAAAAAGGTGGGAAAAGTACCATAAAATGACTAGGTATGTGCTGATGGAGAATACTGACATGGAGTGGGTATGAGAGTGGTTGCTTGTGTCATAGAATAAAGAAAAGTCAACACTCCACCTCTTGTACTTCACCCGCTCTTCTTGGATAAGGTTTATCCCCAAAAACGTGGATAATTAATAATTATGGGTCCTTATATGTTAAAATAAAGTTTTGGGTGAAAATCCCGCGTTAAAACAATTAAAAACGAAGCTAAAATGAAGTCGTAGTCGAAAACCGGGAAGAAATGCTCTTCCTGCGAGGCTTCTCGGATTGGGTTGGAGGTTCGGTCCTCCTGAGGCTAGGCGCGAGGCGAAACGAAGCGAAACAGCAAGAGGCAAAGAGCAGGCTCGGTCCGAAGCAGTCAGAAGCGAAATAGACCGAAGGGAGCGAAATGAACCGAGGGGCGAGTAGGAGCGAAATGGACCGAAATGAACAGGAACTTCGGGTTCGGGCATGTGCGAGGTTCGGTCCTGAGAGAGGGGGTTTCGGTCCCTAAGAGGACTTTCGGGTCCTTAAGAGGGTTCAACTTCTTAAGAGGGGTTTTGGGTACTTAAGCCCTTTTTGTCCGTTTTTGCCCCGTTTTAAGCGGTTTTTGACCCGGTTAAGGGTCGGAATGACCCGAATGACTTCAAAAAGTTACGGGAACTTTTGAGAGAGATTTGGGAGAGATTTCACATTCTTGGAGAGATTTCACATACGTGGAGAGATTTGGGAGAGATTTCACATACTTGGAGAGATTTCTCATACAAAGAGAGATTTGGGAGAGATTTCACATACTTGGAGAGATTTCACTTACTTAGAGAGATTTTGGAGAGATTTGACATACGTGGAGAGATTTGGGAGAGATTTCACATACTTGGAGAGATTTCTCATATAAAGAGAGATTTGGGAGAGATTCGACATACGTGGAGAGATTTGGGAGAGATTCTCGATAAAGAGAGATAGAGTGAAAACGATTCAGAGAGGTTTCGTGTGTGACAAACGTGAGTGTCCGGCTTCGCAATGCAAGGTCCGTCAACCCTGTTAAGCCTTGTTTAAGGATCTTACACACTCCCGGTGAGTATGCAACATTGTTTTATCGGTTTGGCTCGTCACTTACCACAGTTTTAGGTTAAGGAGATCTAGATGTACGTACTTTTCGATTTATGATCTCTCATTAGAATAGCGAGTTGTGAAGTAATTATCTAACGTAAGCCCTAGAACCCACGGGTTAATTGAGTCGAACGGTTTGACTTGTTGACTTTAGTTGACTTTGACTAGACCGGAAATTGACAGTTGTCACATCATCCCCCCGTTAGAGGGAATTTCATCCCGAAATTTGAATTTAGGCAAGGAGTAAGCATGAATAATCGAGCCAAGAAGTGGGGATACTTCCTAATCGACTGATTCTCGCGCTCCGAAGTGACTCTAGGTCCTTGGTTAGTATTCCAGCGAACTTTCACTAATGGGAAGCGGCGTTGCTTCGTCCGCTTGACCGCTCGGTCCATGGTCACTACGGTTCTTCCACGAAAGTGAGGCTCTTGTGGAACTCGATCTCATCGAGGGGGATTACAAGAGTCTCGTCGGATAGATACTTCTGCAAGTTCGGGACGTGTTGGGTAGGATGTGATGGGTTTTAGTCATAAGAACATCCTATGTGCTCATACAAACCCTAATGCTTGGATCTACGTTTCTCTAATTTACATGCAAGTTATCCAAGACTATAAACCCTAATTCTAGCATACAAGTAATCATATTAACATAAGAATGGGTTTAAGTTATTACCTTGATTGTTATGTAGCAATAACAATCCCAAATCCTTCTTGTATTGACTTTAGAAAGCTTAGAGTCACAAATGTCACTCCTCTAATGGTTCACAGACACCAAGAGCAAGAGGATGAGGAGGAGAGAGGATGGAGGCTACCCAAAACGTGTTCTAACCCTAGAACAGAAGTTCCCCACGTTTTTGAGCTTTAAGGGTTCTATATATAGTGAGGCTATTAGGGTTATCTAACAAGGAAACCCTAATTTGGATGCTTAAGCCCTAAGCAACCCATGGACTCCTTTCCTTAAAGGCCTTGGACGATTTCTAATGGGTTTCCCCATAGAATTCGTCCCACCTTATAGTATAAGGCAATCCATGGCCCAATTGCAATTATCTTATAATTACAATTCCAGTCCCTTAAGTTTAATTAATCTCTTTTAGTCACAAACTTAATTCTTATTAATTCTTGACTAATATTAATTAAACAATATGATTTCTCCTTTAATATATTATTCTCATAATATATTAATAAATCATATTTAATCCTTTCTCTCTATAATTCATCCTATCAAGTTGCTTTGGTGAAGGCAACCCAAAAGGACCATGCACCATCGGGTCAAGTACATACCAAAATAGTTATGGACTTAGACACTAATCCAACAGGATGTACTTTACCAAGCTCGCGGGAGTAGATTGAAGTTGCGAGTTACAAGGCTGATTCTGACAAGATTCTCGAAAGGCATAATTATTTGGGTTTTAGCTTTCCACGCTTTCTGAAGCGTACTAAGCCTTCCCAGAGTGAGGCTTCCAGAGGAATTTGGTCTCTTATTCTGGAGTTCTAAAGGTTTCTCCCTCTTGCTTCTCTTCCCCGTCAAGGGTTGCTCCCTTCAGGGTCAAAGTCGTAAGGGGGTTCCGTAATTTACGAGAAGTTCCAAAGGAACTAAGACGGTAGGTCAGCGAGACCCGGAATTTTGGCGTATTTGTAACAACGCAAATTTTCAAACAAATTTTTCATTTTAAAAATAAAATACTTTCATTCAAAACAAGGCGTAAATAATTTAAGTGTTATGTCAGATACAAATTGTCTAAATCCCAAGATCATAAAAACATCCTTCAGTGTGTACAGATCACGCCGGCGCCTTCCCACGGTCCTCGCTAGTACCTGAAACACATACATAACAACTGTAAGCATAAATGCTTAGTGAGTTCCCCAATATACAACTTACGCACATACGCCTTTCCAGGCCCTGACCTTCCGGTCCATGTGTCTCAGGGGACTTCCGTCCCTGCTGGGTAAACCTTCCGGCCCTTCCCACGCCGACCTTCCGGTCCATCACACAACATATTGCCTTCCGGCCCATAACATATTGCCTTCCGGCCCATAATATAATCGCCTTCCGGCCCATGACATACATAGCACATATAACAAATAACTTACCACATATAGCATACATATCACATATCATATCTGACCTTCCGGTCACACAGTCAACCCTTCCGGGTACAATATAGTGAGAAGACTCACCTCGTAAATGTCGAAAGCTAACAAATCCCGAAGTCACTCGTACTCGATCCGCCGAGCTACAACCTCCCTATAGCATCATATATCTCTTATTAACACTTTTATCTTCTAAGTTTAACTGCCCCTAAGAAGTCACACATAGGTCAACTCTGGTCAACGGTCAACGGTCAACTTGACCGGACTCGGCGAGTGCCATGGCGACTCGGCGAGTCTAGACGTCCTCCAATTCTCTAAGATTCCCCTTCTACTCGTCGAGTATCCTCCTTGACCCGACGAGTTACTCCTGGAAGAATCGCGGGGCCACCCCGACTCAACTCGCCGAGTCTGAAGAACAACTCGACGAGTTCCAGTTAATCTTCAAGCTACTCGCCGAGTCTGTTCATCGGACTCGGCGAGTCCATGCCATGCAACCGCTCAAACTGCTTTCTAAGGTCAGAACTGCTCCGGCCATTCATAGGTATGGCCTTCCTAGACTGATCCATCACGTAAGGTCCTCATTTCGGTGCTCATGATACACCCCAAAACTTATAATTTACATATTGACCTAAGGCATAAGGATTCCAATCCAAAACCTTCATCAATTCCCGAAATGCACAGGCATGGGACATTCTGGACCTCCAAAGGTCCCAATACAGGGTTACAATCGTTTGGGGGACTAGGGTAACATTCAATCTAGTCACAAAAGGGTTCCATAAACCCTAATTCCATAAACACATCAACATAGCAGAGTATACTCGAATTCTTACCTGGATGATGTACTCTTTGTGTCCCCAATCCTCAGAACGTGACTCCCTTGCTGTTCCTTTAGCCAAGCCCTTCTCTTCCTTGCACAACAACTCCTTCAAAATCACCAATGGCCTTTAACCTTGCTCCAGATGCACACAATCGATTTAGGGTTCCTCTCAGAAGGCTAAAATGAACAATGACGCCCAATAAGTCCCCTTTTATACGTCCCAAACCTGAACGGTTAGGGTTTTCGCTAAACAGCGCAGACTCGCCGAGTCCATATCTGGACTCGTCGAGTCCAGTCGCGAACCCGCGACCAGGTCTGCGATCCTACTCGGCGAGTCTAGGCTCCAACTCGCCGAGTCCCCTCTTAAAACACCCCAAAAACATAATTTTAACAATACCTGAGATTCCGGGCTGTTACACTATTCCTGTTGACGCCTTTGGTGCTGACTGTTTCTCAACGGTTTTGATTAATTGAAATGGTCATTAAGAATTTCCACAACAATAATAGTGTGTCTTAGGAATCTGAATCTTCAATTCCAAAACTCGTATCTAGAGAATTTCAGGTAAGGCTTCTCTGATCGAATTGTTCCCACGTTTGGTTGTAGCTGCTCTTTTTGGTTTTCTTCTTACTACTAGGATAGATAAGCAAGTCATTTTCAAGGACAATGACGAACTGACCCCAGTAAGAATGGCGTACCCTATTCATTAAGTTCATGAAGACTACGAGCAGGTTGGTCCTATCCGAGGGGTATCACTACAACTTGTAGCATCCCCATCAAACTTAGAGGATTGTCCTCGAACATCCTTCTCCAATACTCACGACTGGTGATATTCGGATCTCAGGTCCAATTCCTGAAGGGTACCTCGTTCCTTACGGTTGGTCAGCCTATTCGTCTATGCAGGCAGATAGTAAAGGTTTCTACTGGAGGTATTGTCGGGGCCTTTGAGGTCGATGGACCTACGAGCAATTTGCCTTTCTTTTTGAAGAATAAGACTGGAGCTCTCCAGGGTGAGAAGCTTGGTTCTTCAATTTCATTGTTGAGTAGTTCGACAAGTTTGACTTGGCAGTTCTTGTAGCTCGGTAGGAAGCATGTGGGTTTGGTTTACACGACTAGGCCTTTTCGGATGGTAGGACATTCACTCGTCCTCCTGGGCAACCTTGGCCCGAAGTTCATGACAGGACTCATACCTGATCCATCTATCTTTAACTTGCACATATATGTCGTATGTGCTTAAGATTGGCAAGACAGTTGGATGGGTGACTCTGCCCCAAGTCCACAACCAGACATGGAACAGGAAATAGGGCGGAAGCACACATCCAATGTCCGTAGAATCTTAACTATACATTATCCTCGCGTATACACGTAGTGGTGGTAGACAAACCGTATCTGTCCCAAGCTTCTGTGCTTGAACCTTGTCTGTTGCATGCGTGACATTCCCGAAGATCTCCTGTAAATACTTGTGATAAGGTTTCTGGAAGTATAACACTCCTCTGGTGCGTGTTTTGGAGTTTCGTAGCGAGAGATGACCCGGAGATTCGTGCTGGACACGTTTATGGGAGACAAAGGTTCCGATATTTGGTGGGTTAGGCAAAGGGTCCTTTTGTAGTCGTTAAATCGGGAAGATGAGGGATATATCAATCAAAATTGGATGATGACAACAATATCCTTTTAGATAACATGTGTTAAGCTGTATTCATAAGAAGAGATCACTAGAGTGATAGAGTGTCTTCTGTTTCTTTTCGGGGTGTTCCGTTTTGTTTGATATTATTATTACTGTAGATGATTCATACCACAGTGTCTAGCACTGGTAGTGGGTGTGTTTCGATAGCCAGTAATGATACTTGATATCATGATCCCTGACATGTTTCCCTACGATCGAGCGGTATATGAACATCGTATGCAAGTTGATGTTGGTGAAATCGTCGAGTGGGTGGCACCACTCAATTCCTACTACTAGACATGGAATAGGAGTCAGGATGGAACTATTTGTTTCAAGACTTCAGTATTTTGATTATAATTAACCCCGATGAATGTACAAAGTCATCACATCTTACAGGTAATGATCCTAAGGTCATATATGAATGTCTTTGGTTTGATTTGACGAGAGAGTATTTTAACTACTTTTAAAAAAACTGTGATTTTAGCAAACATACCAAATTCATTACAAACATATGGTACTTAAACGTTTTTGTCGTTGGAAACATTACAAAAGTCCTAATATGATTCCCCGTTACTCTTGTTGGTTCGTTTGTCACACTCCTCTGGCTCCCCCGTCATTCCTCTTAGTTGGACATATTCTCTTGAAGTGTCCTGTTTCGCCACATAGGAAGCACACTGGAATTACTTTGTTATTGGGGGTTGGAGCGATGTACCGAGTCGGGGCCTTACAGAAACGGACTGTATGCCCTTTCTAGTCGCAGTTTTTACAGTGTATCTCCCAACAATCCCCATGGTGATGGAAGCCACATTGGTTACACCTTAGGAGTGATCCCTTATATGGTCTGGCCGACGTTTGGGTGGCAGACCCCGTGGCTAGTGTCAAGGCATGAGTCGTGACTGCTGTTGTAATTGTAGGGGTGGCCATGGGTTATTGTCTTTTAGCGGATCTTTGAGATTGGTTGCACTCCTTTTTGTTCCAAAACTTTCGTTTCTTGTTCATAGGTTTGCGGCCTAAGGTATTCTCATTGGCAGACACCCGTTGGTGTTCCTGATTGTTACCACAATCTGTATTGTCAGTACCGCTTCCATCT
Source organism: Lactuca sativa (assembly GCF_002870075.4). Classification (NCBI taxonomy): domain Eukaryota; kingdom Viridiplantae; phylum Streptophyta; class Magnoliopsida; order Asterales; family Asteraceae; genus Lactuca; species Lactuca sativa. The sequence continues at coordinate 93,882,390 of NC_056629.2, forward strand.
CTGCTGGCGTTGTTAGTATTGAATTGCGCCATGGCGGCTGTCACGGCTGCCGTGACTGCAGCCTGAAAAGTAGCAGTCTATCTGCAGGGTTGGCGCATTTCTAGTTGGTTGGTTGCCTCTTGGTGAAGACATAACTCTGTTTCACGATGAAAAACGACTTCGTGAGTGGAAATAATTATCTCAAGTGCATCCTTACGATTTATATTCACATATATAAATTCTTGCACATTATTGTACTATTCCTAGTGTTTCTGCTAACGTCCCTGAGACGCATTTATGGTAGTGGGTAGGAGTAGGTTTCATACAGGCGTTAAGCTTTACTCCTCTTAGAATCATGTTTGTCCAAACACACTCAGCTGAGGACTTTTGATGGGGCCCGATGTATTAGTGCCTGAACAATCGCACTCCATAGGTCTATGAAGAAGGAACTTCTCAACAAAATGTTTAAAGGTGAGACGATAATGAGTCTTTAGTATGGCTTTACGCCACGAGTTTTCTAACCAAGTTTATCGATCTTAGTTCAATTTTTATAACGTATTTCGGTTGTTAAGGTTATTCTGAAAATAGTTCGTAACGAGAGTCTTTATATGGTAAACTCATGTATTTTAGTAGTTCTGTATCCAAGTGAAACCTTATACTTGACCCAAGCTAGGTCCTTATTATGACCGATTGATGTATGCTTAGTTATATAATTACGACTTAAATAGACCTTCGAGTCGGTTAGGTATTTTCTAAGCCCATCTTGTTAAAATGACTCTAGTAATTATGGTTTCAGCGAAATTTTTTGACCTAGATGTAGGTTTACCTCACATCCGTGCATGGAAAAGTTTTGATAGCAACTAGATCTCTCGATTAGTATGCCACTTCATTTGCAGTGTCGTGCTTTTACCTATAATAGAGTAGCACCAACTCATACTCATGAACCTAATTCACCAGGTCTTGTGAGCGGTATGAACTCACTCACGACGATCTATTCCCAGTGATGCCTGAGGCAAGGTCGATGCATCTTGTAGCTTTGCCAATCGATGCTTGGATCCAATCATCCTCTCTTTGAATGTCGTGCGTCTACCCTGTTATTCTCTTTCCTCTTCACGAGCGGCGATAAGGTCCTAAAAGAGAGTTGGTCTTGGGAATGGTAGTCTAATTCTGAGTCTCGGGTACGTGAGACGGTAGGGTCTGTAATAACGTGCAGTTTTCTGAACTCTGGTTGTAGTCTTCCTGTTTTAATCCCCGATGTTCGCGATCCGCCGGGTCTTCGCCGGGAGGGCTCTTTCAGTCAGTCCCCCGTGGTTGAGGTCATAGCACCCTCGTTGGTCTCCACATGGTGGTTGTTGTCATTGCTGTCGACATTCAACCCTCGATCACGATTGCCCAACGGGGCACATGTTCGATGTAGGCGAAACGGTTCGCGGAAACCCTTGTTATGCATGGAGGATTGATTACCTCTGGTTCCGCTTCTGATTCTTCTCATAACCATTCACCATTTCTTGGGTTCAAATTGGGAAAGTAGGGGTCATCCGGTAAGTAGGATCTTCCTATGTTGTACTTGCGAGAATAGGAGTGGAAGACATAATTACTAGGCGTCTAACTCTATAATTAATTACTTATAGGGGGCGATCCTTATTAGTTACTTCTAAAATGACATAGTGCATACTAATTACATATAACAAGATATGATAGACCTTCGAATAAGTGATCCTACCCTAGGTCCACATCCAAACAAGGAAAAGGAAGTAAGGCAATGACCACAAATTCTAAGTCTATGATTTCTAAGTTATATATTGTTGGGTTTTGAGCATTCTAACACTCCTAAGTGTACATGCAACCCTAAATACCTTGGATCTATGTTTTCTCTATTATACATGCAAATAAGAACTTCCAAGGTATTATCCTAATCTAGCATACAAAACAATGAATGTAACAAGATAGAATACATACCTCTTGATGTAGAAAGTCTTCATGAAGTTTGAGTGCCTAGCCCCAATAGTGTGGAAGCCTCAAATGGAATCACAATCACCAAAACACTTAGAATAGCTTGAGAGAATTCTACAACTCATGAAATCGGCTAGCCCTTTCACTTCACATACTAGTGGCCGATTTTGGTCAAGAATAAGATGCTTATATAGTTAGGGTTACACCATGTAAACCCTAATTGACATGGCCTTTCATTTCCATGATCCATGGGTACAAATACACCATGGAGCATCCATGGACCATCCTATGGGTTTTAGCCCAACTTGATTATCCATGGAGCATTAGCCCACTATACAAGTATGGATGATTTACACAATCAACCCATATATTTAATTAGTCTTCTTTTGATCACTTAATTAATCCTAGATTAATTCTTGATCAATACTAATTAAATAATCTTATTATTCTTATTATTAATATACAAGAACTTATTATATATTAATAACCATAAGTGTCTTATTTCTCTCATTATAGTCTATCCAAGTGCATGATGGTATGCAACCCAAATGGACCAATGCCGGGTCGGGTCAAGTCTTACCAATTATAGTTATGGACTTAGACATTAATCCAACAGTCTCCCACTTAGATAAGTCTAAAACTATTATTGCGTATGACTTCAGGAACCAACTGGCAATCATAGCTCTCAAAAGCTTCTGTCGAACTCTGACCTTGTAGATGAACTCTGACCTTTGTCAATGACTTGTCCATTAGATAAGGGATCATATATTCCTCCATTCTAGATATCATATGGACTGAGACATGGATTATAATCATTCTCTCTGTCCATTTGTTGTTTCCCGATTTTCGATTTATGACGACTGACTAATTGAACAAATCAAATCAGTCCTGGCCCGGCCGAGCACTTCCATTTGTCATCATCAAATCATCGAGGGGCCCACAAATATCGCTTTTATCCCGAAGGTAAAAGGAATGGATAAACTTCGACTCATATGGCTTGTTCTACTACTTGTTGAATCATACACAAAGGCACGTTTTATAACACCGAGTTACCGTATGCGTTTTCGTGCAATCAATGTACAACCAACTCATAGTAACAACTCATATCTCTAGGTTTGAAGAATATAAGATATTATCGTCTCATGATCACTCGTGATAAAATCCATGAAGTGATTCCAATGAGCGCGGGTTGAATCCAATACTCAGAACTTATGAGCACTCATGAGTGTTGTAGCCCTTTGTCCAACACCTTAGACCTCTACAAGCCAACCCATGAAGTCTTAATTCATATCTACTTCCAACATATGACCGACTGTGGATGGTTTGAATAACTTAGTCATTCCGCAAGAATAACCCAATTTATTCGGGAAGTCAAAACATGCAAAATGAAACACAATAATAATTGAATCCAATATGGTATCAACCCTTTGAACATAAATAAAACACCTTTTATTTATCACCATATGATTACACATTATTCATTGTATACTGTTTCAGCTATCAACTTTATTCTTGAATTTAAAACAATAGTTGTCCCATGCTCCAAGCATGTACACTATGTTTTCTTAAACACTAGTCATGCCACACACCAAGTATGCATACTATGTTTGTCTATGATCTTTACTTTGTGAACTAGATCAATTGAACATAACTTCAATGATTCTCTTTTCACACTCCCAAATCCTTACTGCAAATGCAAGAATTCAAAATTCATGCCATTTACTGAGATCTGTTAGATTCTAAACTTATATGCATTGATACTCTTGTAACGATTATGCACAAACTCACAAAGACTTGGCAACAATCATTACAGAGTATTCCAAAGGAGATCAACTCCTTGGAAATATCCTTCTTGAATTAAGTTTCCTTAATCTTACACAGATTGAAAATTCTAACTTTGAAACATTTCCAGATTCCATTTTGACTATCACTTCTGAACAAGAGTTGCCTCCTTACAGATTATGTCAATATGGTCCTTCCAGAATTATCACTATACTCCAATTGTCCTTGAGTAACCAATCTTTGGTAAACCTTAGATTGTCCTCGACAATTGTTTAATCCTTTTAGTCATATCCAGTTCTAAACTTTTTCCCTTCTTAATGCCCCAGGCATTTGGAAAATTTTAGAACGGATGATTATAGCACATGTAATCGATCCTATATCCGAAGCATATGGGACACGATTCATGATGTCTCACATAAAGACTAAACCAGTCTTTTGCTATAACATTTCCATTTCAATTTGCCAAGTTCTCATAATTCAGATTATGAAAAGGGATGCCGTAATCATAATCGAATTTTAGAACGCAAATAATGGACTCATATACAGAATTTCCTTATGTTGAGCCATTCCAACATGAAATTCATATATATTTCCTTGACTAAATGATTAAAACCTCATGATCTAAGCTTATAGATTTGAGATGAAGTATAATTTCCTCTCCCTTAATTATAGCAAGACAACTTTTCCCAATTGAAACCTTTTGTTTTCTATAATTAACATTGCTAATCTTGCAATACTTATCATAATTATCATGCTCCCACTAACATGATGATTATTAGCATAACACTTATGCTCCCACTAGCTCTGACATGTATTCAGAAATCAGCTGACTTTCTTCCAAAGTTCAGATTTCTGATACTAGATTGTTTTGATAAGACCTTATCAAAAACATACACCTTTCCTTAGATAGCACACTTGTGTGTCTAAACAATTATGAAGAGGTATGCCGTAATCATAATGGTTAGACCTTTTTGCCACTTCTCACAAGTCCAGGTTAGTGTGCCGGTAAACCACACACGCTCCACTAATGACTTTGAGAATGCAAATATCACAATTGCTATCTAGCTAAAATCTACTTAGTGAAAGTGTTTCCTCACCATCATTTTCATGAATCGGAGAGAAACCTTATGACACTTAGATTTTTATGGTGTATGTGTTCTTATCCATGTGAATTGTCAAAACCATAGTCACAAGACAAGGATAATGACAAATCCAAACTCATATGGACTGAACTCAATCTTAATTTCTTGCCACCTGGCAGCTCAAGGGCCTGCCATTGCTTCCAAGTTGTTGTGCAACAAATTGAGAACTCTAAGAACTCATATGCAAAGCCAACTTTAACTGGAATGGGCACAGAATATGTCAACACGATAGGTTATAAACCGCAAGTCGTGTGCTAGTGAAGAACTTCAGGTTCTATTCTTGATTAGTTCTTGAGACTTTTAAGAATTTTAAGACTCCCACTGTCCTCTTGACCTATAAGACTCCCTTGTCAAATATCCAAGAGATAGTGTGGATTCTAATCAAGACAAACACTTCACACAATTGGCCTAAGTTGGTCTTTGTTTTATCCAAAACATCACAACTTACCAATTTCAAATGTACAAGAGTAGAAAACTTTTACTCTTACATTTGACAAGTGTTTTAACCTTCTTTTGAGACATGTCACTCAAATTACAATCTTGGAGTATGACTCTAAGACTTGTATTGGAACGAAGTATGACTCATCTTCTTGATTAAACCATTTCAACAATTCAAGTTCCTCTTCTTAGTCATAAGAATGCACTAAGATTTCCTTTGAGAAATAATTTTGATATGGTTTCTTAATCATTAAGATGATCACAAAACTGATACTAAAGTACTCTCCCATCTTTTCAGATTTGAGAAACTTTTATCCTTCTGCCTAAGTTGACTCTTCTTATTCGCTCTGCCTTACATTGGAACCTTTTTTCCAATGTCTCAGAGTTACACTTAAGCATGTAAGTATAATCATATTTACTGAGCTTTAGTAAACTATGACGAATAGTCTTATCAAACTTTTGTGGTGGACTTAATCAGTGCACAAGAATGTATACTCGATCCCTTAGTCCTTTACTTGACTCACACATCCATGTGAACAAGTAATTAGTCTTAATTTTCCAAAACTTGAAAGTTCTCATTCATCATGCTATACAACTTGCATGATTCCAAGTTTCGGTCCAATTGAAACTTGGGTGATGAGAGTCTTTCCTTATTTGGTAAATTTAGACATTACCACAAATGAAAGAATCAATTTCATATTTCCACTCTTGCTCTTAATGGAATCACATAAGCAACAATTTTTCCTCAAATGCCATTGTAAGGATATTTTAAAATAAATAAAATCAAAAATTTTCTTTTATTTTAAAACTTTGCGGAAAAACTTATCCTTACAATACATATGAAAACTTGTTGTTATCTATTCCTAGGCAATATCTCATAACTCCTAGGAAGTAGATCAGGAATCCGATCTTCAAACTACGCGATAGAAATCCATCTACGCGATCAGATTCAGCATATTCTTTCTTTAAGTTTCTTCACTTTTCTTTGATTCTTAAAACATCACCATGTGACCCAGTCACATCATGTATCAAGAATCTCAGAATAGAAACTTAACAGAGTTAGATAGTGGACTTTACTTGAAGTAGAGTCAAACTTATTGACTTTAACATTCTTAGGTAAGTCTGGCAGCTTCACAACCAATGCCCCTTCCTTTGGCAATATAAACATATGGACCCTTTGATAAAGGTACACGGGACTATCACAGACTTAGCTTTTCTCTTTACCATTTGGTCAACCGAGTTGACTATGGCCGATCCCTTTCCACTGGGAAGAGAGAGCTTTACTAGATATCCAATGTCATCATTGTCAATGTCCATAAAGATTTAGGAAGTTGATCTTAGCAAATAGATAAGATCATTAAGGGTCTTGTCATAGTCTGTTTCATAGGTGTCCCAAAGGAACTCACTATGTGACTTAGAAAGTGATTGAACCACCAACTTTCTCAAGACTTTGACACCCAACTCTCCCGGCTTGTCAATATGTGACTACATCTCCAAGATGTGATCACACCTAGACCTTGCCTTGCCAATATGGCTTGAGTGACCTTAAACTTTTCAAGAACTTGTGGGTTAGGGAGAATAATTGGAGGAGGAGAAAGAAGTATGATATCCATGGGACATCATCTTCATTAGGAAACCTTGTTTCAAGAGATTTGGGAAGATCATAGGTGCCTAAACCAGACATCTTTTGGGAGATATTCAAGATAGTTGATTTAAAGTCCTTAATATGACACCCAATATGAAATATTAAGGCTAGGACCCAACAAACTATTTTATAACTTAGAAGAGGTAAGCCGTAATCCAAGCTATAAAATATTTGAAGGTAGGTGAATGACGATTCACCAATTTCCACCAAGATAAACGAAATGTATTATTAGGTTTTAATTGGTTTTGAAAATCCTAGATCTTTGAGATTCATTGAACTATTCAAAGGCATTGTTTCAATCTCGAGTGTGCCCTTCAGGTTTTGTGACTGGGATGCCGAGGATCACAAAACAAGGTGTGAAGTAACCATGCAAATTACTTGGTACCCTTAAGTGTTTACCCCTCAATCGATGTGCCGGTTAACCACACACGCTCCATCGATACTATGATAAACATTAAGTTACCCTTTGCCTACCTTGTTAAATACGTGTTAGTGTGCCGGTTAACCACACATGCTCCACTAACCGACTTAAACAAAGTGCAAAGTGTAATTTCATGGATTAGCACCTTATTCACATTTTTCCTAAGTAACTAAGATTGGGTATTATTAAGAGTTTAGTTACTTAGTATTTATCATTAATACTTTTAATGAAGGAAAATTATAGTCTTGTCAAACCCGTTCGGCTAACGACCCTCCACCGGTCAAGCAAGCGGTGGGTGAGAGTGGACACCCATTAAGTTGCCATTTTATAGGCAACAACCTTATACCCACCTTATAGACCGGCTTCGTGAATGAGGTGTACTAGCGGTAAGACTGACTTTACTCTTATACATATGTATATATATATATATATATATATATATATATATATATATATATATATATATATATATATATATACATATATATATATTATTAACTTATAATATTATAAAGTATAAGGGTTGAATTTTAACTCTTTAAAATTCTAAGGGCTAACTTGGAATTAAAGTATTCATAAGGAAAACTTTTCAAATTCCAAAACTTGAGGGCAAGTTTTGAAACTATTCAAAACTAACTAATTCCATAACTTATGTGTTTAAAGTAGTTTTAATCCAAAAACTCTTCAAGTTCCATAACTTGAGGACAAGTTATGGAAGACTTTAAACTAATAAAAGAACTAACTTTTTCTTTATTTTATAACTTATGGATTTAATTATGGTTACATATTTTTCTTTTAATGAAGTGACTCTTGAACTTCCATAACTTGAGGACAAGTTATGGAGTCATAAAAAATTATTCAATGACACAAGACTCTTCATTTTGTAACCATTGCCAACTTTTATGAATTTTATGAGTCTTTAATGTGACTCTTCATGTAACTTGAGGACAAGTTACACAAACACATTTTATACTCAACTCTTAGATTAAAATGGATTGAAAACAACTATTTCAATTAACTTTTCTATTAATCTAAGCAACTCATAAGTACAAGATAATTCAAATCAAACTTTTTCATGTAATTAGCCTAATCATTAAACTAATTCAAAACATGAATCTATTGACAATTATCTTTGAAATTGGATTAGCATGAACACTACCACATCAAAAACAAGTTTATAAGTTCAAAAACAACTTAGGGTAATGTTCCTAGTCCATTTCTAGCCAAAAACGTCGAATATATGCTGTCTGGGGCTCCTACTCGTCGAGTGCATGAACCTACTCAGCGAGTAGGATGATTTTACTCATGGACTCGGCGAGTTCATCAGTGGACTCGGCGAGTCCAATGCCCAGAAAGCCAGAAAATCGAGTTTTTCAGCATTTTTCAGCAATTTGCATCAAGTATAATAGAAAACAAACCTGGCTCTGATACCACTGTTGGGTTTTGAGCATTCTAACACTCCTAAGTGTACATGCAACCCTAAATACCTTGGATCTATTTTTTCTCTATTATACATGCAAATAAGAACTTCCAAGGTATTATCCTAATCTAGCATACAAAACAATGAATGTAACAAGATAGAATACATACCTCTTGATGTAGAAAGTCTTCATGAAGCTTGAGTGCCTAGCCCCAATAGTGTGGAAGCCTCAAATGGAATCACAATCACCAAAACACTTAGAATAGCTTGAGAGAATTCTACAACTCATGAAATCGGCTAGCCCTTTCACTTCACATACTAGTGGCCGATTTTGGTCAAGAATAAGATGCTTATATAGTTAGGGTTACACCATGTAAACCCTAATTGACATGGCCTTTCATTTCCATGATCCATGGGTACAAATACACCATGGAGCATCCATGGACCATCCTATGGGTTTTAGCCCAACTTGATTATCCATGGAGCATTAGCCCACTATACAAGTATGGATGATTTACGCAATCAACCCATATATTTAATTAGTCTTCTTTTGATCACTTAATTAATCCTAGATTAATTCTTGATCAATACTAATTAAATAATCTTATTATTCTTATTATTAATATACTAGAACTTATAATATATTAATAACCATAAGTGTCTTATTTCTCTCATTATAGTCTATCCAAGTGCATGATGGTATGCAACCCAAATGGACCATGTCGGGTCGGGTCAAGTCTTACCAATTATAGTTATGGACTTAGACATTAATCCAACATATATAACCTTAGAGTATCCACTTAGGGACTATGGACCTATTAATAAGGATCTATTTAGTTTTCATAAAGTTATGATATTACAAAATACTCCTATAGTATTTTAAACTCATGTTCTGTTCTAATGTTCTCATTGTGGTAGTGTTGGTAAGTTTTTAGACTTGTTGCCATATCACAATCATTCTTGGGCATGTGCTAATCACTCCTCGGACCAGCATAGTTGATCAGGCTATGCCACTCCCAAGACTGATCATACATCCCCGAGCTTACCTGTGATATCCAACAATCATTACTTTTGTTTTGTTCTAAAATGATGCTGACCTTAGTATGTATGCATGCATGTATACTTTTAATAGGAAATTATTTATTTCTAAAAGTATAATTGTTTTGAAAACTTTAAATCAGAGACTTTAGTCCCAATGCATTTATAGTTTGTATATCTTATGTGGTTCGATATACTTAGTTCACTATAAACAATGCTCTGATACCAATCTGTCACACCCCAAACCAAGGATGGCGGAAACGTCCGGGGGTGGAGGACTTCATGTATAGTATCACAACAATGTGTATAATATTGCTCAAATTAAATACAACCATCATAAATATAATTGAACAAGTTACACCAATGTATATGTTTACATATTTCAAATCAATTACATTATGATGACAAAATAAACTGTTTGACGATTTATCGTCCCATCCTCAAAACGCTGTTGATTTCCTGTTTCACTGAATTCCTGAGAATACTAGTAGTTTTGAAAAGTCTTAACACAAAGGTTGGTGAGTTCATAAGCTTTTGACGGTAAGATTTTGAAAATCGATCTTTGTAAAGAGATGTATGTTACCAAGAAAAATCCAATATTTTCCTTATAAAAGATGTGTGGTCCTAAATACCAGGACCGAAAATGAACAAGTATTTGTCATACTTAAAGATATAAAAGTGGTTTTAAATTGACGTAAAACCCTTCCTGATTTGAGAAAACTCCCGTAATGAATGGTGTGTAGTCTTAAATACCAAGAATGAAAATATACAGCAATATCTGTAATTATTGATATAAAAAGTGATTTTAAATCGACATAAAACCCTTTTTGATATGAAGGCGTACAAGTATTTTTCCATAGTTAAAGTAATTTCAGTGAGCTAAATCAACATAACTCACTAATTTAAAGTTAGCACCCGTAAATCTTATGATTTGTTAATACCACATGTGAGCTATCATAACCATACTTAACTTAGACGGCCTCGTAATGCGACGTTCTTCAGGCATCGCCGTTAAATGACACTTGTCACCACAGACCTGCCGGTCTAGCTGTTGCAAGAAGCTCAGGTGTGGGTTTGTCAAACCCAGTATAGATCTATACACAACTATCACGTTCTCCCTACTAGAGACTCTGGTTACAATTTACAGGACTTTTTGAATTGGTTACTTTGGAAGTAACCCGAAGAGAGTGACTCACAAATTTATTCATTAACAGATTTACGTGAACTATACTCAAAACCTTTGATAAATGAGTTTGAAAAGTAAATGATACATAAACTATACCTATTATAGTTTATCCAAAACGTTTGTAATGTATAATAACTCTTTTATGAAAATGCATTAGTGTTATGAATCCATAAACTATGCTCATTATAGCTTAATATACGTGTTTTAAATGAATGAATAATCTTATCATGAATGACTAAGTTTCAGTTTATAATGATAAACTAAGAAGGAAACACATTCAATATTTAGAACTTATTGTTATACACTTTGCTCAACATAATACAAAGTGTCATGAAAGTTATATGCTGTTAACTAAATTTAACCTTTCTACGCTGTTTTAGAAAAGTCATAGAAAAATCATACGAAGTCGAAAACTAAATCCGTAAATTCTGAGAGTTACCAAAATGTGTTTAGTTTACTCATAATTTTTATCATGATTTTTAATGACCTCCAACTTGGGTGAAAAAGTCCATAATCACAGACTGGTCCGGATTGGTGTTTGAAATGATAGGCAGTTTTGTAAAAATCACCATAAATTGTAGAAAAATCGTATGGAGATGTGCAAGTAGTCATTTTAAAGCCAAGAGCTGGAAATACTTACACCTAAAACATTTGTGAAAAAACAATATTTAAGTTGCCCAAAACAGTCCGTGAATGGAGTTGAACTTTTCTGATGAAGGCTGTTAGAAAGGTTTAGTTATGTTCTTGGTGTTTTAACTTGTATCCCCCTTAAAACTTAAGAAAACATGAAAATGTAGGGGTATGAACTCACCTTGAGTGATTTCAGTAGATGGATGATGGAGAAAAGAAGTGTTCAACTCAAGAACACTTGGGAGATGCTTGAAGATTTGAGGAGCTAACAACAAATATGACGATATTTGTGTAAGCAATCTATGATTTGAGTAGAAGGAAGTGAAATAATCATATGGAGGATGTTAATACTTACCAAAGGTAGAAGATAAGCTTGGAGTATAGCCTTGAATCTCGAATTTTAGAGAGAGAAGATGAGAGAAAGTGAAGTTTGTTCTTGATGGAGGAATGAGAGGAAATGAAAGAAATGTGAGGAGAGAGGAGGGTTTGCTAACCCTTGACCAAATGTGTGGTTGGAAAAATGTGGGAAAAGTACCATGAAATGACTAGGTATGGGCTGATGGTGAATAGTGACATGGAGTGGGTATGGGAGTGGTTGGTTGTGTCATAGAATAAAGAAAAGTCAACACTCCACCTCTTGTACTTCACCCACTCTTCTTGGATAAGCTTTATCCCCAAAAACGTGGATAATTAATAATTATGGGTCCTTATATGTTAAAATAAAGTTTTGGGTGAAAATCCCGCGTTAAAACAATTAAAAACGAAGCTAAAATGAAGTCGTAGTCGAAAACCGGGAAGAAATGCTCTTCCTGTGAGGCTTCTCGGATTTGGTTGGAGGTTCGGTCCTCCTGAGGCTAGGCGCGAGGTGAAACGAAGCGAAACAGCAAGGGGCGAAGAGCAGGCTCGGTCCGAAGCAGTCAGAAGCGAAATAGACCGAAGGGAGCGAAATGAACCGAGGGACGAGTAGGAGCGAAATGGACTGAAATGAACAGGAACTTCGGGTTCAGGCATGTGCAAGTTTCGGTCCTGAGAGGGGGTTTCGGTCCTTAAGAGGACTTTCGGGTCCTTAAGAGGGTTCAACTCCTTAAGAGGGGTTTCGGGTCCTTAAGCCCTTTTTGTCCGTTTTTGCCCCGTTTTAAGCGGTTTTTGACCCGGTTAAGGGTCGGAATGACCCAGATGACTTCGAAAAGTTACGGGAACTTTTGAGAGAGATTTGGGAGAGATTTCACATTCTTGGAGAGATTTCACATACTTGGAGAGATTTGGGAGAGATTTCACATACTTGGAGAGATTTCTCATACAACGAGAGATTTGGGAGAGATTTCACATACTTGGAGAGATTTGGGAGAGATTTCACATACTTAGAGAGATTTTGGAGAGATATGACATACGTGGAGAGATTTGAGAGAGATTTTGTTGGATTAGTGTCTAAGTCCATAACTATTTTGGTATGTACTTGACCCGATGGTGCATGGTCCTTTTGGGTTGCCTTCACCAAAGCAACTTGATAGGATGAACTATGGAGAGAACGGATTAAATATGATTTATTAATATATTATGGGAATAATATATTAAAGGAGAAATCATATTGTTTAATTAATATTAGTCAACAATTAATTGGTAATTAGTTTTGTGACTAAAAGAGATTAATTAAACTTAAGGGACTGTAATTGTAATTATAAGATAATTGCAATTTAGGCCATGGATTGTCTTGAATCAAGGGGTGGACAATTCTAATGGGAAACCCATAAGGAAATCGTCCATGGGCTTGATTAAAGGAGTCTATGGGTTGCTTAGGGCTTAAGCAACCAAATTAGGGTTTCCTTGTTAGATAACCCTAATAGCCTCACTATATATAGAACCCTTAAGGCTCAAAAACGTGTGGAAGCTTCTTGCTAGGGTTTCACACGTTTTTGGGTAGCCTCTAACCTCTCTCATCTTCATCCTCTTGCTTATGGTGTTTGTGAGCCATTAGAGGAGTGACACTTGTGACTCTAAGCCTTCCAAAGTCAATTCAAGGAGGAATTGGGATTGTTATTGCTACATAACAATGAAGGTACTATCTTAAACCTAATTATATGTTAATATTGATATCCATATGCTAGCATTAGGGTTTATAGTCTTGGAGTCAAAGCATGTACAATAGAGAAACCTAGATCCAAGCATTAGGGTTTGTATGAGCACATAGGATGTCTTATAACCAAAACCCATCAGTGGTATCAGAGCCTAGATTGGTTTCAATTGTATTGATGCATTACATGTTCAAAAAATTCGATTTTTTATCTTCTGGAGGCTGGACTCGCCGAGTCCATAGCTGAACTCGCCGAGTCCATGCAGACTCGACGAGTCCAAGCTTGACTCGACGAGTTAACTCGTCAGATGGGGATATCTTCGCGATTTCTTGCTGTTTTTGCTTATGGATAGTTACCTTATCATATTAGATCAATATAAATCCGATTTTATGATATATTTGACTATATTCTTGATCTAATTGAAGATATTTATCAATTAATAAGATAATTGTTTCCTTATGTGATTAAATTGATAAATTGTTTTGCAAGAAATCATTAAATAAATCAAATATGGATAATTATGTGATTAAATGTTAATTTAGATTATTTTTTATTTGATCCTTGTGCTTTGAAAAGTTTCATATTTTCCCCTTTAAATTTTATAGTTTAAATTTGACTCCAATAGTTTTGTTGTTTTAAAATTTAAATAGTTAAAACCCTAATGTTTTGAAAAAGGTTTCAAAACTTGCCCTCAAGTTTTGGAATTTAAATTTTGATTAAATGGTTTAATTTTGATGTATATTTAAATTCTAAACCCTAATGTGTTGAAATGTTTCAAAACTTGCCCTCAAGTTTTGGAATTTAAAAGTTGATTAAAAGTTTAATTAGGAATGTTAGATTCTAAAACTCTAGTATAGTTTTGAAAAAGTTCAAATCACACCCTTATGGTTTTATTAATTAATTAAGGTGTATAATTAAAAGAGGTTTAATAAATCCATAAAAGTTTAGGTTTACAATTTAATTGAATTAAAGGTATAATTGTTAAATTAGACCGCCTAGTATTTTAAAAGTTGTAAAATACACCCTATACTATATATAACATTAAAAGTCTAACATTATATATATGTATGAGTAAAAGTCAGTCTTACCGTTAGTAGGCCTCATTCATGAAGCTGGTCTATAAGGGGTGTTTAAGGAAATTGCCTATAAAATGGCGATTGAATGGGTATCCACTCTTACCCACCGCACTCTTGACTAGTGGAGGGTCGTTAGCCGAACGGGTAGGATGGGACGAACCCTTCCATTATAAGTATAATGAATTATTAAAGTAACTAAATGTTTTCATAAAATTCCCAATCTTAGTTACTTAGGCAAAAGTAAATTGATGCAATTCCATGAAATTACACTTTGTGCCCTTGCGAAGACGTTAGTGGAGCATGTGTGGTTTACCGGCACACTAAAGGGTTCTAAGCAAAGGTAGCAAAGGGTGACTCAATGTTTGTCATAGTTCGGTGGAGCGTGTGTGGTTTACTGGCACATCAAATAGGTGACTGTAACATGTGAGGGCACCATGTAAGTTTTCATGGTTATTCACACCCACTTTGTGATCCTCGGCATCCCAGTCACAAACAAGAGGGGCATATCGAGATTTAAACATGCCATTGAAAGTTCAATGAATCTCAAAGGATCTAGGAGTTTTCATAGATTTAAAAATTAAATTTCTTTTTCGTTTTTCGTGGTGGAAATTAGTGAATCGTCATTCACTTACCTTCAAATATTCAGCAATTAGGGTTACGACATCCCTCTCCCGAGTTGTAGAATATTGTGTTGGGTCCTAGCCTTAGTATTTCATTTGGGTGATTTACTAAGGACTCAATCTATCAACTAACTTGAATTCGTTTTTCTCCCGTATTGTAGATGTCAAAGTTTGACAACTATGGTCTTCTCAAATCCCGTGGAACAAGCATTCCACATGAAGATGGTATTCCACGATTCGATCGAGGAACAAGAGATCATGCTTCACTTCCTCCTCCTCCTCCAATTGTTCTCCCTAACCCACAAGTTCAAAGGCTTGAAAAGTTCAAGATAACTCAAGCCCTTTTGGCAAGTAAACATAAAGAAGGAAAGCCGGTGTGTGCACACGTCCTAGGGATGAAGTCACACATTGATAGGTTAAGAATGTTGGGATCCGTTGTCTGTGAGTAAATAGCTGTTGATTGGGTTCTTCAGTCACTTCCTAACTCGTATAGTGAGTTCGTAAGAGAGTACTATATGATTGACCGCAACGTGACCCTTATAGATCTCACCTATATGCTTATTGTTGCTGAATCAGCAATGGTTTGGCGCAATAGAAAAGCAAAGTTGATTGGTGAATCTGCCTTCAAGACCTCTATGGATATAGACGATGGCAACGAAAGACATGCTATGAGAAAGGCAATGTCTGAAGTAGTTCCATGTCATATTCCAAAAGAGTCAATTTGCTTTTATTGCCAAGAGAAAAGGCATTGGAGACGAATCTGCCCTATTTACCTAAGAGATCTAAGAGATGGGAGAGTCAAAACGTATGGCTCTGCTTTAGGTAAAATCCATTGACTAACTCTTTTAAGCTTCTATTCTAGATTCTTAATACATAATGTGATAAGATTACAATTGATGTTTTGTAGAATCGAAGAAAAGAAAGGGAGCTTAAAGGAAGAAGTGAGAAGAATCTAACCATGAAGGAATGGATTTCGATCGCATTTCTCGAAGATTAGATTCTTAAGATACTACTTAGAGTTAGAGTCAGATTGCTAAGAAAGATGTATTAGCATAAGTTTTCAATGAATTGCATTGTAAGGACAAATTTTTCCGCAATAAAATAAATTTTGATTTTAAATTTTATTTATTTATCCTTGCAATGGCATGTATGAAAAATTGATGTTAAAATGTTTCTATTATTAACAATAATGGATTTGGTTCTTATTATGTCATTTGTGGAAAGTCGAGAATTTACCAAGTAGGGAGAGTTTCTCATCGCCCAAAGTTTCAATTGGACAGAAATTTGGAATCACGCAACTTGGTTGCACGATGAATGAGAAATTTCATATTTGGAAATTAGACGAATTCATTGACAAAGTGTCAAGTGAAGGACTAGGAGATCGAGTACACAAAGTTGTGTGTTGATCAAAGTCCACCATAAGAGTAACAAAGATATTCGTCATGATTTACTAAAGGTTTAGTAAATATGATTATATGTATAGGATTAAGTGTAATTCTGAATTGATTAAAAAGGTTTAAATCAATAGCAAAGCGAATAAGAAGAATCAAGTAGGCAGAAAGATAAAAGTTTCTCCATTCTAAGAAGAAGGGAGAGTACCTTTTATGCTTTATGATGGGTCTTAATGATTAAGAACCATCTCTCAATTGATCCTCTAAGTGAGTCTTAGTACAATTGTATGTTTAAGAAGAGGAATCAAGGATTGAAGAAATGGTTAAATCAAGAAGTCTATCATACTTCGTTCCAATAACAAGTCTTAAAGTTAAGATTGTGACAATGAGTGAAAAGTATTAAAGGTTTATAACATTCATCAAATGTGGAAAGTTGTGATGTCTTGGATAAGACAAAGACCAACTAGGACCAATTTATGAAGTGTTTTGATAAAAGCTACACTAATTCTTGAATATTTGTTTGTCAAGTAATGTTTTGACAAGAGAATCTTATATGTCAAGGAGTCAGTGGGAGTCTTAATGGTCTTGAAAGGTTTCAAGAACAAATCAAAATAAACCTTATCGATCATCACTAGCACACGAGTTGAGGTTTACAACCTATCGTGTTGACATTATTTTGTTTCTGTGCTGCTCCGATTAAGTTAATTATGCATGTGAGTTCTATGAGTTCTCATTTGAATGAATAAAAGGCAAGGACCTTAATCAATGAAATGCACATTGATAGGAAAGGGTGAGCTGCTTAACTACTTGGAAGACATGGTGGGCAGCTGTGCTACCATAAGCCAAGAAATCAAGATTAAGAAAGTTCGATCCATATGAGTTTGAATTTGTCGTAAACTTTGGTTTTGACAAATTCACATGGATAGGAACAAATACACCGTTTAAATCTAAGTGTCATAAGATTTCATCCTTCATGAAAATGATTGTGAGGAAATGCTTTCACTAAGAAAGATTTTAAGAAGATAGTGATTGTAAAATTGCATTCTTGAATTCGATTATGGTTACGATATCCCTTTCCATAATTTGAATTGTGAGGTTTGGCAATTGTTTACACACACATATGAACTATCTAAGGCAAAGGTGTATAAGTTCGAAAAGCCTTGATAAAAGATTATCAAAGCACTAAGTATTAGAAACATGAACTTAAGAAATTCAATAAGCAATGTTTTTCTGAAAGTTAAGTTGTTTTTGAATACTTGTCAAAGCTAGTGGGAGCATAAGTGTTATGTTTTATAGTAATCATCATGATAGTGGGAGCATAAAAGTTATGATTGTATGATTATTATGGAAAGTATTGCAAGTTGGCAATATTAATTATAGAAAACAAGAGTTATACCTTGCAAAGTCGTAAGGGTTGTAAAGTTGTTTTGCTATAATTAAGGGAGAGAATATTATGCTTCATTTCAAATCTAAAGGATTAGGTTGAGAAATGTTAATAAATTTAGTCAAGGGTACATAGTGTGTTCTTAAAATTTCGATTATGATTACGGCATTCCTCTTCACAATTCGAATTTTGAGAACATAGCAAATAAAACATTATGCGTCGTGTCCCATACGCTTCGGGTATAGGATCGATTGCAAAATGCTTTAATGTTTGACCATTCTAAAATTCTCCAAATGTCGAGCGCATTTAGAGGGAAAAGGGACTAGAATCGGTTTTGACTAAAATAATTAAACAACTATCAAAGGACAATCCAAAGTTCGACGAGGATTGGTTGCTTGTGAGTAGTTGGAAGCATGGTATTGAATGGACCATATGGACATTATTATGAATAGAAAAGATTCTATTAAGAAGGAGTGGTCATATGGAAAATGTGGAAGTGTTTCCATATTGGATGGACCATATCGACATCATTACGAATAGATAAGATTCTATTAAGAATGAGTTGTCATATGGAAAATATGGAAGCGTGTCCATATTGGGAATTGAATATTGAAAATCTATGACTAGATTAGAAACTTTATGCAAAAGGATGTTCAAAGGAATGTACTTTGAGTGAGAGACATCATATCTAAGGAATTGTCTTGTAACAATGTCCGATAGAGGACTTTGTAATATCATTGGCAATAGTCTTTGTGACTTTGGTGCAGTGACATTACGAAAGGATCGTTGCATAGAATGTTAGAATTTAGCATATTTTATAAGTAACAAGAATTTGATATTCTCACACTTATGAAAAAGGATTTGGAGTTGTGAAATGAGAATGATTGGAAATGTGCTCAATTTGGTCTATTTCACAAAGCAAGAACCATAGGTAAACATTGTGTGCATGCTAGGAGCATGGGACAAGTGTAATAATTCAAGTAAGAATTTGATTACCCGAAACGACAAATAATGAGTAATCGATATGGTGATAAATAAAAGGTGTTTTATTTATACTCAATGGTTTGAGGCCATATGGGACTAGTATTATTCTTGTGTTTCACGTTTGCATGTTTTGACTTCCAGAATAATTGAATTTATTACGAATAATCGAATTATTCGAACAGGCCACAGTCGTTCATATGTTGGAAGTAGATATGAATGAAGATTGTCGTGAATTGGTGTGTGGATTGTCTAAAAGAGTATTAGACATAAGCAAATGTTTGCTGCAACGTTCATGAGTGCTTATGAATGTGATTTGAGCATTGGATTAAACCCACGCTCACTTGGATCACTCCATGAATTGTATCATGAGTGATTGGTGAGACGATAACATCTTATATTCTTGAAACCGAGATGTGTGAGTTGTATCTTGCAAATCGGTTGCACATTGATAATATGTAAACACACTAGTAACTTGGTGTTATAAAACATATTATTGTGTGTGATTCAGTTAGTAAGTACAAGCGAGCATTGTATCAAAGTTTATCCATTCCTTTTATCCAAAGTAGGATAAAAGCGATATCTTTGGGCCCTTCGTTGATTTAGTGATGACAAACGTAAATGCTCGGTCGGGCTAGGGCTAATTTGATTTGTTCAATTAGTCAGTCGTCATAAATCAGGAATTGAGATATAGTACAAAGAGAGTGATTTGAAATCATATCTCATATGATATCTAGAATGGAGGAATATATGATCCCTTATCTAAGGACACGCGTATGTGATAGGATCAGAGTTGACAACGGCTTTGGAAAGCTACGATTGCAGATCAGGATCTGAAGTCATACGCATAATAGTTATTAGACTTATCCAAGTGGGAGACTGTTGGATTAGTGTCTAAGTCCATAACTATTTTGGTATGTACTTGACCCAATGGTGCATGGTCCTTTTGGGTTGCCTTCACCAAAGCAACTTGATAGGATGAACTATGGAGAGAAAGGATTAAATATGATTTATTAATATATTATGGGAATAATATATTAAAGGAGAAATCATATTGTTTAATTAATATTAGTCAATAATTAATTGGTACTTAGTTTTGTGACTAAAAGAGATTAATTAAACTTAAGGGACTGGAATTGTAATTATAAGATAATTGCAATTTGGGCCATGGATTGTCTTGAATCAAGGGGTGGATGAATTCTAATGGGAAACCCCTAAGGAAATCGTCCATGGGCTTGATTAAAGGAGTCTATGGGTTGCTTAGGGCTTAAGCAACCAAATTAGGGTTTCCTTGTTAGATAACCCTAATAGCCTCACTATATATAGAAACCTTAAGGCTCAAAAACGTGGGGAAGCTTCTTGCTAGGGTTTCACACATTTTTGGGCAGCCTCTAACCTCTCTCCTCTTCATCCTCTTGCTTATGGTGTTTGTGAGCCATTAGAGGAGTGACACTTGTGACTCTAAGCCTTCCAAAGTCAATTCAAGGAGGAATTGGGATTGTTATTTCTACATAACAATGAAGGTACTATCTTAAACCTAATTATATGTTAATATTGATTTCCATATGCTAGAATTAGGGTTTATAGTCTTGGAGTCAAAGCATGTACAATAGAGAAACCTAGATCCAAGCATTAGGGTTTGTATGAGCACATAGGACGTCTTATGACCAAAACCCATCAGATTTCACATACTTGGAGAGATTTCTCATACAAAGAGAGATTTGGGAGAGATTTGACATACGTGGAGAGATTTGGGAGAGATTCTCGATAAAGAGAGATAGAGTGAAAACAATTCAGGGAGGTTTCGTGTGTGACAAACGTGAGTGTCCGGTTTCGCAATGCAAGGTCCGTAAACCTTGTTAAGCCTTGTTTAAGGATCTTACACACTCCCGATGAGTATGCAACATTGTTTTATCGGTTTTGCTCGTCACTTACCACAATTTTAGGTTAAGGAGATCTATATGTACGTACTTTTCAATTTATGATCTCTCATTAGAATAGCGAGTTGTGAAGTAATTATCTAACGTAAGCCCTAGAACCCACGGGTTAATTGAGTCGAACGGTTTGACTTGTTGACTTTGACTAGACCGGAAATTGACGGTTGTCACATTCATAATGACAACCGTCAATGATACTGATACATCTAGAGGGATCACATCTATCACAAGTTTCCTGGTCTCGTCTCAGCCTTCCTCGAATCAAGTACGGATCCTATGCTTTCAGTAGTACGGGCCCAAACTACCTTCCACATTTATCCGTACTCTCCTCAAGAACTACCTCGACTCCACCAAGTCCCTTCTACTGCTACTGATCTCTGCTACTCTCATCCTAGGCTTGCCCTAGGGTACCTCTAACTCCACCCAAACCAGTCCTCAGCTGCTGAAGGCCTCTTTGCAACGGCAATTAGCCACAATATGGATACAATCATATGCCACGAGGCTCAGATAATCCAACGGATAGGACTCAAACAAGGCTCGAGTAAGGGACTCATCCCTACAACGGATAAGACTCAAACAAGAGCTACACAATAAGGTCAAATCCAACACTCTGAGATTATTCAAGCTTGATTGCATGTGACCTAATGTACCCACCTAATAGCTAACTCCCATCACTCCGAGTCCTACAAAGCACAAAGCAAGCAAGATTCAGACAAAAAGAAAACAGGCTCGAGCAATTCTATCCACATAACAAGAATCTGTACTAGCATACGTTATAAGCTCATATAATCAGGCATAACCTAAACATGCTATCCTATCTCTGTCTAATGAATACTATCAAGCAGCTCAAAAGCACATATAACAGGCACATAAGGCGTCCTTCCTAGATCCTTAGTCCTAATCTAGCATGCTGTTGTACTGAACTGATAATCATAACATAAACTTGTATGGGTACTTTGGGGAAAAACTTACTTGAGCTTGGCCGGTCGCACACATCACACACCTTGTTCTTTCTTAACACTTTTTAACTTAGCTTTTAGAAAACCATTTTCTTTGTAAAAGTCTTTTAATCCCTTGGTTTGAGTCTAGACATCCCCGAGGGTGTGTCTGAATCCCTCAAACCAGGGCTCTGATGCAAACTTGTAACATCCCAAATTTCGAGTCCAAAAATTTCATTTTTTAATTAATTGATTTATAAAACTTCCATAAGAAAACATAGTGAAGACATATCATTTCATAAAACTGATATCTCATGTCTGAAAACCAAACAATAAATAGAACAACGTCAGAGTACAATCCCAAGAATCTCGAAATGCGGAAATCCAACATGTATGTGTGTATGATGTGCAGCTACCGCGCCAACTCCTTCCCCTTCGCTGAAGAGGTACCTGAAACAAAACTGAAAACTGTTAGCACGAAGCTTAGTGAGTTCCTCCATCATACCGTATACTATACAATCACATAACATACATATACTGTCAGGCATATCTGGGTGCCCGACCTACCCCTTCGGTCCTCTCGACCGGATATTGCCTAGCATACCTGGGTGCTGGCCTCCCCTTCGATCCTCTCGACCGGATACTGCCTAGCATACCTGGGCGCTGGCCTCCCCTTCGGTCCTCTCGACCGAATACTACCTAGCATACCTGGGCGTTGGCCTCCCCTTCGGCCCTCTCGACCGGATACTGCCTAACATACCTGGGTGCTGGCCTCCCCTTCGGTCATCTCGACCGGATACTGGGGACTATATCTCCCCTCAATTACTACCACGTAACATGTAACACATAATCATATTCTATCTAGCATGACTGGGTATGACTACCCCCTTCGGCCCTGTCGACCAGAAATCTTGGGGACTATCTCCCCTACTGCTACTAGCATATAACATCATATCATACTAGCATATAACATATCAGGTAGTAGAAAACCTAGATGAAGTTGAAAAAGACTATCATCTAACATACAACTCCTACTGGTGGGCCTTCATTGGTGCCTTAGACCCACTTCTACTGGAAGGTAACTCACCTCGTAAGGCTGATTGCTGAAAAGCTGATCGGCGGATGTCTGACTGCTGCTCTGGTGATCCTCCGACAATAAATCCATAAAACACTTAATCAGACATTGATAACTACTATTAGGGTAACATGACTATTTTACTCCTGACCAAGTCAAAGTCAAAGTCAACTTCCAGTTGACCTGACTCGTCGAGTTGGGTCGCCAACTCGTCGAGTCCTTATCCTTTCATCTTCCCTTCTTCACGCCCCTACTCATCGAGTTTAGCAACGACTCGATGAGTTCTCCTTCTAAAACATCCACGAATGAACCTTCATCCGACTCGCCGATTTGATTGAACAACTCGTCAAGTTCATCCCCATCCTATGAACAAGTCTGCCCTTTGACTCGCCGAGTTGTATGAACAACTCATCGATTTCTATGATTTCCAGGTCTATGGTGAAGTCTAATGCGTTGATTCACTCCCTCGGAGCCCTCTAAGACCACTCTAAAACTCACTGGGTTCCTTCGAACCACAACAGAAAAGGGAAGTCAAGCCATGGACTCGTCGAGTCCAAGAACGACTCCTCGAGTTAAGAATGACCAAGTCTCATTTCTCGATTTTTGATGTACAACACTTGACCAAAAGATAGATCTAGGCTTCTAAGATCGATCTAGCACGTAAAGTTACAAATAAGAGTCTTAGGATGCATGGGGCTCTCTAAGGCTCCAAAATCAGTCCCTTTCTGCCTTGTAACCCCTCAAATACGTTGGATCTGAAGTCTTAGCCCCCAACCATGCTTGCACTCATGATTGGTCACCAAGAATGGTTCCTAAAAGCCCTAAATCACCACAAAAGGGATCTAAAACATGAAAGAGCAAGGTACCAACTTTATACCTCTAAAGAACTGCAGAGGGTGCACAAACTCGAACTCCTATGGCCTCCTCTTGATTCACCAAGCCTTTCTCTTCCTTCTTATGTTCCAATATCAGCAAAAGCCACCACAAAGGCCTTAGATCTTTACATAAACAATTAAGGTTTGATATGGAGAGTTCTGAGAGCAATAGGGACAAAGGGAGGCTGAATGAGATGCTTAAATAGGGTGCACTCCCTTAGATTAGGGTTTTGTCCAGTCAGGGCCTACTCGTCGAGTCTGGCTGCCGACTCGTCGAGTAGGTCATTAAACTCCCGGGTCCAAGTCGCTTCTACTCGTCACGTTGGGCAACAACTCACCAAGTTTGAGGCCAAAAAATGAATGATACTCGAATGAAATTCATACCAGGAACCGGGTGCTACAATTTTGGCAACCTTTTTGGTAGGGACTATATTAAGAATATGGGCGGCAGTCTATAAGGCATACCCCCAAAATGAGATTGGTAGCAAGGCTCAACTCATCATGGAACTAACCATATCTAACAAGGTTCGATTACGCCCCTCAGCCCCACCATTCAACTGCAGTGACCTGGGAGGTGTCAATTGTGAGTGAATCTTACATTCCTTAAGATAGTCAAGGAACTCTATACTAAGATATTCACCACCTCGATCGGATCGAAGCATCTTAATGTTCCTGCCCAATTGATTATCCACTTCCTGTTTAAACTCCTTGAACTTTTCAAAGGTTTCTAACTTATGCTTGATTAAGTAGACATATCCACATCTACTAAAATCATCAGTAAAAGTCACATAGAAGTGATTATCATCTCTTTTGGCGGTTCATAAGGGTCCACACACATCAGTATGTATGAGATCCAACAAACCCTCACCCTAGCACAAGAATCAGTGAAGGGTGACTTTGTCATTTTCCCAACCAAACAAGATTCACAACTATCATCCGACTTTAGGTCAAATAACTCTAAGACTCCATCCTTTTGGAGTTGGCCTATGCGTTTCTTGCTTACATGTCCAAGACGACAATTCCATAATTAAGGTTTATCCAAGCTAGTGGAAGAATCGATACACAACACATTATTCCAAGGTTATCAACAACAAACACAATTTCATACACACCATTACAAGGTAATGCTTTAAAATAAAGAATATTATTAAATAAAGCATTAATACCACCACATTCATTATAAAATGAAAAGGTAAACCCTTGTTTGTACAAACCATGAAAGGAAATAATATTCCTCGCCATTTCAGACGAGTAACAACATTTATTCAAATCTATTGTAAACACTCTACTTGGAAACAAAGAGTAAACAACAATCTTGGTGACAGGTGAAGCTTTCCTATTCCCCATGATTAAGTTTATCTTCCCATGCTCCACATTTTCACTTCTTCTTAGTCCCTGCAAATCAAAACATATGTGAATACAACAACTTGTATCAAGGACCCAAGAATTAGAATAGGGTGATTTATTAGACAATATAGTGTAAATACTTGCATGGTTGGGTTTCACTTTCCCATCCTTAACATTTTGCAGATAGTTTGGGCAGTTTCGCTTCCAGTGCAACTTTTCATGGAAATAAAAGCATTCAACCTCTTTAGGGTTGGCGTAAGGAGTGACAGAACCTCTGTTGGTTCCATTTGAAGAGGAGCCATCAAGGGAATTTCCCTCGATACCCTTTGAAGGGCTTTTCCTCTTCTTCCCTTTACCTTGCCCGATTGCCAAGACAGGGGCTGCGGTAGGAGTATGAGTGGTAACAACCAATTTACCCTTAAGACCACTTTCGGCGATCTTCAAGAGTCCTTGAATTTTGTTGAGTGTAACTCCCTCCTTGTTCATGTGGTATTTCATTCAGAATTAATCATAAAACGAAGGTAAGGAGTGCAAAATGATGTCAATTGCCAACTCCTTGGGGAAGTTCACATTCATTTTCAGCAAACGGTCCACATACCTTTGCATTTTCTGCTTGTGGCCCATGATGAGTTCACCATCCTTCCTCTGGGTTGTTATCATGGAGGAGAGGATTTCATACCGCTCTTGATGAGCACTCTGATGGTATCTGTCCATCAAGTCCTAGTGCATCTCAAAAGGGTAATAGTCCTCATAGGAATTTTGGAGCTCGGCTGTCATCGTGGCCAACATGATACATGCCACTTTGGTGGCATCTCTCTCATGAGTCAGGTATTCAATGATCTCCTCAGGAGTACTAGACGACTCATCAAGTTCCTTAAGCTCCTTGTCGAGGACATATTCCTTGTCCTCATACCGAGTGGCCATCCTGATGTTCCTGATCCAATCCATAAAGTTGGATCCATCGAAGATGACTCTCCCACAAAGGTTCATGAGAGAGAAGGAGTTGGTAGGGTTTGAGCAAGAAGCAACATTGTTGGAAGACATTTGAAAAGAAAGAAGGACAAGTTTAGATTAGATATAAAGATTGTCCTTAATAAGACACTCAAATGTTATATTAAGGCTAGGACCCAGCACAATATTTTATAACTTAGAAGAGGGATGTCGTAATCCAAGCTATAAAATATTTGAAGGTAGGTGAATGACGATTCACCAATTTCCACCATGAAAAACGAAATAAATTATTAGGTTTTAATTGCTTTTGAAACACCTAGATTCTTTTGAGATTCATTGAACTTTTCAATGGCATGTTTCAATCTCGATTGTGCCCTTCAGGTTTTGTGACTGGGATGCCGAGGATCACAAAACAAGGTGTGAATTAACCATGCAAATTACTTGGTACTCTTAATGTTTATCACCTAACCGATGCGCCAGTTAACCACACACGCTCCACCGATCTATGATAAACATTAAGGCACCCTTTTCCTACCTTGTTAATTCTAGGTTAGTGTCAGGTTAACCACACACGCTCCACTAACGACTTAAGCAAAGTGTAAAGTGTAATTTCATGGTTAGCACCATATTCACATTTTCCTAAAGTAACTAAGATTGGGATGTTATAAAACATTTAGTTAGTTTATAACCATCATACTTTTAATGGGGATTAAAGTCATTGTCCTACCCATTCGGCTAACGACCCTCCACTAGTCATGGAAGCGGTGGGTGAGAGCGGACACCCATTAAGCTGCCATTTTATAGCCAACAACCTTATACCTTGTTATAGACCGATTTCGTGAATGAGGCCTACTAATGGTAAAACGACTTGTTCTTATACATATATATTATTAACTTATAATATTATAAAGTATAAGGGTTGAATTTTAACATTTAAAATTCTAGGGGTTCAAACTAAAGTTTTTTTAAAGTGATTTGCATGTTCCAAAACTTGAGGGCACGTTTTGTAACTTTTAAAACTTTTCATCTTTCATAACTTATGAGTTAATGCTTTATTAAAATGAGAGACTTTTCATTTTATGTAACCTATGTGTTTATTAATGGACTTTAAAAGAATGACTTTTGGTAATCCATAACTTGAGGACAAATTATGGATTCCTGTAAAACACATCAAGATTAAGAATTAAACAAACAAAAAATAATTCCTATGATCTACCATACTCATAAGTTCATGAACATTCATATCAACAATTTCAAGAATCATAAAAACACATATAATACTTGAAATTTTGATAATAGCCATTGTAAATGGATTAGCATAACCATTACACCATCTAAAACAAGTTTTATAAGACCAAAGCAGTTTAAGGTAATCTTTCTAGATTAAGAATTAAACAAACAAAAATAATTCCTATGATCTACCATACTCATAAGTTCATGAACATTCATATCAACAATTTCAAGAATCATAAAAACACATATAATACTTGAAATGTTGATAATAGCCATTGTAAATGGATTAGCATAACCATTACACCATCTAAAACAAGTTTTATAAGACCAAAGCAGTTTAAGGTAATCTTTCTAGTCCATTTCCAATAGCAAAACTCGAAAATCTGCATTCAAAGCCTCCTACTCGTCGAGTGCAAGAGCCTACTCGACGAGTAAGATGAATTAACACATGGACTCGTCGAGTCCCCCCATGGAGTCGACGAGTTCACTCAACATATTGCAGTTTTTTGAGTTTTTTCAACAAGTTTGCATCAAGTATCAAGAAAACAAGCCTCGACTCTGATACCACTGAAGGGTTTTGAGCATTTTAACACTCCTAAGGTGTACATGCAACCCTATAAACCTTGGATCTATGTTTTACTAAGATACATGCAAAATTTGATTTTCCAAGGTTCTTAACCTAACTAGCATAGCATGGGGAACTTTGAAACATAAAAGCTAGTAGAAGAACATACCTTTTTTATTGCTTGGATTCCTTGAGAAATTTGTTAGCCTTGCACCTCAATTGTGATGCCTCAAATGTTTCAAACAACACAAAACTCTTGGAATAACCTTGAGAGAATTTCACTAACACTCAAAATCGGCTAGCCCTCTTAGTTCTACACACATAATGCCGATTTTGGTAGCCCATGGAGTCCTTTTATAGTTGTGTTACAAGTAGGGTTACATCATGTAAACCCTAATTGACATGGCTTTCCATATTCCATGATCCATTGGTTATAACCT
The DNA here is from genome assembly GCF_002870075.4 of Lactuca sativa. Classification (NCBI taxonomy): domain Eukaryota; kingdom Viridiplantae; phylum Streptophyta; class Magnoliopsida; order Asterales; family Asteraceae; genus Lactuca; species Lactuca sativa. The sequence continues at coordinate 93,910,909 of NC_056629.2, forward strand.
CCGTGGACTATCCATGGAGCTCCTTGTGGGTTTTAGCCCGATTCAATAAACCATGGATCATTAGCCCACTATAAAAGAATGGATGATTTACACAATCAACCCCACATATTTAATTAGTCTCCTTTTGATCACCAAATTAATTCTAAATTAATTCTTGATCAATACTAATTAAATAATACTATTAATATATTAGAACTTATAATATATTAATAAACCTTAAGTGTCCTTTCTCTCATTTAATCTATCCAAGTGTTGCAATGCCATGCAACCTAAATGGACCTTGCCAAATGAGTCAAGTACATTCCAGAAATAGTTATGAACTTACACACCTAATCCAACAACCACAACTAAATGGACTTCAAATACAATTTATATATATAATGCATTATATGTATATATATATATATATATATATATATATATATATATATATATATATATATATATATATATATATATATAGATTTCTACTCAATGAATTAGCTTTTTGGGTGCATATGTGATGTGAGTGCATGTGTATGCAAAATGACTTCTACAAACATATCCCGTTAAATTTGCAAAAAGAATGAAACACTATGTTAGTTGGTCAAACTTTATTATCATAAAACATCTACTGGCAGTTCTACAAAGCTAGCATCAAGCAAGAAATGAAGCCTATAAATAGAGTCCATGTTTTCATTACAATGTGTGGATTTGAGAGTGAAATATTAGAGCAAAAAAAGCTTCATATTCATATCTTGATCATGTAATCTCTCTAAAACATTTGCAAAAGTGTTTGAAACCCAATTTATTTGTATAAGATAGATTCATTTTCTGTCTTATTTTTACACATTGCCATTTCATATTTCATAGAATCCGGGATCCTACTGGATGGGATCTTGGAATCATTTAACTCTAGTCTGATGATGTATGTGAATCTTGTTTACTTGTTAAGATGACAACGACACCATTCACAGGTCATTGTGAAAGAGGCAATGATTTATTGTACCTCATCCACATAAATGTTTTTGGACCATTCAAATCCGCCACAAGACATGGTGGCTGATACTTTGTGGCTTTCACTAACGTTTTTAGCAGATATGAATATACCCATTTGATGAAGCACAAGTCAGAAACCTCTAAAGTGTTCAAAGAATTTCAAAATGAAGTATAGAACGAACTGGGTAGAAAGGTCAATATGCCCCAATCCGATAGGAGTGGAGAATATTTAACTACTGAATTCTATGACCATCTTAAGAATTGTGGAATAGTTTCACAACTTTCTCTTTCTAGAACACCATAGTTGAATGGCATGGCTAAGAGAAAAAATCTAACACTATTAGATATGGTTTGATCTATGATGAGTCAAGCTACACTTCCAATATCTTCTTGGGGGTATGCCTTAGAGATATCCACCCATATCTTAAACATCGTACCAACTAAGAAGGTTGCTAAAACACCCTATGAGATGTGGAGTGGGATACGTCCCTATCTAGCACACATAAAACTTTGGGGATGTGAGGCTTTTGTTCGTTTCATGGACAACGATAAGCTGCAACCCATATCAGAGAAGTGTTACTTCATTGGTTATCCACAAAAGTTTTTGGGATACTTGTTTTACAGGCCTTCATAAAACAAAGTGTTTGTTGCTCGAAGGGGATTCTTCCTCGAGAGGGATTTAATTTGCAAAGAGGCCAGCGGGAGCTATATCGATCTTGAAGAGCTTCAAGAGTCAAATAAAAAAGAACCTTTAGTAAACACTAGCACTCAACCTGAGGTACAACAACGTATTGAGCAACCTCAACATGAGGTAGAGTAGCATGTTAAAAACTGATATATCTACACATCCCCTTCGCAGATCAAATAAAGTTCTTCTTCCTCCTGAGTTTTATGGTTTCCATGTTACCACAGAAGGAGACATATTTATCTGTGAGTGTATGTTGGTTAATATGAATGACCATCCAACTATAAGGAAGCAATGGAAAGCCATGAAGCTACCAAATAGAAGGAAATCATAGAGATAGATTCAGTTCATGTATAACAACCAGGTTTGGAATTTGGTTGATCCCATACCTGGCATTAAAACAGTTGGGTGCAAATGTATCTTCAACAAGATGTTTGGCATGGATGGGATTGTGCATACATTCATGACTAGGCTAGTTGTAAAGGTTTAAACTTAGACCTAAGGGATTGATTATGAGGAAACCTTCTCGCTAGTAGCCAATATCAAGTCTATTAGGATGTATATATGGCAAAACCGTCCATTATTATGAAATTTGGAAAAAAGATGCGAAAACCGCTTTTCTTAATGGATAAGTCACAAAGGATGAATATATGAAAAAATTTGAGGTTTTCTTAGATCCATATATGGACTAAAACAAGCGTATCACAACAAGAATCGTCTCCTTCATCAAAAGGTCAAAGAGTTTGTTACTTCTATAAGTGAAGATGATTCATGTGTCTATAACAAAGCTAGTGGGAGTATAGTAGGCTTTCTAGTGCTGTATGTTGATGACATACTTCTTATAGAAAAAAATTCTTGACATTGCAAGGTGTTAAGATGTTGGTTGGGAGTTTTTTTCACTATGAAGGATCTAGGAGAGGCTACATACATACTTGGTATAAGGATCTATAGAGATATATCAAAACGTCTAATAGGACTGAGCCATAGTACATACTTGGATAAGATATTGAATAGATTCAAATTGCAAGATTCCAAGAAAGGTTTTCTACCTATGCAACATGGAACAAAATTGAGCAAAACTCAATGTCCTAGTTCCAGTGATGAACATGAAAGAATGAGTCGAATCCTATATGCTTTATCTATAAGATTGATCATGTATTCCTGACATGTAATCAACCTGACGTCTCGTATGATCTGAGCATGGTGAGTCATTTTCAGGAAAATCTAGGCGACAATCATTGGACAACAGTAAAGAACATTCTAAAATACCTAAGAAGAACAAAAGACATGTTCTTGGTATATGGGGATAAAGGTAAGTTAAGAGTTAAAGGTTATAAAAGTTCAAGTTTCCAGACTGATAAAGATAACTCATGTTCGCAGTCTGGATGGATGTTCTTACTTAATGGAGGAGTGTTCACTTGGAAGAGTTTAAAGCAGAAGACAGTGGAAGACTCTACTTGTGAGTCAAAGTATGTAGCAGCTAGTTAATCCACAAAATAAGCTACATGGTTGAAGAATTTCACTACTGATTTTGGTTTCATTCCGAGAATCAAGTGTCCTTTGGAATTCTTCTATGACGACGAGGGTGGATCGCATTGACTAAAGAGCCCAAGGACCATGGTAACTCAAGAGATATACTCAGAATTTACCACCACATGAGAAAGCGAGTTAAGGATGGAGACATTTTCATGAACAGAGTGTCATTAGAGGATAATCCAATCGATCCATTCACAAAGTCATTATGAAGGATCAAGTGTGATAGTCAGAGTATATCGATAGGCATCAGATTTGATAATGATATGGTGTAATTATTTAGTTGTTAGTTTGATAAATTTCTGAAACATTTAGTAGTATGATTTTTAATTGATTTGATGTTTATTTTATGGAGACTTAATAAAGTGCTAATGAGGCTATAATTTCTATTATTTGTTACTATGTTTCACTTTTTCATGTTTAGAACCTACTTCCCGATTATTAACTTACTGAAATTTCCACAATCGATATACTCTTAGAAGTAAGTAGTGAATCAAGATTGTCATTAGTATTGGTGGATTAACCATAGTGATTAGGTGTAACATAGTGATTGCGTTGACACTCATGAGTACTTAATAGAGATTAAGTATTGGAATAGCCCACACTTATAGATTACTTCATTAATACAATCACATGTAATTCTAAGATGTTAATATCTTCTATTCTTCAAACCGAGATACATGTGGGTTTTACTCTATGATTATGTTGTTTATTGGTTTACTCCAACACTTCATAACTGGTAGCAATAAAAGGTATGTCCATATATGATATGATGAAATAGATAAAAACAATGTAGTCAAAGTTTATTCATTCCTTCTACCTTAATAAGAGAAGCAATATCTATGATCCCCTTGATGATTTGGTGTTGACATCATAAATACATGTCTAGGTCCTGACTAAAATTGATGTGCTCAATTCAGTAGTCAGATGCAATCGTCAAAAGTCTACATCGAGAAAAATAATCTTGAATTCTATGCTTGACCATTACCCATGTTTTGGATTCATACATATATCATGAGAACGAAGGAATAGTTGATTACTTATCTGAGGGATGAAGCTGATTAGATTAGAGTCCAACAGATGCAATCGGTAACATTCTCTCTATTGATTATCAGAGAAGTATCAGACTATATATAGTTGACGACTTGCCCAAGTGGGAGATTGCTGGAAAGTGTGTCCAAGGTCATTAACTATTGATAATATTTCTAACAATAGTAGGTTCGTTTTGGGTTGCCTTTAAGACTCAAATTAAGTAGAATCAATAAAGGAGAAATTGGTTTATTAATTATTATGGTTTAGTAATTAATTAGAAACTAATTGGTAAACAATTTTGGAATTAATTAGTAATTTAATTACGAGAAGGGTTAAATATCAGTTAATCAATAGATCATTAATAAGGAATATTTCGGAACCCTAGAAGAGAAGGAGGTGGATGAAAATTCTCTTGGATAAGAGGTATTTTCGAAATCCGTAGCCCATCCCACACGGGATGGAGGATAAAACTCTGGAAGATATCCAAGGCTATAAATAGGGCCTTAGGGATTCATTCTTACTTGTTTCTTCAAGGCTCGGAGTTTCGCCTCTTCCTGCTCCCTCCTTGCGGACAAACTTTCCTATAGTTTGTCTCTCCTAGTTGCTTTTGATTGTTCTCTTTTGAGTTCATTGAGTGTGAACCAAGAGAGGGATTCTGGTTTGGGTCCTTTACATCCAAACAAGGTAGCACGTACGAGTGCTCAAGCACGAAGGTCTCTAGCTGCAAAAGAGGCATGTGATTCTTCTTTTGTATTTATGTTTTCTAGGGTAACTGTAGTTAGTATAAAGCCATAGATCCATAGGTTTCATGTACACTTAGGTATATCATGGTTTTATTTTTCTGCTTCTTAGTTTAAAGCGTATTCGATACATAGAAACCCTAATAATATTAACATTATGTTTAACATTAGTTATTGGATTCCTTTTGTGTTTTACATTTATGGTTATGGGCTAAGCCCTATACTCTAACTTGGAGATGATGAACCTTTGAAGTTTTGGTTTATATATACAATTTGGATGTTATAGTTGTCTAATTTATTTTGTTAGTTCAGTTATAGATCCATATGTGTTTAACTTTAGAATGTTATTACTTATTGTTGAGTTTATGTGGTTAGAGGACCAATATAATTATATTTTCTTGAATAATAATTATTTTATAATCATTAAATATGTTATGACTAGTGATTGATCTAATCATAGGGTTAAGTAGCTAAAGTTAGTAACTTTAATATGTATGAACTATAAAGATGACCAATCTGTGTATCTAGTTTATTTTCATGGCCATTAAGATCACTGCGAACTGAATCAAGTTTATTACAAATTAAATACTAGTATAAGAGTAGATAATCCATGAACATTGTTTTAACTACGTCTAATTGAAAGTACTTTGTCATCATAGTTTCAAATTCGCTTTCTTCATTTTGGTTATTTGTTCGAGTTTCAAATTAGTTCTCCGTTTACTTTTTGTTTTTAGTTTGACTAATTTTCAGAAATTTTAACTAAATCATACATATTTCCCTCGAGTATGAAACTTGGTGTTGCATTGACTACACTCTTAAACGATTAGGTACACTTGCATAAGGAGTGTACTAGTCTAGTTTTGGTAAACAATGACACAAATTTAAAACCTAAATAAAAGTAATACATCATATATATATATATATATATATATATATATATATATATATATATATATATATATATATCATACGTTTAGTATACTTTCTAACAAATTAGATGAATATCAATAACAAACATATTGTTAAAATGTTAACCCATTTCAATAATTAATACTCATTTTTGAATATTTAAGTAATTGTTTAATTAAGAGTTGTTCTTTTTTGTTGTTTTTCGTAACACCAATGTTAAATTGAACAAATTAAAATTAAATAACAAAAGATTTAATTAATAACTAAGTATATGATTTATTTTAAATTAACTACTTAACAGTTATAGGTATTGATTTAAAAAAGTAAAAATTATCAAGTTCGACCAGTTTTGCCGAGTCGACCAAGTTGAACCGATTTTCTATGAGTTTTACCCGAATTTAAGTTTTTTGACTGATTTTCAAAAAATTGCTTTGGCACATATCTGATTTAGAGTACAGAGCTGAGTAGGTCGAGTTTTACAAAATTGGTTAACTTTATTAACAAATTTTAGTTTGAATCTTATCAATATTTGTTTGTATAAGATCAATTCATTAACTTGTTTTCGTAAGATCAATGGTCAATTATTTTTCTAAGAGATACTTAGTTCCCGTTTGATAGTTGTTGACTGAGAAAGTGCTGAATGAAAATGTCTGTTAGGGTAAAAAATCCTGACTGAGTAAGAAACCATGTTGTTTGAGATTACATGTGATTGAATGTGCCAACTTTTAAAAAATGACCATTTTACCCTGCCGTTCTATATAGTGATTGATGAAGTTGTTGAATAGTTATAAAAACATACAAATTTTCATACTAAACGTAAATTACACATAAATCATATAAGTACCCCAATAAAAGTTTTAAAAATAATTTTTTTTTTTTATAAAGTTATACATAGATTCATTGTTTTTCAACAATTCAAGCAATTCATTCATTAACTAGATTTACCTTCATTAATCAACTAAAGCAAGTGATGGCTGAAATTGAAGAATCAAGAACAGGCGATTTTAGACCAAATACTGGCTGCATAAATTATACAAAGGAACCTTAAAACTAATGCTTGAAATAGGCTATATAATGTATGATTAAATTGATGTGAATTATGGACATTGGTTTGGCATGCAGAATTAAAGAACACATAATGAAAATGGTGATTGCGGTGTTTAGGAGATGCATTCGATTATGTATGGTGTTACAAAAAGGGATCTAGATCTAAATCCACATAAATAACACACACTTACACACTCAATTTTACATCTCTCAAGCACACCAGCATAAGTGCTATGAACCCACCTTATATAGAGGTGTTTACATGTCTCTCTCTCTCTCACTCTCTCTCTCTCTCTCATGTCATAAGGCTAATGCACCACATTAAAGTGGGTCTACAAAATTAAACTCATTTACAAAGTCATACATGGATAACTTTGCACCCAACATTCTCCCCTCAAAGTTAGGAATGAATAACCCACTTCAAATCTCCCAAAATCGAGCAACTACGCGATCCGAGCCTCAAGCGTGACACATGTTGAGATGAACTTCAAATCTTCAATTCTTCCATGATTCTTCAATTTGGGCTCTAGGATGTGAGACCAAACAAACCGGGCATCAACGAATGATTAAGATCTTCTCAATCTCCAAATAATCACCCAAAAGTTGAGCATAAAAACAGACCCCAAAAATTTTCAATAAGTCCAAACCCATCATGAACCGAAATCACTTCCGAATCTCTAATCTAATCATTTCATACACTTCAAATACTCGAGTTCACTTCGGTCTTCAAGTCTGCATAATATGAAAAATTTAACTTTCGAATTTCCATATAAATTTCTCCCACTTTTTATAATCAAAATTTTATTACAAAACCATCAAGGAAAGAGAACGTGCTCTATTCGGAATTTTTCGTGTCAAAACTCCCCCTTAACATGTGGCATAAACTGTGTGCTTCAATCCAGAAAATCCAAAAATCTTCAATTTTTAGCTTCGTTCATGGATCGCCTTTCACAAATTTCTCAAATTTGGGTAGAAATTGTCAATTTCAAAATTCTGCAGTGACCCTGTGTGCCCAAAACAACCAAAAATGCAAAACTCTACCTCATTTACAAAACTGGGTAGAAAGCGTCAATTCGCATTAACTGTAGGGGTCTGAAATGCATATTCTTCAATTTCTCAGCAAAATCAGTCTATTTTCGAATTTGGGCAAAAACAGCCAAACTTTCAAAACTTCAGGGACTGATTTCAAAATTTCACCCTTTTGTCTCAAAATGTCGAAAATTATCCCAACTTTCAAAGGTGGGTACAAGATGTCAAACTTTCGAAACAACAAGGACCAAATGCGAAACTTTTTCCTTATTTCATCTAGACTTGCGAAAAATTGCCCCAAATGTCGAAATTAGATAAAATGTAGCAAACCGTCGAAAGTTTAAGTACTGATTTCGAAATTGCTGCCCACTACATCAAACTTTCGTTTTCTTCTTTCCCAATTCGTTAAAGAGACAGCGAAGCATTCTTTTTCACTTCGTTAATCAAGTAACGAAGTCTCACTACCATTTTAATGAAACTTTTTCCACAGCACCATTATAACGAAAAATTTGCTTGATCAACAGAATAACGAAAACGAAGCATGCCGAATGCTTAACCGTGAACAGTAACATCTTAATCATTCAATAGCGTAATCGACATTTTGTTAACAATGCTTTCCAAATCATCGAAATTAACAGCAAATGATAACATTCGATTCTTGACTCAAAATTTTCGACTTTACGTCCCTGTTGCAAATTCATCGACGTCCAATTCTTCATCCCTTGATATCACGTTCCAATAACGAATCTAGACTCCAATTTTCGAAATCATACCAAAATCAACACAAATCGTCCATCATCCTTCAACCCGTTGCTAACGAATCCTTTAAAATCACCAAGTATCGATTCCAAGAGCGAACTTCCAGCAATCGACCAACAATACTCCAAATCAACAGCCTTCGTAACTTATTCTCAAAATCAACAATCGTCATCAAGCTGTAACGTTCACAGACTCATTGACAACACAGGAACCCTTCGCTTTTTCATTCAACCATCAAATGGTCATCAACACAATCAATTCAACAAACGATTTCTAGTGAATCACGACTTCGCTTTTTGACACGAATATCAAAGCCTAAATCCAAATCTACAATCGAATCCCAAAACGATTCCAAATCAGCCTTCACTTTTATCCTTCGTTTTCTGATTTCAGTTCTAAGTCAATTAAACCCATTTCGATCTTGATCCTTGATTTGATCGACCTCAAACCAAATACTCACTTGAAATCAAGCTTGCAATCATCGATATTTAATCTCATTATTCGAAATCAAAGTCAAATAACATCTGAAACTATCGATTTCAACCTTGTTAGTTGCCATCGATACCAACTTCAACTTCTGCTTAGTTGACTTTTCGAAATCAAAATACAAGAAACACCAATTCTACGATTCCATCACCAATTTTTAGATCAAACAAAGAATCTTCAACTTGTTCTTCATTACATTTAAGTGTTCTTGTCCAAGATTCATAAGATATCAAAATGAATTTCTGATTTCAAAGTCTAGATACAAACAAATTTGATTTCATCATATACATATCATCTGAAATCGATATCTATACTCAGATTAACAATCAAAAATAAATGATTATTAAGAATGAGGAGATGAAATCGTAAGAATAATTTTGATCAATTAACAATTGCGTTTCATAAAGTGACAAATCGTATGATGATTGGAATTAACCACTGATTTTTGTTTAGATGTGAATCACAGATGCGTACACAGAAGTTATTGGGATCATGATTTAAGATATCGGATCAAATACTTTTGGGCTCAAGATATGTGAACAGTAACAAATTATATTAAAATTTGGATCAAATGGACTTATAGACTTCTTGGATTCAATTTTTGAACAAGATCTGGATCAAGTAATTGGCCCACAATGAACAGTTTCAAACATGATTTTGAATATAATTTGATCTAACATATTGGATCATAGCAATAGGGATTGAAACGGAATTGATCCAATGAGTCAAAGTGATCAAAAATTCAAGAACGCAACGCACAAATCATCAGGATTAAGAGAGATCATAGAGAGAGAGACTCACCAAAATGCTCAAATTGTGACAAATTTTGCCAAACCGAGAATCGTTTCTTCAAAAACTCATGTTGATCTTCGAAGACCCTCTTTGACACCAATTGATGTGAATTATGAACATTGGTTTGACATGCAGAATTAAAGAACACATAAAGAACACGGTGATTTCGGTGTTTAAGAGATGCATTCACTACTAGAAAAACAACCTTTTACGATGCGCAATGTGTGTCGTAAAACACTCAGATGACGCGCAAATGCGTGTCAAGGAAGGCCCTGTCATAACGAGAGACGACGCGCTTGTGCGCGTCGTCTATTTACGTCACGCATTTACGATGCACATTTATGACACACATTTACGACGCACAGTTATGACACGCAATGCATATCAAGGAAGGCCTTGTCATAAAGGATGACGACACACATTTGCGTTTCGTAACCTTACGATGCGCGTGTTTATGACTCGCAATGCATATCAAGGAAGCCCCTGTCATAAAGGAAGTCGACACACATTTTTGTGTGTCATATATTTAAATGTTTTTTAAATATATATTTTTAATAGATTTACTAATTTTCAAATTAAATAACACATTAAAAGTCTCATAATACAAAATAAAATACCATAAACAATAAAAATAATTCATTGCACTTATATGTCAAATACCAATAATCATTCCAATAGTAAGTAAATGTAACACATTGCTAATATTGCATAATATTATTATAGAAAATAAAATATGTACACCATTAAAAGAAACCCATGAGTAAATTCTCCTTTGACGATTTCCTTTCTAAGAGAATAATTTGAATGCAAGAACTTTGAGAGGCTGCAGGGCATGGAAGGAGGTTGCTAGCGCTGTCAGAACCTGCACAGGGCAAATCGGCAACTTAACATGCAATACAATACAAGATGATGATATTATAAGCTCCCAGTTTGTACCTATATCATGAACCAACGCAACAAGTGCCTGAGGAGACAACACACATTTTATAAACAACACTTATTTCTCAACAAATATAATACATACAAATTTAGTGAAAAAAAATTTGACCTGGTCTTCAAATAACGACCATGGACTTCCTGACCCTGGCTGCCCAACAGGGGTCTGCAGAGTTGACTTTTCAATTAATGCATATTGAAATACAATAGGAATTTAGAGTGTAATTAAAAGAAAGGAATTAGTTAATAATACCTTAAGTGCTTTGGTTTTCCTTCCACGGTCACGATCACACACTAGTAATTTCATGATCTTATTTGGATTGGACGTATTACTCATTTGAGATGCCACTGTAAGTGAGTATGATTGTTAAATAAATTATTTAATAAATGTATTAACAGTTAAATAGTTTGCCAAATTTAAACCATATGAGATACCACTGCTTCCATTCAAATCAAACTAATGTGCATCCAGTCTCCTTCTTGAGTGATCCTTCTACATTTGTATATCAACATGTTTAATCTTACGATATCACTCTACAACAAAGCACTTTTTTTTAAATGTTGGAATTTTACCCGGTCACGTTGAAAATCAAAATCAAGTTGCCATCGGTGGTCAAATGTGGATCCCTAAAACACCATAAAACAAGATTAAAAGTCAAAACAAGTAGAACCTAATTAAAAAAAAGACTAGAGTAAATGTCAACATACCAGATGTTTTACCTTCTTTTTCTTTTTAGGTCTATTTGAAACTTCCATAGAGTCAAACTGTAACTGCTTTTCATAGTCTCCAACTGACTCAGCTTCCAAGTTATTCAGTATCTGGGACCCACCATGTAAACTACTTTGTTTATCTTGAAAGGAATTTGTATCACCACTTGAAGCATCTGTTGTATGTGGCGCTTGTACACTTCCAGAAGTTCCAGCATGGAGTGAACTTATAATCCTCTGTCTGGAAGCAGTACACACTCTTTTTGTTGGAATTGAGACATTTAAACTGGTGGCAGGTCTTTTCCCACTCAAAATAGAGGGTTGGGTTGGTGGGCCCTTAAAAATGATGGAAATTAGGGTTGAGCACGCGTGACGACTGCTGTGGGGAAATCGGACGTGGTGGCTGCTGGTGGTGGAGTCGGTATGGAGGAACTCCTTGAGTGCCGCCACTTTGTGATGCTTGTTCCGCCACCACTGTGTTCTGGTTGGGCTGGATAAAGAAATAAAAAAAATTGATAAAAGGGTAGTGTAGTCATTTGTCATATATATATATATATATATATATATATATATATATATATATATATATATATATATATATATAAATGAACTTCGTTCTCTAAGTTTGGCCAACCAAACCTGCAATGGAATGGAATCTCAAATTCCAATTTCGTTGGAACTCACCCGAATCATATGCACAGCCTCACGTGATCTCAACATGGAGTTTCCTTGAGCAGATGTTGGTGTTGGTGTTGGTGTACTGGAATTCAACAAACCAGTGGTGGAATTCATGATGGAGGAAGAGGGGGTCTTGTAGACAACATTTGATTGTACTGTTGCAAATTTTGCTGGTCATCTACCGATAATGACCCGAATCTAGGGATCCCGTATCTTCCCTCCCTTTAGATACATTAAAATAAATAAATCAAAATTTGAAAGAAAAAACAAGTCATTGAAAGAAAGTTATTTACAGAATTACCTTGCAACTGGTTTAAGAGGGGAAGAAGAAGAGGGAAGATTAGTTCCATGAAAGCTTTTCAAATAAATAATATCATTGCGATTTGATGCTGATTTGGTACTTTCCACAAAATTAAACATGTTTAAAACATATGGTCAAACAGGTGACTCAATATGTACTGAAGTTCTATAAATAGGGCAACTGGAATGTGTGATTAACCACTTATCAACACATTCAGAATGATAACAATGACGACAACTATGCAACACCTTCACCTTCTTTCCTTCTTCAAAAACTCCAAGACATATACTACATTTTATCATCTCATTTGTCTCTAAAAAATTCAAAACTATTAGATTTTGATGGTAAATTGTGATTGGAAGGCTGTTGATCGTGGCAACATTAAGGCCCTGTGTCTGAGCCGATGACGAGTTGGTGGTGTTGGGGGCAGATGATAAGTTTGAAGGAATGGAGCAGCAAGTGTATAGTAAAATTGTTAACGCTAGCAAGATGACAACTATGTAGAGGAGTATGTTGTTGTCATATAGGTTGTCATTGTGCAACTACTAGAGTATTTGAGACCCTTTCGAAGCCATTGCTTTATGGTGGACAACGGTATTTGGTAATGATGGTGCTTCATAGATATGGCGACGGAACTTACATGCTTTTGAAAGGATGTGATATGATATATTATAAAGAGACAGAATGGGAAGTATGAGGCTGCTGCAACTAAACCTGGAACCCCACATCTCCAAGCAACTTGATGTGGTAGCTGTCCAGGAACAGGAGGTTGCAAAGATGTTGGAGAAACTGATACATTCTTTGGCACTTCAGAGGAAACCACCTGATCAAAACCAAAAGAAGATATCACCAATTTGAAATGTATTAATAATGTCACATCTTGATGACACAATTTTATTTCATTTGAGAACCAATAACAAAAGCATAAAACAAACACATGTAATGGTTCTAATGGTCCACTCTTTGTAATAAAATCACAAGTTTTTTTTTTATAAATTCTTATTACATCCAACTAGATAAGAATATTGACATTTCATTCAAATGTAAAAGGTTAGTTATGTGAATCTACAGTCTTCTTACAATAATAATAAAAAAGAAACAAATTAAAATGATAAATTGTATAAATAATAGAATAAGATATTTTAAGTATGAAACTAACTAGCAAACCTCCATTACAGTAAAAGTGATCCATCTTTTATCAAAATCAGAAACAGGACCTCCATTTGCTATATGAGCACCTGAGTTGGCAGTTGTGATTTCTCGAAAGACGATGCTGAAACAGACAGAAGAAAGACGGGTGATTGAATAAATAGATAAAGTGTATTAAAAAAATTAAAAATGTTGACCTGGATTTACAAGTGTAATTACTAAATTAATTATAGGAGTATGAGCAACAACTGCAAGAGCTAAAGATCCACCATAGGAATCTCCAACCAGATAAATTAGCTTCTTTGTAGATGAAGCATGTTCAAGCCTCACAGTTTCTTAAACAAATTGAATCAAATCTTCATATAACAAAAAATAGTGAATAAAACAGCTTCTAGTAATGTGTGAGTATATAAAAGCATATTAAAAATAGTTTCCAAATAGGTATAAGCAGCAGAACAAGGGAAGCTCCTTTCTGGTAACGCCAATCTATCCTAAGTGATTGTATACTTCCTGACAATCAAGAATATATCATAAGAAGGAAAGACACTAGTTGAAAGAGGTTTGGACAGTGGTCCTCGTGTAGAGTGACTACAACATAAAGCCCGAGTTTTTCACCAAAAGCATGTTGCCCTAGCTCATGGTATTTGTCAAATCTTTTTCCTGGAACCATTTTGTGCATTTCCACCATTTGCCATAGTGTGTAGAGTGTAATCACCCAGGATAGGACTAGTACTGTGATTCCAAAGCCCCTAAATCAAACAGGTTGTATATTATGAAAATGGATATTGTGTGGGGATTTTCATCGAACATGTTGTGTGCATTGTTTTAACCAAAAAAGAATCTTACATAGAAGACTTGGATTGAAGGAAAAGTGATATCATCGATGGTTTTTTCGTCGGTAGTTCTTCTATCATTCCTCGTATCAGCACCAGACTCCATGGAAGATTGATTTACACGCTTATCTACTCACTTGAATTTATTTGATAAAGAAGAAGGAACCCACGTCGAAAATAAATAGAGGACCAAGATCCATGATTTGGGTTCTCTCCTTAACATGAACATATAATAACTGGATTCAAAAATGTTTCCTCCCGTCTACAAACATCGCAAACCCTAGAATTCCCTTTGTAATGTAAACTTGATGGTGAAGAATTAATTTTCTTGAAAAATCCCTAGGTGTGAATGAAGGGAGATATAGAGGAGAGATTGAAGAAGCGGGCACTTCAAAATTTTTGCCCTTTAAAAACGCGCGTTTGATAAAAAAAAATATAAAACGACATTTCTAGAGGACACACATTTAAAACAAGTGCCCTCCGTGTTTGTATTTTTTTTGTTGGACATTAATTTTAAGGCACACAAATATGCATGTCCTCTATCCTTCAAATTTTGGAAGGCTAACATTATTTTTAAGGGCACACAATAATGCGTATTGTATATCAGCGAGTGTCATTGTTCGTGCGTCATTAAAGGGTATTTTTCTTGTAGTGATTCGATTATGTATGGTGTTACAAAAAGGGATCTAGATCTAAATCAACATAAATAACACACACTTACACACTCAATTTTACATCTCTCAAGTACACCTCCATAAGTGGTATGAACCCACGTTATATAGAGGTGTTTACATGTCTCTCTCACACTCTCTCTCATTTCATAAGGCTAATGCACCACATGCAAGCGGGTCTAAAAAATTAAACCAATTTACAAAGTCATACATGGATAAGTTTGCACCCAACATAAACTTTAATATATAATTCTAGAAATTTAGGTAATATAAAAAAATGGTTAAGTATTTCTATTCTAGGAATGTTAATTTATATTTTATATTTAATTTTCAATATAAAAGTCATAAAAAACCCCTAAAACTAAAAGCCCAACCCACAGAAAAAGAGTTGTTTGATGTTAATTTTTACTTTACCATAAACCTTAATAATCAATCTCACCCTAATTAATCTTCGCCGTGACCCTTACCCTCAGTCATCCTCTATCTACTCCATATATGCCTCTGGTTTTCTGGGTGGAATATGTAGTCATCATGCAACCACCCAACCTGCAAATACAACTCTCTAAATGGAAGATGAAGCAGCAAGAGAAGGAAAAACACCTTCGTTACAGTTCTTGCGTGTCTCTTTCTCATGGTCATCATCCTCTGATTCCGCTCTATTATGTCTTATTCGAGAAGGTCGAACACCGATTCGCAAGTTTTTATGGTTGCTGGTGAAGAAAATCGGTGCTGAAAGAGAGAAGAAACGGGGATGGAGGCGCTAGAAATTGGAACATAGGGCAAGGCCATTTTTGGAAACATCACTCCCTTTCTTAGTCAGACGATATCCCTCATCGTTTCCACTCAGCTATGGCTTACCGAGTCAGACAACCAAAATCCGTTTAACAAACAACTTTAGTTGACCGAATTAACCAAAAACGTCTTACCCGACTAAGTCAGACGTATATCAAACACAACCTTAATGTGTGTAAGATCGCTTAATGTTGAACCACGTTTTTTTAAGCTAATATTATGCTTGGTATCAAATGTTTTAATTTATGATTACAATTTGTGAATAACACATTATGTATTTACACTTAACACTATATTTTTTATTTGTCAAGTGCTAAGTAAAGAATAATTATTGAAAATGAAGTACATATAAATGGTTATGGATTTCAAATAGCATTAAACATTTATTCTTCTCAACGTTAATTTTTAACATTTCATCATATATTTTAGGTGATCTTAGTTGTCTTACTGAAAATTTAGTGAAATAATAATTTGACTCTCGTAGTTGTGATATACAAAATTTCTAATGTTTCAATTTTTATTTTAAATTGCACGTAGAAGGGGTATTACAGTCTATAAAAAGAGCATATATTTAAGCGAATTAGGTGATAGGAGTCGCCAGAAAATGCTTTTAAAGTATCAAATTATTCGATTACTAGTTGTGAGACCCATGTATTACATGAGTTAATTTAAAAAAAAAAAAGTTAAATATGAAGGTCAAAATAAATGAGAACTATAAATTTATAAGAAAATAAAAAAAAATAATGATTATTAAAACTGAAATGTTTTTTTATCTTTTAAATTTAAACAAATAATTTAAATAAATAAACAAAAGAAACCAATAAACTTTAATTTAAAATTTTTGAAATTAGAAGGTAAACTCATTAATGAAATTGATATTTATTTCAATTATTACATGAAAATGTTATATGAAATTTAATAAAATAGAAAAACTCATAAAAAGACACGTGAAAAAAAATTAATTCAAAGTAACCACAAATTGACATTTGTCAAATTTAAGGAGAGCAAGCCATGTGACAAAAAAGTTCTTTATTTATCAGGGAGGACTAGCAAAATATTGGTTAATACAAAAGTAAAAAATGAAATAAAAAATACAAAGATAAAAGACGTCTGTAAGTCCCAAATTTCGCTTGATGTATCAATCAGATCCAATTGATGGTGCGGAATCCCAATCAATTGGATGTTGCAAGATCAAAATAAGAAGAAGGAGAAGAAGAATAAGATGACTATTGAAGGATTTGATTATTAGAATGAAGTTTCTTACAAGATTCACACACACTCTATTCCTCTCTCTGGTTTCTCACTCTAGGATACCTTGATTTGCGCACACTTAGCACCCTTCCTAGCCATACAGACTCTGACACCTATCAACTATTTATATGGAACATGGGCCGTGAATAGGTTCACAGCCGTGAACACTGTAAACACCCACTTGGACCGTGAACACATAACTACAAACACATATTACATGAACGAAAACCCAATTGCCTAGAAAAGCAAAGTATAAACCATATTTTTGACCAAACAATCTCCCCTTTGGTTTATAGCTTTCTTTTCTAAATGAACCAACAAACTCCCCCTTAAAAAGTAGCTGGCTTTTCTTGTCAATCTTTAGTTGGATCTTGGCTTCAGCGTTAACCATTAAATTCTTCACAGCTTCAAGATGAACATGATGAATCTTCAACAAATGACTTAATCTTGAGCATTTGGGTTTTTCTTCAAAATTTGACTTTGAACGCACGTTGGGTGTAGAGGCTTCTGGAAAAGATTCTTATAAAAATTAGCGCTTTCAGCTTGACAATCTTCAGAGAGGAAAAAATAGATAACGAATCTTCTAGATCACATCAGCAGGTACATAGATAGTAGCAAATTGATTGAGGAGGCTTCAATGCAATCTATCACATAATCTTCAAGTGCAGCTTCACCTTGCTTCTGGGGTTGAAAGATTGAATGTTAAAATAATAATCTTAATTTCTAGTTCCTTCGAATGAATGTTCTTGAATGATCACCTTGAGATGTAAGCATGAGTAAAAAGTCCCTATGGATCACAGAAAAAATCATAAAGACCCTTCTCACCACAGTTGTTCAAGGATGAATCCTTGGCTGAGATAGAGACTTCTCGCAATATCTGTGTGAACTCGGAGGAACACACTGCGATTTGTTGAGTATTAGAGAACTACTCGTGGCAAGTCTTGATGTTAGCCCCTATATATCCTTGATCATATATCTCAATATAGTTATCAAGTTAACGAGTTAACTGTTGGGTTTTGAGCATTCTAACACTCCTAAGTGTACATGCAACCCTAAATACCTTGGATCTATGTTTTCTCTATTATACATGCAAATAAGAACTTCCAAGGTATTATCCTAATCTAGCATACAAAACAATGAATGTAACAAGATAGAATACATACCTCTTGATATAGAAAGTCTTCATGAAGCTTGAGTGCCTAGTGCCCCAAGTGTGACACCGCAAATGGAATCACAATCATCAAAACACTTGGAATAGCTTGAGAGAATTCTACACTTCATGAAATCGGCTAGCCCTTTCTTTTCCACACACTAGTGGCCGATTTTGGTCAAGAATAAGATGCTTATATAGTTAGGGTTACACCATGTAAACCCTAATTGACATGGCCTTTCATTTCCATGATCCATGGGTACAAATACACCATGGAGCATCCATGGACCATCCTGTGGGTTTTAGCCCAACTTGATTATCCATGAAGCATTAGCCCACTATACAAGTATGGATGATTTACACAATCAAACCATATATTTAATTAGTCTTCTTTTGATCAATTAATTAATCCTAGATTAATTCTTGATCAATACTAATTAAATAATCTTATTATTCTTATTATTAATATACTAGAACTTATAATATATTAATAACCATAAGTGTCTTATTTCTCTCATTATAGTCTATCCAAGTGCATGATGGTATGCAACCCAAATGGACCATGCTGGGTCGGGTCAAGTCTTACCAATTATAGTTATGGACTTAGACATTAATCCAACAGTCTCCCACTTGGATAAGTCTAAAACTATTATTGCGTATGACTTCAGGAACCAACTGGCAATCGTAGCTCTCAAAAGCTTCTGTCGAACTCTGACCTTGTAGAAGAACTCTGACCTTTGTCAATGACTTGTCCATTAGATAAGGGATCATATATTCCTCCATTCTAGATATCATATGGACTGAGACATGGATTATAATCATTCTCTCTGTCCATTTGTTGTTTCCCGATTTCCGATTTATGAAGACTGACTAATTGAACAAATCAAATCAGTCCTGGCCCGGCCGAGCACTTCCATTTGTCATCATCAAATCATCGAGGGGCCCACAGATATCGCTTTTATCCCAAAGGTAAAAGGAATGGATAAACTTCGACTCATATGGCTTGTTCTACTACTTGTTGAATCATACACAAAGGCATGTTTTATAGCACCGAGTTACCAAATGCATTTTCGTGCAATCAATGTACTATCAACTCATAGTAACAACTCATATCTCTAGGTTTGAAGAATATAAGATATTATCGTCTCATGATCACTCGTGATAAAATCCATGAAGTGATTCCAATGAGCGCGGGTTGAATCCAATACTCAGAACTTATGAGCACTCATGAGTGTTGTAGCCCTTTGTCCAACACCTTAGACCACTACAAGCCAACCCATGACAGTCTTAATTCATATCTACTTCCAACATATGACCGACTGTGGATGGTTTGAATAACTTAGTCATTCCGGAAGAATAACCCAGTTTATTCGGGAAGTCAAAACATGCAAAATGAAACACAATAATAATTGAATCCAATATGGTATCAACCCTTTGAACATAAATAAAACAGCTTTTATTTATCACCATATGATTACACATTATTCATTGTATACTGTTTCAGCTATCAACTTTATTCTTGAATTTAAAACAATAGTTGTCCCATGCTCCAAGCATGTACACTATGTTTTCTTAAACACTAGTCATGCCATACACCAAGTATGCATACTATGTTTGTCTATGATCTTTACTTTGTGAACTAGATCAATTGAACATTACTTCAATGATTCTCTTTTCACACTCCCAAATCCTTACCACAATTGCAAGAATTCCAAATTCATTCCATTTACTGAAATCTGTTAGATTCTAAACTTATATGCATTGATACTCTTGTAATGATTATGCACAAAGTCATAAAGACTTGACAACAAACATTACAGAGCATTCCAAAGGAGATCAGTTCCTTGGAAACATCCTTCTTGCATTAAGTTTCCTTAATCTTACACAGATTGAAAAATCTTAACTTTGAAACATTTCCAGATTCCATTCTGACTTATCACTTCTGAACAAGAGTTGCCTCCTTACAGATTGTGTCAATATGGTCCTTCCAGAATTATCTACTTTCAACTGTCCTTGAGCAACCAATCTTTGGTAAACCTTAGATTGTCCTCGACAATTGTTTAATCGTTTTAGTCATATCCAGTTCTAAACCTTTTCCCTTCTTAATGCCCCAGACATTTGGAAAAATTTAGAACGGATGATCATAGCACATGTAATCGATCCTATATCCGAAGCATATGGGACACGATTCATGATGTCTCACATAAAGACTAAACCAGTCTTTTGCAATAATATTTCCATTTCAATTTGCCAAGTTCTCATAATTCAGATTATGAAAAGGGATGCCGTAATCATAATCGAATTTTAGAACGCAAATAGTGGACTCATATACAGAATTTACTTATGTTGAGCCATTCCAACATGAAATTCATATATATTTCCTTGACCAAATGATTAAAACCTCATGATCTAAGCTTATAGATTTGAGATGAAGCATAATTTCCTCTCCCTTAATTATAGCAAAACAACTCTTTCCCAATTGAAACTTTTGTTTTCTATAATTAACATTGCTAACTTGCAATACTTATCATAATTATCATGCTCCCACTAACATGATGATTATTAGCATAACACTTATGCTCCCACTAGCTTTGACATGTTCTCAGAAATCACCTGGACTTCTAGAAATCAATACTTCATTGACTTTCTTACCAAAGTTCAGATTTCTAATGCTAGATTGTTTTGATAAAACTTTATCAAAATCATACACCTTCCCTTAGATAGCACACTTGTGTATCTAAACAATTATGAAGAGGTATGCCGTAATCATAATGGTTAGACCTTTTTGCCACTTCTCATAAGTCTAGGTTAGTGTGCCGGTAAACCACACACGCTCCACTAACGACTTTGAGAATGCAAATATCACAATTGCTATCTAGCTAAAATCTACTTAGTGAAAGTGTTTCCTCACCATCATTTTCATGAATCGGAGAGAAACCTTATAACACTTAGATTTACTGGTGTATGTGTTCTTATCCATGTGAATTGTCAAAACCACAATCACAAGACAAAGATAACGACAAATCCAAACTCATATGGACTGAACTCAATCTTAACTTCTTGCCACCTGGCACCTCAAGGGCCTGCCATTGCTTCCAAGTTGTTATGCAACCAATTGAGAACTCTAAAAACTCATATGTAAAGCCAACTTTAACTGGAATGGGCACAAAATATGTCAACACGATAGGTTATAAACCTCAAGTCGTGTGCTAGTGAAGAACTTTAGGTTCTATTCTTGATTAGTTCTTGAGACTTTCAAGACCTTTAAGACTCCCACTGTCCTCTTGACCTATAAGACTCCCTTGTCAAACATCCAAGAGACAGTGTGGATTCTAATCAAGACAAACACTTCACACAATTGGCCTAAGTTGGTATTTGTTTTATCCAAAACATCACAACTTACCAATTTCAGATGTACAAGAGTAGGAAACTTTTACTCTTACATTTGACAAGTGTTTTTAAAACTTCTTTAAGGCATGTCACTCAAGTTACAATCTTGGAGTATGACTCTAAGACTTGTATTGGAACGAAGTATGACTCATCTTCTTGATTTAACCATTTCAACAATTCAAGTTCCTCTTCTTAGTCATAGGAATGCACTAAGACTTCCTTAGAAAACTAATTGTGCTATGGTTTCTTAACAATTAAGATGATCACAAAACTGATACTAAAGTACTCTCCCATCTTTTCAGATTTGAGAAACTTTTATCCTTCTGCCTAATTTGATTCTTCTTATTCGCTCTGCCTTACATTGGAACCTTTTTCCAATGTCTCAAAGTTACACTTAAGCATGTAAGTATAATCATATTTACTGAGCTTTAGTAAACTATGACGAATAGTCTTATCAAACTTTTGTTGTAGACTTAATCAGTGCACAAGAATGTGTACTCGATCCCTTAGTCCTTTACTTGACTCACACATCCATGTGAACAAGTAATTAGTCTTAATTTTTCCAAAACTTGAAAGTTCTCATTCATCATGCTATACAACTTGCATGATTCCAAGTTTCGGTCCAATTGAAACTTGGGTGATGAGAATCTTTCCTTATTTGGTAAATCTAGACATTACCATAAATGAAAGAATCAATTTCATATTTCCACTCTTACTCTTAATGGAATCATATAAGCAACAAAAATTTCCACAGATGCCATTGTAAGGATATTTTAAAATAAATAAAATCAAAAATTTTCCTTTTATTTTAAAACTTTGCGGAAAAACTTATCCTTACAATCCATATGAAAACTTGTTGTTATCTATTCCTAAGCAATATCTCATAACTCCTAAGAAGTAGCTCAAGAATCCGATCTTGAAATTATGCGATAGAAATCCATCTACGTGATCAAATTTAGCATATTCTTTCTTTAAGTTTCTTCACTTTTCTTTGATTCTTAAAACATCACCATGTGAACCCGTCACATCATGTATCAAGAATCTCAGAATAGAAACTTAACAGCGTTAGAAAGTGGACTTTACCTGAAGTAGAGTCAAACTTATTGACTTTAACATCCTTAGGTAAATTTGGCAGCTTTGCAACCAATGCCCCTTCCTTTGGCAACATAAACATATGGACCCTTTGATAATGGTACACGGGACTATCACAGACTTAGCTTTTCTCTTTACCATTTGGTCAACCGAGTTGACTATGGCCGATCCCTTTCCACCGGGATGAGAGAGCTTTACTAGATATCCAATGTCATCATTGTCAATGTCCATAAAGTTTTAGGAAGTTGATCTTAGCAAATAGATAAGATCAGTAAGGGTCTTGTCATAGTCTGTTTCATAGGTGTCCCAAAGGAACTCACTATGTGACTTAGAAAGTGATTGAACCACCGACTTTCTCAAGACTTTGACACCCAACTCTCCCGGCTTGTCAATATGTGACTACATCTCCAAGATGTGACCACACCTAGACCTTGCCTTGCCAATAGGGCTTGAGTGACCTTAAACTTTTCCAAGAACTTGTGGGTTGGGGAGAATAATTGGAGGAGGTGAATGAAGTATGATTTCCATGGGACATCATCTTCATTAGGAAACCTTGTTTCAAGAGATTTGGGAAGATCATAGGTGTCTAAACCAGACATCTTTTGGGAGATATTCAAGATAGTTGATTTTAAGTCCTTAATATGACACCCAATATGAAATATTAAGGCTAGGATCCAACAAACTATTTTATAACTTAGAAGAGGTATGCCGTAATCCAAGCTATAAAATATTTGAAGGTAGGTGAATGACGATTCACCAATTTCCACCAAGATAAACGAAATGTATTATTAGGTTTTAATTGGTTTTGAAACTCCTAGATCTTTGAGATTCATTGAA
The DNA here is from genome assembly GCF_002870075.4 of Lactuca sativa. NCBI lineage: Eukaryota > Viridiplantae > Streptophyta > Magnoliopsida > Asterales > Asteraceae > Lactuca > Lactuca sativa. The sequence continues at coordinate 93,934,687 of NC_056629.2, forward strand.
CTGTTCAAAGGCATGTTTCAATCTCGAGTGTGCCCTTCAGGTTTTGTGACTGGGATGCCGAGGATCACAAAACAAGGTGTGAAGTAACCATGCAAATCACTTGGTACCCTTAATAAATTACCCCTCAATCGATGTGCCGGTTAACCACACACGCTCCATCGATACTATGATAAATATTAAGTCACCCTTTACCTACCTTGTTAAGTCCAAGTTAGTGTGTCGGTTAACCACACACGCTCCACTAACGACTTAGACAAAGTGTAAAGTGTAATTTCATGGGTTAGCACCTTATTCACATTTTTCCTAAGTAACTAAGATTGGGTATTATTAAGAGTTTAGTTACTTAGTATTATCATTAATACTTTTAATGAAAGGAGAATTATAGTCTTGTCAAACCCGTTCGGCTAACGACCCTCCACCAGTCAAGCAAGCGGTGGGTGAGAGTGGACACCCATTAAGTTGCCATTTTATAGGCAACAACCTTATACCCACCTTATAGACCGGCTTCGTGAATGAGGCGTACTAGCGGTAAGACTGACTTTACTCTTATACATATATATATATATATATATATATATATATATATATATATATATATATATATATATATATTATTAACTTATAATATTATAAAGTATAAGTGTTGAATTTTAACTTTTAAAATTCTAAGGGCTAACTTGGAATTAAAGTATTCATAAGTGAAAACTTTTCAAATTCCAAAACTTGAGGGCAAGTTTTGAAACTATTCAAAACTAATTAATTCCATAACTTATGTGTTTAAAGTAGTTTTAATCCAAAAACTCTTCAAGTTCCATAACTTGAGGACAAGTTATGGAAGACTTTAAACTAATAAAAAAATTAACTTTTCTTTATTTTATAACTTATGGATTTAATTATGGTTACATATTTTATTACTTAATGAAGTGACTCTTGAACCTCCACAACTTAAGAACAAGACTCTTCATCTTTTGTAACCATTGCCAACTTTTATGAGTTTTATGAAACTTAAATGTGACTTTTCATATAACCTGAGGACAAGTTACACAAACACATTTTAGAATCAACTCTTAGATTAATTTGGATTGAAAACAACTATTTCACTCAACATTTCTATTAATCTAAGCAACTCATAAGAACAAGATAATTCAAATCAAACTTTTTCATGTAATTAGTCTAAACCTTAAACTAATACAAAACATGAATCTATTGACAATTATCTTTGAAAATGGATTAGCATGAACATTACCACATCAAAAAAACAAGTTTATAAGTTCAAAACAACTTAGGGTAATGTTCCTAGTCCATTTCTAGCCAAAAAACGTCGAATATATGCTGTCTGGGGCTCCTACTCGGCGAGTGGCATCAACCAACTCGGCGAGTTGGATGCATTTTGCCTTGGACTCGGCGAGTCCATTCATGGACTCGGCGAGTCTGCTGGGCAGACAGCAACAAAACTCGATTTTTTAGCTTCTATTGCAGGTATAACAAGAAAACAAGCCTAGGCTCTGATACCACTGTTGGGTTTTGAGCATTCTAACACTCCTAAGTGTACATGCAACCCTAAATACCTTGGATCTATGTTTTCTATATTATACATGCAAATAAGAACTTCCAAGGTATTATCCTAATCTAGCATACAAAACAATGAATGTAACAAGATAGAATACATACCTCTTGATGTAGAAAGTCTTCATGAAGCTTGAGTGCCTAGTGCCCCAAGTGTGACACCTCAAATGGAATCACAATCATCAAAACACTTGGAATAGCTTGAGAGAATTCTACACTTCATGAAATCGGCTAGCCCTTTCTTTTCCACACACTAGTGGCCGATTTTGGTCAAGAATAAGATGCTTATATAGTTAGGGTTACACCATGTAAACCCTAATTGACATGGCCTTTCATTTCCATGATCCATGGGTACAAATACACCATGGAGCATCCATGGACCATCCTATGGGTTTTAGCCCAACTTGATTATCCATGAAGCATTAGCCCACTATACAAGTATGGATGATTTACACAATTAACCCATATATTTAATTAGTCTTCTTTTGATCAATTAATTAATCCTAGATTAATTCTTGATCAATACTAATTAAATAATCTTATTATTCTTATTATTAATATACTAGAACTTATAATATATTAATAACCATAAGTGTCTTATTTCTCTCATTATAGTCTATCCAAGTGCATGATGGTATGCAACCCAAATGGACCATGCCGGGTCGGGTCAAGTCTTACCAATTATAGTTATGGACTTAGACATTAATCCAACATTAACTTGGCCCTTGGCGAGACGTTCAACGATACTTGATTCCTTGTTGGGTGAATCGCCCTGGTGTTGTGACAGTTCTTAGGTAAAGAAAGATGACAAGACCAATCTAACAATTTTACCGTTCAATCTTTCAATTCCTTAGATACGACAGTTCTTTTAGAAAGAAGCTGCATGACTGGCATTTTGTACATTGTCACACCAGGTATGAGACATTATCTGTCAATTCATTGGTGAAATCTAGAACATTGAAAATGTTCACCGTCAATTCAGAATTAAATTGTTTTGGATTTTGGGTTTCACTTAGAGTCATGGTGACAACGACATCTAATATCATAAACACAGACTTTTTGGCAACCGTCATCCGAGTTGTTTTATACTCGAACCTCAAGGGGTACCGGTACGTGGAAATGATTTGATGGAGAAAATTTTAGATATGGGTGAAGAATGGTTGGGTGTTTCACATTGGTCATGGTGAAAATCACCTTTGATCATTAACATTTGATGTGAAGACACCTATTAAGAGTGATATATGTCTCAATATTGAAGATTTTATCACTCGCATATGAAACATCCGTCAATTCCTTGTGAAAGTAGTGTGAAGTGTAATGACCGTCAATTGCTTTTCACTTTCAGGTTTCTTCTTATTCCTTAGAATATTTTGATACAGTCTCCTTGAGTCTCATCTTCTCCTGAATTCACTTTTCAAGACAAATGAAATTGTTTGAGATAAACGTAAAAAATAAAAGTAAACTTAGCACACACAAAAACACTATTGTTTGGATTTTTCATTTTTCTGAAAAAGAAATAAAAACATAAATGAAAATATTTTTGTATTTTTTAAATTTTATAAATTTGTTGTTGTTGTTGTTGTTGTTGTTTTTTGTTTTATTTTGTTTTATTTGTTTTTTTTAATTCTCCCCCTAAATTTGTGCATATAAGAAAATATGAACAAATTTAACCAAAAACAAAAGTAAAATACAAAATGTAAAATTTTTAATTTTTCTATTTTTTTTTTTTTGTATTTTGATTTCTCCCCTTAAATTGAGCACGGGGAAGAAATAAAATAAATGGCGTAAAATTAAAAGAAATTTGTCTTTGAAATGAACCATTTTAAGAAAAACTCAGGAGTATCGAAAAATTCAAACCGAAAGTCAGCAATTGAAGATGCCAGCAACAACAAATTTAGCCTTATCTGTGTTTCAATCTCGGAACAAATGCAAAAATTCTTCAAATAATTAAGCACAAACCCCATTTGTGATCCTCGCCTTTCTTCATTTCCCGCAAAGGACAAATACTCTCACTTAAAGTTATGAGTGTTGTACAGTTGAGAGATGTCCCTTATCATGTGCTTGGAACAACCATTATCAACAAACCAGAGTATGATGATATTCCTCCATAGTTGCTCCAGCACAGTGTGGGATTAGTTAGTCTTTGGAACCCAGTCTATTTTGAAACTGGGTCGACCTTTGTCATCCTTGGATGGTACTCTCACCCATGACATATCATGTTTATCACAAACAAAAGATGAAGAAATAATAGAGTCATTAGGTGATTTGGGAGAGTGAACCTTCGGAACCCATCTATAGTCGGGTTTAAGCCATTTCTTGTTTGAGCGGATGGGTGTCTTGGAACTTGATTTTGAACTTGAAGCCGATCGCCGAGATGACTTTGACATAACCGGTCTTGGTTTCACTGGAGTATCTCTTGGATTGGACTTCTTGTCTGTCATTCCCCTCTTGACTTTGGGATTTTGATTCTTGGCCTTTTGTGCATTCCAGTCACCATTGTTTGAACGTGGCCTCGAAGGGTTTCTTTTGAAGTATCTCCCTCTTGGTGCGTTCTGCCAGGCTTGTGCGTAGTAGGTAACGTATGTGCGATTTGGACAATTTTGGGCAATGTGTCCAGGTGTTCCACAGTGAAAACATGTTTTTTTTCTTCACATGGGAATTGTTTCTTCCTGCCCCTGGTGGCCTGTCCTTTCATTATCTCTTATTGTTCCCACAAGCACAGTTGCAGCAGGCATTCTGATTTGCTTGTTTTGGTGGCCTATATTTACCAACAACAGGTTGATTAGAAGCAACAGATTCAGTGCTCAAGGAGTCGTTTGTTTGTTCAGTAGTGTTTTCTTTTTTCTCATCCTCTACTCCTTTACTTGCACATGAAGTAGAAGCATCATAAACATTCACCTTAATAACCTCAGTAGGCCCAGATGGTTCAGTATTAACTGAAGCTGGTTCAGGGAGTGGGCCACACTGAGTTGGTGTCTCTACCTCATTAGTCTCAAGGGGTGTGTTATAGTTGTCATTGAAAGGAGGTGGAACACTATGATACCCTAACCCCTTAGATTGATTAACTTTGAATGTTAATTGTTTTTCAATCATTGTTGCAACTTTTTCACTTGACACATCATATTTTTCAAAATGGAAATCATCATTTTCAAAACGATTTTTCAAAGTGTCGAGTTCTTTAATGACAACAGCAAGTTCTTTCTGAAGATATCTATAATTGACACATTGTTGCTATAGTCCTCCCACACTTTCCTAAAGTCCTTCGTCTTGGTCTCTAGATGTTCTTTTAATGGTTTCTGGCCTTTCCTAAGTTAGTACCCATCATATTTAAGGTCCTCGTTCTCCCTTTTTATTAATTCAATTTGCTCACATAAAAATTTAACAGTGTTAATGCAAGTTTAAGAACAAGAAACTTCATTTACCGGAATGTTTGAGGAACTCATTGTTTTAAAAAATTGCCCTTTGACTTAAAAACTCAAAAGTCAACCTTAAAACACAAATTTAAAAAAATCAAACTTAAAAGTCAAACCGAAATGTTTGAGGAACTCATTGTTTACCAGAATGTTTGAGGAACTCATTGTTTTAAAAAATTGCCCTTTGACTTAATACTCAAAAGTCAACCTTAAAAGTCAAATTAAAGAAAATCAAACTTAAAAGTCAAACCGATAAGCTAAATATGAAAATTTGAAAGTTAAAGTTTAAAAGGTCAAACTTGGAAGTCAAAGTCGAAAATGATAGTAAAAAATTAAAAACCAAAAGTTTGGGTATAAAATGGAATTTAAAATTTTGAAAAATTTGAATTTTGGGCAAAAAGTGTTAAAATTTCGAAAGTAGGTGTGAAAGATTAATATTTGAGTTAAAAAGAGAGGGCTTGTAACAAGATGCTAGCTAGATCAATTGGAAGGGGCGTTGGACTTAGAAGGCAGGGGACCCGGGTTTGATCCTTGCAACCCCCAAGATTTTTTGAATAAATGTTGATGCGTGTGAGAGGATGCTGCGAGCGAGGACCAACCACAAACAAGGCTGACCGTGAACCTGAGGTGAGGACCGTGAACGAGGCGAAGACCGTGAACAAGCGAAGACCTCGGACCGCACACACTTCTCGGTCGTATACGAACCGCGGACCACAAACCCACCGAGGACCGTCAAAGCTCCGAGGACCGTGAAAGCTTCTTCGGTTCACGGCCGTGAAAGCTGCTTCGGTTGGCCGAGAACTCTTCAACGTATTGCCAAAAAAAACAACGTTTTTCACCACTTTTTGCTCCAAAACTCGATCCAAAACTCGTTTTTATGAAAAACTCAAAGAACAAACCCCCACTATTTTGCCAAGAAGTATCCAAAAACGAAAAATCTTTCAAGAAAAAGATCAAAAACACTCCAGATCTGGCCAAATTGATTGATACAATGCAAGTTCTGATACCAATTGTAAGTCCCAAATTTTGCTTGATGTATCAATCAGATCCAATTGATGGTGCGGAATCCCAATCAAGTGGATGTTGCAAGATCAAAATAAGAAGAAGGAGAAGAAGAATAAGATGAATCTCGATTGATTTGATGATTAGAATTAAGTTCCTTACAAGATTCACACACACTCTATTCCTCTCTCTAGTTTCTCTCTCTAGGACACCTTGATTTTCACACACTTAGAACCCTTCCTAGCCGTACAGACTCTCACACCTATCATCTATTTATATGGAACATGGGACATGAATAGGTTCACGGTCGTGAACGCCGTAAACACCCACTTGGTCCGTGAACAGTTTTCGGTCCTAGACGGAAAATTAGAATTGCCTAGAAAAGCAAAGTATAAACCATATTTTTAGACCCAACAACGTCGATGGCAATAAAAGTAGCCACAACAAACATTCAAAGCTCTCTCTAACAACTTGAAATTCACCACGTAAGTAATGGATTTAAAAATTTGAAATGCAACATGTCATGCAATGTGGATTTCATATGACAAAAAAAATTATAATAAAAAAGTTATCATATACTTAACATAACCTACAGTTGAAAATAAACTGGTACATACTTAGTAGAAACTAAAGAATAAAAAAATATTAATACTATGAAAACAAAATAGTTTTTAATAGAGTTAAATATTTTGCAAATATTTTTACAAATGACATGATGCAAAACAAAAACATTTATCACAAATTTTGACATAAAAAACCAAGAACATTCAACAAATTTAATATGGTGTATGAAATGCAGTCGTTCTAATGATCACATTAAAATGACAAATTAAATAAAAATAATAAATAATAAAAATTAATAGTTGTACTTTGGCTATCTAAAAATATCTTTGATTGCACTGTTGGATGTTTATGCAATGGACATATCATTTAAAAACAATATTGCACAATGAAAGTAACAAATCAATATTTTATGAACCCTAAATCATTGATCTAAATGAGACAAGATTTTACTAACTATAACAATTATAGAGAGATCAAGAGTGATCAAGGGTAATGGGTTTTTCTAGGTCACATTAACGTCATAAAATGGAATCATCATAAAAATTATGGACACACACAATCTAGTGATCTATGTATTTACACATTATAACAACATATTATTGAAACTATTACAAACCGTAGGTATAATCGAAAATCATGAATATGATTACATACCTTTAGTGTTACAATTTTATGAATCACTCTTGAATCCTCAGTTGCTTTTCAGAAAGCTAGCACTAAAATTATGGTTGCCTGTAATGGCTTACACCCAAACCCTAAAATCTAAGAAACGATTTCTAAAGACAGGGGAGAGGATAAGATTTTCAGCTCTTGCTTGTCTAGGAGTATTAGTTCAAAAATTGTAGGTATGGTCCTATTAGAAGCTGCAAGATATCTGAGATAAACCCTAATATGAATATTAAAATATTCAAATTTAATAAGATATCAATAGCAGCTTAAGGAGGCTTCCAGAACCCTTCTGGAGGCGTCTCAGAATCGTCCAAAACTAGGAGGATTCTAGAATCCTTCTTTCCTCAACTATTAAGCAATTGCAATTCAACCTATATAACTCTAATTAATTCTAATTAAACCAAAATTAATTTTCAATTAATTCTTAATTAGTTTTAATCAATTTATATTTAATTTATTAATCATATAACAAATTAATAAATCATTTCATTTCTCTTCTAATATCATTCCTAGTTATTTCTAGATATGAAGGCAACCCAAAAAGGACTTTACTTTTATTCATAAGAATATATCAATTTAGTTAAGACCTTGGATACCATAATCCAACAGTCTCCCACTTGGGTAAGTCCTCAACTACAATTGCAATTATAGACTTTAAATAACCAACAAAGTGTGATTTCTAAAACCACTTTAGAACTCTGACTCATATCAAATGTGGCCCTAAGATAAGTGACCAACTATTCATTCGTGCTACAAGATATCACATGGAAATGAGACATGGATATAATCCAATCTTATAGTCCAAGATTTTGTTTCTCGATTTCCGATTCATGATGACCTTATTAGACTATGAATTGAATACATCAATTTAGTCTAGGTTGGGCCCAGCAATACAATGTCAACATCAAATCGCCTAGGGGCCCAAAGATATGGTCTTAGAATTACTCGTAATTAAATCTATGAAGCAATATCGAAGCGTGGGTTTAACCAATACTTAAAATCCCTATTTAAGCACTTATGAATAATAACAACAATCTTAATGCCATGTAAAATCACCATAGATAATCTACTATTATCCTTGACAATCTTCAATCTTTACTTACTCGCTAAAAGATGAATGACTATAACATTTTGAATAAATTAATAATCGTGAAGTAAACATACAACATGAAACAAAAGAATAAATAATAGAAGAAGGTAGTATACATACTCATAAATATATCCATATCATTCAATCACTAAGAAAAATTATAATATAGCCTTTTACATTGTTTCAACCTACCAACTAACTAATAAAACTAATATCATCTCTTAACCCAATTCTCCTAGCTTGCTCGATGTGGTTGAAATTGCTCGACCCCTTCGTAAAATGATCAACAAGATTATGCTCTGATGATACTTGATTCTCTAAGAAGTGGCCATATTCAACTCTATGTTGGATGTAATGACATTTTCTTTCAATGTGCTTGGGCGTCCCATGATCATGCAGTTCTTTTGTTAAAGCAACCGCACCTTCTGTCGGGTTTTATGTATTGTAACACTCCTATGGTGCACACACAACCCTAATGCTTTGGATCTAATTTTTCTCTAGTTATAAATGCAACAAAATTATCCAAAGCATGAAACCTATAACTAGCATACAGCATAGATATTTGAAACATAAAACTAGTCAAATAATTACCTCTTAGTGTAGCTTGTAGAATTTGGCCTTTCAAGAGCTTAGCACCTCAAGTGTGATGCCTCAAACGGTTCACAAGACACCATGAATAAAAGATGAATATGAGAGAAAATTTATGAAGCTCAAATCGGCTAGGATTACACCTTAGGAGGCTTGGGGGCCGATTTTGCAAGCTTAGGGTTCAATATATAGTTTGGAATTCCTTGGGTTTCAAATTGTAAACCCTAATTCACTTGGGCCTTTAATCCATTAACTCATTAGCCTTATGGTCTAACACTTCATGGACTGTCACATAAACTTAGTCCATCACTAATCAATAATGGATCATTGGCCCAAACTATATGTATCACTGATTTACATAATCAGTCCCCGTTAATTTAATTAGTCTCTTTTGATCACTAAATTAATTCTAAATTAATTCTTGATCAATACTAATTAAATAATATGATTTCTCAATTAATATATTATACTTGTAATATATTAATAAATCACAAATACTTCTTTCTCAAATATCCATCCTATCAATTTGTTTTGGTGAATGCAACCCGAAACGGACCTTGCTACTATTGAGTCAAGTACATACCAATTATAGTTATGGGCTTAGACACCTAATCCAACACTTTCACCGTCGCAGAAAATTTTCATGGGTTCTTCGATAGTCGGAACACTCCAAGATCACCGATGAAATTCTTCAACAAAGCTGCTTCCTTTGCTGCCTCGGTTGCGATGTACTCCGATTCACAAGTTGAATCAGCCACTGTTTTCATCTTGGAATTGTTCCAAGTCACGGCTCCACCATTCAACAGAAATACCCGACCATATTATGAAAAATAGTTGTCTATATTTATTTGAAAGTTGGAATCACTCTAATCACTCACTCTTAACTCATGTTTGCCACTGAGAACTAAGAACATTTATTTGGTTCTCCGCAAATACTTTAGAATGTTCTTAATTATTGTCTAATGGGCTCTTTCTGGATTATCCTCAAAGCGATTTACCATACTTAACTGTATAGATACATCAGGATGAGTACAAGTCATATCATATATGATCGATTCTATAACCGAAGCATATGTGATTCAAATCATGTCATCTATTTATTTATCACTACAGGGGCATTGAGTCTTACTCAATTCTCCAACTGAAACATATTAATAATTTAACCAAGTATGTACTCTGGCTAAGTCCAATTGGATGTTTCTTTCTATCCATGTAAATCCTTATTCCAAGAATGTATGTCGCATCTCCTAGATCCTTCATAGCAAAACATTTTCCAACCCAAGATGTTACTCCTTTCAAAAGTTGGAATATGATTTCTTATAAGGAGTATGTCGTCAACATACAAGACTAGGAAGGTTACAACATTCCCAATAGCTTTGACATACATGCAAGACTCATCTTTACATCTAGAAAAAACAAACACTTTAACCTTCTCATGGAAGCAAAGATTCAAACGACGAGATGCATGTTTCAGTCCATAAATGGGCTTCTCGAGCTTGCACACCTAATTCAGATATTTGGCATGTTCAAAACTTTCTGGCCGAGGAATGTAAACATCCTCAGTCAACTTTCGATTGATGAAAGCGATTTTAACAACCATTTTTCATACCTCATAATCATATAAGGGAGATATGGTAAGCATTATCCTAATTGAATTGATCTTAGCTACTGGTGAGAAGGTCTCATCATAGTCAACCCCTGGGTCTGAGTAAAGCCCTATGTAGCCAACCTACCTTTTAACGTGTGTACATTCCTATCCATTTCGACTGGGTACATGATCAACCAAGTTCCAAAATTGGTTATCGTACAAGGAATGAATCTCGTTTTCCATTGCATCTTTCTAGTTTGCAGCCTCAAAGCCTGCCATCACTTCCTCGTAGTTAGTTCTATCACAGCCCACCCGACGGTAGAAACGCCAGGTTGTGCAACGTTAGGATGTTGGGTCACATAAATTGAACAAACATTGAACATTACAAAACAATATATAATATAAATACCACTTCCATTATGGATAAGGATATTACCTCAAAATATGTTTCTAAAATACTAAAACTTTCTAATACAAAAGGTTCCTTGACGTTTTAGCATAAGTATAATGATAATAAGTATTTGGTAGTTTCGTCGATCAACCACTACTACTGGGAGCACAATCTTCTATAACCTGTTTTCCGAGGAATACATTTGGTTTTAAAAGGTCAACATAATGTTGGTGAGTTCATATATTTTTATACTTTGAAAATACTCTTGATACATAACCTTGTTAATTTGATTTGAAAATAGTATTCTTACTATTCATGGGTACTAGGGTTTCCATAAATTTCATTCATCCTATGTACTATTAGTGTATCCATATATTAGGAGTATATTTAAGGAAATGAGTGCTTTTAAGAGTAGGCTAACCGAGAGTGAACTCAATGTAGGTTAGTTGAATACAGTCCAACATTCACCTATATAACTGTGTACTTATGATGTAACTAGAGTTTCGATGTTTCATTGTATAATTATAATTAATATATAATTATTTTAAATAGATATTGTTAGCAAAGCCAAATTTGTAGAGTGGCGATATAGACATGATTTGCATTGAATGACGACATAATATACTACTATTACCTGTTTGGATCGACCATCTGTCACACCCCCAAACCAGAACGGCGGAATCGTTCGAGGGCGGATGACTTCATGTAGTATCGAAACAGTTGAATACACAGTAAAGAAAGTAACACAACCATCATATATATAATTTGAAAGTTTACATTATAGCAAGTACTTGTTTCAAAAGAAATTACAATATGATGACAAAATGAAATTAAACTAACACCGCAACGTCCCTTCTTCAAAAGCAGTAGTTTACCTGTATTACTGAATCCCTGAGAAATACAAGTAGTTTTGAAAGAGTAGGTTGGCATTTAAGCTGGTGAGTTCATAAGTATTTAGTGACAATGTTTGTATGAAATAGAATGAAAATGGTTTGTACATGTTTAAATGTTCCTAGAAAATCCCATATTTTCTACTATAGTAGATGGTAGTTTAATTGTTCCAAAACACGTAATGCAATAGTGCTTTTTCATGCCTAAAATAGTAGTTTTATGTATAAATCGTTAAGGCATTTGAAAAACCCCGTAAATCAATGTGTTTTTAATACTCCCTGTGTTGGAAAGTTATGACGTTTGTCACCCCAGGCCTGCCGGCCTAACTGTAGCTAACAGCTTAGGTGTGGGATTGTCAATCCCGTATAGATCTATACACAAGTATTACGCTCCCCCTACAAGGGATTATGGTATATAATACAGGACTTAAAATGCATACTCGAAAGTACGTGAAATGTCTCACAAAACTTAGTATAAAACAGATTTACATATGAAAATGTCCATTTGTTCTTGTATATGAAAGTATCTCTTTGATATAGTGTTTCTAGTATATAAATGTTCATTATTTTCTCGTAAACTATACCCATTATAGTTTTTCAAAGTGTGTGTTTCGTTCGTATAATAAATCCAAGTGTAATGCTCACTTGTTATGTAAAGTATAACATTTAAAGTGACGTAAATGATCACATATACTTAGAGTATAAATAAAGTGTTTGATTCGTATATATGTATATAAACATGTGATATTTCCAAAAGAAAAGATGTTATCGAGAATATATATATTGCATACGAAAGTTCCTATGTAGTAGTTATGAATCACATATGATTTACTTGATAAAAAGAGTATGTACTGAAACTTTATGTTACACACGATAAAAACCGTGTGTTTACTTGTATTTCCCCCCTTAAAAGTGTATAAAAGCATTGATATACATTTGAAAGTGTAGTTTATAGGGGTATGAACTCACTTGTTTGATTGGAGAAAACGAGATAATAATCGAGCAGAACTTCGACTTGGAAGAGTTGATTTTCTCGGGATTCTCGGGAATCTTGGGAATCTCGTGAGTGTAGAATATTCCTTCGGAACTTGAGTGTGAAGACCGTGGCTTCGGGAGGGCTTCGGGGGCTTAACCGTAGAGTTTCGGCACGAGAGATAGAAGAATGGAGCACCTAAACCCGGCACCCCGAGAGTTCTATTTATAGGGCTTAATTTTGGGTGCCACGTTGTGGCAAAGGGTTGGCCACGTCGTGGTGATCAAGTCTTATCTCCTTCCGTTGATTGGATATGTCACACCCCTGAACCAAGGATGGCGGAAACATCCAGGGATGGAGGACTTCATGTGTAGTATCATAACAACAATGGTAATAGTGATGAAAGTAAACACAACCAACATATATATAATTGAAAAAGTTACATCATTGTATGTATTACATGTTTCAAATTCAATTACAATATATTGACAAAATAAGATAAGTTTGACGCCTTAACGTCCCATCCTCAAAAGTATTTTGTTACCTGTTTAGCGATTTCCTGAGAATACAAGCAGTTTGAAAAAGTGTCAACACAATGGTTGGTGAGTTCACAAGTTTTTGTATATCTTTATGAAAAAGCTCGTCAAGTAATGGCCTAGTTGTTCCAGAAAAATCCGATATTTTTCTTAAAATGAATAATGAAATCTTGTATCCAAAGACTGTAATGTATGAGTAATCTTCCATGTTTACAGAAAATAATGCATGTTTATTTCAATTTAAACGCATATGATATTAGTGAAACTCTCGAAATTTCTTAAATTTGTTAATATTTTCTGTGCGTGTAGTCCTAAATCTTAGGACCAAGAAAGTAACAAGTATTGTCCATACTTAAAATTATAAACGTGGTATCACATGATGTGTAGTCGTAAATACCGAAACCGAAAACGTGCAGTAATGCCCGTACTTATTGAGATAAAAGTGACTTCAAAATCGTCATAAAACTCGTTTAAGTTTTATAAAAATCCCGTAAACTTTATGTATTGTTATATCCTTATGTGAGCCGCTATAATCATACTTAAGACTAATGAACCTGCCACGACGTTTCTCATGCGTCGATTAACTGAAATGACAATTATCACCCGTAGACCTGCAGGTCCAACTGTAGCTAGCAGCAAGGTGTGGGGTATCAAACCCAATATAGATCTATATATAACTATCACGTTCTCCCTCCGGGAGACTCTGATTATAACGTACAGGATTTTATATTCCGCACTCGGACGTACGGAAAGAGAGTGTCTCACAATTTAGGTTAACAAGCTTACTAGTTGTATGCGGGAGTGTAAAACCTTTCTGTATGAATGTACCCTTCTCGTACGTGTGTGTTAGGTGATGTATTGAAAACTATACTTATTATAGTTTTATCCAAAACGTTTGTAATATATAAGAACTCTTTTATGAAAAGGTGTTAGGATTATAAAATCCAATAAACTATGCGTATTACAGTTTATGTGTATGTATACGTGTTCTAAATGAGTGAATAATCTTATCATGAGTGACTTATTTTCAGCTTAAGATGATAAAATTTACAACATATCACATTCAGTACTTAGAACTTGACAATATACACCTTGCTCAACACAATACAAAGTGTAGTAAAAATTACAAGCTGTTAACAAATTTTCAGCCTTTCTACACTGTTTTTGAAGCTTTATAGAAAAATCATACGAAGTCGAAAACTAAATCCGTAAATTTTGGGAGTTCCCAAAATGAGTCTAGTTTACTCATAATTTTTACCATGATTTTCAATGACCTGCAACTTAGGTGAAAAAGTCCATAATCACAGACTGGTCCGGTTTGGTGTTTGAAATGATAGGCAGTTTTGTAAAAATCACCATAAATTGTAGAAAAATCGTATGGAGATGTGCAAGTAGTCATTTTAAAGCTAAGAAGTGGAACTTCATGCACCTAAAACAGTTTTGAAAACTAAAATGTTTAAGGTGTCCAAAACAGTCCGTGAATGGAGTCCAACTTTTCTGATGAAAGCTGTTAGAAAGTTTTAGTTATGTTCTTGGTGTTTTAACTTGTATTCCCCCCCCCCCCCCCCCCCCCCCCCCTAAAAACTTAAGAAAACATGAAAATGTAGGGGTATGAACTCACCTTATGTGATTTCAGTAGATAAGTGTTGAAGAAAAGAAGTGTTCAATCCAAGAACACTAGAAGGATCGCTTGAAGATTCGAAGCCCTAACACAAATATAGTGGAGTTTGTGTAAGATATCCATGATTTGAGTGGAAATAATTGAGATAATCATAAAGGAAATGGATTATACTTACCAAAGGTGGAAGAACACTTGATGATTAGCCTTGAAATCGTGAGTTAGAGGGAGAAGTTGGAGAGAAAGAGTTGGAGTTCATTCTTGGTGAATTTTGAGAGTGATTGAAGAGAATGAGGAGAGAGGGTGTATGATCAGCCCTTAGATTGTGGGGGTTACTTGTGAAAGAGAGTAAAAGGTACAAGGTATGGTGGAGAGGAGTGTGGGTTGACATGGAGTGGGTGAGGGGGTTGCTTGCGTCATAACTAGGGTAAGGTCAACACTTCTTCTTTTTGCACTTTACCAACCCCTTTTTAAATAAAATTTTACCCTTAAAATGTGATTAAATCATTAATTTAGGGGTCCTATAATTAAAAATAAAGTTTTGGGTGAAAATCCCATGTTAAAATAATCAAAAATGGGTTTAAAATGCAAAAATGGGTAAAAATAGGCGAAATCCGAGCTGCCCAGCGAGACCCTTCGGATCTCGGCCGAGGCTCGGTTCTCTGGGCGAAGGTTCGGTCGGATGGTGCCTGGTTCGGACGCGCTAGGCTGAGTTAGAAGGCGGGAGGCGAAAGGCGAACAAGCTCGGTCCGACGCGATGCAGTCCGAAGCGAAATGGGAAGCGAAGGCGGGTGGTTCGGTCCGAAGGGAAGTAGTCCGACGCGAGGGTCAAGCTTCGGTCTGAGGTCAGGCTAGAACCGAAGGTACTGTTGTGAACAGTAATGAACAGTACTTTCGGTTCGGACCCTTCTTCCTTGCATGGTTCGGTTCGGACCTTTCCTCCTTGCATGGTTCGGTTCGGATGAACAGTACTTTCGGTTCAGCTCATGAACAGTATTTTCGGTTCGGACCCTCATGAATAGTGCTTTCGGTTCGGAGGGTTCGTTCCCTTAAGTCCGTTTTTCGCGTAGACTTCCGTTCTCGGGCTATTTTCGCCAAATTCGAGGGTCGGGATGCCCCGAGTGATTATAGGAAGTTGGGAGAGATTTCGAGAGAGATTTGAGAGAGATTCCTCGTTCTCAGAGAGATTTGGGAGAGATTCGACGTACTTGGAGAGATTTCGCATACGAAGAGATACGTGAGAGAGATTTCACATACTTAGAGAGATTTGGGAGAGATTTGACATACTTGGAGAGATTTGGGAGAGATTTGACATACTTGGAGAGATTTCGCATACAGAGAGATATGTGGGAGAGATTTCACATACTTAGAGAGATTTGGGAGAGATTTGACATACTTGGAGAGATTTGGGAGAGATTTGACATACTTGGAGAGATTTCACATACAGAGAGATATGTGGGAGAGATTTCACATACTTAGAGAGATTTGGGAGAGATTTGACATACTTGGAGAGATTTCACATACAAAGAGATATGTGAGAGAGATTTCACATACTTAGAGAGATTTGGGAGAGATTTGACATACTTGGAGAGATTTGGGAGAGATTCGACGTACTTGGAGAGATTTCGCATACGAAGAGATACGTGAGAGAGATTTCACATACTTAGAGAGATTTGGGAGAGATTTGACATACTTGGAGAGATTTGGGAGAGATTTGACATACTTGGAGAGATTTCGCATACAGAGAGATATGTGGGAGAGATTTCACATACTTAGAGAGATTTGGGAGAGATTTGACATACTTGGAGAGATTTGGGAGAGATTTGACATACTTGGAGAGATTTCACATACAGAGAGATATGTGGGAGAGATTTCACATACTTAGAGAGATTTGGGAGAGATTTGACATACTTGGAGAGATTTCACATACAAAGAGATATGTGAGAGAGATTTCACATACTTAGAGAGATTTGGGAGAGATTTGACATACTTGGAGAGATTTCACATACAAAGAGATATGTGAGAGAGATTTCACATACTTAGAGAGATTTGGGAGAGATTTGACATACTTGGAGAGATTTGGGAGAGATTTGACATACTTGGAGAGATTTCACATACAAAGAGATATGTGAGAGAGATTTCACATACTTAGAGAGATTTGGGAGAGATTTGACATACTTGGAGAGATTTGGGAGAGATTTGACGTACTTGGAGAGATTTCGCATACGAAGAGATACGTGAGAGAGATTTCACATACTTAGAGAGATTTGGGAGAGATTTCACATACTTAGAGATATGTGGGAGAGGTTTCACATACTTAGAGATATGTGGGAGAGGTTTCACATACTTAGAGATATGTGGGAGAGGTTTCACATACTTAGAGATATATGGGAGAGGTTTCACATACTTAGAGATATGTGGGAGAGGTTTCACATACTTAGAGAGATTTGGGAGAGGTTTCACATACTTAGAGAGATGTGGGAGAGGTTTCACATACTTAGAGAGATTTGGGAGAGGTTTCACATACTTAGAGAGATTTGGGAGAGGTTTCACATACTTAGAGATATGTGGGAGAGGTTTCACATACTTAGAGATATATGGGAGAGGTTTCACATACTTAGAGATATGTGGGAGAGGTTTCACATACTTAGAGAGATTTGGGAGAGGTTTCACATACTTAAAGAGATGTGGGAGAGGTTTCACATACTTAGAGAGATTTGGGAGAGGTTTCACATACCTAGAGAGATTTGGGAGAGGTTTCACATACTTAGAGAGATTTGGGAGAGGTTTCACATACTTAGAGAGATTTGGGAGAGGTTTCACATACTTAGAGATATTTGGGAGAGATTTGACATACTTGGAGAGATTTCGCATACAAAGAGCTAGAGTGAAAACGATTAAGAGTGTCTTCGTGTGTGATGAATGAGAGTGTTCGGCTTCGCAATGCGAGGTCTTTAGACCCCGTTGTGCCATGATTTAGGATCTTACGCACTCCCTATGAGTATGCAACATTGTATTATTGTTTTTGTTCATTGTTTAACACTAATGCTAAGGAAATTTAAACACATGAACTTTCCAAGTGGTGTTTTCTGATTAGAATAGTGAGTTATACAGTAATTACATAATATAAACCCTATCATACAAGGTTTTAATCGAGTTGACCGGTTTGACTCGTTGACCTTGACCGGCTTAGACTTGACCCGATTTTGACTATTGTCACAGGATACCCTCATTCACTTGCCGGGTCGCAGCAAACTATGCCACGTCATAGCCGACCTAACAGCCTCGAATTTTGGACCCCGAACTTGTAAAATCCGTAGCTTTCGCGTACGAGCTCCGTTTTCGATGTTCTTTTTATGCACGCGTAGCTGAAAAATATTCTCTACAACTCTCGTTTAGACTTCATCGGCAAATTTTGACTTTATTTTTAATTATTTATTTTTAACGGGTCGGGACACGAAAAGTCCATTAAAAATCCATAACTTCTTCTTCTGATGTCCGTTTTCGTCAGAATTTTCGCCGTTGTGCTACTATTGTTGTGACCTTTGATTCTCATTTAGGTTGTTTCGGTCAAAAGTCTCTCGAGCTCTATTTCGAGTTTTTAGCTGTCTACTGCTATATTCGAATCTTGGAAAAATCATAGCTTCGTCATACGAAGTTAGATTTGGACGTTCTTTTTGTGTACGCTCACTGTTTAATGATATCTACAAATTTCATTTAGATACTTAAGGCTAAAAACCATTGTATCGAACCTTCGCGTTTTTCGTTAATCGGTGTTGCCGGTTTTGTCGGAAATCTTAGAATGGTCATAACTTCTTCGTTATAACTCGAATTTTAGTGTTGTTAGTATTTCTGTAAACCTTGACACAATATCTACCATAATAGATATCCCTATAGAGACTTTTGCATATTTTATTTTTTGAAGTTAATTTCATTGCATCAAAAGTGGTTACAATACTTGACTTTTTAGGTCATTACATAGAGTCGAAATATCGGGTTGTCACATCATCCCCCCATTAGAGGGAATTTCGTCCTGAATTTAATGTAAGAAAAACACTTGTGGATTAGGGAAAAAGATGTGGGTACTTGTGTTTCATCTGATCTTCGCGTTCCCAAGTGTATTCAGGTCCCCACTTTGCATTCCAGCGGAACTTCACAATGGGTATGCGACTTAGTTTTGTTCTTTTAATTTTCCTATCCATGATTTCAATTGGTTCTTCTATAAAGTGGAGACTCTCGTTGATTTCAGTTTCATCTAAAGGGACGACGAGGGTCTGATCGGACAAAAATTTCTTCAATTTTGACACGTGAAAGGTAGGGTGTACGTTATTGAGTTCCTGCGGTAGGTGAAGTTTGTAGGCTATCGGGCCGATCCTTGTGAGGATCTCAAATGGTCCGATATACCTTGGGTTTAGTTTCCCACGTTTTCCGAAACGTATTAACCCTTTCCAGGGTGAGACCTTTAATAGAACTCAGTCCCCGACCTAAAATTCCTAGGGCTTCCGTCTTTTGTCCGCATAACTCTTTTGTCTGTCTCTTGAAGCCTTTAGTCGTTCCCGAATTTGTATAATCTTCTTGGTTGTCTCTCTTATGATTTCCGGGCTAGTGAGAGTGTTGTCGGGTACTTGTCCCTTGGCTAGTTGTGTGTCACCTACTTCAGTCCAGCACATTGGTGATCTGCACTTCAGTCCGTAGAGGGCTTCAAATGGAGCAACCTTAATGCTGGAGTGATAGCTATTGTTGTACGGAAATTCAATTAGTGGTAAATGGGTATCCCATGCTTTACCAAAATCGATTACACAAGCTCTTAGCATATCTTCTAGGGTTTGTATGGTCCTCTCACTTTGACCATCGGTTGGTGGATGGTAAGCAATACTCATGTCGAGCGTCGTTCCTAGGGATTTTTGTAACGATTGCCAGAATCGCGAGGTGAACCTACTATCTCTGTCGGAGATAATGGATATCGGTACACCGTGCAGTCGTACAATCCCTCGGATGTAAGTTCGAGTTAGCTTCTCCATCTTATCGGTTTCGTTTATGGGTAGGAAGTGTACAGATTTTGTTAACCTATCGACAATTACCTAGATGGTGTCTAGCCCACCTGTTGTCTTGGGTAATTTGGTTATGAAATCCATGGTTATCTGTTCCCACTTCCACTCGGGTATTTTGGGTTGTTGAAGCAATCTTGATAGCTTTTGGTACTCTACCTTGACTTTGGCGCAAGTCAGACACTTGCTCACATAGGTAGCGATCTCTGCTTTCATGTTCGGCCAATAATACAGTTTCTTGAGGTCCAAACACATCTTGTCCAAACCTGGATACATGGAGTATCGAGTCTTATGAGCCTTGTTCATGACCACGTCTCTGAATCCACCAAACTTCGGTGTCCAGATCCGATCCATGAAGTAACAAACTCCGTCACCCTTGACTTTAAGATTCTTGTCCATTCCACTTAGGGCTTCACCTACCATGTTCTATGTTTTCAAGGCCTCCCTCTGAGCTTCCTTGGTTTGTGTGGACATATGTGAATGGATCGTCATGGTTAAGGATTTCACTCGGTGACCTGAGTATTCTTTTCGACTAAGAGCATCAGCTACTGCATTCTTTTTCCCGGGTGATAGCGAATCTCGCATTCGTTGTCATTCAGTAGTTCAACCCATCGTCTCTGCCTCATGTTGAGTTCTTTTTGGTTGAGAATGTGCTCGAGGCTCTTATGATCGGTGAAGATCGTGCATTTCATGCCATAAAGATATTGTCTCCAGATCTTTAGCGCGGAAACGACTGCTCCTAATTCAAGATCGTGGGTAGTGTAGTTTACTTCGTGCGTCTTGAGTTGTCTCGAGGCGTAAGAGATGACCTTACCTTGTTGCATTAGTACGCATCCAAGACCTTGATTAGATGCATCACAGTAGACCGTGAAGTCTTCTGTTCCTTCTGCAAGGACAATATAGGTGCGCTGCATAGAGCTTGCTTCAGTGCTTGGAATGCAACGTCTTGTTTTCCTTCCCAATTGAAAGTTACACCCTTCTGTGTTAGGGTGGTGAGTGGTTTAGCAATCTTTGAGAAGTTTTGTATAAATCTACGGTAGTAGCTAGCAAGGCCCAAGAATTGTCGAATTTCCGTTGGGGTTCTTGGAGCTGACCAGTTCATTAAGTCCATGAACACCGCTGGTGCGTTTGTTAATCCAAAGGGCATCACTACAAACTCGTAGTAACCATAACGAGTTCGAAAAGTTGTTTTGGGAACATCTCCTTCCAAGACTCGTAGTTGGTGGTACCCGGATCTTAAGTCGATCTTCGAGAAATAACTTGCTCCCTGGAGTTGGTCGAACAAGTCGTCAATGCGTGGTAAGGGATATCTGTTCTTGATAGTGAGCTTGTTGAGTTCCCGGTAATCGATGCACATGCGGAAAGATCCATCCTTCTTCTTTACGAACAAGACTGGTGCTCCCCAAGGTGAGAAACTCGGCCTGATGAATCCTTTGTTGAGTATTTTGTTTAGTTGGCTGGATAATTCCTACATCTCTACTGGTTCTAGACGGTATGGCGACTTGGCTACTGGTGTAGCTCCGGGAATTAAGTCGATTCTGAACTCGACTTGAAGTTCTGGTGTAACTCCAGGAAGATCTTCAGGGAAGACATCGGGAAAATCACGGACTTTTGGAATGTCTCTGATGCCTTTCGTTTCTTTTTCCTTATCTACCACGTGGGCTAAGAAGGCATGGTACTCTTTACGTAGGTATTTCTGGGCTTTGTCGCAAAAGATGATTTGTAAATTGGTATCGGGTTTGTCACCATAAATGACAAGAGTTTCGCCGTTTGGCAGATTTAGGCGAACGGCCCTTTCGTGACAAAGTATATCGGCATGGTGTAGGCTTAACCAATCCATACCGATGATGACATCAAAGCTCTTTATAGTGATCGGCATTAGATCTATTTGAAATGAGTGTTCGTTTAGAGTTAGTGTGCAGCCTATGTACATATTGTTCGTGTTTTCTGTTCTACCGTTTTCCATTTCTACTGTAAATATCTTATTGAGTGTTTTAGGGTTCTGTTTTAGTACGTGCTTGAATTTATGACTCACAAAACTCCTCTCCGCACCATAATCAAAGAGTATGCATGCATAAACATTATTGAGGAGAAACGTACCCATAACCACCGTGGGATCAGCTATCGCTTCATTCTGCCCTATTGCCAGCACTCGTCCTGTGCGGCCCGCATTCCTTGCTTTAGGGCGGTCTCTTTTGTAATGCCCAGCTTCACCGCACCCGTAACATGCTTGACCCACACCGAATCCTTGGACTTGGGTGATCGGTTGTGCTGGCGCTCTACAGAAACGGGTTGTATGCCCTGTCTTGTTGCAATTTTTACAGTGCATCTCCCGGCAATTTCCATTGTGGTGGAAATTGCACTTGCTGCCCTTCAGGAAGTTCCCAGCATATCGCTTTACTAGTGTGGGGGTAACAGGAGCAGCAGTGGGGGTAGTAGCGGCATGGACTGCCACTAGTTGTTGCTTCTTGGAAGGTTCTTGTGAAGGCCGACTCTTCCTTTTGTTCCAAAACTTCTTGTTGTTGTTGTTGTTGTTGCTTCCTCTGGGTTGTTCTGTAGCGGTAGTTGCGAAGCCTTGACAGACCCCATGGTCGACGAGGGCTTGTGCCAACTGTTTGGTGCTATCGAAAGTGACTGGTTTGGAAGCTAGTACACTTCCTCGAACCCGGGGTGACAGTCGCTAGATGTATCTTTCGATTTTTTTGCTCTCTAGAGCAACCATCCCTAGGCAAAGGATTGCCAAATCACTATACCTATTGGTATAGGTCGTGATGTCTGAGCCTACCATGGTATGGCCCCAAAGTTCCTGTTCGAGCTTTTGCAATTCGCCCCGTGGACAGTACTCTTGCAGTAATATTTGTTTTAGATTCTCCCAGCCCATAGAGTTAGCCACTACTAGCGTTAGTGACTTGACATGGCCATTCCACCATGTTAGGGCTCTCTCGGAGAAAGTATAGGCAGCGAACTTCACTTTGTTCCCTTCCGGAAAAGAACAAATCTCGAAAACTGCTTCAGTTTTCTCTATCCACTGTGATAGAGCCATTATCCCTCCGGCCCCATTAAAAGTAATGGGTTTGCTATTCATGAAATCCTTGTATGTACAATCCCCTGAGCGACCTTGACGTTGGCCATTCGTAGAACTATTTACTCCCCCACGAGAACCATCTCTATCAGCTACCTGTTTTGGATTTCTGTGAATATTGGCCTTTCCTTTTGAAGTGTGAGCACAACATTCACTTTTTGTTGATGATGTCTCACTAGAGGTTTGCACAGGTTCGCTCAATGGTGTTTTAGATCCACTTGTGCTCAGCACATCATATCTTGTTGGCTCATTTAGTGGTTCGGGTATGTATCTACCTTTCACTCTCCATGAAGTTCTCTGAGATAGACCCTTCGTCTCATCAGCGTTGTCTATTGGGGCCGACCAGAAAAATTCGTCGCATCTGCAAGCATTGTCTTTGTGTACCAAAGCTGTTAACTCTGTAGTTTGTTGTGGAGTGACACCCGGTACTGTGTAGAATTGACTTGGAGTAGTTTGTACCTTTTGGTACACAACAACTTTAGCTTTGAGAACTTTTGGTACACAACAGCTTTAGCTTTGAGAACTTTGGTTTTGTCGGTAAACGAGCGAGCAAACTCAACAGAGTTTTCAGAAATTAGGTTCTTGCGTGACTTAGGTTCGCTTTTGACAAATTCAGAACAGTCCACCAAATCCTCTACAAAGATTTCACTCAGATCATCATCCTCATTAAGTTCAGATGCGTTTTCAACATCGATTTTATTTTCTGAACTTAACTTGGCATTCAAAGAGTCAAATTTTTGTACAATTTCGGTTCTCAGTTTCAATCTATCATTTTCGTCTAACAGATTTTTGAGCATGTCCTTGTGGTCTTTGGACTTTATGTAGGATTCAATTTTGTCCAGACCTATTTTATATGTTGGAGAAACTTCGTTAGAAGATACAATACTTTCACAGTTGTAGGCTTCAGCATCGATTTCATCCTCCTTTAACTCAAGGAAGGGTAAAATCATGCGATGTATCTTCTTTCCTATTTCACAATCAATATGCAACTGAGTGATGTTAAAATAGAGTCTTTTAGCAATTAAACAAAACACATTTCGCTATTTAAGAAGTTTAAGATTGTCTCTTTGCAAATAAATAGAATCATCCTTAGACCTAATTAACTCCTTTTCCTTTTGCTCGATCCACATCCTTCGTTCCTCACTCTTTGATGAAATCTTGTTGATTTGATCAGTTAGGTTAGAATTTGTGACACGGGTTTGGGTGAGACTGCTACTTATGCTCGAGAATTTTGACTTTAAGTTATTTAATTCCTTTTCATAATTAGTAACAGGT
Source organism: Lactuca sativa (assembly GCF_002870075.4). Lineage (NCBI taxonomy): Eukaryota > Viridiplantae > Streptophyta > Magnoliopsida > Asterales > Asteraceae > Lactuca > Lactuca sativa. The sequence goes on from NC_056629.2 coordinate 93,958,980, forward strand.
ATTTTTAGAGAAGCAAGAATATTTTGTACCTTTTGATCAACTCATCACATTCGTTGATTTGTGCACTGATAGGTTTGGCAACAAAACACCTATCCTCTCGCTCCCTTTCGTCTTCAACTCCCCCGTTGGTTGTATATCCTCTCATTTGGGACACACCTTCGGTCACTACAAAGCACCTTCCTATTGCATGTTCTTCTTTTGACAGCATAGCCTTCCCATGAGTGGGCTTCCTGACTCCATCATCCTCAGAATCTGTGGACCAGACTTCCACACCACCAAATTCATCACTGTTGTTTGTATCCTGCACAATTAAAGCATTCATGGTAGTATTGTTAGTAGCAGACTTTCTTTTCTTGATTTCCTCCAGCCTTCTGAAGAGGCTCGCTTCATCATCTTCTTCATTTGTCTTCTCTTCTTTCTTCCTCAACATACAATCCTTAGCACAATGATTCATGCCTCCACAATAATGGCAGTCGAATCCTGAGTCTCCTCCAACTTTCACTTCTTTCTTTGACTCTTTAGACTTTGACCCCATCTTCGGTTCCTCCTTGATCTTTCCGGTTCTGTAACTACCCTGTCAGTTTCGGTTCTTGTTGGCTGGGAATTACTTTTTAATGAATTTTCTGGGATTGGACACCATCATGGCATATTCTTCACCGGTTAGATCAAAATTGGCAAGATCCAATTCCTCTTCTTCTTCAACCGAGCTTTTACCTTTAGAGACGAGAGCTAAAGAACCCAGGCTGGAAACCACATTCGTTTCCTTAGATAGTGTACTCTCATGGGATTTCAAAATACCCACTAATTTTGCCAGAGAATATGACTTGAACTGTTCATGAGCTTTAACTGTTGATACAACAGCCATCCATTCGAGTCTGAGACCATTCATGAAAGTAACTTTTTGCTCGATAACCTTCATTTCAATCCCATGCTTTATCATCTTACTCAAAAGATGATTGAAGCGATCAAAGGTTTGAACAAGCTTCTCTTCATGCTTCTACTTAAAGTCTCCAAATTCAGACAAGAGGAGAGTTTGAATAGAACGTTCCAAATCTTCGTCAGTGGAATACAATTCTTTTAATCTGTCCCAGGTCTCTTTAGCCGTGGCGCATGAGCTTACCAAACGAAACGTATCTGACTGCAACGCGAACCTTATCATCCTCAAGGCTTTGATGTTGCATTGAAACTATCCCTTTTCATCCTGAGGAATATCTTTGACATCGTTAACAAGCTGATTGTACTCTTTCTATGTTTTGACAATCTTGGAAGTGCTTGAGTGAGCGAATGGGCCTACAATAATTGCTTCCCAGATTAAGTATCCATTATCCTCCGATCCAATCACGTAATCTTCAAAGTGATGCGTCCAAACTTCATAGTCTTGTGTATACAAGATTGGTATTCTTGTCGTAGACCCTATGCTGTTGGAGATATTGATCGGATTGGTTTGTGAATCATCCATGGACATTGTAAAGACTTTTGATCGATAACCTGTAAAAGATCAGACTTGTAATATATCGTTAGGGTTAGATCAACAATTAATGAGATACGTCAATATTGAGTGACGGATCAATTAATATCAATCAATGCGGAATTAAAAACCCTAATAACTTCTTCGACAGAAGAGATGTGTATGAATTACACAGTCTCCTGCTCTGATACCAATTAGTGAGAATTAATCTCTTGATCGATTAGATCTTTCACAGGTGTGAGTATGGAAATCGAACAAGTCAAAAACAGTAAGATAATGAACACAGAATAGGATCAAATGTATGCTTATGATTCAAAACAAAGTCACGCCTCAGCAGAGCTCGATGAAGAACTTCCGCTATAGAGGCGAGCTAGGGTTTACAAAACTCAAAAAAAATAAACAATAAAAGTGATAACTACTAAGACTGCATGCATGCAGCTTATATACTAAACCCTAGTACAAAAACATGCACGGTTGGACAGGCCCAATACAGGCAATCAAAACCGGGCTATGGACCGAGCCCATGACGCAATCTAATAGACCCAACACTAAGGAATGTGTAAAGAAAAAGAAGACCCAAAAACTAAAATCCTACCCTAACTCACTCAATGTTGATAAAGAAGATCATGTCCAAGAAAACACGTCTTAACAAAGAATATCTCCTTTTTCCAATCATGATATGTAGGAGAACTTTTCAAGAATAAATAAGGTATCCCAGTATTTATCTTTAGGATGACAAGAGAATAGTAAAATGTATGAAGATTGTAAACACTTTCTATCTTGGATAATATAAGATCCATACATTCAAACTCGTTTAAATAATGAACCCAAAAAAATATACACCAATTGAATGACATTACTTGGGCATAAGCAAGTTTGGTAACTTTGTAAATGCTCCGAAATTAGTGGAGGAAAAGGAAATGATAAATCGATGATGAGTAGAAACTCATAAAAACAAGTCCAGGATGGAGAAAGATAACCTGCTCTCAACTTTGATCCCGAAACCATGAAAATGGTCTTCTTGAAACTTTCTTGATGATCAAAGAATATCCATATCGACATTGGAATACTTAGTGACCTCACCCTCATTACCAGGTAATAACCCTAAGTGTATGAAATCCTCAACAATGGGTTTGTTCGATCTAGCTCTAGCGCAAACAAGTTTTTTACCCATGGTCTAACAAGAAGAGTATTACAAAAACAAGAGACAAAGAAGAAGTGATCACTTAGAACAAATCCTTGTGATCGCAAGCTGAATGAAGAAAGAGAAATTCTATGGGTTTATAAGAGCATTTAAATATGAAAATCTTAGTTGTTCAAAATTTACAATACCTAAGATAATGGAGAAATAAGATTAATCCTTAATAAATGGGCAACATCATGCCAACATTTAAACATGCTTTCTTTCGAACTCTAGAAATCTCCTATTCCTGGATCATGGATTGAAGATTTCTAGGGGAAATTGCTATTTGTAGAATTTTCATTTTACTATTTTTAGTATCTTGAACTCATCCTAACATCCCGAGTAAGCCCGAGATCTTAGATATAGTCAATATTTTGGGACCACCATTGTGTTTCTTGTAATATCATATGCATGCATCACGTGCTTGAGTGGAAAAGAATACGACCATGTCAATAGTATGTGGTCAAATCCAAATGAATACTATGGACCTTCGAAAAACATGGTCGAGAATAGATCAAGGAAGATCCCTAGAGTATTAGAATATTTATTATTATGACTACGTATAAAAACGCCTAGCCGATCATCATTCACGAACATGTTCTCACTTCCACTCTCATTATCATTCGCTTGACACTTAGGCTTTTCTACACTCACATCACAATCAGCTAGCACTAGTAATTTTATTCCGATTAGTGTAAGTTCCAAAAGGATTAAGGGCTTTGCTCATTCATCACCGTGTTCTTGCACTTGCTTTAACTCATTTAATTAAAAATGTTGTTTAATCGATTACAACATTTTTTCATACTTAATTGTATATTTGATTTTATTGTCAAAACTATTGTTGCATCTTGGTATCTTTTTACGTGTCATAAGATTTATTTTAAGAATTCAACTATTTAACAACTTTAACAGTATGTTTTTCCCAATTACATCAAATATATTTACTTACATTCTGAAATAAGTTAACCTTATCAAACGGTTTTTTAAGTTTTATTGTTTTCTTCCCAGGATGCTGGGCACGACCAAGATCTTTGACATATTTCAAGATCTTAAGCACTCTAAACTTAAACAATTTTATTCTAAACATTACACCATATTTATTAGTTTTGTTTCGAAATTAGTCTATCGTTTTTTGACGAAAACAATACCATTATGTATAATTATTGGAGGACAAAGGAGATGAGTTGACAGAAGAAGCTTATGGTTGTGTTGAATATGTTGGATAATTATGGGACCACTTCATAAATATGTACGATATATTGTTAAATCCAGTTATTATGGTAATAATATAAGTTGTTGATGGACCGATTTATAGAATATTTACTTACCTTGTGGGTTGAGTTCCCGGTTTGACTCAAGATCCGCAAGATCCCTTCCATCTCTCACATTAGGGTTTATCTCCATCTATAAATATATGTGATGAGAAGCAAATCAAAACACACGAAAATACACTAAGAAATTCGTATGGTTCATTGCTGGGGGATTTTAAAGAGAACTCTTGAGATCAACTGGAAAGCTCTTCCTAGTCTCTAGATCCAAAAATCTCAATGGAACAAGGTATGTAATCATTCTTTCATGTTTAAGTTTTCTTTTAATTAGATACGAGATTAAAGATCTTCATATTATGCTTCCGCATTTATGTTTTTTGGTTATCAAAATAACCAACAATTGGTAACAGAGTCAACTCGAATCTTTTATCAGAAACTTGGATTGGTTTTAGTTCTTTTGATTTTTCGAACTAAAACATACCTTTAAGATATATAGTATTTTACTCTTCTCTATCCTGCCGACATTTTATTTCTTAAAATCAGACAACATAATATGTGGTGATTTTTTTTGGGTTTGGTTGATCTTTGAACTATTACATATCTTTCCGTAATCGATCGGATTTTGGGTTTCCTTTTGGCTATATTGAAGCAACAACGACTAGTAATATTAATTTTTTACTTGCATCGTTGACTTTTGCAACAAATATATATAATTGCAATGTTTTAGTTTATGATTGAATGGTTAACAATCATAAAATAGTAATAATAGTAATTGCAATTTTTTGTTTATTGTTATCTTTAAATCGTGGCTTCGGTTTTAAGAAAGGATTATATATGGAATTAATTGATCCAATAACAAGTCAAGATTTAATAATTTGGATTTGATTTTGTAATTGACTATAAAAGGTCAAGATTTAATAATTTGGTCTAATTTCGGATGGTCCATTATATTGAAGGATTTATTGTTTGAATAAATAACGGTTTAATAATTTCAGACAATCTTACTTTATGTATAATAAAGTAAATTTGGAAGTTATTTCTTTTAACCCGATATATGTTGATTCCACCTTACTGTGATTTCTTTTTGGTATTGTATTTTTTTTAAATAAACTAATAGATTTATTTTATTGGTTTATATAAGGAATTGATATTGTATTAAACCACTGAATTTCAAATTTTGGGGATTAAATAATTTTGGGTTTCAAATTGTGGGGATTAAATAATTTTGGGTTGACAATGAAATTGAATTTCATTTTGAGTATAAAATAAGATGAACTTTGAATTTTTTTTTAATTTTCGTTTGCAATTTAATTTAAGTCTCGCAAACGTTGTATGGAACCGTTTTATTAAATTGGTTATTTTAATATGGTCAACTTGTTTGATAATGCTTTTCATTATGTTATCAAATTTTGGTTTCATGAAAACATGCGATAACGTTTGTGGAAATTTTTAATCGTATTTCGGGTTATTGCTAAATTTTATTTATGACATATTATTTATTTTAAGGCTAAATTAATTGACACAATATATCGCCAAAGCGATCTCTTTTGTGAAAATTAATTTACAAAGAACTTAAATTTTGTGGTTTGTGTTTATTAATGCGAATATTAATCGACCTAAATGTGGGTTAATATTTGCCGGATGAACACATGTTTGATGATAAATATGCGACAATTTTTTAGGTTACATGTGATTAATAAGTCAATCCAAAGAGTGACTTATTAGTTGACATGATATATTGTCAATTCTTATTATCAAAATTTTATAGTTTATGTGTTTATTAATGCGGGTATTAGTCGACCCAAAGGTAGACTAATATTTGGTCGAATAAACACATATGTGGTGATAAACATGTGACGATTTTTTGGTTCCATGTGATTAATAAGTCAATCCAAAAAGGGGCTTGTTAATTGATATCATTTATTATCGATGTTTATCTCTAAAATAAGGATATCTCTTGCAAGTTAGTATTACTGTCCAAAGACTTGATATTAATGTTGCGTTGATACCTTGTAAAGATGTCATAAATTGAAATTATTGATTACGGTTTATGGATTAATGAGCATAAAAGTAGATTTGCCTATATTCTCAAAACATAAATTTGAATTATGGTATTATACCTGTTAACATTGATCACATTTATGATTCTTACTCAATGAGATTAACTTTAAGGAATACAATGAGGACATTATGTTAGTTCTCAATTGCATGGATATTGACCATTCATTTTGGATAGAGCAACATTCTTTGAGGATGTTGAGTTTGGGGGAGAAACAAGGCTAAAACATTGGCCTTAAGGAGGAATAAATCTTGATTCCTATTAATGCTTTCGGTAGTATGCAGATTATGAATCATTGATCAACAATGTTATTCAATCTCCTATTCATAATACACAAACTCAACAACCTCAACTTTGGATATCCTATACGTGGTACCACATTTTTCATCAATTTATTATCTCTTTTGGTTTTGAGGTAAATACAATAGATGATTTTGTGTATCACAAATTAAGTGGGGTAAATTTATCTTTCTGATCTTGGGTAGATATCTACGCAACTCAAGTTTGGATCATAAGAAAGCAACCAAATGGATTTTGATATATCTATATATAACAAAAGGCCATATGCTCAACTATAGGAAATTCAGATGTTTTGGAGATCATTTTTATTAAGAATATGATTTATTAGATGCCAAAATGGTTACTGATCCATATCAGGATACTTTTACATTTTAGAATGATGAGCCATTTCATGGAATAGACTTAGGTAGTTTCTTCCATAATGGCAGCATAATTTGTAGCATGGAATATGGTTGCGGAAATTTGTCATGAGGCTACACATTATTGGTATTGAAAGACCACTAAAGATGTGATAATAAGTCAGTCAGGTTATATTCCAATAACAGAAGTTATATTAAGTCAAAGCATATTGACATCAAGTTTCCTTCTGTTAACACAATAGTGCAAATGGAAATATATATAACACATATGAACAAACTCCATGAAAGCGGATCCGCTCATAAAGGGATTACCTCCCTAGGTCCTTCATGAGCATACTACACACGTTGGTGTGATATTTGGTTTTAGTGGGAGTTTTATGGTGCTTTACGTTTTGTTTAAGATTAATTATGTTTTTCTGTACATAATTAAGAATTCGGTTAACTCCATTATTAGTTGCACTTATTTGAAGTTTGATCTCACTTCAATCTCAAGAGGAACTTGTTGTAAATCTATTTAGATTTTAAAACCACACATCATGTTTAATCTATGTTGTTAGTTATATATGTATATGTGACCATTGATAGGTTTAGTTACGTAAATTGTAACGAAGGCCGCTTTGATCCTATACTATTATGATTAGTGGACGAGATTGTTTAAGGGTACCAATGTTATAATAACATTCATTAAAGCGCTTATACAGTTATACGTACATTTATATATTCGTGGTCCAGTGGGAGATTGTTGGATAATTATGGGACCACTTCATAAATATGTACGATGTATTATTAAATCCAGTTATTATGGTAATAATATAAATTGTTGATGGACCGACTTATAGAATATTTACTTACCTTGTGGGTTGAGTTCCCGGTTTGACTCAAGATCCTCAAGATCCCTTCCATCTCTCACATTAGGGTTTATCTCCATCAATAAATATATGTGATGAGAAGCAAATCAAAACACACGAAAATACACTAAGAAATTTGTATGGTTCATTGTTGGGGGATTTTAAAGAGAACTCTTGAGATCAACTGGAAAGCTCTTCCTAGTCTCTAGATCCGAAAATCTCAATGGAACAAGGTATGTAATTATTCTTTCATGTTTAAATTTTCTTTTAATTAGATTCGAGATTAAAGACCTTCATATTATGCTTCCGCGTTTATGTTTTTTGGTTATCAAAATAACCAACATAATCACTCCAATTGGATTCGCGGGTTGACAACTTGATCTTCTTCATGAGAGTTTTCTACTATGACGAATAAATATAAGGGTGAACAATTGAGAGAACTACCGATTTAAGGCTTTTAATACCTTTTAATCTAATTTACATATATGATCTCTCTGAATAATAAAATCAATAAAATGGCAAACCAATAGAAAAATAAAATGATACATAGGTTGGTTATTTTACGTGTGCTGATCATGAAGAGAGGTCCATTGATGATAACAACAAAATCGACTAACCATGAAGCATTTTGAAATTATAATGACTGCTTGTATGAAGTATTTTAGTATTAAACACACACTAGACCAACCAAAATAGGGTTGACAAATTGGGTCATCGTGTCGTGTTTTTGTTTGACACGACACGATACGACAATGTTTTATGTAACACGAACACGACACGACACGATGTCGTGTTTTTTTAACTAACATAATAAAAAAGTAGTTTATTTAATTAATATTTAATCATACATAACACGAAAAACACGACAAATAAATACTAAATCGTGTCAATTTCGTGTCGAATTTTAAACACGAACACGACATCGTGTTTTTTACACTAAACATGAACACGGCACGAACACGAATTTGAATTTCAGTTTTGTCCCAATTTCTTTTCGTGTCGTATATTTCTCTCGTGTCGTGTTAACAATTGTCACCTCTAAACCAAAAGGAGCAAAATCTTAATTTACTAAAAATAATAGGTTATTTTTCAAAATCATATTTGACTTATTCTATCTCATCATATTTTTCGCTAACAATGCAACGTCATTACCATTGTGAAGCATACCCTTTCTTTTGTTTTGAAAATTTTAATATTTTACTTGAAAAATACCACGTGGGATTCATAATGAAAGTAAATAGTAATGAAAGGGAGCTTTATTTATGTAACACATAAATCTTTGGTAGTGGACGGACCCTCACTTTCATTTTCATGATTTCTTTTTCAAATATAATATCATTTAATTTTTCGCTTTATATTTTCTTATCACTATTATTATTATTATTACAATTAGATCAATGATCACGACTTGAATTATTTTATCTGTCCACAAAAACTCATTATATATATATATATATATATATATATATATATATATATATATATATATATATATATATATATATATATATATAAAGTGAGAATCATTTCAAAACTGAAATACACGTAAAACCTGATAACTTTTTTGTGTAATCTGTATTTCAAAAATACATTTTCGAAGTACTTTTTCGCTTGTTTTTAAGTATTTTTTAATTTCTTTTTCTATTTAAAAAATGTGCCTACATCAAAATATTGATGTGTATGTATGTATTTTTTTTTTCAAAAATAACTTCTATTTAAAAATGTGTGTACATCTGAAATTTGAGTGTATGCACATTTTTTAAAAGTTTTTTTTAGTGAATTAAGCACATAATGAGCGTCTCTTAATGGAAAGAAAAAAAAATTTAGAATTTTTTATTGGGAATATGGTATTCGATAAAATTTTGGGTTTTCACGAACTTTTGAGTTTTTAACAGATCCTAACTTTCTTTCTGTGATATCATATGAAAACTCTTTGTGGAAATATCATATGAAAATATCGTATCACAGAGAGTAAATATCATATGAAAACTCAAAGATTTGTCAAAACACAAAATCTTTTTGTGTGATTTTTTTTCAGAAAAAATGTTTTTAAGGGTCTTATCCGTTGGTTTTTAAGCCTTTTTTTTAGGAATAACGTCAATATATATATATATATATATATATATATATATATATATATATATATATATATATATATATATATATACACACGTTTAGGTTAATTTGAGACCATTCTAATTTTGTGAGACCGTGAGACCAAATCTAAAAATAATTTTAAAATGCAAAATAAATGGAAAAATCCAAAAATTCTTTTTTTAAATGTTATTTTCGAAACTTGAATTAACTAAAAAAAATCTGTTTTTTTTTTAAAATACGTGAAATATTCTAATAGAATATTACACTGACCTATTCTAAAAAATAATTTTAAAATACAGAATAAATGGAAAAATCTAAAAAAAAATTTTTTAAATATTATTTTCGGAACTTGAATTAACTAAAAAAAATAAAAATAAATTCCATTTTTTTTGAAAAATACGTGAAATATTCTAATAGAATATTACACTGACATATTCTAAAAAATAATTTTAAAATGCAGAATAAATGGAAAAATCTAAAAATTCTTTTTTAAAATATTATTTTCGGAACTTGAATTAATTAAAAAAATAAAAATAAATAAAAAAAATAATAAATTCAATTTTTTTTTGAAAAATATGTGAAATATTCTAATAGAATATTAAACTGTACATTTTCTAAAAAATAATTTTAAAATGCAAAATAAGTGGAAAAATCCAAAAATTCTTTTTTTAAATATTATTTTCGGAATTTGAATTAACTAAAAAATTAAAAAATAAATAAAAAAAATAAAAAAATGCGTCTCACGGTCTAATAAAATATAGGTGGTTTCAAATGAACCTAACATTTTATATATATATATATATATATATATATATATATATATATATATATATATATATATATATATATATATATATATATATATATATATATATATATATATATATATATATATATATATATATATATATATATAATCTTGAATAACATAAAACTATTTTGAACGTACCGAAGATCATTTTGCATGCATATAAAGATTGACAAATACTTATAACTCTTATAGTTAATTGGATATTATTTATTTTACAAAAATAATAAATTTCAATAACAAGCATGGAATAAAATCATAAATTAAGATTTATATATTGTTGTGTATATTCTTGTTTATGTATATAAAATTGATTTTGTGATATGAATAAAATGGACATTAGTTATAAATAAAAGAATGAAGAAAACCTTACATTCTTTACCTTTTGCGTGACAAAACATGAGTAGTAAAGATGACGAGTTTCCTTTTTATATTTAATGATTTTAACATTGAGAATCACATGCTTTGGATCCGTGTGTTATTTACAAAGACTATGCATGGTTATGAGGTAATTTTAAATGAAAACTATAAGACGTTTTGAAGCATTTTAAAGAATCATTTCCTTTCCTTTCATTCGTAGTTGCTATGTTTGCAAGCCTATAAAGGAATGGTATGGCTTTATAAATAACAAGACTAACTAATGTTCTCATGTCCTCTTGATGCCATTGGTTTTGATTGAATGAAAGAAGCTGAAGTATGGCTGGATTTATAGATAGATAAAGAGACCTTAAAACACTTCCAAGTCACTAAAAACTTTCATGCATATGCTTCCAAAGTATGTTATTCTCTTTATTATACGTACTAATTACCAAGAACTAGTCACAAGACTAGCTGTCGGTTTTAAGGTCAAAAAGAAAAAGGAAAACAAAGCTTTTACTAAATTCTTATAATTATAAGTCATGTACATATAATTTATATATAACGAAACTCATATATATATATATATATATATATATATATATATATATATATATATATATATATATATATATATATATATATATATATATATATATATATATATATATATATATATATATATATATATATATATATATATGGATCTGTCTGTCTAAGGTGTCATAGTTTGTATAGGTAGTGTTTAATTGCGCAAAAATTCTCCCTAGATGTGAACCTATATATAATGGATGTTAGTTAGTTAGAGTTTATGTATTTAGTGAGGTTCATACACTCTTCATTGTAATTCAGCCTTTCATACTCTAATCAAAACCATATATTTTTTGCTCTCCTGTGTTAAATCAATTATGTATTTGAATAATGATGTCAATATTTTAGAATCTATTCGATCCTAAAAGTTGTATCAAAGCAAGGATTTCGTTGAGCCATTTTCAAATCTCTAAATACATTTTCTGTTCTTTGAGTTTCTCGTTTGTAATTTTGATTTTCCATATCTATTCCGCATTAGAAATTTATTTGCAATTTCATCTAGAATTTCTTATTCTGAAATTCTTTTCGATTTGAATATTAGTTTTAGCTCATCAAGTGATTCTTTTTCAGTTTGTTTCTGAAATCATGTCTAAAGCATATTCACATGTTGTCTTAAGTAATAATAGATAAAACACTAGAATTTCAATTTTGTTTCATGATGACTTTGAGGTTTGAATATTACATTTTGACGATTTGATCAAAGGAATTGAAGATCATGGCGCATACATATGGAAATCCATCACAGAAGGTCCATATATGTTTTCAAAAACAAAGGAGTATGTTTACAATAACAAAGATTATGACATAGTTATTGAGAAGTATAATGATATAACAAAGGAAAAGAAAGAAAAGCTTCAAAATGATCTTAAAGCAAAGAGAGATCTACGTTTTACACTTGCACCAAGTACATTCTGGCTCATAAGCTCACTTAAAATGGTGAATGAAATTTAGGAACGTCTTAAGGGCCTTTATTCAAGTTCAAAAATCATTGCTTTCAGAGTTTGGACCTTATAGACAGAAAGCTGGAGAGTTAATTGATCAAGTTAAGGAGAGATTTAATCATTTGGTAATAAAACTAATGAAGTACAATTTGAAAAGAGAATTGATTGATGAGAAAGTGACTTTCATGTATGGTCTAACTCCTTAATGGAAGGTGATAGCGTCAGCTGTGAAAGAACATGATCAATTTAAAAATTATAGACTAACATGAGTTGTTGGTATCTTGATGTCACATGAAGATGAGATCATGGAAAGTGTTAAGTTAACTACTAATGAAGGTCCTTTAACATTGGCTGTGAAGGTGAAGAAGTCCAAGGAGAAAGTTGTTGTTGCTGATTCAAATTTCGATGCCACTGATGATGAGTTTACAAGTTAGGAAAAGACACTTATAGTGAGTAATCCCAATAAATTCTTTAAGAAGGTTCAAAGAAGAAACTTCTTGGTGACTCAGGATAAGGTTCAAAGAAGTATCAACAATAAGAGGAAGAGAAAAAAAAGAAACTTCTTGGTGACTCAGGCTATGATTGCAACTAGTACAACGGAAAGAACCATTTTGCAGAGCACTGTGTGCTACGAAACAAGAATGAGAAGAAGGATAAAGAAAAATACGAATTTTACTATGTGTATAAAATAGAGGATCTTTACAAGTTAAACATTCAATGAAAAGCTTTGATCATTCAGGAAGAAGATAATGGTGGTGGGAACATCGAGGTATGGTCCACAAATTCGGAAGACTAGGAGGTTCGCAGAACAAATCGTGGTTCTCTTTTTGTGTCTAACTTGTCTACAGGTGTGAAGGAAGGAAAACGTTTTATGGTGCAAATCTCAAGAAATGAAAGTCAGGGATACAACTCAGGAAGTGGTGGAATGTGAGATGCAAATTCCTATGACACAGGCTTCTCTACGAAGAGTGCAGGAGAGCATACGGAGGCTTGTGAAAAAGCGATTGAGAAGGTACATTCCATTCTTAAATCTTTAGATATTCTTGTTTATAAATATGATGATGAATTGAATGAACTTAAATATAATATTTTAGAATTTAGAGAAAGTATTAGATGGAATCAAAGGAAAGTTTCTAATTTTGATGATGATCTTAGCATGAGCAACTTTAAAAGTGAGGAAAAAAGGTTGAAAATTAAGAAATTAGAATTTAGTTAGGATGAGTTAAGGGCGATGTTTATGTTTTGAAATGTGATAACAGACTTTTGATGAAAAAGAGGAATGTATTTTGCTAAATTGCAAAATGTTTGTATGTTAATATTACATAACTTTATCTTAATTGCGGAATCTATGAAGAGATGCATATGAAAATGTTTCCATTCTTAGAATTTGTAAGGATCAAATTTGGTGTAATATGTCGAAGTCTTTTGTACCCTTCGTTTGTTTGTTAAGTTTATTTACTAAGGTGTATTTCGTACGAAGCTTAAGTGCCAATGCCTTAGTATTTTTTGTATGCTTTCACTGTTCCTATAAATTTGGAACTTTACTAGAGTTTGATATAAGTTTTTACAGAACCTGTCTATTTTTCTCTGTAAAAGTTGAAAGCATAAATGAGCAGAAACTAGATCTTATTTACATCGTTCATTCATTCTGCATTCGTTTTACTATGATTTTGATTAGTACTTGATTCAATGATTATTCAATTGGTATCAGAGCAGGAATCATGATCTGAGATCTAATTTTCACTCCGTTTCAAAAGGTTTTTAAGTCAAAATTCTGGTTCAAAAAGTTCTGCATCTTTTGACGTGAAAAAGCTTTCTAGATCTTAAGTTGTGATTTGATTCTGCAACAGATTTGTTGAATCGAGTATTCTACCTTTTTTTCTGTTCAATTCAACAATTTTCTTTCAAATTCACTTTGATTTCTCAAAAATTCTCAAAAAGTTTCTTCCGTACATCAATGGTGAACTTCAATCTCACCTTAATGACTTTATACTCTCATTTGCTAGGATCTTCAACTAAGATTCCTATGCTCATTCCTGAATACTATGATCAGTGGTCTGATTGTATGCATGATTACTTGAATGGAATTGATGAAGAGCTTTGGTCTTGCATCTCAGGGAATGTTACTCTTCCAACGAACCTACAACCAATTGGATCTTCATCTAGTACGACGAGTGTGGAAAATCAAACTGATCGTATGAAGAAACTTGAAAAACGATGCATAAGGTATTTGTGTGGTGCATTGCCTCCAATGGTGTATAACTATATCAGAAGTTGTACAACTGCAAAGGAAATCTGGAATAATATCAAAGAAAAGTTTCAAGGCAGCGGGAAGACGAAAATCAATTCAGTTAAGCAATTTTTGATTGAATTGAAGGATTTCAAGAAAAAAGATGGTGAAACGATTGAAAGTTACTATGATAGGCTGAATGAGATGATTTACAAATGCAATCGTCATGGAATCACGAGGTCTGCCATGGAATTCAATCTCACCTTTGTTATGGGACTCCGTAAAGAATGGAGAAGTGTTAGCATGATGGTAAAAAATCAACCAATACATCTTCTTTGAATGATTTGTACAATCAATTGAAAACTCACGAAAGTGAAGTGAACAAAATGCCAGAAGAGTCAAAGCTTAGTCTGGGAGGTCCATTAGCACTTGTCTCTAAAGTGACTAAAAAGAAAAATGTTGAAAAAGGTGATTATGATGATGAAGAGGGGTTTCTCATGAATTCGGATGATGAGGCAATTGCTTTTTTACTCTAACAACCGAGTCAAAAGGTTTTTCAAGAAACAGTTTAATTCAATGACAAAGCAAAGTGAGGAAAAAGGAAGTTTCGTGACCAAATCTACAGGAAAAAAGAAGAAGAAGTATGAGAAGAATGATGCGAAGGGTGCTGAGGAGAAGAAAGAGAAGAAATTGAAAGGAGATTCTGGTATGGATTGTCATTATTGCAATGGAGCAAATCATCTAGCAAATGATTGCATGATTCGAAAGAAAGATGAGAAGAAGAATAGAATGAAGGATGAAGAATATTATGTGGAGAGGTTGGAAGAGGTACGTACGAAGGCAAAAAATTTGTCTTTGGTGGCTCAAGGTGAACAGGAGAATGATGGCACATATCAAATCTAGTCTTCGGGCTCCGATGATGACGAAATCCGTAATCCTATGCATGGGGCTATGTATGCGAAGTTGGAGGAAGATTCAGAAGAAGAGATCAAAGGCCATTGCTTTATGTCAAAATCTGCTGATAAGTCTCCAATGACAACAAAGGTACGTAATATTCTTCAATCTTTTAATATTCCTTTAAGTGCATATGATTCTAAAATTTTTGCTTTTGATGATACCGTTGCTTATTTCGATAATTTGGTTGTTTCTGCTAGCAATGAAGCTAAGAAATTAAGCAATCAGTTGTTAGAGACACATAAGAAGTTAGATTCAAAAGTTTTCAAGATAGAATTTTTAGAATTGCAAATAACATCCATAATGTGTGATCGAGATTCATTATCTAGTGATGTAAAACTTTTGTTAGCTCAATGAAATATATACTGCAATTCTGCTAAACGTCTATATGGCAAATTAACTGGATTGCATCATTCGTGTGATATTAGCAAGGAACAACATATGAAATTATTACCTTTTCTAGCATATGAAAGAGCGAATGTAGATAATATTGCGTATGATTGTGAGAAAAATATTGTTGAGTTTGACAAAATTCCTGATGATAGATATGCTTATGGAATTGTCAAAATTGATGAGTGTCTTGATACAAATGAATTAGTTAACATTGTGAATGATACTTTAACAAAATCAAAAAAAATCAAAATTTTGAAAAAGACTGAGAATTCGACATCTGGTTCTCAATCTAATTTTACTGGTATTGAAGATAACTCTGACAGTATTAGTGAAATTAGTGATATTGGGGATGTTGATTGTTCTAAGGTGTCTGTCATTAATGTTGCATAAAAATCTAAAGGAAAAGAAAAACTTAAGGATTTGGAAGTTAAGATTGAGATTGCTCTTTTCTGCCGACTCTTTGGCCTTAAGAACACTGGTTTTAAGAATGAGTGATTGCCCATCTCCGACCCTTACTGCCCAACCTGAGAGCGGACAGCTAATGCATTCCACTTCAAACCTTCAACTTCAAAAGGTTATGATTATGAGTTTGTGGATATCCCAGATAGTTAAACGGATAGCAGTGATGATGAAAATGATACTGTCGAATCGAAAAAAAAGGTTTCATCCAACAAAGATTCAAAAGAAAAAGAAATTCCTCGTGTTGTGATTGATCAAGTATTTGGGAACACTGAAAATTTTGACAAAGTTTTGGGCGAAAAGGAACCCATTATTTGGAAACAAATCAAGTGGTGTATCCTAATTTCAAGTGTACCTTGACAAAGAATTCGTATGTTTTTCAAAAACAAAATGGTCGAAAATGACATTGAACCAGAATTCAACAAAATGGTCGAAAATGACAACAAGAAAACAACAGCCGAATGATTCTTTTCAAATAAAAGCACAGTCGAAAATACCTTGACAAAGAATTCGTATGTTTTTCAAAAACAAAAACCACAATGCAAATGGGTTGAAAAATCAAAAATGGTGAAAGAAGTTACAAAAGGCGTTGTTATGGAAAAGGAAATTGTTTTCAAATTAAATTCCAAAGAATTTAAAGAACAAATTGACAAGTTTTCAAAAGAAAATGCAATTTCAAAAAAACAAGCACGAAAGAAGATTTGTTGGCAAACCATAAAACTTTGAATACAACAAAATGATTTGAGTTTGCAAACAAATGAAAACACAAAAACTAAATCTGTCAAGAACAAGTTTTCTCATTCCGAAATTCATTTAAATAAAAAGAAAAATCCCGCTCATACAAATAAATCTACATCTGAATTTCAACCAAAAACAAATTCTTCGAAAGTTTCAAACTCATCATTTTCAAAAGATAACAAAAATACATTAAAGACTGTTCAAAATCAACCATCACAACAACGATTTTCTTCTAATCAACAAACAAGGTTTTCTCAAAAACAAAATTTTCCAAATTGATTTTCTCAAAATCGAAGTGTTAGAAAAAATGATGGAAGTCGATACGCTATGGCGTTTCGACCTAGATCAAATGTTGATTTCTTTCCTCAAAAACCGAATTTTCCAAATCCTACAGGAAAACAAACCTTAAAAGTTTCGTATACAAAAGGGTTGTCTCGTGACAAAAACTTCGATCATTGGCTTGACGGAAAAGGATGAAAATATCAATCAAGAAAGTATTCTCAACAACAAATTCATGAAGCCTATGAGAATTATGTGAATTCTTTGTCAACTGAAAGCTTATCTTCCAAAGATTCGAATGTTTCGGTAAAAACTTGGCGACCGGTTTCGAAAGAAAAGCTTAATGATACTCAATCTAAAAAGACGAAGGCATGTGTCAATGACAATCCTAAACTAACAAAAACTTATGATTTTGTTTCTTTAGATAATGAAGTTGACTTAATGGATAGTCTCAAAACTAAAGTTTGTGATTGGTTTAAAAGTTCTTCATTACATTCTGTTTTCAAAACTAATTTCCAAGGACCTAAACAGCCTTGGGTACCTAAATTCTTTCATTGATCGCAGGTACTATGTGATGAGCAATATGATGATAAATGGTATATTGATAGTGGTTGCTCACGTCACATGACTGGACGAAAGGAAAATTTGAGAGATTTTTGAAGCTTGGAAAATGCAAGAGTTGTGAAGTTTGGCAATAATCACAAATCCCAAGTGAAAGGTTATGGCAAAGTAACGAATGGAAAGTTTAGTGTTAATCGTCTTGCTTATGTCGAAGGTCTTCAACATAACTTGATAAGTGTTTCTCAACTTGTCGTGGGCACTGGCAATCAAGTGGTGTTTAATGAAGAAGGCAACATCATTTCAAATGTTGAAACTAACGAAGTCTTGCTCAAATCCAAACGACATGGTGACATGTTTAGTCTTGATATCAAACCAATCATCGACAAACCCTCAGTGTGCTTAATTTCGAAAGCTTCCTCTGACATCAGCTGGTTATGGCATCGACGTTATTAAAATTTAAACTTTCGAAATTTGAATAAATTGGTTGTTGATGATCTTGTTCGTGGTTTACCTGTACTAAAATTTGATAATGATACATTATGTGCAGCTTGTGAACAAGGGAAACAGCACAGGAAAGGACATCCAATTGTGATAGATTCGAAAATTGTGGAACCGTTGGAACTTTTACACATTGACCTTTGTGGACCATCGACTGTTGCAACTCTCAACAAGAAACGATACATTTTGGTAATTGTTGATGATTTTTCACGATTTATTTGTGTATATTTTCTTAGGTTAAAATCTGAAGTTGCTCAAACAATTACCGAGTTTATTAAGAAGATTTAGATAAGTCTGAAGAAAAATGTTCGAAAGATCAAAAGTGATAATGGATATGAGTTTAAGAACAAAGTTTTGGATTCGTACTTAACAGAAAAAGGAATTTCACATAACTTCTCTTCACCTTATACACCGCAGCAAAATGGTGTGGTTGAAAGACAAAATAGGTCACTTTGCGAAGCAGCGAGAACTATGTTGACATATGTGAATCTTCCTCGATATCTATGGGCTGAAGCAGTTTCGACAGCTTATTTCACTCAAAATCGATCTTTCATTCATCGTCGATTCAATATCACTCCGTATGAAATTATCAATAACCGAAAACCTAATGTCAAATTCTTTCATGTTTTTGGTTGTAGGTGTTTTATAATTAATCTTAAAGATAGCCTTTCAAAATTTCAAGCTAAAGCTGACGAAGGCATATTTTTGGGATATTCGCACAATTCGGTTGCATATAGAGTGTTAAATAAGCGCACAAGAAAAGTCAAAGAGACATTTAATCTTACTTTCAATGATTATTATGTCAAACAAGTTGAAAAGCAATTTGAACAAAAACCAATTATTAATGAATCATCTGATGAAACTGAAGAATCAAACTCATCTGACTTTGATTATGATTTAATTTTTTGTATTCCTGACAGAGTTGTTGAAGTTCATGCGAATGATAATCATCACTTTGAATCTTCAAAGCATAATGATGACTTGGAAATTCCTCAAAACATAGTAGATGTTAATTCAACAACAAATTCTCCCAGCGTTGGTGAAAGTATCTTTAATAATCCAGTGGAAGGAGGGCACTTGGATTCGAATACTCTAGTTGAGGGGGAGCATTCTTCCGAGGGGGAGAATGGGAGAATGGATGATGTTGTTGAGGGGGAGCATCAAAATGGTAATCGTGTTGAGGAGGAAAATGATATAATAAATTTTAATCAAAACGATGATTTTCACGATCTAAATGATAATGTTTCTGTTGCAGGATCTGAAAATGAAGAGATGTACGAAGATACACCTTTGGAATTCGATCCGGCATATCCACTGTTAGAGAAATGGACAAAGACTCATCCTATAGATCAATTCATTGGAAATCCTCAAGATGGAGTATTAACAAGAGCTCAGATTCGTGTGAAGAATGAGGTATTAAATACTCATCAAGAATTTTGCATGTTCAATGTTTTCGTATCTAAAATGGAACCAAAGACAGTTAAGATGGCAATGGAACACTCTGATTGTGTCACACCCCGAAACCAGGATAGCAGAATCGTTTCGGGGTGGAGGATGTCATGTTTAGCATCACAACCATTGTACAATAACAATCATAGTAACTCAACCATTACAATGAATATATATATATATATATATATATATATATATATATATATATATATATATATATATATATATATATATATATATATATATATATATATATATGAACAATGTTTACATGAGTCTGGAATTTGTTTAATTTACACCAAAAGTATGTAGAATATGAAAACATGACTCTTATTACTCCAACTCCTCTAAATCCAAGAAGTACTTGTCTACCGGTTTCCTGAGAATACAAGAAATTTGAAAGAATATCAGCATAAAGCTGGTGATTTCATAATCATTTAGGTTTGATGGAAAATGTTCGTTGATTCTTTTGAAAAATATTACTCAAGAAAATCCCATATTTTCTTATGAAAAGTAGTGTTAAAAGAGTATCTATTAGTAGAAAATAAACCATAAGTTTTAGAAATGTTGGTGTTTATCCTGGGAAAACCCCATATTTTCCCTAAAAACAGGTTAACCATCCTAGAGGTAGTTTAGAAATCCCCGATTACTATAAGTGTATTTATGAAAGTAGTTTTATTACTCAAAGTAAAACAATGAAGAGTAGAGTCTGTAAACCAAAGTTAGTTTATACTTATTTGCGAGTCGTATAACCATGCTTTATATGACCGAGAGACCTTTATAGCGTTCTTCAGGCATTAAGTTAAATGACATTTGTTCACCCCAGGCATGCCTGCCTAACTGTAGCTAGCAATTTTGGTGTAGGATTGTCAGTCCCAAATAGATCTCTTCACATATCTCACGCTCTTCCTCCAGGAGACTCTAGTTATACTAAAAGGATTTATCCCTGTACACCTAAGGGTACAGTATTGAAGTAAAGCCTCACAATTCTGTATAATCTAGTTTACAAGCTAGAGATAGTATAAAACAATATTTATCCTTGAATAAATGCATTTTATACTCTTGAGAAAAAATATATATATCATAGACTAAATATGCCATAGTTTATGCATAGTCACCCATGAAATCTGATTTGGTAGGAACCGTCTAGAGGATTATCCCAAACTATACCCATTATAGTTTATTAGCGTTGATATGGAAGATGTTTTGTAAAAACCTTTCTGAAAGCTATGAAGTAAGATTTCCAAATTTAAAAGTTTCACTTATGCTCAACATATTACAAAAAGGGATAAAATATCCGAATATGTTATTAAACAAGGAAATCATTGGACTATATTAATAAGTTTAAAACTTAATAAAATACTTTGAGTTTGGCTTGTATCCCCCCCCCCCCCCCCCGTGAAAACATTAAAAACACGGAAAATGTAGGGGTATGAACTCACCTTGAGCGAGTGGTTTGATTGAAGGATCGATACGAAGAGCTGGATGTTCAAGTGAAACCCTGAACACAATTTGATCCTAAATAACACGTAATGACACATAAATGAGTCAAACGAGGGTATTTCACTACTAGATGTGATGGAGAACCACTCTAGGGACTTGGAACTACTTGCACTAATGTCGGAACCATATATGATCGAATAAGGGAGGTGTACGGCCACCTTTTGGGTCTGTATGACCATGGTTGTATGGCCCAAGAGTGTATGGCCGTACACTCATGATGGGGAGTACTTTTGAGGTGTTTTCAAGGTCCTACAAGCATCCAAGGAGTGGTTCTAGACCCCATACTTAGTGGTTTTGAAAGTTTAAGGCCAAATATGGACATCAAAGTGGGTGTACGGCCATGAGGAAGTGTGTGTGGCCGTACAAAGGGGTGTACGGACGTACACAGGGGTGTGCGGCCGTACACTCTCCATGTTCATGCCCAAGATGTCGATTTTGAGGTGCATTAAGGCTAATACCAAGTCCAACTAGCAGATAGGGACAAACTCTCACTTTGGAGAGCCTTTTTTATGGTGTGTACGGCCACCTTATGAAGGTGTGCGGCCGTACACTCTCCAAGTGGGTGAAGAACATCAATAAATCATGAAAAAGCAAAGGTTCTTTCAAGCATAACGAGCTAGGGGATGAATCACTTACGTTTTGAAGCCTTTGGGGGGGGGGGGGGGGGGTTCACGGTTGAAGAAGCTTGAGAGCATGGTGTAGTGTGCGGCCAAGAAGTGAAAGGAATGAAAGGAAAGGGGACTACTCTTTATATAGGCATGGGTGTGCTTCCTAGAAGGGAGTATGTGGCCAAGATGTGAGTGTGCGGCTGCACACCCATGTGTACAGCCGTACACTCCCCTAAGGGTGTGTTTGGCTCAGTTTTGTCACCCTATGGCTTGCTGACTCATTCCTAAACTTAACCTTGGTCTTAACCAAGCTTAGAACTCTTAAATGAACCCTTAAACAGCACGAGAAGTCAACAGAACAAGTTTAACATTGATTGAATTGGCTAAGTGTACAAGATAAAAGTTTCGGATTGTCACATCATCCCCCCGTTAGAGGGAATTTCGTCCCAAAATTCAAGAATAGAGTACAATCATTAATTTGGAAAGAGATGAGGGTACTTCTGCTTCATCAACTCCTCGTGCTCCTAAGTGAGTTCAGGACCCCATTTGGCATTCCAGTAGACCTTCACCATCGGGATGCGACTCTGCTTCATGCGTTTGACCTCTCGGTCCATGATTTCGACAGGTTGTTCCACGAAACATAGACTTTCGTCTAGCTCGATCTCGTCGAGAGGAATCACAAGTGTCTCGTCAGACAAACACTTCTTTAGGTTCGACATGTGGAAGACAGGATGGACGTTGCTGAGTTCTCGGGGTAACTGGAGATTGTATGCTACGGGACCGATCCTAGCAAGGATCTCGAATGGCCCTATGTACCTTGGGTTTAGCTTTCCACATTTTCCAAAATGTATCATGCCTTTCCATCGTGAGACCTTCAAAAGGACACGTTCACCAACCTGGAATTCCAAGGGCTTTCGTCTCCTATCAGCATAGCTCTTTTGTCTATCCCATGAGGCTTTCAGTCGTTCTCGGATTTGTACGATCCTTTCAGTCGTCTCTCGGATGATCTCAGGACCGGTGAGAGTGTTGTCAGGGATTTGACCCTTGACTAGCTGCATGTCACCCACTTCAGCTCAGCGAAGAGGGGATCTGCACTTGCGGCCATAGAGGGCTTCAAACGGCACGACCTTGATGCTAGTATGGTAGCTGTTGTTGTAGGAAAATTCAACCTAGGGAAGATGAGTGTCCCATGACGTGTTGAAGTCGATGACGCAGGTTCTCAACATATCTTCCAATGTCTGAATTGTTCTCTCACTCTGTCCATCTGTCTGTGGATGATAAGTCGTGCTCATATCAAATTTAGTTCCAAGAGCCTTCTGTAGCGATTGCCAAAATCTTGAGGTGAACGTGCTATCTCGGTCGGAGATAACGGATATAGGTACCCCATGAAGGCGAACTATTTCTCGAATGTAGATCCACGTGCGTCTCTCCATCTTGAAATTTTCTTTGATTGGAAGGAAGTGGGCGGATTTGGTCAACTGGTCGACAATTACCCTGATGGCGTCGTGCCCACTCGGAGATCTGGGTAACTTGGTGATAAAGTCCATGGCGATCATTTCCCACTTCCATTCAGGTATCTCCGGCTGTTGAAGCAAACCTGAGGGCTTTTGATATTCTACTTTTACCTTGGCACAATTCAAGCACTTGCCCACGAAGGTAGCAATCTCTACTTTCATGTTCGGCCACTAATAGTGTTGTTTGAGATCCAGATACATTTTATTTGATCCTAGGTGAACAGAGTATTTAGACTTGTGAGCCTCATCCATGACAATCTCCCTGTACCCGCCGTACTTTGGGGTCCAGATACGGTTCATGAAATGGTAAACTCCATCTTCCTTGATCTCCAAGTTCTTTTCCGTTCCTCGCAGGGCTTCATCCGACATGTTCTCTGGTTTTAAGGCTTCCAGCTGAGCCTCTTGGATTTGTGCGGATAGATGGGAATGGATAATCATTGTCAGTGCCTTCACTCTACGTCTTGATCATTCATTTCGGCTAAGGGCATCCGCCACCACATTGGCCTTGCCGGGATGGTAGCGTATTTCGCACTTGTAATCGCTAAGTAGCTCTACCCATCGGTAAAGACGGTGCACTTGGTTCCGTAGAGGTAATATCTGTATATCTTCAATGCAAAAACCACTACTCCTAACTCTAGGTCGTGAGTTGTATAATTGACTTCGTGTGCCTTCAGCTGCCTCGAGGCATATGCGATAACTTTTCCTCGCTGCATGAGTATACAGCCTAAGCCCTGAATGGATGCATCACAATAGACAACAAAGTCTTCTGTCCCTTCAAGCAGAGACAAGATAGGTGCGCTGCATAGGGCATGCTTTAAGGTTTGAAACGCAGCGTCTTGCTTTTCTCCCCAGCGGAAAGGTACACTTTTCTGAGTCAGGGTGGTTAGAGGCTTGGCGATTTTGGAGAAGTTGTGGATAAACCTGTGACAATAGCCAGTGAGACCAAGGAATTGACGGATTTTCGTGGGTGTTTTCGGTGCTGACCAATTCTCAATCGCTTTAATTTTGGATGGGTCCATGTGTGTGCCTTCCTTGCTAACCACGTGACCGAGGAACGTTACCTTCCTGATCCAAAATTTAGACTTGGTAAATTTTGCGTATAGCTTCTCCGCCCTTAATGTCTCTAGAATTAACCTCAAGTACTGTTTGTGATCTTCCTCACTCCGAGAGTAGACAAGTATATCATCAATGAACACTATCACAAACTTGTCTAGAAAAGGGCGAAACACCCGATTCATCAGATCCATGAATACCGACAGTGCGTTGGTTAGACCGAAGGGCATTACTACAAAATCGTAGTGTGCGTAGCGAGTTTTGAATGTTGTCTTGGGCACATCATTCTCGTGAACCCGCAACTGATGATACCCTGATCTTGGATCTATCTTCAAAAAGTAACTGGCTCCCTGGAGTTGATCAAAGAGGTTGTCGGTTCTAGGTAGGGGATAACGGTTTTTGATGGTCATCTTGTTCAGTTCTTAGTAGTCAATGCACATCCAGAAGGTTCCGTCTTTCTTCTTCACGAATAAGATCGGAGCTCCCCAGGGTGAGGAACTTGGCCTTATGAATCCTTTGCTGATCAGCTAATTAAGTTGGCTGGATAATTCTTGCATTTCTGTTGGCGCTAAACGATAGGGAGATTTAGCTACATGAGTAGCCCCAGGGATTAAGTCGATCCGAAACTCAACTTGATGCTTAGGAGGAATTCCTGGAAGGTCTTTGGGGAAGACATCAGGAAAGTTGCAGACTTCGGGGATGCTCTCGATGTGTTTAACCTT
This sequence comes from Lactuca sativa, assembly GCF_002870075.4. Classification (NCBI taxonomy): domain Eukaryota; kingdom Viridiplantae; phylum Streptophyta; class Magnoliopsida; order Asterales; family Asteraceae; genus Lactuca; species Lactuca sativa. The sequence continues at coordinate 93,984,223 of NC_056629.2, forward strand.
TTGTGCACATCAACACACATGAGCTAGAAACGCATGGCACTCCTTTTGCAAATATTTCTGGGCTTTGATGCACGAAATGATACGAAGGTTCGAACTAGGCTAATCACTGTAGATCGTGAGAGCTTCGCTAGAGGGAAGATTGAGACGGATGGCTTTCTCGTAGTAGAGGATATCTGCATGATTGGGGCTCTACCAATCCATGACGATTATGACATCAAAGCTTTTTATGGAGACTGGCGTAAGGTCGATGGGAAAGGAATGATTGTCTAGAGTAAGAGTACAACCTATAAATATGCCGTTAGTGCTCTCTTTCTTTCCGTAGCCATCTCGACTGTGAATGTTTCAGTTAAAGGTTGAACTCACCTTGACCGAGTGGTTTGATTGAAGGATAGATACGAAAAGCTGGATGTTCAAGTGAAACCCTGAACACAATTTGATCCTAATAACACCTAATGACACATAAATGAGTCAAACAAGGGTGTTTCATTACTAGATGTGATGAAGAACCACTCTAGGGACTTGGAACTACTTGCAATAATGTCTGAACCATATATGATCGAACGAGGGAGGTGTACGGCCACCTTTTGGGTCTGTATGACCATGGGTGTACGACCCATGAGTGTACGGCCATACACTTATGATGTGGAGTGCTTTTGAGGTGTTTCCAAGGTCCTACAAGCATCCAAGGAGTGGTTCTAGGCCCCATACTTAGTGGTTTTGCAAGTTTAAGGTAAAATATGGACATCAAAGTGGGTGTACGACCCTGAGGAAGTGTGTGTGGCCGTACAAAGGGGTGTGCGGCCGTAGACAGGGGTGTGCGGCCGTACACTCTCCATGTTCATGCCCAAGATGTCGATTTTGAGGTGCATTAAGGCTAATACCAAGTCCAACTAGAAGATAGGGGCCAAACTCTCACTTTGGAGAGCCTTTTTAAGGTGTGTACGGCCACCTTATGAAAGTGTGCGGCCGTACACTCTCCAGGGGGGTGAAGAACATCGATAAATCATGAAAAATCAAAGGTTCTTTCAAGCATAACGAGCTAAGGAATGAATCACTTACGTTTTGAAGCGTTTGGGGGTTCACGGTTGAAGAAGCTTGACAGAATGGTGAAGTGTGCGGCCAAGAAGTAAAAGGAATGAAAGGAAAGGGGGCTACTCTTTATATAGGCGAGGGTGTGCTTCCTAGAAGGGAGTGTGTGGCCAAGAGGTGAGTGTGCGGCCGTACACTCCCCTAAGGGTGTGTTTGGCCCGGTTTTGTCACCCTATGGCTTGCTGACTCATTCCTAAACTTAAACTTGGTTTTACTCAAGCTTAGAACTCTCAAATGAACCCTTAAACAACATGAGAAGTCCAAATAACAAGTTTAACATTGATTGAATTGGCTAAGTGTACAAGATAAAAGTTTCGGGTTGTCACAGATTGGGTTGTTGCAATGCAATCCGAATTGGCTGAACTCGAAAGAAATAAGGTTTGGAGATTAATTCCTAAACCTGAAAATGTTTCGATTGTTGGGTTAAAATGGATTTTCAAAAACAAAACCGAAAAAGATAGAAGTATTGTACGAAATAAAGCACGTCTAGTTGTAAAAGGATATTCGCAACAAGAAGGGATTGATTATGAAGAAACTTTTGCCCCTATTGCAAGACTTGAGGCTGTTTGAATATTCCTAGCATATGCAGCTCATAAGGATTTTGATGTATTTCAAATGGATGTGAAATGTGCTTTTCTTAATGGTGAACTCGAAGAAACTGTTTACATAGAACAACCTCCAGGTTTTGTAATTGAAATGCATCCTGATCATGTATATATTTTAGATAAAGCTGTCTATGGGTTAAAACAAGCACCAAGAGCATGGTATGCAACTCTTACTAGTTTCTTAAAACAATCGAAATTTAAGCAAGGATCAGCTGACCCCACATTATTTCGAAAGAAAGTTGGGAATCATCTGATGCTTGTTCAAATTTATGTCGATGATATTATTTTTGGCTCTACTTACCCTACTTTATCTAATGAATTTTAAAAATTTGATGAAAAGCCAATTTGAAATGAGCATGATGGGTAAAATTAATAATTTTCTTGGCTTAAATATATGTCAAAACAGAGAAGGCATATTCATCAATCAAGAGAAATATACAAGGAATTTTCTCGAAAAGTTTGGATTAACAAATAGCACGAAGTTAAGAGTACCAATGGTTGTTGGCACAAGGCTAACACCTTCGTTAGAAATGCCTGCGGATGATCTTACTTTATACAGGAGTATGATAGGTTCATTGCTTTATTTGACTCCAAGTAGACTTGATATCATGTTTTCTGTATGTAATTGTGCTAGGTATCAAGCAAATCCTCGAGAACTACATTTAACAGCTGTGAAGAATATCTTTCGTTATCTCAAGGGAACAATTTCGTTAGAATTGTGGTATCCTTCGAAAACAGGATTTTACATTCAGGCATTTTCAGATTCAGATCTAGGAGGGTGTACTTTGGATCGAAAAAGTACAAGTGGTGGTTGTCAATTTTTGGTTGGAAAGTTGGTTAGTTGGCAGTCAAAGAAGCAAACGTGTGTTTCGATTTCTACTGCTGAAGCCAAATATATACAGCTGCTGCTTGTACCTCACAAATTATTTGGATTCAAAGTCAGTTGAGAGATTATGCAGTAAATATGAAAACGATTCCATTCTACTGTGATTCCCAAAGTGCTATACGCATTTGTCATAATCTAGTACAACATTCGAAAACAAAACATATAGCTCTTCATTATCACTTTATCAAAGATCATGTGGAAGATGGAAACATTGAAGTTCATTTTGTAAAAACAACTGATCAGCTTGCTGATATTTGTACAAAAGCTTTGGATGAAAAATCATTGGTTAGAATTTTAACAGGTTTTGGAATGATTGAAGCGATTCTGTTCCAGGAAGGATTTCGATTACATAGCAAAGGAGGACTATACAAATGTGTCGATTTAGAGGCAATAAGATGTCATTCAACGGTTACTGTTCATGGTCAACGCTTCGAATTCGAGAATTTTCATGATGGTTGTGTGGTACAAAATTTTCGTTAGTTTGCCAAATTTTCGTAAGAATGGCAAATTGTAGTTTGTTTAAATATATTCATTTGTTTGTAAAAATGTTTTTCGTAAGTTTGTATCTGAGTTTTATTTTTGAAAAATCAAAAACTCCAAAAAGATTCTATTTTTGTTTTGTTGTTATCTTTTCGAAAAATCAAAAACTCCAAAAATATTTTATTTTTGTTTTCTTGTTATCTTTTCGAAAAATCAAAAATACCAAAAAGATTTTCTTTCGTTAATTGTTTTATTTTTCGAAAAATATTTTCTTTCTATTAGAAAAATCAAAAATATCAAAAAGATTTTTGTTATTTTCTTTGTTTGTTTTTCTTTGTGCAGATAACACGAAAATTTTTCAAGGGTCATGCTTGTGTTTCTATGGGATGGTAAACTTTCAACAACTATGTACTAGTTAGACTGTCCCTAGAAGCATGCTGCAGCATGTCGACCCAAGCCTCCAAAGACTCAATGTGTGTTTACGAAAGCCTTGATGAATTTTTTCATATGAAAGTTTCTTCCCAATTAGGCTTATATTTGCATTAGTCACTGAGCTACCTTACTCTTCTCACATGAGTTAAGAGTTATCTGTTTTGTCCGAAAATAACAGAGGTACAATTTGTTATTCAAAACCAATCTTTTTCATCACCAAATTTCTTACACTTGCACACACGAAGACATATGTCCAAGAGATCTTTGATTCGACCCATCAAGATTTAGATATATAAAAATTCCGTGTTAATGATCTGATATCATGAGGCCGTGATGAAAGTGAAACCCAGCTTTCTCTCTTAATAAGGAATTAACGGGGAACTTTGTTCCAGATTCTAAAGAAACATTTGTTTTTGTACCAAAAATTTTGTATACTCCAAATCACATTCTTTCGTATGAGATATCTTGATCAAATGTTCGAAGCCCACGAGATTTGTTTCCCAACAAGATCCAGCTTAAATAGTTTTCTTTGAATGTGATTTTCGTGTGAGTATCAATTCTTTTCCTTAGTCACTTTTACATAATATTCCAAAGCAACTTGTCACTGACTACAATGGTCAAAAAAATAATTTCTGTTACAATTACTCACCTTATGTTTAGGATGATATGTAATGAAATTATAAACCACCCAATAAGCCTCACAAAAGAAACCCTTTTATACTTCTCTATAAGTATTCGATTGTAATTCACGGGAACATACACAAGCAGTTGATTATCTCTCTTGATAATTAATGAAGCAACCTTTTCCCGAGGTTTCTCTGCTTTTATGTCGAATTTTTTTTGACATCACAGATCCAATTTTTTGTTAAATTTTTTTCTTATCTTTTCTTTGGCACACTACACACACGAAATCCTTGAGGTTCTGAGTACTACCAACTCAGGCTGATGATTTCGACAGTCTAGCAAATGACTTCGTCTCTAAACCCAAAGAAGAAAGAGCTTAACCTCCATCCGAAGGTTGATGACGGTTACTATTCCTTGAGGTGACACGAACAGACTGTCAGATGAGACGTTTTGTATTCAGTCCTGGTTTCAAGGTGGTGTGACAGTTACTTTTTGACGCATGGCAACTTTATTGGTAGACTGGTGTGACTTTCAAGGTGCCATGTCAGATCTCAATTAATGCTTATCCTGCGTTCCATTCAAATTCAGGGTTACATATAAAAAGGGTATTCATGGGTTCTTTGTCGTTTTACGCTCACAAAAGAAAACAAATACCCAAATTCTCTCTGATCTTCAAAGCTTCAAAACCCTAATCATGGTTGGCGTTGATTCTGCTTCTCGCACAACTGAAGACATCTCTTCTCAACCAATAATGAAGATTCAAAGCACCAATTATCAAGTGGAAGGGGATGTGTCTCTCTATCCTGAAGAATGGAAGATGTTAATTGTTGCATTGAAGAGTTCTGTTCTTTCAAAAGTGATGTTCAATTCATTCGCAGTTCCTCTCTCATGGATTTCATAGGCAGGATCCACTGCTACGTATAGCAAAGCAATGGATATCATTACCTTTCAACTGGTGAATGACAAAAAATTTCGTCTGTCCAAGAATTTTTTTTCCAGATTCTGGATATTCCCAATTCTCAACTTGTTACTGATCTTACTTATGCACAAGTGGTTCATATGTTTAATGAGATGGGTCATCAACCCCCACTCACGAAGATTAGTGATTTGAAGAAGTCATCTCTTCCAACTGTTTGGAATTTTTTGTTTAGAATTTTTCTTCGATGCTTGACTGGATGAAGTGTTGGATTAGACAAAGGTCACATGAAGGTTTATGCGATGGTGGCAGGTTTATACTATGATATTTCTATCGATTACTCTACATAAATGTGGAAGGAATTTCGAAAGAGTGTCGAAAACACGAATGTGGTTCAAGGCATTTCATGTGCTAGGTATTGGAGTTTGATACTTGGTTATTTGTATGAAAAAGAAGGAATTGTTGTACCTGCTAATGAAGAAAAAGCTGAGTTTTTGAAGTACCACTTTCCAAAGGAAGTTTTGGATGATATGGATATATTCACTCATATTGTCAGGATTCCTAATGCAATGCTAAAAAGGGTTGAGCCAACAAATTCGGTGTTGATTTAGTACTTGAAGCATGCAAAGGCTACACCTGAGAAGACAGTGCACGAAACTAAGAAGTCTTCTGAGAAGATTGTGCATGAATCCAAGAAGTTCCGAAAGAAGCCTGAGACGACAAAAGTGAATGTTCCGACTGTTATCATAAAACCAGTGGAACCTGTTGATAATACTATAGTAACAGAGAAAATTCCTTCCAAATATGATGTTTTTCGAAGAATAAAGCAGAGGTCTAGGGATTCACGAAAATCTTTAGATGGTTTTTCAAAATCATCTTTAAATGTTCGTAAACCACAACTTTCTCATCAAGGAGTTATTTTTCGTAAGGTTTGTGACATCCACATTTTCACGACTGAAAAGACCGATTTTGTTTATGCTTGTTTGAAATCAGAGTATCATTTTAAATAAAACTGTTGCGGAATTTGTCCCCAAAGCAAAATATGATAAAGATTTATCAAAAGCATTTTCAAAGAAATGTATTTCATTAAAAGACTCAGGATGTCATGTTCGATACATATCAAAATCATAAACAGTATAATATAAGTCTTACTACATTATTTCATATTTACAGGCCTATATCCGTAATCCCTCATCCAAAACATCACATCTATGCTCGATCGCCACTACCTGTAATACATGAAACTGAGTGGGTCAGGCTTGGGAGCCTGGTGATCACATAGGGTTTTCAACCAATAATAAATAAGTTTATTAATTTCATCAATCAACAATAACCTGATTACCCGTTCCCGTTATCCTCACTTTACGTCCCTAAACACCTATCATAAGGGACCTAGCCTAAGGATCATCATTGGGATGGACACTACTGCCAAGGGGATTCGTCAGCAATAAATGTCCTTAAGGCAACCATGTGGGGGATGGAGTACACCGGTGAACACATCGTTCACAAACACCTACAGGTTGCGCGCCTGCTAGTGTTCCACTGGACTGTCTAGAAGAGTCTGTGGTTGTCATCCATACTCCGCTAGATGACAGATTCAACAACAACAACATCGAGGCCTCTCATCATTTTATCACACATCATCTATTACATCTACCCATGTTTTACCCCCAACATTTTCATAGATATAAAATACATATACAGTTTAAATCATTTAAAACATGTATAAAAACGTTCATCCAGCATAGACAACAAGTATTCAGATAATATGCACACATAGCACGTAATTTATATAAAATACTTCATATCTATGTGTAAGCTGAAAGTAACTATGCACTCACCTGAAAAGGTGGTGACTCTGCCTTTGAACAACGCTTCGTTACCTCAAAACAATTATCCCTCGATAAAACCTAGTATCAATATCACTAGGGTTTAGTCTAACGTTAACCGCGACTAATTAATAGTTTAGCAATTATTATTATTATATAAGCGTTAAACAACACTCTATATAACTCATAATAATAGCCCAAATAATTACTTTAAGGACCTAATAGCATTACTATAATTATTTAAAAGCTATATTAAAAATAGTGTAGGCGTAGCTCACTTACAACGAATTTTAAAGAAAACCGGGCTTCACTTGGAGCAGCATTTCCGAAACCGAAAGACCCTTTTTCTCGGGACTCCGGGAGCCTCAGGACTTCCTTTGGGTGCTAGGGATTTTTTCCTAGGGTTTACAGGGGTTAAAGGGGTAGTGAGAGAAAGTAGAGAGAGAAAGAGTTGTGAAAATGTGTGAAAAATCCGGGAGAATTCGCATGGTATTTATAGGGGCGAAGCCTCGGATCTAAGCGGGGCGTTCAGCAAGTTACGTGGGGTGTAACTTCGGATAAGGGTGCCAGCTTCGCACAGCTGGCTCGCACTCGCAAGATGATCAGGTATGAAGGTACGATGGGCATACCAGCCTTGGACGCAGGGCGTAGGGCGAAGCGAGGTGGCGTTCATCGGATGCGAGACCGTGGGGAGCAAGGTAAGGATGGGATTGAGCCACGTCATCGCGTCTTGCATCAAATTTCGCAAATTACACTCTCGACTTTAAAAATTTGTAACTTTTGCGTACGAGCTCCGTTTTCGACGTTCTTTATATCCACGCGAAGGCAGGAACGTACTCTACAACTTTCGTTTTGACTCTGTCAGCTAATTTTGACTTTATTTTAAAAGTTATATTATTAACAGACCGGGACAGGACTGGTCTGTTAAATTCTCATAACTTCTTCATCCGACGTCCATTTTCGTCTGTCTTTCGCAGCTCTCATTTGAGTCTAACCGTTGTAGGGATGAGTCCCTTACTCGAAGGATTATACGAGCCTCGTTACATGTGATGGTAGTCAGGTGATGGCTATTTGGCGTTACAAGGAGGCCTTCAGTAGCTGAGGACTGGTTTAGGTAGAGTCAGAGATTTCCCTAGGGCAAGCCTAGGATGAGAGTAACAGAGATCAGTAGTAGTAGAAGCGACTTGGTTGAGTTAAGGTAACTCTTGAGGAAAGTGCGGATAGATGTGGAAGGTAGTATGGGCCCATACTACTGAAAGTAGAGGATCCTTACTTGATTCAAGAGGGGCCAAGACGAAACCGGGGAAATGGTAGAGTATGTGTGAGATCCCTCGGTTGCAATGAGTATTCTGATAGTTATTGTGATATGTTTTCAGCATGGTGAAGTTGCACGAGATATCAGTTGGCAGTTCAGGTGCCGGGGATGTTGGATTAGTGTCTAAGTCCATAACTATTTTGGTATGTACTTGACCCGATGGTGCATGGTCCTTTTGGGTTGCCTTCACCAAAGCAACTTGATTGGAGAAATAAATAAAGAGAGAGAGGTTATTATGATTTATTAATATGTTATAAGAATAATATATTAAAGGAGAAATCATATTTGTTTAATTAATATTGGTCAATAATTAATTAAGAATTAATTTTGTGATCAAGTGTAATTAATTAAACTAGAGGGGCTGAATTGTAATTATGTGATAGTTACAAAATAAGGTAAGGATTATCTTATATATATGGTGAATGAATTTGAGGTGATAATCACTTAGAATTCGACTAGGATAAGGGTTTCTAAGAGTTATCTTATGGTTGCTTGGTGGACAAGCAACTAGATAAGGATAAAGACTGAAAACCTAATCCCAACCCTATATAAAGACCCCTAAGGCCATAGAATTCGTGTACTTCTTCCCAAGAGGATCTAAGGACGAATTCTAACCTCCCTCCTCTCTCTTTATACCTTCTCCACTTGCTTATGGTGTTTGTAAGCCATTAGAGGAGTGACACTTGTGACTCTCAGCTTTCCAAGGTCAATTCAAGGAGGAATTGGATTGTTATTGCTATATAACAATCAAGGTATGTTCTTAAACCTAATTACATGTGTATTCTGATTTCCATATGCTAGAATTAGGGTTTATAGTCTTGGATTCAAAGTATGTACAATAGAGAAACCTAGATCCAAGCATTAGGGTTTGTATGAGCACATAGGATGTCTTATGACCAAAACCCATCAGTGGTATCAGAGCCATGATTGGTTTCTATTGTATTGATGCTTGATGTAACTGAAAATCGTTTTTTGGCCTCACTATTCGACCTGACTCGGCGAGTCACTCTTGGACTCGGCGAGTCAGCCCTACTCGGTGAGTTCCAGAGGGTGACTCGGCGAGTCGGTGCGTCAGACAGTGCTTATCTCGGGATTTCTTGCTGTTTTTGCATTGAGATAATTACCTAATTTAGTTAGATTAATATTAATCCGATTATATGATATATTTGACTATATTTTTAATCTAATTGAAGATATAAGACAATTGTTTCCTTATAAGATAATTGATTAATTATTTTAAGTAAATTGATAAATAGTTTTGCAAGAAATCATCAAATATGGATAATTATGTGATTAAAATGTTAATTATTTGTTATTTGATCCTTGTTGTTGTGAAATGTTTCATATTTGGCCCTTTAGGTTTTATAGTTTAAATTTGAACCCCAAAAGTTTTGTTGTTTTGAAATTTAAATAGTTGAAACCCTAATGTTTTGAAAAAGGTCTCAAAACTTGCCCTCAAGTTTTGGAATTTAAATTTTGATTAAATAGTTTAATTTTGATGCATATTTAAATTCTAAACCCTAATGTGATGAAATGTTTCAAAACATGCCCTCAAGTTTTGGAATTTAAAAGTTGATTAAAAGTTTAATTAGGAATGTTAAATTCTAAAACTCTAGTATAGTTTTGAAAAGGTTCAAATCACACCCTTATGGTTTTATTAATTAATTAAGGTGTATAATTAAAAGAGGTTTAATAAATCCATAAAAGTTTTGGTTTAAAATTTAATTGAATTAAAAGTATAATTGTTAAATTTAACCACCTAGTATTTTGAAAGTATAAAATACACCCTATACTATATATAACATTAACAGTCTAACATTATATATATGTATGAATAAAAGTCAGTCTTACCGTTAGTAGGCCTCATTCACGAAACTAGTCTATAAGGGGTGTTTAAGGAAATTGCCTATAAAATGGCGATTGAATGGGTATCCACTCTTACCCACCGCACTCTTGACTAGTGAAGGGTTGTTAGCCGAACGGGTAGGATAGGACGAAACCTTCCATTATAAGTATAATGAATTATTAAAGTAACTAAATATTCTCATAAAATTCCCAATCTTAGTTACTTAGGCAAAAGTGAATTGATGCAATTCCATGAAATTACACTTTGTGCCCTTGCGAAGACGTTAGTGGAGCGTGTGTGGTTTACCGTCACACTAATTGGTTCTAAGCAAAGGTAGCAAAGGGTGACTCAATGTTTGTCATAGTTCGGTGGAGCGTGTGTGGTTTACCGGCACATCGAATAGGTGATTGTGACATGTGAGGGCACCATGTAAGTTTGCATGGTTATTCACACCCGCTTTGTGATCCTCGGCATCCTAGTCACAAACAAGAGGGGCATATCGAGATTTAAACATGCCATTGAAAGTTCAATGAATCTCAAAGGATCTAGGAGTTTTCATAGGTTTAAAACTTAAATTTCTTTTTCGTTTTTCGTGGTGGAAATTAGTGAATCGTCATTCACTTACCTTCAAATGTTCTGCAATTAGGGTTACGGCATCCCTCTCCCGAGTTGTAGAATATTGTGTTAGGTCCTAGCCTTAGTATCTCATTTGGGTGATTTACTAAGGACTCAATCTATCAACTAACTTGAATTCATTTTTCTCCCGTTTTGTAGATGTCAAAGTTCGACAACTATGGTCTTCTCAAATCCCGTGGAACAAGCATTCCACATGAAGATGATATTCCACGATTCGATCGAGGAACAAGAGATCATGCTTCACTTCCTCCTCCTCCTCCTCCAATTATTCTCCCTAACCCACAAGTTCAAAGGCTTGAAAAGTTCAAGATCACTCAAGCCCTTTTGGCAAGTAAACATAAAGAAGGAAAGTCCGTGTGTGCACACGTCCTAGGGATGAAGTCACACATTGATAAGTTAAGAATGTTGGGATCCGTTGTCTGTGAGGAAATGGCTGTTGATTGGGTTCTTCAGTCACTTCCCAACTCATATAGTGAGTTCGTAAGAGAGTACTATATGATGAACTGTGACGTGACCCTTATAGATCTCACCTATATGCTTATTGCTGCTGAATCTGCAATGATTTGGTGCAATAGAAAAGCAAAGTTGATTGGGGAAATCTGCCTTCAAGACCTCTATGGATATAGACAATGACAATGAAAGACATGCTATGATCGAAAAGTTTGATCATAAGAGAAAGGCGATGTCTGAAGTAGTTCCATGTCCTGTTCCAAAAGAGTCGATTTGCTTTTATTGCCAAGAAAAGGGGCATTGGAGACGAAGCTGCCCCATTTACCTAAGAGATCTAAGAGATGGGAGAGTCGAAACATATGGCTCTAATATAGGTAAAATCCATTTACTAACTCTTTTAAGCTTCTATTCTAGATTCTTAATACATAATGTAATAAGATTACAATTGATGTTTTGTAGGATCGAAGAAAAGAAAGGGAGCTTAAGGGAAGAAGTGAGCAAAATCTAACCGTAAAGGAATGGATTTTGATCGCATTTCTCGAAGATTAGATTCTTGAGCTACTACTTAGAGTTTGAATTAGATTGCTAAGAAAGATGTATTAGCATAAGTTTTCAAATGAGTTGCATTGTAAGGACAAAATTTTTCCCCAATAAAATAAATTTTGATTTCAGATTTTATTTATTTATCCTTACAATGGCGTGTATGAAAAATTGATGTTAAAATGGTTCTATTATTAGCAATAATGGATTTGGTTCTTATTATGTTATTTATGGAAAGTCGAGAATTTACCAAATAGGGAGAGTTTCTCATCGCCCAAGTTTCAATTGGACAGAAACTTGGAATCATGCAACATAGATGCACGATGAATGAGAAATTTCGTATTTGGAAATTAGACTAATTCATTGACAAAGTGTCAAGTGAAGGACTAGGAGATCGAATACACAAAGTTGTGTGTTGATCAAAGTCCACCATAAGAGTAACAAGATATTCGTCATAATTTATTAAAGGTTTAGTAAATATGATTATGCTTATAAGATTAAGTGTAATTCTGAATTGATTGAAAATGTTTAAATCAATAGCAGAACGAATAAGAAGAATCAAGTAGGCAGAAAGATAAAAGTTTCTCCATTCTAAGAAGAAGGGAGAGTACCTTTTATGCTTTATGATAGGTCTTAATGATTAAGAACCATATCTCAATTGATCCTCTAAGTGAGTCTTAGTACAATTGTATGTTTAAGAAGAGGAATCAAGAATTGAAAAAATGGTTAAATCAAAAAGTCAATCATACTTCGTTCCAATAACAAGTCTTAAAGTTAAGATTGTGACATCGTGTGAAAAAGTATTAAAGGTTTACAACATTCATTAAATGTGGTAAGTTGTGATGTATTGGATAAGACAAAGACCAACTAGTACCAATTTATGAAGTGTTTTGATTAAAAGCTACACTAACTCTTGAATATTTGTTTGTCAAGAAATGTTTTGACAAGAGAATCGTATATGTAAAGGAGTCAGTGGGAGTTTTTATAGTCTTGAAAAGTTTCAAAAACAAATCAAATAAACTTTATCGATCATCACTAGCACACGAGTTGAGGTTTACAACCTATCGTGATGACATTATTTTGTTTCTATGCCAATCCAATCGAGTTAATTATGCATGAGAGTTCTATGAGTTCTCATTTTGAACGCATAAAAGGCAAAGCACCTTAATCAATGAAAGGTACATTGATAGGAAAGGGTGAGCTGCTTAACTACTTGGAAGACATGGTGGGCAGCTGTGCTACCATAAGGCAAGAAATCAAGATTAAGAAAGTTCGGTCCATATGAGTTTGAATTTTGTAGTAAACTTTGGTTTTTAACAAATTCACATGGATAGGAACACATACACCGCTCAAATCTAAGTGTCATAAGATTTCTTCCTTCATGAAAATGATTGTGAGGAAATGCTTTCACTAAGAAAGATTTTAAGAAGATAGTGATTGTAAAATTGCATTCTCGAATTCGATTATGGTTACGGTATCCCTTTCCATAATTTGAATTGTGAGGTTTGGCAATTAGTCTTAAGTGTTTAGACACACATATGAACTATCGAAGGCAAAGGTGTATAAGTTCAAAAAGCCTTGATAAAAGATTATCAAAGCACTAAGTATTAGAAACATGAACTTAAAAAATTCAATAAGTATTGATTTTTGAAAGTTAAGATGTTTATGAATACATGTCGATGCTAGTGGGAGCATAAGTGTTATGTTTTATAATAATCATCATGATAGTGGGAGCATAAATGTTATGATTGTATGATTATTAAGGCACGTATTGCAAAGTTGGCAATATTAATTATAGAAAACAAGAGTCATACTTTGCAAAGTTGTAAGAGTTGAAAGGTTGTTTTGCTATAATTAAGGGAGAGAAATTATGCTTCATTTCAAATCTAAAGGATTAGGTTAAGAAATGTTAATAAACTTAGTCAAAGGTACATAGTGTGTTCTTAAAATTTCGATTATGATTACGACATTCCTCTTCACAATTCGAATTTTGAGAACATAGCAAATAAAACATTATGCGTCATGTCCCATACGCTTCGGATATAGGATCGATTGCAAATGCTTTAATGTTTGACCATTCTAAATTTTTTCCAAATGTCTAGCGCATTTAGAGGGAAAAAGGACTAGAATCGGTTTTGATTAAAATAATTAAACAACTATCAAAGGACAATCCAAAGTTCGACGAGGATTGGTTGATTATATAATGAAAAATACATTTCTTTTATGAAATGCTTTGGTAAACATTGTTTTATCATGTTTTGTTTTTGGGAACAAATTCCGCAACTCTTTCAAATCAAAAGGATTTACTCTGAAATCATTTTAAAAGCATAAATGAAATCGGTCTTTTCTGGCCGAGATTTTGGGGATGTCACAGAAAACGAGATCATGCTTCACTTCCTCCACCTCCTCCTATTATTATCCCTAACCCACAAGTTCGAAAGATTGAAAATTTCAAACTCACTCAAGCCCTTTTGGCAAGTAAACATGAAGAAGGAAAGTCAGTGTGTGCACACATCCTAGAGATGAAGTCACACATTGATAGTTTAAGGATGTTGGGATCTGTTGTCTATGAGGAGCTGGATGTTGACTGGGTTCTTAATCACTTCCTGACTCATATAGTGAGTTCATAAGAGAGTACTATATGATGAACCATGATGTAACCCTCATTGATCTCACCTATATGCTTATTGCTGTTGAATTAGCAATGATTTGGCGCACTGGAAAAGCAAAGTTGATTGGTGGATCTGCCTTCCAGACCTCTATGGATATAGGCAATGGCAACGAAAGGCATGCCATGATCAAAGGGTTTGATCATAAGAGAAAGGGAAAGTCTGAAGTAGTTCCATGCGCTGTTCCAAAAGAGTCAATTTGCTTTTATTGCCAAGAGAAGGGGCATTGGAGACGAAGCTGGTCTATTTACCTAAGAGATCTAAGAGATGGGAGAGTCAAAACGTATGGCTCTGCTTTAGGTAAAATCCATTAACTAACTCTTTTAAGTTCCTATTCTAGATTCTTGATACATGATGTGATAAAAATTACAATTGATGTTTTGTAGGATCGAAGAAAGGAAAGGAAACTTAAGGGAAGAAGTGAGCGGAATCTAATAGTGAAGAAATGGATTTCGATCGCATTGCTTGAAGATTGGATTCTTGAGCTACTACTTAGAGTTAGAATAGATTGCTAATAAATATGTATTAACATAGTTTTTCAATGAATTGCATTGTAAGGACAAATTTTTCCGCAATAAAATAGATTTTGATTTTATATTTATCCTTCCAATGGCGTGTATGAAAAATTGATGTTTGAATGTTTCTGTTATTAGCAATAATGTATTTGTTTCTTAATTATGTTATTTGTGAAAATGTCAAGAATTTACCAAATAGGGAAAGTTTCTCATTGCCCAAGTTTCAATTGGACAAAAACTTGGAATCATACAACTTGGTTGCATGATGAATGAGAAATTTCATATTTGGAAATTAGACTAATTCGTTGAAAAAGTGTCAAGTGAAGAACTAGGAGATCGAGTACACAAAGTTGTGTGTTGATCAAGTCCACCACAAGAGTAACAAAGATATTCGTCATGATTTACTAAGGTTAAGTAAATATGATTATACTTATAAGATTATGTGTAATTCTGAGTTGATTGAGAGAGTTTTGATCAATAGCAGAACGAATAAGAAGAATCAAGTAGGCAGAAAGATAAAAGTTTCTCTATTCTAAGAAGAAGGGAGAGTACCTTTTATTATGTTTTATGATAGGTATTAATGATTAAGAACCATATCTCAATTGATCCTCTAAGTGAGTCTTAGTGCAATTGTATGTCTGAGAAGAGGAATCAAGAATTGAAGAAATGGTTAAATCGAGTAGTCAATCATAATTCGTTCCAAAAACAAGTCTTAGAGCTAAGATTGTGAGTTGAGTGACAAGTCTTAAGAAGGTTTATAACATTCATCAAATGTGGAATTTGAAAAAGTTTTCTTATTCTTGTACATTTGAAATTGGAAAGTTGTGATGTCTTGGATAAGACAAAGACCAATTAGAACCAATTTTGTGAAGTGTTTTGTCTTGATAAAAGCTACACTAACTCTTGAATATTTGTTTGTCAAGAAATGTTTATTGACAAGAGAATCTTATATGTCAAGGAGTCAGTGGGAGTCTTAATGATCTTGAAAGGTTTCAAGAACTAATCAAGAATAAACCTTATCAATCATCACTAGCACACGACTTGAGGTTTACAACCTATCATGTTGACACTATCTTGTTTCTGTGCCGTTCCAATTGAGTTAATTATGCATGTGAGTTCTATGAGTTCTCACTTGAATGCATAAAAGGCAAGGACCTTGATCAATGAAAAGTACATTGATAAGAAAGGAGGAGCTGCTTAACTACTTGGAAGACATGGTGGGCACTCGTGTTACCATAAGGCAAGAAATCAAGATTAAGAAAGTTCGGTCCATAAGAGTTTGGATTTGTCGCAAACTTTGGTTTTGGACAAATTCGCATGGATAGGAACACATACACCATTAAAATCTAAGTGTCATAATATTCCCTCCTTCATGAAAATAACTGTGAGGAAATACTTTCACTAAGAGAGATTTTAAGAAGATAGTGATTGTGAAAATTGTAATCTCAAATTCGATTATGGTTACGGTATCCCTTTCCATAATTCGAATTGTGAGATTTGGCAATTAGTCTGAATTGTTTAGACACACATATGAGCTATCTAAGGCAAAGGTGTATAAGTTTAAGAAGCTTAGATAAAGGATTATCATGTCAAAGCTAGTGGGAGCATAAATGTTATGCTTATTTGATAATAATCATCATGATAGTGGGAGCATAAATGTTGTGCTTATATGATTATTAAGGCAAGTATTGCAAGTTAGCAATATTAATTATAGAAAATAATAGTTATACTTTGCAAAGTCGTAAGGGTTGAAAAGTTGTTTTGCTATAATTAAGGGAGAGAATATTGTACTTCATTTCAAATATAAAGGCTTAGGTTGTGGAATGTTAATAAATTTAGTCAAGGATACATAGTGCGTTCTTAAAATTTCGATTATGATTATGACATCCCTCTTCATAGTTCGAATTGTGAGAACGTGACACATTAAATATTATGGCAAAAGATTGATAAAGTATCATATCTTTATGTAAGACATTATGCATCGCATCCCATACACTTCGGGTATAGGATTGATTGCTAGTGCTATTATATTTGACCATTCTAAAATTTTCCAAATGTCTAGCGTATTTAGAGGGAAAAAGGACTAGAATCGGTTTTGACTAAAATAATTAAACAACTATCAAAGGACGATCCAAATCTCGCTGAGGATTGGTTGCTTGTGAGTAGTTGGAAGTATGGTATTGGATGGACCATATCGACATTATTATGAATAGATAAGATTCTATTAAGAATAAGTTGTCATATGGCAAAATATGGAAATGTTTCCATATTGGGAGTTGGATATTGAGAATTTATGTCTAGATTAGAAACTTTTATGCAAGAAGGATTTTCAAAGGAATGTACTTTGAGTGAGAGACATCATATCTATAGAATTGCTTTTGATAGAGATTGGCCAAATCTTGATGATTTTGAGCTATGAGTTTACGAAAGAATCATTGCATAAAATGTTAGAATCTAGCATAAGTTACAAGAATTTGATATTCTTATACTTATTGGGAGTTGTGAAATGAGTATAATTGGAAATGTGTTCGTTTGATCTATTTCACAAAGTAAGGACCGTAAGTAAACATTGTGTGCATGCTGAGAGCATGGGACAAGTGTAGTAATAATTCAAGTAAGAAGTTGATTACCCGAAACAACAAATAATGAGTAATCAATATGGTGATTAAATAAAATGTTTTATTTATACCTAAAGTTTGGGGCCATATGGGATTAGTATTATTCTTGTGTTTCACTTTGCATGATTTGACTTCCTGAATAATTAAATTGATTAAGAACAATCAAATTATTCGAACGGACCACAGTCGTTCATATGTTGGAAGTAGGTATGAATGAAGATTGTCATGAATTGGTGTATGGATTGTCTAAAGTGTATTAGACATAAGCAAATGTTTGCTGCAACGTTCATGAGTGCTTATGAATATGATTTGAGTATTGGATTAAACCCACGCTCACTAGGATCACTTCATGGATTTCATCACGATTGATTGGTGAGACGATAATATCTTATATTCTTGAAACCGAGATGTGTGAGTTGTATCTTGCGATTCGGTTACACATTAATAATATGTAAATGCACCAGTAACTTGGTGTCATAAAACATATTGTTATGTGTGATTCGGTGAGGGAGTGCAAGCAAGCATTGAATCAAAGTTTATCCGTTCCTTTTATCCAAAGTAGGATGAAAGCGATATTCGTGGGCCCCTCGATGATTTAGTGATGACACTAAGTGCTTGGCCAAGCAGGGACTAATTTGATGTGTTCAATTGTAGTCTGTTGTCAGTCGTCATAAATCGGAAATCAAGAAACAACACATAGACAGAGAGAATGATTTAAATCCATGTCTCAGTCTATACGATATCTAGAATGGAGGAATATATGATCCCTTATCTAAAGGACGCGTATCTGATAACATCATAGTTGACAGCGGCTTTTGAAAGCTACGATTGCAGATCAGGATCTGAATTCATACGCAGAATAGTTATTAGACTTATCCAAGTGGGAGATTGTTCTATTAGTGTCTAAGTCCATAACAATTTTGGTATGTACTTGACCCGATGGTGCATGGTCCTTTTGGGTTACCTTCACCAAAGCAACTTGACAGGATGAATTATGGAGAGAGAAGATTAATTATGATTTATTAATATATCATGAGAATAATATATTAAAGGAGAAATCATATTGTTTAATTAATATTAGTCAAGAATTAATTGATAATTAATTATGTGGCTAAAAGAGAATAATTAAACTTAAGGGACTGGAACTGTAATTATAAGATAATTGCATTTGGGCTATGGATTACCTTGGAATAATAGGTTGGACGAATTCTATGGGGAAACCCATTAGAAATTGTCCAAGGGATATTCTAAAAGGGTCCATAGGCTACTTAGGGCTTAAGTAATCAGATTAGGGTTTCCTAGATGAAAACCCTAATAGCCTATATGTATATATAATACCCCTAAGCCCCAAAAACGTGGCTAAGAGATCCACTAGGGTTTCTGGACGTTTTGGGCAGCCTCCTCTCTCCTTATTCTTCATCCTCTCGCTCTTGGTGTTTGTGAGCCATTAGAGGAGTGACACTTGTGACTCTAAGCTTTCTAAAGTCATTACAAGGAGGATTTGAGATTGTTATTGGTACATAACAATCAAAGGTAATTCTCTAAACCCTAATTTCAGTTTATAATATGTTAGATATAAGATTGTAAGTCTTGGATACATTGCATGTACAATAGAGAAACCTAGACCCAAGCATTAGGGTTTGCATGAGCACATAGGATGTTCTTATGGCTAAAACCAATGATTAAGTGACCAACTCGCCGAGTCGGAAGCTGGAAACGACGAGTTGGTGCTAGAATTAGAAAACCCTAATCTCGAGGGTTGCACCCTATTTAAATGACTTTATGTCCTTCTTTCAGCCTCGTTATTTCCCTTGAGAACCAGAAAACCCTAAGCTCGTGTGTGTGAGGCCTTTGGAGGGAGATTGAAGCTTTGGAAGTTTTTTCTAGTGGAAGAAACTTGAAGATCAAGAGGGCTTGCATCAAGAGAGTGGTGTAGATCCAGAATCTACTTCAGTTTGGGCACATCTTGGAGGTAATGAGCTGTTACATTCCCTCTTTTACATCTAGATCTATTCATGAATGAGATTTGGGGCCATTTTGGTATGTTTAAGATCTATTTCGGATTTGGAGTTTAGATCTGAGGTTGCTACTCTAGATCTAGACTTCTGTTGGTCTAGAATGTCATAAAGCATCAGTCAAAGAGTTGTTGGTAAAGCCCCTTTGTCTGAAGCCCTAGCCCTAGAGTGATTTGGACCTTTATCTCCTTGGTTTCACATAAAGTTTGCAACTTTATGTGAGGGTTAGATTGTAGAAGAGTGGATCTATGGATTGGAGCCCCTGCATGGCTTAAAAAGCCACTGTATGGATTGAGAACTAGAGAGACTTGGCGAGTCACATGGGTGTACTCGGCGAGTTGTATGAGCATGACCATGGACTCGGCGTGTTGGAAGAACAACTCGGCGAGTTTGTTGAAGATTGCCTTCGACTCGGCGAGTCTGTTCTTGGACTCGTCGAGTCTGGTCACAGAACCTCGACCTTTTCTGGTTAAGACGCAGATCAGTGAGTTGAGTGGTGACTCAGGTAGTGTTTGTTTTTTGTCTGCAGATCTGCGTGGCCTCTTCTGTCTGCGCCGCGCAGACATTAGCCTTCGCTGACTGTTTGTTTTTTTGAAGACTGCAGACTTAAAAATGTCTGCGCGTCCTCTTCTTAGCGCAGATGTGGACCAGAGTCTTCTAACATCTTCAAACATCTTCTAGCCTAAAAAAACATATATATCTTTATTTTTTTTAAGTTTTTTTTTTTAATTTATAATTTTTCTAACATTATTAATGATAAACAATTTGAAAAAAAAAATTACAAAACTTAAAAAAAATGTTCAACGATACAAACATGATATGTTTGACAAATTTATAAATAAAGATTTATTATAATAATAGTCGTTGAAGTTGTTTATATAAATATGGAAAAAAAACATAATATATTCTTATATTTTTTTGTCAAATTTTCTAAAACATTATTTAATAGAGTATCGTCAATTTCTCGAGAAAATATTTACGGTACGTTTTTAATGGATTTAATTGAAAAAATCGAATTTTATTTCCATCAATTTATGTATCAAATTATTTGATCACTAATTACAAGGTTTAGTTATAACTTTACAACCAAAGTTGTTGGTTTTTATCAAATATATATGCTACTTCATACCATTTTTATTTTTATTTTTTATACAATAATATATAAAAGTTGATCTAGATTCGTTAATTATTTATAACAAAGTCATAAAAATATTAAAAAATCACTTTGAAGTTTAAAAAAGTCAATTTATTTAGATTTCAGTTTAGTTTAGTAGCCCGCAGATGTTAAAAAAACAAACAGTCTTCTTTTTTCAGACTGCAGACGTTTGGTCCACCTCTTCTACTGCAGAGGTCTACATATGTGGTCCGCAGACTGCAGACATTTTGTCTCAGAAAAAACAAACAGCAGCTCAGTGA
The DNA here is from genome assembly GCF_002870075.4 of Lactuca sativa. NCBI lineage: Eukaryota > Viridiplantae > Streptophyta > Magnoliopsida > Asterales > Asteraceae > Lactuca > Lactuca sativa. Next base: position 94,005,104 of record NC_056629.2, read on the forward strand.
GTTTGACAGGATGGGATTTAAAGATCGTTGAACTCAACGAGTCTTAGGGTGACTCGGCGACTTGGGTCGTATTTTGAGTGTTTTTGAGTTTAAGAACTCGATGAGTCTATAGGTTGACTCGGTGAATCGAGTCAATTGGAAAGTTGACTTTGACCAGGACTTTGACTTTGACCAGAGTTGGCTTAGTTTGACTTCTAAAGTTCAGTTTGGAACTAAGTGTTATATTGATATTAGTAGCTCGGGGAGTTAGTGGAGCAGCGGTTCAGAGAGTTGTCGGTCAGCAGCCAGAGGGTTATCAGCAATGTTCAGCAGTGCAGGTGAGTTTCCTTCTAGTAGGAACGAGTCTATGACCACAATGCCGACCCGTTTAGTTAGCAGTAGTTTCTGGACTTCGGTCCGATGCAGTAGTTCAGTGTGCTTGATGTCTTTGTGATTCAAGGATGTTTTTTTGTTATGTGTTCCGGACTTCGGTCCGATGCAGTATGCAGTATACGTGTTTATGCTAGTAGTGATGATTATGCTATGTTATGTTCAGCTAGTTAGTCCGGGCTTCGGTCCGATGTAGTTAGTCCGGACTTCGGTCCGATGCAGGGGGCAAGGCCCCAATTAGTCCGGCTTTGGTCCAATGCAGTTTCCGAACTTCGGTCCGATGCAGGGGGCAAGTCCCCAGTTAGTTCGAATTTCGGTCCGATGCAGTGGGGAAGGCCCAGTATGTGCTTTATATGTTATTGTATGGTATGTGGTAGTTTAGGGGAGCTCACTAAGCTTCGTGCTTACAATTTTCAGTTCTGGTTTCAGGTACTTCCGATAGCGGAGAGAAGAGCTCGAGATGATCGCATGACACACACCATATTTAGTCAGCCTGGGATGTTTCACTCTGATAATAAGATTATGTTTTGAATTAATACTCTGATTTTATGTTAAGAATTATGTTATGGTTTGACAATTATGGTTTAAGTAATGTTATTCAAACGAAATTTTTTAGTCTTGATTTTTGGGGTGTTACACTTTTTATGAGTTTAACCTATTTATTAATAAGAGTAGCCTATTTTATCATTAGGTATTTGTCCACTAACTTAAGTTCTAATTACAACCCTTGCATTTAATTATAATTAAAAAACGACCTTTGTTTTCATTTTTTTTTGCTAAAAATAGCCCTGGTTCCCAGTCTTGTCGGTCTTTTCCGATACATTTAGTAATTCTGATCCAATAACTGATTTAACTGGCCTACAACTGGTTCTTTCCGATACATTTGGTAATTTCGGTCCAATAACTGATTTAATTGGCCTACAACTGGTACCAGAACTAGTTTCTTCATTCCAAACTAGATTTTGTTCCTTATTTTATGTTATTTGTGGTCGATTTTTCCGGTTCAAGCCTGGGTACATGCCTAACATCATTAAATGTTATAGAACTTATAATCTCTCATTTATAATTTTTCAGTTTTCCATTTCTTTTCTTATATCTAATAATTTAAAATACATGAGAAAACAGGGACATAGTTTAGAAGGCTTACAACTTTTTTTTTTTTTTTATTTTTTTTTATTTTAGTTTGTTAAAAAACTAATGAATACTATTGTAATTTAAAATAGAGGTTTTTTTATCACAAACCGGAACAATATGAATAAAAACATGTAACCTTTGGCTTTGTGGTTCGTAAAATTGTGATTGTTACCATAGTTTTTAGGTTTTTATTGTTAATGTACAATGCCACTCAAGGGCTATTTGCAAGAAATAACAATGTACTTTCTATGTTTTTACAAGTTTCATTGTTGCTAGATATTTCTATTTATGGTAAAAATATAAGTTTATTGCCATTATGAAAAAAGTATATTGTTATTACGTGTACTCATTTGGATATGAGTTAAACAACAATTTGCACATATTTTGGTATTACATTTGATAGGTTGGTGTCGGAATGAATATCCGATAACGAAAATCATGTTGGATTGGGAATGAAGTGACAATGATACCAAAATTTGGAAAGAATGTTGTTCAAACAACTGTTATTAGTAGGTTAACATAGTTTTTTTTATGAATGTCGATGTCAATGACATTGAAAGAAATATGCTATACAACAAAATAAAATCAATCTATTGTTTAAAAATTTGTCAACGTGTCCATCGAATGGGTATAACATTAGTTTTACATATAATCCATGAATTTGTTACTGATTACAGTATTCAAATAACGTATCACTTACCACCTTATTTTAAGGGATTGAATTGAAATAGCACTGCAATGACATACGAGTTTTAGATGGGCAAAGTTAGAAGTTCAAGTTAAATTTTTTTGGGCAAAGGAGATGCCACATAGACCAAAAACAGTTTTTTATTAGATAGGGAGATAAAATATGAAGAAAAAAGGTTCTTTAGCTGAGATGGTGAGGCAGATAAAATTTTGAAGCAACAAAAAAAGGCCTACGTTTAAACGTCGTAGTTATGGATTTTTTTTTTTTTTATCTTTGGAAGCGAGAAAAGAAACACTTGGACTTTTCAGTTTGTATGAACAATTTGAATTACCTAGATAATCATTATTTATAATCTACTTTTTTCATGTAAGCGAGACTTTGAGAGTGCAATAGCAAAGATAATGAGGGAAGTTTCGATTTCTAAATATATGTAATTGCATAAATGAAGCCGCGTTGAATCCCGGATTTCTGATTTTTAAATTCTAATTCTAAAAGTAGGATATGTAGTTTTGAAGTTTTAATCTGTAGGTGTATGATTGGTATCCCATAATCAAAGAAGGAATGAAATCAATTCATGGTTGTTAAAAACTGCATCGTCTTCTGCATATTAATATGAAAGTATTTTTTTGGTTGTTTTTCCAAAATTTATCAATCAATACCAAAGTCACTGTTTGTTGAAAATGATTCTATTCAAGAAGGAATAAAATCAACTATTCCATAAAAAAATCATATAAAAAATCATTCATATGAAAAGTGTTCGATGAAATGTTGGAATGAAAGTAACTATTCAATCTTTTTTTTTTTTTTTTTTTTTTTTTTTTTTTTTTTTTTTTTTTTTTTTTTTCATACATATGAAGACTTTGATTGAAGTGTTGCAATGAAACTAACCTCTTTTATTCATATGTGTATGTTAGGTTTAAAAAAAATTAAAATACAATCTATGGAAGTGCATCTCGACATGACGGCTCGGCGGAAAGCGGTTTTCCACTGCTTACGTGGACCACATGTTTAAGATTTTCTTATAGCTATCCCTATAGATCGGCTTGGCCAACGTACGTCTCCTGTGGAGTATCGTACTGTACTAAAATATCGACTCATGATTCAAATATTCCCAGCTGACGAGATATGTCCGGTGTGTCAGAAGGCATGTTTGGACTATTTTGGAGAGAATGCAGTTCACTATAAAGAACTCCCAGGGTTCAAATACAGGCATAATATAGTTATGGAGATTTTGTTTGACATATTTAAGTGTGTCGGAGTTTCCGCTAAGAAAGAGGCACTTGTGAATTTCCTGACTGGCCCGACAGAAAGAAGGTCAATCCTCAGACCGGCTGACATTTTGATTTTTGGATGGGTCGGAGGGAAACACGTATGTGTGGACCTTACAAGGGTATCCCCTCTCGTGGGCTTGAGGGTTGAGGGTGTCACGGCGGGACAGACTGTTTTAAAAGCTGTTACAGGCAAAGTCACCAAACATGATAACCGTGCATGGAAAAGCAACATGTATTCATACCATTTGCATTTTATACGTTTGGTTTTCTCGCACCGGATGCTGTAGAACTTCTTAATAGACTACAACAGATTATGCATAACAATGTTATATCCCTAGATCTATGGATGTAGTTTTTAAAAGAATTATTTTTACCTTACAAAAAAGCTGAGTGACACAACTTGTTGCCTGTTTATCATCTCACTTGTTGTACGATGATAATTAAATTAATGAATTAAACAAACAGTATAATCCTAAATTTGGTAAAAGGACAAACCAAGAGCTTCACACACAACTAAGATGAAACAATAGAAAATACACAAATAAATCAAAGTATCTTTTCTAGCCCTCACAATCTTGTCACTCCCATCAGTTTCTTTAGCACTTGTGGATCCCATGTTCAAAGAAGTGCGAGAAATGCCGAAAAACACTAGATTTTACAAGACATGATAAGTTTAGACAAGTCGTAAAAAAACAAACAATTATTGTTCAGCTATTTAAGTTTAGACAAGTCGTCTCCTATGGTATATATGAAATTCTAATAAATAAATAAATAAATAAATTATATATATGGAGATAAAACAACCGAGTACTGACCTCCGTGTGTTGAATTATGTCGGTTAGCTCTGGCCTGTAGGTTATATTTTTCTTAAACGATACGCATTATTTATCAACTATATCTTTCTTTTTTAAAACACGATACATGCAACCTAATAATTATTGTAAGCCAGAATTATATTATGTTGTTTGAGATAGAAAGAAAAGGACATAAGCCCCAAGGCATACACGTGGATCACATAAATTCAAAGGTTGCATGTATGGAGGAGAAGGAATGCTCTGCTCGAAGTCTTACTGAAATATGTGTTCGTGAAGCTTTGCTACCACCTTTTACAAAAGAAACTGAAAGCCATGGTTACTTGGACCACCGGGTCTCCTTTCCACTATAAATTGTAGCAAATAGATTATTTTATATATAGTGATTGAGGAGTATAAATGAATAAATGATGGATATTTATTTTTTATATATTTATTAATAATATACTCATAATGAAAAAGTACTTATATAGTTATATATTTTTATACGTATAACTAGAAGATATTTATAATTTTTTCACTTGATAGCAATATGTACCAAATAAAATATATATATAATATAGCAAAATATAAATATATTGTATTATAAGCTATATTAGTAATATATTATTAATAAATACATATAATTATACAATTATTATTAAGGTTCTAAATATTCGTCATAGTTTGTCATCACGTGTCATTGTTCCAAAGCTTTTACTTGCCGTCAATTTTTAAATATTCACTTTAATGTATATATCCTTTTACTTAAATCAGCGAAATAGTCATTATTCTTTTAATAAAAAATAACATATTATCGTTTGAAACTAAATAATCGAAGCTCGTAACTTTATGGGAGATTTCGTATTCAATTTCAACAAATTGATTTGAACAAAGTCAACTATATTGAAATCATCATCTCTCAATGTCAACTAAATCCATATTTACTCCCTACGAATAAATTCAAAACAGTGGAGGAAAGAAATAAAGTCATTTAACATCTTCATCAACTTAATTTCTAGAAGCAGAATTAAATAAAAATAAATTAAAATGCCTAAATAGATTAAAAACATTAATAGAAATCTAGATGGTTCAAGAAGGAACCAGGTCTTCTTTTTGTTGCTCTTCTTTACTTGTCTAGAAGAAATCGAAAAAGAAATCGAAAAAGAGATATGTCCCCTTCCTTCTCTCCTCTTTGCGTGTTCTTCTTAGTTGCACTGAAAGAAATCGAAAAAGAGATGGGATCAAATCAATGATGTAGGATTGTGATTACTCAAGTTGCATGTCTGAATCAAGAGTAAAAGAAAACTATGAACAAGGGGTCCTCTTTTCTAGCTGTGGAATCCGAATTACAAGTAATAAAAACGACGAACGGATGTTTTCTTGTTTAAAGATGATGAACTACTCCTTCTTTCTATACAAGTTCGATCGAGCGGTTTAGAAAGAACAAAGATTTTTTTTGTTGTCTGTCTTCTTATACCCCTTTGAGATCTAATATACGGTGATCAATATCCCCATTCAAAAGCACGTGATTTCTTGATTTTAAAGCCAATTTCCATATATCTTCCAATAAAAGACTCCAAACTCTACTCGTTTCATCATTGAAGGTCAACTTTAGGTCGTGGCTTTCTCTTTCTGATTGGCTTAAACAAACTGTCATATGGAAGTTCCATAATGGAACAACACTCCCATGTCCTTGGAAAGGAACAAGAGCATTTTCATTTGTTTCTGGACAAATAAGGAAAAAGCGTCATGCACCCTTTTCTTTTCCTCATTCAAATCATTAATATCCAACCACTCAAATTACTTAATTACTCCATCAAAATTGCATTTTAAATTTGCGAGGCTTAGTTAGGCATCAGAGAGGTTTCCTTTGCACATTTCTTGCTTGTTTTACTAACTTGAAATTCCGATTCATGTAAAGCTTTATATCTTCCTCCTCCTTTGGGAATTCGGCAATGTTTACTGGATGCTTGCATATATATCTTTAGCGTTATTGATCATGCTTTACACCATTACTGTGTTGCAGTTGTATCAATCCTCATGCAATTTTTTTGTTCCATAATTCATAATTATCTTGCATAGCAGTAGCAGAAGGGATAATTCCTGTAACTGTTTGTTCTTTTTGGTGAAAGGTTAGTTTTTTGTTTTAGTTTTTATTGAATATATAGTGACATAATTGTTGCCCTAAATAAATGGGCCAATGATCATACACTACTTGCATGTGAAATCGATTCTAACTCATCTCCTATATCTCTCATTCATTAAATAAATAATGGGCCATTGATCATGTGCATGCTTCCCTACATCACATGCCTAATGTCAACCACACTTTTCCGAGTGGACAAACACAGTCCACACATGCCTAATGCAAACCACACTTTTCCAGATGGACAACAAGCTTGAGGCATATTGTTGTTGGTTATGTTTTAAACTAAACCATCATTTGACTCTACACTATGTTATATATCCACAGTTCCACACTCTGAATTTGTCATATGTTGAAGTCTTTTCTCTTTTCTATCTTTATAAGGGACCTTTTGGATGGTAAACTAATAACTTCACATATATCGAACAATGTTGCATAAATTTGAACTGAAACCATATAATATGTACGATGCACAAAATGTTTTTTTCAACCCACATGATAGACTTCAAAGGGAGTCATCCGTGGATTATCTAAGTATGGGTCAAGCAGAAAAATCTGGTTGGTCAGATGTTACGAAACTTTGAGGTGGCTATGTTTAATTTTAACGTATTAGTAAAAGAAGTGGTCGAGTTATAATTATATGAAACAGGCAGGAGGATAGATGGAAAACTCTAGTATTAGGGAACGATCAAAAAGGTAGGAGGATAGAAGAAAGCTCTAATGTTATGATGTGCTACAATGCGCTTTTGTAAGTATTAACCCCTAATATACGTATGAAATAACCTTATTAGAGATTGTAAAAACATTTATGCATGTTTGGAATAAGCTACAATTAATGCGGATTTATTAACAATAGTAAGCAGATTTTGTAATAATTAAACGTACAAGAAAGGGAAAACTAGGATGCATATTTTGGGTTGAAATATGAATTGGGATGCATGTTGTGGCAGAATTTAATTGGCCAAAAAATATTATTGACAAATGGGCTAAATGGATGAGTACTTGCAGCAAAAATTATTAGACTGGGACGAGTAGGCATGGTTTAGGATAATAATTTACTTTTTTACAAAGATATCATTCTAAGCATTTGCTATTCTCAAATTTTTATAATTCTCTTATAAGTTTTGTCTATTTCATAGGCTTATATTTCTTAATATTTTTTATTACACCATTTATATATTTATATAATATTTTATTTTTTAATAATTTATCTATTTAATTATATGTAAAAACTCTTTTTAATATATTTAAAAAATTTATATCATAAAAACTAATTGTAAACTTTTTTAAAATAATACAAACATCAAAGAAAAAAATGACATTACCGTAAAAAACTATTTAATCATTTTTTTATTTATAAAGATATTAATATCAAGTAATGCTAGTTTTTAAAATCATGACGTAGACTTAAAATAATAATAATAATACGAAGATAGTTCATATAACATATGAAAACATTAAATTTGTATTAGTTAATGTCTTTAAAAATTTTAAAACATTTCTCAGTAACAAAAAAATATTTATGAATAAAGATAAATGAAACCAACGTCACAAAAATAAAACTTTTTGATACATTAACTATTAGAAGATGTTTAATTTATATGTTGCGGGCAAGTAAATCTCCCTCTCCTAATAAACAAAATCATGATATGCCTCGTGGCCCTATTCTATCATTCTACATTGCTACATGACACTTCTAAATAATTGGTTTAGTTACCAAAAAATAAATCATAAATCCATAATTATTAATTGTAATCCCCAAATTATATATAATCGTAAATCCAAAATCTCCTTATGAACAATATTTTGTTCTTATTGGTGGGAATTTTTCTTTTTTTTTTTTTTTCATTTTTGTTTGGTGGGTTTCTTTTGTTGGAATTATTTTTTTTTTTCCTTTTTCGTTCTTTAAGATAGTGATTTCCACGTGATGGTTAGACGACACTACTTGTTATCTCCTCAGGCAACCCACCGCCCATAAACACATTTGTCGATGTTCCTCATCGCCTCCCATTCTATCATCCATCCATGTACAAATTTAACATCGAATTCCGTTCTATCATCCATTCTTCTCTGCCTTCTTCCTGATTCTCTTAGGGACGTTAGGGTTGAAACTGTTTCTTGATTTTTGCAAATCTTAAATCGATCTCAAAACTAAATCCATCTTCATACCTTGTTTGGGTTTTTGATTGTGTTGGTGGTTTTTACGGTCTTCCTGAAGTTGCATAGTGGAGGTGGAGGATGGTTATAACATTGGAATGTTCGTCTTTAAGGACTCTAAATGCGATTCCGTATGGCACTAAATCCATCCGAAACTTCTGTGAAGAGGTTTCGGGAGCATGATAGTGATTATGATTTAGAACATGATGAGCTGGCGGCGGTTGCCACCAGCAGCCTTTTTGTTCTTACAGATACTACAAATGGAAGTGGTATATGGCAAGATTCACCCAAGTCAGAAGCTGCTGAAATTGATATAACAGTTTTTCTCTCTTTTGGACGGGAGAATGAAAAACAGTATGAAAAAGCTGTTGAAAAATTTGAAGTTGTATCCAAAAATTTGTTATTAGTCGGTGTTGGCATTCTAATAGAATATCATTCTAATAGAAATATATATTTTGAAATTCCTAGAGAATATGATTATGATAGAATGACATTCTAATAGAATAATATACATGGTTTTGTTTGTTGTTAGTGAGTATTTCATTGTCATTGACTATTATATAAAGTTTTTACATTTTTAAGAATGTAATGAAAAATTTGAAGTTGTATCCAAAAATTTGTTATTAGTCGGTGTTGGCATTCTAATAGAATATCATTCTAATAGAAATATATATCCTGAAATTCCTAGAGAATATGATTCTAACAGAATAAAATCATGTTTAATTATAAAAATTACATTATAATTAAAACTAAAGTAATTAAAAAATTAGAATTTTAAAATCAAGAGAACTAATTATCCCAAAAAATATGAAATTTTCCTTTTCTAAATTTATCTCAATTGTCTAAAATGCCCTTAGAATGAAATTAGATGGTATTTTTCAACTATCTTTAATTTAATAATATATATTAATCACTTTCTTAAAATAAGTAAACTGATTTGGCCCACATTTATGCACACAATGACACAATAATTTGTTTAAATAGAATAACCTAAGTCGATATATATATATATATATATATATATATATATATATATATATATATATATATATATATATATATATATATATATATATATATATATATATATAGGTTCATGTTCATTTGAGACTATTCTAATTTTGTGAGACCGTGAGACCAAATCTAAAAATAATTTTAAAATGCAAAATAAATGAAAAAATCCAAATTTTTTTTTTAAATATTATTTTCGGAACTTGAGTTAACTAAAAAAAAAGTAAAAATAAATAAAAAAAATCCCGTTTTTTTTGAAAAATACGTGAAATATTCTAATAGAATATTACACTGACATATTCTAAAAAATAATTTTAAAATGCAAAATAAATGGAAAAATCTAAAAATTCTTTCTTTAAATATTATTTTCGGAACTTGAATTAACTAAAAAATAAAAAATAAAAAATCCCGTTTTTTTTTAAAAATACGTGAAATATTCTAATAGAATACTACATTGTACATATTTTAAAATGCAAAATAAATGGAAAAATCCAAAAATTCTTTTTTTAAATATTATTTTCGGAACTTGAATTAACTAAAAAAAATAAAACATAAATAAAAAATAAAAAAATACGTTTTACGGTCTCAGAAAATTAGGTCGTCTCACATAAACCTAACTCTCTCTCTCACTCTTTCTCTCTCTCTCTCTCTCTCTATATATATATATATATATATATATATATATATATATATATATATATATATATATATATATATATTCAGAAAAATAGTTTAAATGAGAAATTTATAAGTTATTATATAAGATAAGGGTGAAACCTATAACATATAAAGACCGTTTATGTAATAACTGGGCCAATAGCCCAATTTGTACAAAGCAACTGGACCGTTTATTCAAAACAGCGCCATTTTTGCAAATAACTCCACGAAAACCCCATCACTATAGACATTTAAGGAGTTTTTTTATTTTTTTTATTTTTCAGTGTTTAATGAAATGTCACTTCATTAAAAATAAGTTATTGTGTGGTTTAATTGTGGTGATTATAACTCATTCAAAACCACTATTAAGTTAAAAACCACCGTTATATGGTAGATATTTTTGTTTTTGATAACCATCACGAATAAACTATTTATCGTCACATGTTGATTTTTTTCGTAAGTATTGTTTAAGTTTAGTCGAGTATCCAAAAATATATCGGCATGTTTGATAAGTTTTAGAGACACCTAAAGAATTAATCTTTAAATACTTTTAGTTACATATTTTTTTATTTGTCAGGACTATTGTTGACTTTTAGTTATATATTTTTTCATTTATCATAACTAATTTAACTTTTAGTCATATTGGTTGTCTTTTATCATTTAGGTTGCTGTCATACAAAAGAAATTAAACGATGACCATAAGTTATTTTTAGACATAGGTTGATTTGTTTTTCATGAGAATTGTTTATTGACAAATCTACAAAAATGGTTCGTGTGATATGCATTTTTTCTGAGTTTTGGTCTAAACATCGATTATTTTAGGATTGATATACTTTTCAGCTAGTTTTTTTTTGTCCCTCTGAAAATTAAAAGGACTAAAATGCCTTTTTATTTTTTATTTTTACATTTTTTACTACTTATTTTCATATTTTATTGACTAAAAAATAAGAAAGAACCCACCTCTCTCTCTCTCTCTCTCTCTCTCTCTCTCTCTCTCTCTCTCTCTCTCTCTCTCTCTCTCTCTCTCTCTCTCTCTCTCTCTCTCTCTCTCTCTCTCTCTGACCATGCGGTATGGATCGCTAGAACAACGTTAAGGCTGATGTGGCACACCCAAAACGTCGACATAACGCCGGAAACACCACCCCCGACTCCCATTAAGGTAAGTCTCGTTATAACGACGACGGATGACAACATCATGTTTCTTCTATCATCTTCCTTTCTCACCGCCGTTATGCATCTCGAACACCATCCCCTGATCTCGTTGTGGGGAGAAGATGGTGACGTGGTATCGTTATGGGTGGGTATGGGTGTTGCCCATACTCAATACTCTCATGAAAAAGAAAGTCACCCCTCACCCACTTCTTCATCTTCCTCAATCCCTGATGAACGCACATACACATTGTTCATCGGTGGTTGCATGATCTGTTGCGAGTGGAAAATATCATTTGTTGATAGCGAAAACTCCTTCTTGACTTTCTTGAAGATAACATCGAAAAGCGGGATTATAGTGAAATATAACAATTGATCTTTGAGGGAATTCCAGACTCAGCTTAGTGTGTGTATATATATATATATATATATATATATATATATATATATATAGGTAGGTTCAAATATGGATTAACAAATATTGTGTGCATGTAGGGATTAATATGGGCCAAGTATTATTTAATTTTAATAAACTATTAATTAAATCTTCCACCCTTTAATTTAGGGAAGTTGCTTTATTTAAAACCTACCTATTTCAACCACACCCACAAAATCGCCTCCCGCTTCCATCGGAGGGAAATTCTCAGGTGCGCTATCCGCCATACCGGTTGTCGTGACCAATCGAGATCGTCTCCGGGGTTCGAAGAGGTTGAAGAGAGAAAGGGAAAAGGGGAGGTCGTTGTTTCCGGGGCCAGTGAGGCCGAAGGGGAAAAGCAACGCAGGGTCTGCTCCGACAAACAAATATGAAGAGAAGGGAGAAGGCTGATCCGAGAGGGTCAAGGCAAGCAGCAACAACACACTATCTGGGGAGATGCGAAGGAGCCTGCTGCCCTCCTGACCACTGTGTGCTTCATCGATTCAGCCGATCCTATTCTCTTAGCCATCATCGATTTCTCCCAGGTAAGTTCCTAATTCCACAAAATCGGTATGTTGTTCGATCCCTCAATCTAAATCTGTGTTTTTTAATTTTATTTTTTTGTCAATTCAATTGATCATAGTTTTCTTCCTGCAATTCTAGATTCGTTTTACCTGTGAGTATTTTGGTTAACAGTATGATTAATTGATCATTTCATAATTTCTTTTACATGTTATTCTATAAGATGCACTTCAAATCTTCTTCAAATGATAGTTGAAGAATTTTCTTCTTCTTCAAGAATGACATTTTGAATATCAACCGGTCAAGAAAAAATTTGTATCAAGAATGATGTATATTGAGGCAACAAGTTTTATGTATTTATATTCTTAAACTTCATTTTTTGTATGTGTTTTTTTTCACACTACTAGAAAAACAGCCTTTTACGACGCTCATTGCGCGTCGTAAAAGGCTCAGACGACGCGCAAATGCGCGTCAAGGAAGGCCCTGTCATAAAGAGAGACGACGCGCATTTACGACGCTCATTTACGACGCGCAATTACGACACGCGTTTACGACACGCAATGCGTATCAAGGAAGACCCTGTCATAAAGGAAGACGACACGCATTCGCGTGTCGTAACCTTACGACGCGCGTGTTAATGACACGCAATGCGTATCAAGAAAGCCCCTGTCAAGAAAGGCCATGTCATAAATGAAGATGACACACATTTTTGCGTATCGTAAATTTAGATATTTAAAAATATATATATTTATATATTTATTAATTTTTAAATTAAATTTACATTTAATGTGTCATAATAGAAATAAAATATCATATACAAAAAATACAATCCATTTCATAAACTTTAGTATCATACAATTCTATTTCTTACAATATATAAATTTGCATCCATCTAATCTACTCTATGTTTCATACTAACAATTGAAATGAAGAATACAACACTTGCATTTTCAACAACTTATCTCTTTCGGCTTGAGCTTTCTTTTCCACTTCTAACTCGATAGCTATTCGCTTTCATCAACCCTGTAAACACAACACAAAATCACTTGTCATTTTCATTCTACTTTTATGTTTACTAGTCAATCCTTCAACTTTCTTTACTAATTAGATTCACCTGGCACCAATATTGCTGATGTTTACTAGTCAATCCTTCAATCTATCATATGAAGTATGAAAAATATGAACAATAGGAAATGGAAGTTCAAAATCCTAACCAAAAATCCCAGATATATAACATTATGCCCTCTTGGTGCTTGTCCTCCTGACAACACAACTCCTATCTTCAAGGCAGATCCTGATTCATTAGATTCACCTGGCACCAATATTGCTGATGGTTGCCCAAATAGGGATGGGAAAAGTTTTGCAACTTCATCTGAAAGCATTTGAACAAGCACAACTAAAGTCATAATCCTTCATCTTTACACTCAATCTGTGTAGGTGATCAGATGTGTTTTGCAATTCTTTTATGTGATTTTAGATTATAAAAAACAAATCTCCAATTTGTTTAGTACTAGTTCGTTTTTACAGCAGTTTCACAAGGTATTTATCGTAAGCAGTTAACTTTAAAACTCAAAATGCAAAATTCGATCATAAAACCTAATTAACATCTACACACAACGTAATCAGTTAACATAGCTAGAAAAACACTTAAATTATTGTTTATCCACTGCAGCAGTGACTGAATTAGAAAGATTATTATAAATCCATCATTAAAAAGACTCCGATCAATTGTGATCATAGCATAAATAGTTTTGCTTTTACAGGGGTTGTAAATTTACTTCAGTATCAATATGAAGTGAGAAATACCTGGATTTCCGACAGCAGAGCTAGCGGGACCATCGACGATTTTGAAGGGGCTTCTGGAGCAAGCGACAAGTCCACAGGAGTGTCTTCCACAGGTGGGTATAGAAGATAAAAGCTGTTGTCACAAACGTAAAAATATTAAATTAAGAAAAAAGAAAAAATAAAAATATTATTCGAATTTTGAAAACATGCCTGTGTCGACTCAGCAGATGGTTTGTTAGTCCCTTGAGACGTCCGCCTTCGTTGTCTACATATTAAATTAAGAAAAAAGAAAAATATTAAATTAAAAAAAAAAAGAAAAATATTAGTTCCCTTGAGACGTCCGCCTTCGTTGTCTACATAATTCAGACCAGAGCCCTGCAAAAAAAGTAACGCAGACGTAAAATGACTGATTTGCCCTTCATTTTTAATATTTTCATGATATACATATAAAGGGTATTGTATTATATAGACCTTTTTATCTCATCCTGCAATCATTGTCCCAACAGACAAACCCATCCCACGGTAAGAATAGAGAATGTTGGCAAGCATCTTTGAAGCGCCGGTCACTGAAATCCTACTCTTGTTTGCCAATTCATGCAAACGAAACTGAAATTTAAAAAAATACAAGTATTGCGTAGAATATTTCAAAGTAGAAGGATGTGATACGTAAAAAGGTGGTTTTAATACCTTAATGCCTAAATTTCTGTGCCAAAACTAACAGTCTGCAGCTCCTCCAGCCATTGTCCCCACCTGAGTTTATAATGCTGCATCTATGAATTGAGATAACTATTAATTACAAATTTTATGGAATTTATTAAGGCAAAGATCAACTGTTTCAATAATAGCATAATTTATGTCCTAAACTGACCTTATAAACACTATCAAAGGGAAAATAATAGCATAATTTATGTCCTAAACTGAGCGTGACAATGATCCAACCAGCAAAGGGGCATACGGTGTCATGCTTGGAGCATTTTCAGCTGTAAACTCTTCAAACCAATCCCGGAAGATGTCATAGCAAGGCAGATAGATTCCCACCTGTTCAAACAAAATATTATCATTAAGCATTCATTAATGGAAGAAAAAGAAAAAAAATCAGGGACTTACAGTTGGTATAGCCAATGCAAGGCCAACATTAGTGCCTCGCCATAATCTTCCAAATCCCTCCTAAAAAGACACTTACAAATCTTAAAATGATCAACAATTAGAAAAGTGCTGGACTACAGAATATATATAAGAGGAAGAAGATGACCAACCTTCCGAATAATTTTGTAGAAAACATCAAGTGTTCCTTTGTACTCAAAGCAATCTGGAGGACAGATGGACACTGTACCATGTACTCCAGCACGCGTACATGATGGAGAACATCTTAGATCCGCAAACATCTAAAACAAACAATTACATGATTATCAAGATTGCACAACATTCTAACAAATATTACAAAGAAAACGTACCATGTTTGGTCCAAAAACGGCCATTCGACTCGTAAGATTAGTCATTGGATGCGAGTATGCTACACCAGCAGCCTGTGCTTGCAGCCTTGTCTGTCAAATCACAACCATACACAAAATGAAGAATCATTACCATGGTCATCAACACCCAATATGAAGTTAACGAGAATGAAAAACAAATTAGCAACATTAATAAGCAACACATAGTTTTCAAGGGAGAATGATATCTGAATTTGAGTTTGTATGTCAAAAACAGTTGCTTATCAACTTGAATATTTGGATACCCTTAATAAAAATTGATACAAAAAAATTATTGATGGTGTATGTTTTGTAACAAAACCCTTGTGTGAGACGTACAGAAAAGGGTACCAAAGAGGCTTGAAAAAAAATGAAGAGAAAAGTAAAGGTGGTGCAGAGGAAAAGGGGGAAACAAATAATAAACAAATAAATGAGAGCACATTACTGGTTTGTAGTTGACAGGGGTTACAGTATCAGAAAGCTTTGGCTTTTTAACAGAAGCAGATCTTTCCTCATCTGGTGGTCTCTTATTCAACCCAATATTCTTCAGTTGAGTATTATCCTTTGATGCAGAACCATTTTGATGAACTTTGGGAACCACTGGTTTATGATTATTAGATGATCCCACTTTGGACTTGGAATTATATTTTGAAGACAATGGTTTCTCATCATCAGAATCTTCACCCATCCAAAAGCAGCCAATGGGACAAGTCATGTTGCAATTAGAATCAAGAACATTAATCCTATTATTATTATTAGTAATATAAAATAGTAATTATAAAAGATGATTTGTTACTGAGAGGAAAACCTGAAAAATTAAGATGTGTAGTGGCTCCTAAAGATTTCAGGCTCCTTGATTTTGCCACCTTACCCGCATAAAAGATGATTTGACTTCCCTTCACCTCTGCAAACCGATTAACAAGCAATCATTAGTCTATTAATATCAGATGATCAGATCATATCACACATAGTAATGTTCTACATCTCCATAAAGAAGATCCTACACTAAACTAATCACCTACATGATACATCACAAGCTAAATGTTCATAATGTTTATTATTTTAGATATGAAGATGAAATAGTACTAACTACACAACATATGATCATTGAAAATTCAAAATTATTCCTCATCAAGCACTCCCAAACTTTGAAGAAAAGAGAAAAAAGAGATTTTGGAACACAGTTTGGTTTTTGTGATCGAAGAGACTTATTTTGAATGTGATAAATTATACTAAAAGCTATGAGAAATACTGCAAACAGAAAATAATTGGTGCCATTGCATCAAAAAACTCCATTGCATGCTCCTGTGCACCTCCACCACGTGGGTCCCAACACTTCAAAGTTTTGTCCCAACTCCCTGTAATCACTTTCCCTAAAAACCACCAACAAGAAAAAGAATTGAAAACACAATGATGTAATAGAAGGAAATGAAAGTATGAATGTATGATGATATTAAAAAAATGAAAACAAATGATGAAATGAATATGACACTAACCTGTTGCATAAGAGTACTTGATACAGCGAACAGGGGCATCATGGCGTCCCAAAAGATCCTCCCTTTCGTGGTCAAAAACAAGCCTGAGAGATGTAAAAGGAATGTAGCTTGAAACTTAGTCAAGAAAAAGTTAAGTCAATAATCCAAGAAAGTATATGCATCATTTAGTCATACCTTGTGACAGTGTCATCTGCACTAGCACTTAAACCAGAGGTATCATCATGAAAGCAGCAATCAAGAACTACACCTCCATGTAGGAACTCTCCTCTTAACAGGTTATGATCTTTATTCTTGAACGGACATCACATTTACCTTGACGACCCTGCCAAAGTGAAGCGACTCCTCCTGCCAACTAAGCTTTCCTGTAGTACCAATGATGCCAAGAAAATTGCCAAAACCGATTATTTCACCTAATCAAACATATTGTGTGTTTCTTTTTCATCCCCTTTCCCGTTTCCATAATAATAATAATATACTATTATTGATCAGCAGCTTCAGCAGATATTTATTTGACCAAAGACTCAAGTTGACCTGCAAATGGGGCCCCCGAGTCACCACTTAACTTGGCTGATGGCAATGATCTTATGCATCCAAGGATATGCTGGATATCACAATTAAGCCTATAAAAAAACATATAATTAAAATGCTGAATCCTTTTAAAGAATTAAAAAATTTATGGTTTTCGATAATTAGTGAAGTTTTGTGCAAGAACTTGGTTTTTATTTGTTGATTGGTAATATCCACGTGTTGAAATGCATCAGATATTTGTATGTCAAAAATGATGGTCACTTCTCTGCAAGAAACATTTAATCATATGACATGTACTCAATTAAATTAAGTCAAAAAAGAAAAAGAAGTTTATATCATGATTAAAAGAAAAAAAGGCTCACTTGAATATTTCTTGAACATCAGCTTCATGCAAAGTTCGTGAAAGCACACGTTGAAGATATCCAACTTCCTAAAAATGAATTACTTATTTACCAATAAAGAAGTAGAAAAATATTATAATATATAAAATTATTTATTACCTTGGCGAGGGATTTAGCAAACTGACTGGGTTGTACATCAGTTTCATCTGATCGATTCCATGTTTCAATAATTTGAGGTAATCTACGAAGATGAACTAACAACCTTTCCCTCATTATTTGCACCAGTTTTGTATGTATCTCATCTCTATGCACTTTATAATCCTATATTTTATTATTTCACAATTTTTAATTTAATATTTATACTCAAGAATGGGAGAAAATTTTGTAAAAGAGTTAATTTATTAACTGTGATCCTCGTTCAATTTCTGATAACAACATTACTTTTCGTGTCTCAGGTACTTTCAGGAAAAGAAGCCTCTTAATTTCTTACATACATACATACAAACAGATGAGTAAGTTATTATTATGTGGAATGTTAGGATAAAATGGTGATTTAGTTACCAGAAAGATTACAGTTACCACTTTTGAGAACATTACCAGGTATCAAATTGAAAAAGATTACAATTACCACTTTTGTAATAATTGCTTTTGAGAAACAGATTTTTGTGGCAAGGTGGTAACGTGATCCAACCACTTTTGAGAACATCCTTCAATCGTAAGGCATGTCAAAGCCATGGGCTTTGTAATAATTGCTTCATGAACCGGACCCCACCAAATCAAAATCTCCTCCTTGGACTTCTTGACCAATTCCCACGAGGTGATATGGCAGATTATCACAAAGCACATTAGCTACAAAAAGTGAAACTTAAAACATGAATTTTATTTCATGTGTTGAAAACATAACAAGAAAAGGAAATAAGAACATATATACCTCCTCCTATTGTTTCTCCTTCTGAAAGGACCTTTACTGAATGCCCAATCAACATTCACATTCTGAGTCAGCAGCTCACCTCCATCCATTGCAGCTATAGCTTTCTCAGCTTCTTCAAAGCTTTCATACTCAATCAATGCATACCCCTGTTGCAGTATAAAGCCAAATTACAACTTTGCCACTTCCATACTTCATACATCAAGAAAACACAACTTACTACAAAATAATATCACAATACCTTGACAAAACCAGTCTTGCGATCAAGATTTAGATGCAAGTTCTTAATCTCACCAAACTCCCCACTGATTATAATAATAATAATAATAATAATAATAATAATAATAATAATAATAATAATAATAATAATAATAATGATAATAATAATAATAATGATAATAATAATAATAATAATAATAATAGATATTTCGGTTTCCTAATACAGATAAATTCTAGGTGAACTACTTACCTGTATAAGTTTGAACACCTGAGGATCAGAATAGGGGAGATTCTTTGACAAAATTTATATTTGAAAACGAGTCACATAAAAGAGATGTGCAATACCTTGAATTCAGCAGAAGTCTTGGAGGATTCTTAGATGGATCACTTACAGGATACTTCGTGACCTAGCTCTTTTGGTTGTGTAATCGAACCGAGCATCGAGCTTGATTGCAGTTGATGGATAGGCAATACGAAGGAGGGGGGAGAGAAAGATGAATAAAATACATCCCTTCTAATTTTGTCTCCTGTCTCGATCTAAGATACGAACCTCAAACCCGGGAAAAACGAAAAACCATAGAAATCGCCTGAAAACAAAATCAAATCCACCTAGTGGTGGGGAAGAAGGACCAGAAGAGGTGGTGAAGGTTGGAAGTGGATGAGGGGGCGGAGACCCCTTGTCGATTTCGTGAAGACTTGTGAACGATGGAAAGAGCGTTTAGGGTAGAGGAGATCATGAGGCGCGTTTTCTAAGAGGGAAGAATACACCTGATCAATTAAAGGGAGAATGAAGGTATGGATTTTGGAGGCTGTGGTTGTTGATCGATAATTAAGAAAATAAAGAACGAGATGCAGGAAGGGTTTGAACATACCATTTTTACCATCTCTTTTAAGCATGAGAAGTTGTTGTGAGCTCCAAGAATTATGTGAGGTCCGATTCAAATCCCCAATATATTTATTGATTATGTGAAGATATGCCATGTGCGAAGATAAAAAGATGAAGACAGACCATATCTAAAGAATTTTGGGCAAAGTTATGGTTAGATCTGATTAAAAGTATATCTATAGATATCAAAGCGGCCATGGAATTTGCAGAGCTTCATTAATTAGGTCAAGGAAAAGAGAAGGGGTTTTCGGTTGTTAGAAGATGAGAATAATGTGGGGTTTTAATTTTTTTGGGATTTGATTTCCCCCCTTAGCTATTAAAAGATGGAGGACGCGCGTTTTATGAAAATTTTATAAAGCGACATGCATAGACGACACGCCTTTTATGCTGAGTGCCCTCCGTGTTTTTATTTTTTTTGTTCCGACACTAATTTTAAGGGCACGCAAAAATGCGCGCCCAAAATCCTTCAAATTTTAGAAGAGATGACATTATTTTTAGAGCACACGCTTTTGCGTATCGTAAATCACCGCGTGTCATGGTTCGCACGTCATTAAAGGCCTATATTCTAGTAGTGTCAGGACCACTCGAAATATAGCAAAGTTATTTGTAACAACAATGGTGGATAGAAATTAAGAGACAATTTCATGACAATTGAAATTCACCATACCAAAATGTCAAAATATAATAGCATGAAATAAAAATGAGAATGAAGATTCTTTGATGAATTGTATTCTTAAATAATGAAGATTGTTTTCAAGAATGAGTTACTAAAAAACTTGTATAGAATGTGTCAAAAATGAAAAAAATGACATTGTATTTTTATAGAATGTTATAGTAAAAATTGTTTTTTTGGACCTTAGATTCTTCAATAATATTAATAATAGATGAATATTTTTTAAGAATGTTGTTATTCTTCAACTCATGCTTCAAAAATTTGTTATTATTCAAAATGTTCATTCAATCAGAATATGTATTTTAAACTCTTGGTCTGTATTCATCCCTACATCCACACAACACTTACCATCCACATTATAACCTAGCCCTATATATATATATATATATATATATATATATATATATATATATATATATATATATATATATATATATATATATATATATAGATATAGAAGTAAGTTCAAATAAAAACAGTAAATATTGTGAAAACGTAAAAAATACTATTTTTATGTTATTATTCTATAATGAATGTTGTATATGTTATTGTTAAATTAATTCAAATATGAATATTAACTTTTGATTAGTCATATATTCTTTACAATGTTATTATTCTATTATAAACTTATGTATGTTCAATTTTGTAGTAAATTCTAATTTTAGTTTAACTTTTGACTATTCGTTTATTCATTGCTGAATAATGACATAAAGCCGTCGATACAAAATTCATTGCAGAATAATAACATAAAAAAGTGTTTTTACGTTTTCATGTTATTTACTGTTTTTATTTGAACTATCCTCTATCTCTCTCTCTCTCTATATATATATATATATATATATATATATATATATATATATATATATATATATATATATTGATTGGAGCATCGAGAGTAGGGACATCAATTGAAACCTTTTCGTCGAAAACAAATTTTGTCCACCTCAATATATTGTGTTTGTGGTGAAGTGAGGGTAATTTTAGCATAAACATCTTGTTTGTGGTATATAATGTCTCTATCTTGATAAATGTAGATATTAAGTGTAACAACCATAGATTTTACGTCAAATTTAAACTTTTTCAATCATAAATAAAAACCACATAACATTGTTTACAAAATGTTTTTAAATCATTTTCCATCAGAGTTTCCCAAAAACCATAACATAAGGATGATGAGCGATATGGTCACGCCTTCGCCTTTCCACGATCTCCTGAAGTACCTGAAATAATAAACTGAAAACTGTAAGCCCGAGGGCTTAGTAAGCTACCCCCAAAATACCAATACCACACTGACAATACCACAACAATAATAATCAGTTAAATCAACATGCATACTGGGCCATCGGCCTGACTGGACGGCCCTATCGGGCCTATAGTCTGTCTGAATCCATCCCGAGCCTTTGGTATGACTGGTCCGCCACGTGGGCCTGCAGTCTCCCTGGACCGCTCATAGGGTATATTAGCCTTCAACACAAAGCAGGACCGGCTCAACCCAGCCACAAGCAAATAACCATGTACGCATACTATCATATACAGGCATATATAAACATCAAACATATTTGTCACACTGATCATCAATCATAGAATTCTCCTGTAACTAGAGTACCGACCTAGCAGGTCACTAACACACCAATCCCTACGGATCATAAGAGCATAACATACTGTCTACCTAGATTCCAAACTAACAGATCATAACCACATGAAACATACCATAACAATAACAACTAAAGGGGACGACCTTGGTGCTGTAGACCCTATCGATATAGTGAGGATAACTCACCTTGCAGATGCCGACTCGAAAGGCAAACTCCAACTCTCGGTTCACTTGACACAGGCCCCACCACCTATCGTCACAGCACAACATACTCATAAGTCCTTAACCTTATAAGGTACTCCATAACCCACTATTCAACCCCTGGTTAAAGTCAAAGTCCTCAGTCAAGGTCAACAGTCCATGTTGACCTTAACTCACCGAGTACCCTTGGGTACTCGCCAAGTTCTCTGAAGTACATTTCAACTCGCTGAGTCATCAGAGTGACTCGTCGAGTTCTTTTGATTCTCGATCAAACTTAAGGTCACCCGTCGAGTTCCCTCCTTTCAACTCGACAGATACACACTCATACATATCCCAGAGAAAACTCATCCGACTCGCCGAGTTGTTCTTCAACTCGTCGAGTCTTATGGCGATCTTCATCAGACTCGCCGAGTTGTTCATCAACTCGTCGAGTTCACAGCCATCTTCATGTGACTCGCCGAGTTAACCTTGCAACTCGCATAGTCTATTAAGTCCTTTTTCCATATAGACTTGTTTTGAGCCATGCAATGGCTCTAACATATAGATCCAAGCTTCTAGGGCATGCTTAGCATGTAAAGTTGCAAACTTTACGTGCATGCATGACCATAAAGGCTCTAAATGTCTATTCTAAGTTCTTAATGGAACTTTATGCTCAAGAAGGACCTTAATCACAACCAAGACTATGACTTTATGCTTTTAGAATCCAAGGAGGGTCCAGATCTGAAGTTACAACTTCAGATCTAGCCCATAGCTCATAATACCAACTTGAAAATCCATAAAAGCCCTAGAAACTCAACAAAAGGGAAAGAGGGAAGTAAAAATGGCACTTTGATACCTCCAAAGGATGCTAGCTGAGGTAAATCCGGCTTCCCACTCCTTCCTTGCTTTAATTTTCTTTGCACTCTTAGCTTTCTTCCTCCAAGATCCTCTTTTCCAAGCTTTAACACCACACCAAGGCACACACTCACAAATTAGGGTTTTAAGGGGGCTCTCAAAGACTGTAAAGAGGCCAAAGGAGGCTAAGGCTCCTTTAAATAGAGGTGAAAACCCTGGGATTTAGGGTTTCCACTACCGGCTCCTACTCGCTGAGTCCCAACATGGACACGTCGAGTAGGTCACTTAAAACACGATCCCACCCCGCTGCTACTCGACGAGTAGGTCAACCAACTAGTCAAGTAGAGCTGAACGTAATAAAGGTTATTTAAGCAATACCTGAGAATCGGGGCGTTACAACTCTCCCCCACTTGAACTAGACTTCATCCTCGAAGTCCGTTGGAGTAAACAACGCTGGGTAATTCTCGCGCATCTCCGCCTCCGGCTCCCATGTCCACTCGGATCCCTTCCGATATTCCCACTGTACCCTTACTAAAGGTATTTCCTTGTTCCTCAGAATCTTCTTCTTCCTTTCCAAGATAGCCACAGGTCTCTCCACATAGTTCAGGCGCTTATCGACCTGTATGTCATCCAAGGATACCAAGCGATATCTCGCTTCATACCAGGCCACCAATAACTCGAACTCAAATCAGAGTACATCTTGGTGGCTCCCGGGTGAATCAAAAAACGAGACTTATTAGCCTCCTACATCACTGTCTGCCGGACCCCCGCCGGACATCGAAACCCAAACCCAACCGTAACGGATCAACAATCCGCGGCTATCCTGAACAAACCGGGCGCTTTCGCACTTAATCTTCTCCAACTTCCAGTTCTCTGACCTTATGCCCTTAATCTAAGCATCCTTGATCAAACCCACCAGTGGGGAATCCACCGCTATCCTCATACACCTGGTTAGGGTCGAGGACCCAGCTGACTTGCGGCTCAGAGCATCCGCAACCACATTCTCTTTACCAGGATGGTAAAGGATCTCGAAATCATAGTCCTTAACCACATTCGTGTCGGATTAGTGTCTAAGCCCGTAACCATATTTGGTAAGTACTTGACCCGGTTGTGCATGGTCCTTTTGGGTTGCCTTCACCAAAACAACTTGACTGGAGAAATAATAGAGAAAGAGGTTATTATGATTTATTAATATATTATAGGAATAATATATTAAAGGAAAAATCATATTTGTTTAATTAATATTGGTCAATAATTAAATCAAGAATTAATTTTGTGATCAAATGTAATTAATTAAACTACAGGGGCTGAATTGTAATTATGTGATAGTTGCAAATTAGGGCAATGGATGCCCCAAGGAAGGCGTGGACGAATTCAAGGGGATAAGGCCCTAGAATTCGTCCAAGGATAAGGATATAAACTTATCTTATGGATTGCTTGGTGGGCAAGCAACTAGATAAGGATAAGGACTAAAACCCTAATCTCTACCCTATATAAAGACCCTTTGGCTAAGGGAAATCGGCCACTTGTTTCTAAGAAAGCCTAGATCCGATTTCTAGCCCCTCCTCTCTCTCTCTCTCTCTCTCTCTCTCTCTTGCATCTCCATTTTCTTGTGGTGTTTGTGAGCCATTAGAGGTACTACACTTGTGGTACTTGCTTTCCAAGACAAGAGATTGAAGATTTGTGTTGTTATTGCAATATAACAACAAGAGGTATGTAATCCCTTCTAGCATATAAATTTCGAAATACATAGGTACATGCTATGGTTCTTCTTGTGTTCATAAATTTGTGTATCTAATAGAGAAAACATAGATCTAAATCTAGGGTTGCATGAACACATAGGATTGTTTGTACAAAACCCATCAGTGGTATCAGAGCTTATGGTTGAATTGTTTTCAATTAGAATTATACAATTGTATGAATTTGACACTTTAGGGTTTATGGCCAATAAACCCAAGGAGGCAAGGATTTTGATTTTAGGGTTCTTGAACCCTAGTGTTCGAAATTTTGAGAAGGTTTTTCAAACCCTTTTTCCGTGTTGCCCAAGATATCGAGATCTAGGGTTTGCAAACCCTAGATTTTCGAGATATGCCTCCTCCCCAAGATAAGTTCCTAAAATTTAGGGATTTGGATAGTCCCATGTCATGTAATTATCCTTTAATGGTTAAATATGGTTATTAAAGATTTTGAATTATCCCCTCCGATATTTTCGAAATTTAGAGGGATTTAAGGGATTAGGATAAAATTAATTGTTTAATTTAAAATAATCCTTTATGATTTAGTAATTCAAATTAATTGTTTAATTTAGATAATTATTAAATCAAGAGTTTTAATATTTAAAATTTTAATTTAAAGGTTATAAATTTCGAAAATTTTAAATTGAAATTAAAACCCTAGTATTTTAAAATGTTTAAAATACACCCTATACTATTATTACAAGATATATATATATATATATATATATATATATATATATATATATATATATATATGTATATGTATAACTAAAATGCTAGTCTTACCGTTAGTAGGTCTCATTCACGAAGTCAATCTATAAGGGGGGTATAAGGTTATGGCCTATAAAATGGCCATTTAATGAGTATCCACTCTTACCCACCGCTTCCTTGATTGGTGGAGGGTCGTTAGCCGAACGAGTAGTGTGACAACCCGAAATTTCCATTATGTACAAACATTATCAAGTCAATAGAAGTTAGAACAGTCGCAGTAAATTTTCAGACTTTTCCGTACAAGTTTGAGTATTTTAGGATTTACACTTAAGGAGATATTAGGAGATTGGATGCACTAGGGTTTTGTACAACTCTATTATTCCAAAACCCTATGATATTAGAATTCATTTTGTGAATAAAATATTTTCTGCCAAAAATCCCAGGACTATATATAGGATTCTGAGCCATATTTATTGATTAGTTACATTTCCAACTAGAGAAAAGCCATTTTCTCTCTCACAGATCTTCGAGTTTTCATCCCAAATCGTGAGTACCTCTCTCTAGTTGTATTATATGGCTTATTATGTGCTTATTAACCTAGAATTCATAACAAAACAACATGATTTAAGATTTCACGGCCCAAGAAGTTCTTGGACCGTGAACCCTTCTTTAAGGGGCAAAATGATGCCTAGTCCTTTCCTCATGAAATGAAACTATGCTAGGCTTGTATGTTAGTGTATATAGGACTAGAAATCACCCATGAACACCAAGAGTAAGGTGTTCACGGCCCAAGAAGTTCTTGGACCGTGAACTCCAAACTCAAGGGCCAAAGGGTGCCTTAATAACTCCTAAAGCCTTGGACAATTACCTTGATTTACTCCTAGTTAATTTAAGGAACTTAAATCATCAAAAACCCATCCCAAAGAGAGATTACGGCCGTAATCTCTAATGGTTATGGTGCTTGGGCCGTGAACATCAAAGAAGGGTACCAAAGTGTGCCTAAGGACTTCATTAGCCTTAGATAAATGTCTAAAAACCTATCCTAGTTGAGCATGGGACTTGAAGACATAAAAATACCCTTTCCATATGGTTTTACGGCAGTAAACCCAAAAGTAAATGGCCTTCGGGCCATAAACTCCTCAAAGGAGTGTATTTAAGCCCTAAACCCCTCCAAGGATTAATCCATCAAGTAGGAATGCTTCTAGGGATCATTTAGAACTCCAAAACACCAAATGACATAAGGCCTAGGAGCTTACGGCCGTAAACTCAAGGGTTTACGACTATAAACTCCTTGTGTGAGGTTTATTGGAGAGTAAAATCATGTATGGGGTCCTTTGGAACCCTAAACCCACTAGCCTTGTCCTACAACAACTTAGATGCAATCCTTAGGGCTTATAACACTTATATAAAGTGTTTATCATGTTCTAGGATGTCTTAACATTTTAAATTAGTAGTTTAAGACTAATTGGGTTCATATATGTGTGATTGTTCATATATGTGTGATTATATGTTCTTTAGGATCATAGTGTGTGTACAAGTCCTCACTTGACACCTAATAATCCTACACCGTTCAGTTCATCCAAACCACCATCTTCAGGTGAGTTCATACCCTTTAATCAATGTTTTAAATGATTTTAAATGCTTTAATGGGGGGGGGGATACAAGTAGAAAACAACATGTTATTAAATCACTCATATGTATTTATAACTGTGTTTTCATCCAGCAGATTTCACATACTTCAAATGTGATGCATGAAATGGTTTTCTATTTTAAAAATGCCTTGGTATCAAAAGTATTACGCTTGAAATGTGTATTAAAATGACATCAAGTCATTGTTAATTATTGTTCAAAACTCTTAGATGTCTTACAAAACCATTTTTACCTTCTTGAACAAAACTATATCTATACACTTATGTTCTTATATATATGTATTGATGTTATAGTTTTCATCCTTCATTTAGTTTCCCACACTCTTGTTTCGCAAGGGTGTATAAACCTGCTTGGACCATCAATTACCTTCCAGTTAACTATTATAGGGATAGTTAGGAGATACAAAACATTATTCCTATTACAAGGAATTACACCAGAGTCAGTTCATTCATGAGTCTATTCTATACATTACATGTTACATGAATACGTCTACATCGATACGCTTACATGAATACATTTACATATATACATTTATTTGTATACACTTACATGGATACTTGTACCTAGATTCATTAGGATGATTTACAAGTACATTATGTGTAAATTGTTCTGCCTATCCTAGTTCAAAAGGATAACTGGACGGGACTAACCATTCCGGAACCCACCTGTTAGCAACAAAGGTAATGAACATCTACGGATGCCTACGGTTAATACATATATTAGGAGTACCTTTATGGAACTAACCATTCCTTAAACCTGTTGTAGCTACAGAGGAAAATTGAACAATCTACGGATGTTCAAAGGTTATACATTTTGCTAGTCACGATGTCGTGTTGATCCTAATACAAAAGGACAACATTTACATGATTCTATTTTTCCTATTACTTTATTTTGTGATACATTCACATAAACGATGAGTTACACTAAGTACTGTTAGTAACAAAAAGAAGGAAAAACAATCGTTGTTATAGCAAAACATTCGGGTCTTGGTAGAAGACTACATTTCATACTAGTAGGAAATATGGGATTTTCTAGGGTTTTCATACTTATATCAACTGTTTCATTCAAAGATTTACATGGCATTCATAACAGCTTTCCAAAACAAGACAATGTAACTTAAATACTTATGAATTCACCAGCTTTAGGCTGATACTCTCTTTCAAAATAACTTGTATTCTCAGGTCACCAGTAGACAGGTACGATGGCCAGGTTTTGAGAAGACGGAGCACAGACAAGACTCGTCTTTGATTTTGATTACATATTTTGGTGTCTTATTACAATGAAAGAGCACACATGTATTAAAACTTTACTTTTAATGCAATGGATGATCTTGTTGCTTGTTCACTACTTTACAATGTTGTGATACTATACATGGCGTCCTCCACCCCGGAACGCTTCCGCCGTTCTTGGTTTTGGGGTGTGACAGATTGGTATCAGAGCATTGTTTATAGTGAATATAGTATATCAATCCATAAAAGATATACTAACTAGAAATACATTGGGATTAAAACACTCTGTCTAAGAGTTTATACTTTTAAATAATAAAATATTTAAGTAAGTATACGTGCCTGCATTCATACTAAAATCAGTGTCACAATGACAAGAGCAAAAGTATTACGATTGTTGAATATCACAAGTAAGCCTGGGGATATATGGTCAATCTTGGGAATGGCATAGACTGATCAACTATGCTGGTTTAAGGAGTGATTAGCATATGCCCAAGAATAGTTGTGATGTGGCAACAAGTCTAAAAACTTACCAACACAACCATAAAGAAATACCATAGGGGTATTTGGTCTTACTGGAATTATCTTAGTCAATTCGTCTATTTAGCTATTTCTTATATCCCTTTTCTCGCGTAGATTTTAATGGCTGGATTTCACCATGGCGACCCGTACTTCCCAAACCAAGGCAACGCTGGATGGCTAGAGGAAGAACCAGAAGATGATCACCCAATCCCTTTGGATGATCACCATGTTGAGGGTTTTTCCGATAGTTCTGACTCGGAGCCTGAAGTCAACAACCTACCCCCAGCTGCTCAAGACCCAAACCTGAACCCCCCCATCCCGCATTTCAAGGACCCACACCTCTGTGGGCCACTAACTTGAATAGATGGAGTCAGGAACAGGGTTAACCCATTCCTTACAACGGAGACAGAAGTTTCTACAACCTCACTGAGGGAGGTTCTGCGGACAGGGTCCTACCCATCATGGTTCGTAGGATTTATAGGAACACGATACTGGGTCAATCAACTATCAATCGAGTCTTGGAGATTGACACCAACTCTGGCATTAACACCGTCCGCATTCGCCAACTAGAGTATGCTCATGAAAGGACTCTGGTCCGCAATGCAGCTCTGTAGAGGGAACTTGCTGAAACTCAAGCTGAAGTTAGGGAACTTCGAGCACAGCAAGTGAGAGCTGACAGGCGTATAAGGGACATGGAACGTCTACTGTCAGGATCAAGAACTCATGCTTGCAATCCTCGTCGCCGATAAAATCTCATCGAATCATCTTTTGGGATATAACATAGTTTATGTAAAAACTTTGGTCTAATTTCCTATCTTTGGACATCTTAGACTGTTAGGTCTTGATCTAGTCATGGTTATGTCAAAATTTTCCTATGTTGGTTAATGTAAGGCCTACTTCTAGGCTATTTTTCCTGAACTTGTTACATCTATAATCCTAGTATTATTGACAGATATCTAATCATATGGAAATTATTATCCAAATGCTATCATCTTCATTTAGTTATATTATTCATTGTGTTGTTGGACTTTGGAGAGTTAGTCCATGAGACACACTCATTATTCATTTATTCTTATCCATGTCGTCATCTTTTAAACGTATAGTTAATGATGCCGCCACGCAGGAATCCCAGGCATAACCCAAATAACAAAACACTGATACCACCACCTCAACCTCCTCAACCACCTTCTCCTTTCGATGCCACTATGTTCCAGGCAGCCTTCACAGCAGCATTAGCAACTGCTGTGTCAGCCATCAATGCTCCTGTCCCTAGTGGATCGGGAACAGGTGCACACCCCTCAAATCACGGCGAAAGCCATGGACATCCCCAGGAATGCACCTACAAGGACTTCACGAACGCCAAACCCCAAATCTTCAATGGAACTGATGGGGTTATGGTGTTAAGACAACGGATTAAAAAGATGGAATCAGTCTTTGAAATATGTGCTTGCCAGGAGGGCAACAAGGTCAAGTTTGCGACTTGTACCTTCTCTGACAGAGCACTAACATGGTGGAACGGCCATGTTAAATATCTTACTATAGTGGTGGCATATTCCATCAGCTGGGAACACTTGAAGGACATGATGATTAGAGAGTACTGTCCTCGAGGTGAAATACAAAAACTCGAGCAGGAACTCTGGGGTCTACAAATGGTTGGATCCGACATATCAACCTACACAAATAGGTTCTATGATCTGGCAATCCTATGCCCTGATATGGTTTCTCTCGAGAGCAAGAAGATAGAGAGATATATCTGGGGACTATCGCCCCAGATCCAGTCAAGTGTGTTAGCTTCCAAGCCTGTCACTTTCGATAGTGCTAAGGAGCTGGCACAATCTCTCATAGATCACGGGAAACAATAGAAGCCAACAATCCCTGCATCCGGACCACAAAAGGTCAACAACAACAAGAAGGGGTGGAACAAGAGGAAAAGAGGGGCTTCGCAAGAATCCTCCAAGAGACAACAACTTGTGGCAATCAATGCTACCACGGTAACTCCTGTTGTCCCTGCGAACCCCTTACCAACAAAAACTTACGCTAGAACTCTCCCAAAGTGCAACAAATGCAACTTCCACCACCACAGACCTTGCAAGGACATGCAGTGCTCTAACTGCAGCAGGAAGGGGCATACATCCCATTTCTACAAGACTCCAACAACACAGGCCGCCCAGGTTCCTAACGCCGGTATTGGCCAAGCTTGCTATGTTTGTGGCGATGTAGGCCACTACAAGAGTAACTGCCCTAAAGAGGGGATGGCTGGAGGAGTAGGAAGAGTTATGGCCTTGGGCCACGAGGAAGCGGTAGCTGATCCTACGATAGTTACTGGTACGTTTCTCCTCGATAACTCATATGCTTGCATACTTTTCGATAGTGGAGCAGAGAACAGTTTCGTAAGTCATAAATTTGCACACCTGATTAAACAAAAACCATGTGCATTAGATAATTCATTCACGGTAGAAATGGCTAACGGGAAAACGGAGAGTACTAACTGCATATACGTAGGTTGTACTTTAACTTTAGATGGCCATACTTTCAAGATAGACCTCATTCCGGTCCCAATTAAATGTTTCAACATTATCATCGGCATGGATTGGTTGAGTCTTCTTCGCGCCGACATCATGTGCTTTGAAAAAGCAGTTCGTCTTAACCTTCCTAACAACGAAACCTTAGTTATCTATAGAAACAAACCTAGTACGAGCCTTCGCATCATTTCGTGCATCCAAGCCCAAAAGTGCTTGCGAAAGGAATATCATGCATTCCTCGCACACATCGTCGATACGAGTCAAGAGGTGAAAGACATTCAGAAAATACTTGAAGTACGCAAATTTCCCGAAATCTTCCCAGATTACCATCACAACACCAAGTCGAGTTAAGAATCGACTTAGTGTCAGGAGCTACTCCCGTAGCTAAATCTCCTTATCGTCTGGCACCGGCCGAGATGCAGGAACTTTCCAATCAGCTTAATGAACTTCTCAAGAAGGGATTCATTAGGCCAAGCTACTCACCATGGGGAGCACCGGTCTTGTTCGTCAAGAAGAAAGATGGATCGTTTCGTATGTGTAACGACTATAGACAACTCAACAAGCTTACCATTAAAAATCGTTATCCTTTGCCCCGCATTGACGATTTATTTGATCAACTTCAAGGAGTCAACTACTTCTCGAAGATAGATCTACGATCCGGATATCACCAACTACGAGTGTTAGAGGAGGATGTTCCTAAGACAGCCTTCCGAACTCGTTATGGACACTACAAGTTTGTAGTGATGCCGTTCGGATTAACTAACGCGCCCGCAGTATTCATGGATCTGATGAATAGGATGTGTCGTCCTTACTTGGATCAGTTCGTCATTGTTTTCATTGATGACATACTTATCTACTCTCGAAGTAAGGAGGAACATAGTCAACATCTCCATAGAGTCTTAGAAACATTGCGAGCGGAGAATCTCTATGCGAAGTTCTCCAAGTGCGAATTTTGGATCCGACGAGTCGAACTCTTGGGCCATGTTGTTAGCGAAGAAGGAATACACGTGGACCCTTCCAAAATCAAGGACATTGAGAACTGGTCAGCACCGAAGACACCTACAGAAATTCGTCAATTTCTAGGTCTCGCTGGCTACTATCGCAGGTTCATTCAGAACTTCTCCCACATAGCGAAACCTCTTACAACACTGACCCAGAAGGGCGTGGCCTTTGACTGGGAAGAGAAGCAGGAGAGAGCGTTCCAAACACTCAAACGAGCCTTGTGCACCACACCAATACTATCCCTCCCCGAAGGGATAGAAGACTTCGTTGTCTATTGCGATGCATCAAGTCAAGGACTCGGATGTGTTCTGATGCAGTGAGGTAAAGTCATAGCCTATGCCTCGAGACAGCTGAAGACACATGAGGTTAACTACACCACCCATGATCTTGAGTTAGGAGCAGTTGTGTTTGCTCTGAAGATCTGGAGGCACTACCTGTATGGTACAAAAAGCACGATCTTTACAGACCACAAGAGTCTACAACACATTTTCAACCAAAAGGAGCTCAACATGAGACAACGGCGGTGGGTCGAGCTACTCAGTGATTACGAGTGCGAAATTCATTATCATCCGGGTAAAGCCAATGTTGTAGCCGACGCCCTAAGTCGGAAAGAATATTCTGGTCGTAGAGTCAAATCTTTGACTCTAACTATCCATTCACACTTGTCCACGCAAATTACGTAGGCTCAGCTCGACGCTTTGAAACCTGAAAACATGGTAGGTGAATCCCTTAAAGGGATGGATAAGAACTTCGAAGTCAAGGGTGGTGGAGCCTTATACCTCATGGATCGGATCTGGACACTGAAACACGGTGGCTTCAGAGACTTGGTCATGACCGAGGCTCACAACACTTGTTATTCTGTGCACCCGGGATCAAATAAGATGTATCTGGATCTCAAAAAGTTATACTGGTGGCCTAACATGAAAGCAGACATTGCTACCTTCGTAAGTAAGTGCCTTACTTGCGCGAAGGTAAATGTCGAATACTAGAAACCCTCCGGTCTTCTACTGCAAACGAAGATACCAGAATGGAAGTGGGAGCGGATGACTATGGACTTCATAACTAAGTTTCCCAAGACGACGGGTGGACTTGATGCCATATGGGTCATCGTCGATTGACTGACCAAGTCTGCACACTTCTTGCCAATCAAAGAAACAAACAAGATGGAGAAACTTACAAGAACTTACATTAGGGAGATTGTAAGACTGCAAGGTGTTCCCTTATCTATTATCTCGGACAGAGATAGTAGATTCACTTTGAGGTTCTGGTAGTCACTACAAAATTCTCTAGGAACTAGGCTGGACATGAGTACAGCCTACCATCCACAGACCGACGGGCAAAGTGAGAGAACTATCCAAACCTTAGAAGATATGTTGCGAGCCTGTGTGATTGACTTTGGAAAAGCATGGGATACTCATTTACCCCTTGTCGAATTTTCCTACGACAACAGTTATCATACGAGCATAAAGGCAGCTCCATTCGAGGCCCTCTATGGCCGAAAGTGCAGATCCCCTCTGTGCTGGGGTGAGGTGGGTGATACCCAGTTAGCTAAGGGATGAGTTCCCGAAAGCACTCTCACGGGTCCGGATATCATTCGGGAAACGACAGAGAATATCGTTCAAATCGTGAACGATTGAAAGCCTCTAGAGACCGACAGAAAAGCTACGCTGACATGCGAAGGAAACCGTTGGAATCCAGGTGGGCAACCGAGTTATACTGAAGGTCTCACCCTGGAAGGGCTTGATACGCTTCGGAAAGCGTGGGAAGCTCAATCCAAGATACATAGGGCCCTTCGAGATCCTTGCCCGAATCGGCCCCGTAGCTTACAAACTCAATCTACCACGCGAACTCAGTAACGTACATCCTACCTTCCACGTCTCGAACTTGAAAAAGTGTATGTCCGACGAGACTATTGTTATTCCACTCGACGAGATCAAGATCAACGAGAGCCTCAACTTCATGGAGGAACCAGTAGAGATCATGGACCGAGAGGTCAAGCAAACAAAGTAGAGTCGTATCCCGATAGTGAAGGTTCGCTTGAACGCCAAACGAGGACCTGTGTTCACTTGGGAACGAGAGGATCAGGTGAAACTAAAATATCCTCATCTTTTCGCTTAGTTATTTGTAACTTCTTATTTGCTTAAATTCTAATTTCGGGACAAAATTCCTTCTAACGGGGGATGATGTGACAACCCGAAATTTCCATTATGTACAAACATTATCAAGTCAATAGAAGTTAGAACAGTCGCAGTAAATTTTCAGACTTTTCCGTACAAGTTTAAGTATTTTAGGATTTACACTTAAGGAGATATTAGGAGATTGGATGCACTAGGGATTTGTACAACTCTATTATTCCAAAACCCTATGATATTAGAGTTCGTTTTGTGAATAAAATATTTTCTGCCAAAAATCCCAGGACTATATATAGGATTCTGAGCCATATTTATTGATTAGTTACATTTCCAACTAGAGAAAAGCCATTTTCTCTCTCACAGATCTTCGGGTTTTCATCCCAAATCGTGAGTACCTCTCTCTAGTTGTATTATATGGCTTATTATGTGCTTATTAACCTAGAATTCATAACAAAACAACATGATTTAAGATTTCACGGCCCAAGAAGTTCTTGGACCGTGAACCCTTCTTTAAGGGGCAAAATGATGCCTAGTCCTTTCCTCATGAAATGAAACTATGCTAGGCTTGTATGTTAGTGTATATAGGACTAGAAATCACCCATGAACACCAAGAGTAAGGTGTTCACGGCCCAAGAAGTTCTTGGACCGTGAACTCCAAACTCAAGGGCCAAAGGGTGCCTTAATAACTCCTAAAGCCTTGGACAATTACCTTGATTTACTCCTAGTTAATTTAAGGACCTTAAATCATCAAAAACCCATCCCAAAGAGAGATTACGGCCGTAATCTCTAATGGTTATGGTGCTTGGGCCGTGAACATCAAAGAAGGGTACCAAAGTGTGCCTAAGGACTTCATTAGCCTTAGATAAATGTCTAAAAACCTATCCTAGTTGAGCATGGGACTTGAAGACATAAAAATACCGTTTCCATATGGTTTTACGGCAGTAAACCCAAAAGTAAATGGCCTTCGGGCCATAAACTCCTCAAAGGAGTGTATTTAAGCCCTAAACCCCTCCAAGGATTAATCCATCAAGTATGAATGCTTCTAGGGATCATTTAGAACTCCAAAACACCAAATGACATAAGGCCTAGGGGCTTACGGCCATAAACTCAAGGGTTTACGACTGTAAACTCCTTGTGTGAGGTTTATTGGAGAGTAAACTCATGTATGGGGTCCTTTGAAACCCTAAACCCACTAGCCTTGTCCTACAACAACTTAGATGCAATCCTTAGGGCTTATAACACTTATATAAAGTGTTTATCATGTTCTAGGATGTCTTAACATTTTAAATTAGTAGTTTAAGACTAATTGGGTTCATATATGTGTGATTGTTCATATATGTGTGATTATATGTTCTTTAGGATCATAGTGTGTGTACAAGTCCTCACTTGACACCTAATAATCCTACACTGTTCAGTTCATCCAAACCACCATCTTCAGGTGAGTTCATACCCCTTAATCAATGTTTTAAATGATTTTAAATGCTTTCATGGGGGGGGGATACAAGTAGAAAACAACATGTTATTAAATCACTCATATGTATTTATAACTGTGTTTTCATCCAGTAGATTTCACATACTTCAAAATGTGATGCATGAAATGGTTTTCTATTTTAAAAATGCCTTGGTATCAAAAGTATTACGCTTGAAATGTGTATTAAAATGACATCAAGTCATTGTTAGTTATTGTTCAAAACTCTTAGATGTCTTACAAAACCATTTTTACCTTCTTGAACAAAACTATATCTATACACTTATGTTCTTATATATATATATATATATATATATATATATATATATATATATATATATATATATATATATATGTATGTATGTATGTATTGATGTTATAGTTTTCATCCTTCATTTAGTTTCCCACACTCTTGTTTCGCAAGGGTGTATAAACCTGCTTGGACCATCAATTACCTTCCAGTTAACTATTATAGGGATAGTTAGGAGATACAAAACATTATTCCTATTACAAGGAATTACACCAGAGTTAGTTCATTCATGAGTCTATTCTATACATCACATGTTACATGAATACGTCTACATCGATACGCTTACATGAATACATTTACATATATACATTTATTTGTATACACTTACATGGATACTTATACCTAGATTCTTTAGGATGATTTACAAGTACATTATGTGTAAATTGTTCTGCCTATCCTAGTTCAAAAGGATAACTGGACGGGACTAACCATTCCGGAACCCACCTGTTAGCAACAGAGGTAATGAACATCTATGGATGCCTACGGTTAATACTTATATTAGGAGTACCTTTACGGAACTAACCATTCCTTAAACCTGTTGTAGCTACAGAGGAAAATTGAACAATCTACGGATGTTCAAAGGTTATACATTTCGCTAGTCGCGATGTCGTGTTGATCCTAATACAAAAGGACAACACTTACATGATTCTATTTTTCCTATTACTTTATTTTGTGATACATTCACATAAACGATGAGTTACACTAAGTACTGTTAGTAACAAAAAGAAGGAAAAACAATCGTTGTTATAGCAAAACATTCGGGTCTTGGTAGAAGACTACATTTCATACTAGTAGGAAATATGGGATTTTCTAGGGTTTTCATACTTATATCAACTGTTTCATTCAAAGATTTACATGGCATTCATAACAGCTTTCCAAAACAAGACAATGAAACTTAAATACTTATGAATTCACCAGCTTTAGGCTGATACTCGCTTTCAAAATAACTTGTATTCTCAGGTCACCAGTAGACAGGTACGATGGCCAGGTTTGGAGAAGACGGAGCACAGACAAGACTCGTCTTTGATTTTGATTACATATTTTGGTGTCTTATTACAATGAAAGAGCACACATGTATTAAAACTTTACTTTTAATGCAATGGATGATGTTGTTGCTTGTTCACTACTTTACAATGTTTTGATACTATACATGGCGTCCTCCACCCCAGAACGCTTCCGCCGCATCGGGCCTTCAGTCCACCTGGTCCACCCTCCGAGTCTAGTCATATACATTGAGTCTACAGTGTGATTGGTCCGCCCACACCGGGCCTTCAATCGACCTGGTCCACTCTCTGAGTCTACAGTATGACTAGTCCGCCCGGATCGGGCCTTCAGTCGGCCTGGTGCACTCCCCGAGCCTCGGCACGTCTAGTCCGCCCTCTTGGGGCCTACAGCTTATTCGAACCGCTCGCTGGGCCTTCGGGATAACCGGTCCGCCCTGGGTATGTTGGCCTACAGCACAAAGCAGGTCCCCCCTCAACCCAACCCCAATCCAACAACCATGTGCACATAAACATATAATCATATAACAATCCACATCCAATCAAACCGATCTAGCAGATCACATAACATAACCTTATCCTAACAAGGATACCGACCTAACCGGTCACTAGCATAGCATCACCCTATATACCTGGATACCGACCTTGACCAGGTCTCTAGCATATACCATCCTAACTACTAGGATGCAATCATGGCAAAGCAACAACATAACAACAATACCCAGATTACAATCCGATACAGGGCCGGCCTTGGTGCCTTAGACCCTGTTGATATAGTGAGGATAACTCACCTCGCAACTGCCGAAACTCTGAACTAAAGAAGCAGATGCCCGAACCCCGTCTCACCAAGAATCCTGAACTATCCAAAGTAGCAAAATAACCATTAGCCCAAGCACAATATCCTTCCAAAGGTAAATTGACCATTTTACCCTCAACCCAAACTGGTCCCGGACTAAGGCCCACAACGCTCATCAAGTCCATCATCCTCTCATTGGGCCAACGCCCAAAGTCCAATTCTCATACAAAGCCCAATATTGGCCCAATTTACTAACTTGGGTGCACCTCACCAAATGGGCCTAGATCCAAGGTCCATAATAATTTGTGAGTCTAAAATGCTCCATCCATAATGCCCAGCTACGGCCCAAGCTCTAATAGCCCAATAACAGCCCAATCTCTTAAGGCCCAAAAAGAAAACCCAACAGAGGGAGTACGCTGGGCGTACTCTCCTTGGTACGCTGGGCGTACAACGATGCTCGCAAATTGGGATCGGGGCACAGATCCACTACGCTGGGCGTACTTCCCATTTATGCGGGGCATAACTTCGCTGACTACAACTTCTCATAAGATCTCAATGGCTTAAGCTCTTAAGCCCAAACTTCAGATCCATAGACCAAATATGCCTAGGATTCATAAAGTCTCAAACTTTATTACTTGGGACGTCCATAAAGCTCTTAATCCAAGGTCTTAATCCATTAAGACATATCTATATCTCCTATGAGACAACCAAAGCCCTTGGGACCTCATTTTTCTTACTCAAGACCTCTCCTAAGGTCTAAAAGGACAGCTAATCTCAACCAACTCGGATCATGCATCCAGATGAGGTTTTTGGGACAAGAATGATGTCAAAACTTCATAACACATAGATCTACAAATTATGATAATCAAGCCAGAGACTTTTTACCTCAAAAGGGCCTCAGAAGATGATGTATTCCCAGATCTACAAGCTCCAGCCATTCAACTCCTTCTTTGACAACTTCCTCTTTCTTCTTCCAGACTCTCCTTTGCCAAAACAAGCTTTCCAAGGTCAAACACACCCAACAATGGAGGTGGAACGGCTATCTAGAGCTTCTGAGGATGAGAGAGTGTTTATGGAGGCTAGGATTGGAACCATTATGTTCCTTATATAATGGTTGGCCCTAAATTTAGGGTTTCTAAATGATAGACGTACGCTGTGCGTACATCCAGTACGTTGGATGTACGTCAAAAGACCCCGCGTTCCTTTCCTTCGTTACGCTGGGTGTACGTCCAGCTTACGCTGGGCGTACCCAGCCAAGCACATGCATGCATGCTTGACATGAATGGGACCCCTTTGCTAAACTTCCCCCTTAGGGACCATTGCTGCCAATATCTTTAATTTACAACATTTCCTCCATCATAAGTCCGTTCTTGTCAACTCTATCTCCACATAAGGACCGAAACGCCGTTACTCTTGATCTCGGGAACCCATAAATAGATAATTCAAGAACGGGGTGTTACAATTCCCCCCCACTTAAATTAGGCTTCATCCTCGAAGCCTACTGCAACATACACTTCAGAACATCCCCTGCACTACAGACTCCGATTACTCAATCAACTCAGGTTCACTGCATCTTCTCTATCATGGTCCCCAGGTCCTTGGCCTCCGACTGAAATCGTTTTATACCGACCTCAGCACCGGTCCAAACTACTCCCGAGTTTATTAAGATGCTGTCTTACCTTCCTCTGTTCCAAATATCCAAACTGGAGCCACTAACCTCCTCCTTTTCCAAGGAGATTGAAAATATGAATGGGGAACGACGGTCATCCATTGAATCCATTTCCTCCCCTAATGGAGGACCCACACTCCTTCCGGAGCTTCATTCCTTTTCCTTTCCAGGGAATCCACTCAACAACCCTCACGCGCCTGTGCGTGCCACTGAGCTAAACTTCACTCTACACTATCCATGTAGAGCAACTGCTATCCTCGGACTTCGCCTACTATGATTCTGCTCGAAAGGAATCTCGGGTCCATGCACTGCCTTCCATTAACATGATCAATACTTGGGGCCATACCATATCAATTACCATATCCTGGTGACATATTCTCTATTTCTCCCCAAATTGATCCACTAACACATACAGAGTCTTCAGCACGACTGGACCGCCTTACCAGGCCTTCAGCTTATCTGGACCACTCTCATAACCTTCAACATGTTTGGACCGCCCTCCGAGCCTTCAGCTTGTCTGGACCGTTCCCCGAGCCTTTGGCCGGACTGGCACGCCTTCCGGCCTTCAGTCTTCCTGGACCGCTCAAACTATCATACATTATTCCAACTATCCTTCCTGGGAATCTTTCCCATACATACTGTTCTAGCCCCCCCTAGGGGTTCCGAACACTTGTTCCGATCCCAGAATCCTTTCCATGGCCTAAACCCAGGCCTCACATCAACCACTATCTTTCCTGAACCCATGGTCTGCTCCCTGCCCCCATTGGTCTGTCACTTACTCACACCAGCCCACACTCTTGGCTTACTGAAACACTATCGAATCTCAACGGCTAATAAACCTCAATAATTGCCGATCCTCCTGAGAATTTTCCAATTCTCCCCCACTTAGAGCACTGACTACCAACCACTGGTGACCCGACTGGCATCCCTTAAACGTTCTTACTCAACAATTCCCTTTTACTTGAACTGAATCAAAACGAGCAGCCTCCACAAAATCTCCTTCCCGGCATCACACATCTCGAGCTCTAAGGGAGTTCAACTCTTCACTGAACACTTCTCAAATCGCAATTGCTATACCCGACAACAGGACCATACAACCAAAATCTGACCAATTTCAACCCCTAAGTACCGATTCCTCAATAATAGAATAAACCTGAAAAATCGAACGAATGCAATACCATGAATTATGCGAACAAGACAAGCAGATATAATACTTCATAACAACCATAAGATAACAAGATATCAAAAAGGAAACATACCCGTAACTGAATCCGGCTCTGCCCTGACCTCCTCTGCTATAAGCTGAAAAGCACAACCCTGAGCCCTCGGGGGATCTGCTCCACCCTGACCTCCACCCGTAATCCTCAAGGTGGCCGGTGCTGGAGCCTGCACCGGTCCTGCAACAAGATACAGACAGTTGGCCCTTAAGTGACCAACCTGATGGCAATGATAACAAATCCTCATATCCTGAACTTGGGCTGGCTAACGACAATCCCTCACATAATGCCCCTCTCTCCCGCACTTACGGCATGCACCACCGGACCTACAAACTCCGGTGTGACCCTTCCCGCACTTCCCACAAGTGCGGCTGCCCAGATCTCCCAACATAGAATCAACGCTCTTGGACCGTTTCGGCAGTGGCTGCGACTGCACTGGGGCCCGCCTCTACTCTCTCAACTGCAACTCAATCTCCAACTCACGCCGCATGGCGGCCTCCTGCAACTCCAACAAGGTCTCGCACCTCTGCGTAGACATAAACTGCCTGATATCCCACTTGAGCATACTTAGATATCGGGACATATGAGCCTGCTCCGAAGCAAACTCCCGACAAAACATCGCCCTCTCAGTGAACATCCTGGTGATCTCCATCACCGAATCCGAATCCTGCTTCAATTCCAGGAACTCCTGAGCCAACCTCTCCCTCTCAACCTATGGAACATAACGGGTACTGAATGTGACAACCTATAATTTATTCCGTCACTAAAACCGTTCCCGTCAAATAAAACCGTCGTATTCAATTTGTTCCGTTAACCTTCGAGTTAAATTAATTTAATCGCGACTTTTATTTCGGTTTCATAAGTTTCGGGATGTGTTATAATCATTAAAATATTTTCCAAATTTCCTTGGAAAATTATTATTTTCATCAAAGTCGTGATTACGACAAAATATATCGGGTTCGACCAAAAGCACCGTCTAACGGCAGTATCGGGTAGAATTCCTTCGGGCCACAAACTCAACCCCTATATAAGGGATTGAGTGACATCATTTTGAAGCTTTTTTTCTCTCTCTAAAAATTTCTCTCACTACACTCTCTCTCTAGAACTCGAAATTGGCCCAAAAACCTCATTTCAAGCTTCATTTTGGTAAGAAGTCTATCCTAGCATGTTTCTAAGCTTGTTTATCATTCAAATTTGTGTTTAATCTACCCAAAACACATATGAACATGTGTTTACGGTTTGGGGACCCTCCCAATACCGTGAACACCTCATATGAGGGTTTTGAATCCTGAAAACCCCTCCAATACACTTCAAGGGCTTAGATTCGGACTAGAAACTTGCATGCATGAGCTTAGGACCCCAAAATCGTATCATATGATGTGTGGACATGAGTTTACGGCCCAAGCATGTTCTTGGACCGTAAACCCTCATTCATGGACCATAAACTCATGTTAGTGAGTCAAAATGCCCTTAAACACCTTCAAATGCTTCCACGGGAGTGTAGAACCTCATAATCTTTCATGTGATGCACCAAAACATCCTCAAAGGAATCAAACTTGAGTTTATGGCCCAAGAACATTCTTGGACCGTAAACCCACCTCCTTAGGCCGTAAAGACCCCTCAAAGGATGTTAAGGTGCCTTTAACCCCTTGAATAGCTTAGTTTTGGACCTAGAATCACATGTGATTGAATTACAACCACCAAAGCCCTTGATTCATGCAAAAATATGAGTTTACGGTTGTAAACTCATGAGTTTAAGGTAGTAAAGTCCCCAATAACATCTCCTTAGACCGTAAACTCATTTCCCAAGGCCATTTCAAGTCCCGATCACTTCCTAAGCCATGGAATCAACCCTAGAAACTTTCCGTGTGCATGGCTTTTCCATTTGGCATCCAAGAACCCACCACCCATGATTTTACGGCCGTAAACTCATGGGGATATGATCAATGGGCCGTAAACTCCTCAAGGAGTTTACTCTTGAAGAGTAAACTCTATATTTAGGCCCTACACACCCTTAGATGCTACCCGAATCACTCCTAACAATTGAATTGAAGTATTTTCGCGCCTTGGAGTGCATATTCATGTCTAATTAGTGGTTCAAAGTCTAATTAGATACATTTGTATATCATTTCATACTACATAGGAACCTCGCGCGTAATCAAGCCCCGAACTGACAACTAGCATCCTAACCAACACGTGTTCTCGTCTGGTGAGTTCATACCCTTTCCCTTTTTCAATGTTTTTCACTGTTTTTTTTTGGGGGGGGGGGGGGGGGGAATACAAGCAAAGTACAAGGGATACTTGTACTCAAACCTTGTTTTACATGTGATGTGTTTCATATTACATATGCTTTTAGCACTGATAATCATAACAGATAACCGTTTGAACTTGCAGAACACTTATTCAGATTATTTGTGAAATACGTTATAAAATGTTGTATTTTATATTTTCACAAATGGTTTTCCATATTATATCAGTTAAAAGCATGACATTTGAACCTTGAA
This sequence comes from Lactuca sativa, assembly GCF_002870075.4. Classification (NCBI taxonomy): domain Eukaryota; kingdom Viridiplantae; phylum Streptophyta; class Magnoliopsida; order Asterales; family Asteraceae; genus Lactuca; species Lactuca sativa. Next base: position 94,048,837 of record NC_056629.2, read on the forward strand.
CATGAAACTTAGTACACTGTTTTGTCCTCGGTAACACTCCACGGAGATACGCGAGTGGAGGATCATTATTTGTAATAGGATCGTTCTATATTATTACTAGTAAATTTGTTATTCCTATAAATTGGAGACACGTCCTCGGTGAACACTCCACAGAGATACGCGAGTGGAGGACTACACTCGTAACCAGAATCTCTTGGATAGGGAGCGTGACTTGAGTGTATAGATCTATACGGGTCAGACTACCCCACATCTGGCTGCTAGCTACAACCGAACCGAAAGGTTCAAGGGTGACGAAAGTCATAAGGTGATGTGGACTACTTATTGCCATATCTAGTCTGTTGTATGGTTATGGAACTCGCAATTTGGATAACAGAGATTTACTAAATAGTAATAATGAATAAAGTAACTATGTTTACTTTGTATATATTAGTGTTATGTACGTGTTAAAACTAATACATTTCACAAGGATAACCAGGTTTTCGGTATGCATCTTTCACAATTGGTAACCAACATTCAGGAAAGTATGGGATTTTCATGGGGTAACATATGTTCATAACCAGATTCGTGTAACAAACCAGATAATTAAACCTTACAGTTCACAAGAGTAACCATGTTTTCAGTATATATCTTCTACATTACATCTTATAGATCGGTAACCAACAATCAGGAAAATATGAGATTTTCCTAGGGTAACATTTGTACATAACTAGAATCATGTAACAAATTCAGATAATTAAAATTTACAATTCACAAGGGTAAACATGTTTTCAGTGTACATCATTTACATTACACTTTGGATTTGATAACCAACTTTTAAGAAAATATGGGATTTTCTTGGTGTGTATCATTTCCAGAAACAGAAAGGAACTTGTACATTTTTAGAAAACAAACTGCTTATGAACTTACCAGCGTTATGCTGATTTTCAAACTGCATGTATTCTCAGGTCCACATTAGACAGTTACCCGATGATTCCTTTTGGCAAAGACGGAATGCGTTGAAGATTCGTCTTACTTTTGTTCATATATACTGTGTATCACACCTGTACTACTTTACTTTCAAACAAATGTAAACTTTTATATATGTAATGTAATGGTTGTTTACTTTACTTACTATGTGCATTGGATTTGATACTCAACGTGGAGTCAACCCCGGAAATGTTTCTGCCTTCGGTTTTCGGGGTGTGACAGATTGGTATCAGAGCCCTTTTTTATAGTGAATAAAGTATACCAAACCTTACATGGTATAAGACTATAAAAACTAAGGGGCCTAAGTGCTCTGAACTAAAAGTATACTTCAAATTATAAGTATTTTCAAAAGTATACAAGTATACCGAACCGTCGAGATCCGTAACTACAAGTAGAACAAAACATAAATAAATGGGTGTTGTGTACTGCGGTTAAACCGAGGCAGTTATGTAGTCGTGTCTAGGATCAATATAGCCTGGACAACGATATTCATTGGAGACACGGCCAACATGTGCTTGGGAGTGACTGCAGTATGCGACATGCCTAAAACTTACCCTTATACCACAAACATCGAGCCAATGTCGTAAGCAAATCCTGAAATACTATGGGAGTATTTCTCGAGCCAATCCTTTGTAGAAATCCTCGTTCACGTGTTGTTCCTTGATCATTCCTTTAGCGATAATTTATCTTTTTCGATAACTCTTTCCTGCTTTATTGCTTATTCGGAATGTATATATCTGTCATATCTCTTTATTCAATTTAGAGGACTTATCATCCTCTCTTTCTTGATCTTATTAGATCAAGATGCCTCCAAGAAAGAGAGCCAGCTCCAAGACCAACAACCCTCAACCACCACCTCCTCCTGAAATCGACCCTATGGTGTTTCAGACAGCTGTTACCGCCGCGGTGGCAGCTGCTATGTCTCAATTGAACACCGGTGGTTTGGGAGGTGGTACTCAAACCCAAAACGAAGAAAGCAGTCAGGGACACCGAAAGGAGGGTTCCTATAAAGATTTCATGAACTCAAAACCTACATCCTTCGATGGCACTGGAGGTGTCATTTCCCTTTCCCGATGGTTTGAGAAAATCGAATCCATCTTCGAAATCTGTGCTTGTTCGGAATCCGATAAAGTAAATTTTGCAGCCTATACCTTCATTGATAAAGCTCTGACTTGGTGGAATGGCCAAGTCAAATCCTTGACCCTACCTATAGCCAACGCCATGGGATGGGAGGCCATGAAAGAACTCCTCCTAGCTGAATACTGCCCTCGGGGCGAAATGCAGAAATTAGAGCACGAGCTCTGGAACCTGAAGATGAAAGGTTCCGATATTGCTACATACACTTCTAGATTCGATGACCTTGCACTCCTCTGCCCAGGAATGGTTACCCCGGAAAGTAAGAAGATAAAGAGGTTCATTTGGGGGCTGACCTAGCCAACCAAGGGAAATGTCTTAGCTGCACGGCCGGATACGTATGATAGCGCCAAGAGTTTAGCCCAGACCCTGATTGATCACAGTGATGATGTTGAGGAAACAACTACCACTCCTGAGCCGACTAAGAGGAGTGGTGAGAAAAGGAAATTTTGGAAGAAGAAGAAGGGTCAATCTACCCAAGGGTCCTCAAAGAAACAGCAGACTGTAGCAGTCCATGCTGCTACTACCCCCGTTGCTGCTGCTTCTGTTGTGGGATCTACAGCTCAAACACCTACTAGTAGATATGCTGGTAACCTTCCCTTATGTGACAAGTGCAAATACCCCCACAACCCCGGCGCCTGCCGCGAACTGTCATGCACCAATTGTGGTAAAAAAGGGCACATGATCCGATTCTGCAAAGCACCAGCCCAATCAGCCAATCAATCTTCTGGAGCAGGTGTTGGTCAAGCTTGCTATAATTGTGGAGAAGTTGGTCACTTCAAAAGGAACTACCCCAAGAAGGCGACAGCTGATAATACTGGGAGAGTCCTAGCCATGGGACGGGAGGAAGCAGTCGTCGATCCCACCGTGGTTTCAGGTACGGTCCTTCTCGAAAACTCTTATGCTAGTATCCTTTTCGATTCGGGTGCTAAAAGAAGTTTTGTTAGTCATGCGTTCAAACATAATCTTAAACATAATCCCCAACCATTAACCGAAACGTTTACTGTCGAGATGGCTAACGGTGAGAAAGAAAGCGCTAACGAGGTGTTCGTAGGTTGTACCCTTACCCTGAATGACCATTCATTTCATATCGATCTTATGCTAGTTTCCATAAAGAACTTTGATGTCATTATTGCATGGATTGGTTGAGTCCCAATCACGGTGATATTCTCTGTTTCGAAAAAGCCATCCGTCTCAACCTTCCTGCAGGTCAGACTCTCATAATCTATGGTGATAAACGCAGCTCCAATCTTCGCATCATTTCCTGCATCAAATCTCAGAAACTCTTGCGAAAGGATTGCCAAGCATTCCTAGCCCATGTAATCAATGAGAAACAGGAAGTTAAAGACCTCGCGAGCATCCCCGAAGTCTGTAACTTTCCTGATGTGTTTTCTGAAGAATTTCCAGGAATTCCTCTCGAACGTCAAGTCGAATTCCGCATTGATCTAATTCCTGGAGCTACCCCCGTAGCGAAATCTCGGTATCGCTTAGCTCCAGCAGAAATGCTGGAGTTATCCAGCCAACTCAATGAGTTGCTCAGTAAAGGATTCATTAGACCAAGTTCCTCACCCTGGGGAGCTCCGGTATTGTTCTTTAAGAAGAAAGATGGATCCTTTCGGATGTGTATCGATTACCGCGAGCTGAACAAGTTGACCGTCAAAAATCGATATCCTCTTCCGCAAATAGATGACCTCTTCGATCAACTCTAGGTTGCCAGCTACTTCTCAAAGATAGACCTTCGGTCAGGGTACCATCAGCTACGAGTTTATGAGAGTGATGTTTCCAAGACAGCTTTCAGGACTCGATATGGACACTATGAGTTCGTAGTGATGCCCTTCGGTCTAACCAACGCACCGGCAATGTTCATGGACCTGATGAACCGGGTGTGTCGCCCTTTTCTGGACAAGTTCATCATTGTGTTCATTGATGACATACTTGTCTATTCCAGAAGCGAAGAAGATCACAAACAACACTCGAGGCTAGTGTTGGAAACCCTTAGATCCGAGAAGTTGTACGCTAAATTTTCCTAGTGTGAATTCTGGATTTGGAAGGTAACTTTCCTCAGTCACGTAGTAAGCGAGGAGGGTATTCCCGTGGATCCTTCCAAGGTTAAAGCAATAGAGAATTGGTCGGCATCGAAGACACCCACAGAAATCCGTCAATTCTTGGGTCTCGCCGGCTTTTATTGGAGATTCATCTAGAACTTTTCCAGAATCGCCAAACCCTTAACCACTCTGACACAGAAAGGTGTACCCTTTTGTTGGATTGAAAAGCAAGAAACATTGTTCCAGACATTAAAGCAAGCCTTGTGCAGCGCGCCTGTTCTGTCCCTACCCGAAGAGACAGAGGACTTCGTTGTCTACTGCGATGCGTCTAATAAAGGCTTAGGCTGTGTGGTTATGCAAAGAGGAAAAGTAATTGCTTATGCCTCTAGACAGCTGAAAGAACACGAGGTCAACTATACCACACATGACTTGGAATTAGGTGCCGTAGTCTTTGCACTGAAGATTTGGAGACATTATCTCTACGGAACCAAGTGTACGATTTTCACTGACCACAAGAGCCTGCAACACATCCTCGATCAGAAAGACTTAAACATGAGGCAACGGCGATGGGTAGAACTACTCAGTGACTATGAGTGTGAAATCCGTTACCATCCCGGCAAGGCCAATGTGGTGGCAGTTGCCCTTAGCCGAAAAGAGAATTCAAGTCGAAAAGTGAAGACCCTGACGATGACTATCCATTCCCACTTATCCATGCAAATCCGAGACGCCCAGTTAGAAGCCCTCAAACCCAAGAATGTGTCAATCGAAGCCTTGAGGGGAATGGATAAAAACTTGAGATCAGAGGTGACGGAGTCTACTATTTCATGAACCAAATATGGATTCCAAAGTCTGGAGGATTCAGGGAGATTGTCATGGAGGAAGCACATAAGACCAGATACTCTGTTCACCAAGGTTCGGACAAGATGTACCTGGATCTCAAGAAACAATACTGGTAGCCAAACACGAAAGCTGAGATTGCTACATACGTGGGCAAGTGTCTGACTTGCGCCAAGGTGAAAGTCGAGCACCAGAAACCCTCGGGTCTGCTCCAGCAGCCCGAGATACCCGAGTGGAAATAGGAGATTATTACCATGGATTTCATCAGCAAGTTACCCAAGTGTCTGAGTGGGTACGACACCATTTGGGTGATTGTCGATCGTTTGACAAAGTCCGATCACTTCATTCCGATCAAAGAATCATTCAAGATGGAAAGACTCGCGCGAATTTACATCCAAGAGGTAGTCCGACTGCACGGTGTACCTGCGTCCATTATCTCTGATAGAGATAGCAGGTTTACCTCCAGATTCTGGCAGTCTCTCCAGAAGGCTCTTGGAACCAAACTAGACATGAGTACGGCCTATCATCCTCAGACCGATGGACAGAGTGAGAGAACTATCCAAACCCTGGAGGACATGCTTAGAGCATGTGTCATTGATTTCAGAAAATCGTGGGACACACACTTGCCATTGATCGAGTTCTCATACAACAACAGTTACCACACCAACATCAAACCTGCTCCGTTTGAAGCCCTCTACGGTCGCAAGTGTAGATCCCCTCTATGCTAGGCCGAGGTAGGGGACACGCAGCTAGCCAAGAGTCAAGTCCCCGACTGTTCTCTCACTGGTCCTGAAATCATCCGCGAAACCACCGAGAAGATCATTCAAATCTAGGAACGATTGAAAGCTTTACGAGATCGTCAAAAGAGTTACGTAGATAATCGCCGGAAACCTCTGGAATTCCAGGTTGGAGACCATGTCCTGTTGAAGGTCTCGCCCTGGAAAGGCATGGTATGCTTCGAAAAGCGTGGGAAACTTAATCCGAGGTACATTGGACCCTTTGAGATCCTCACCAGGATCGGTCCTGTAGCCTATAAACTTCAATTACCTCATGAGCTCTGTAATATTCATCCCGTCCACCATGTTTCAAACCTCAAGAAGTGTCTATCCGATGAAACCCTAGTGATTCCCTTAGATGAGATCGAGATCAATGAAAACTTGAACTTCGTGGAAGAGCCAATCGAAATCATGGGTCGAGAGATCAAACGTACGAAACAAAATCGCATCCCGATAGTGAAGGTTCTCTGGAATGCCAAGCGGGGACCGGAATTCACTTGGGAGCGTGAAGACTCGATAAAACAGAAGTATCTGCATCTCTTTCCAAATCCATGATTTGTATCTTAATTCTGAATTTCGAGACGAAATTCCCTCTAATGGGGGGATAATATGACAACCTGTAATTTATTCCGTCACTAAAACCGTTATTGTCGAATAAAACCGTTGTATTCAATTTGTTCCGTTAACCTTCGAGTTAAATTAATTTAATCGCGACTTTTATTTCGGTTTCGTAAGTGTCAGGATGTGTTATAATCATTAAAATATTTTCCATATTTTCTTGGAAAATTATTATTTTCATCAAAGTCGTGACTACGGCAAAATTTATCGGGTTCGACCAAAAGCACCGTCTAACGACAGTATCGGGTAGAATTCCTCTGGGCCACAAACTCAATACCTATATAAGGGATTGAGTGACATCATTTTGAGGCTTTTTTTTCTCTCACTACACACTCTCTCTAGAACTCGAAATTGGCCCAAAAACCTCATTTCAAGCTTCATTTTGGTAAGAAATCTAACCTACCATGTTTCTAAGCTTGTTTATCATTCAAATTTGTGTTTAATCTACCCAAAACACATATGAACATGTGTTTACGGTTTGGGGACCCGCCTAAAACCGTGAACACCTCATATGAGGGTTTTGAAGCCTCAAAACCCCTCCAATACACTTCTAGGGCTTACATTCGGACTAGAAACTTGCATGCATGAGCTTAGGACCGCAAAATCGTATCATATGATGTGTGGACATGATTTTACGGCCCAAGCATGTTCTTGGACTGTAAACCCTCATTCATGGACCATAAACTCATGTTAGTGAGTCAAAATGCCCTTAAACACCTTCAAATGCTTCCACGGGAGTGTAGAACCTCATAATCTTTCATGTGATGCACCAAAACATCCTCAAAGGCATCAAACTTGAGTTTACGGCTCAAGAACATTCTTGGACCGTAAACCCACCTCCTTAGGCCGTAAACACCCCTCAAAGGGTGTTAAGGTGCCTTTAACCCCTTGAATAGCTTAGTTTTGGACCTAGAATCACATGTGATTGAATTACAACCACCAAAGCCCTTGATTCATGGACAAATATGAGTTTACGGTTGTAAACCCATGAGTTTAAGGTAGTAAACTCCCCAAGAACATCTCCTTAGACCGTAAACTCATTTCCCATGGCCATTTCAAGTCCCGATCACTTCCTAAGCCATGGAATCAACCCTAGAAACTTTCCGTGTGCATGGCTTTTCCATTTGGCATCCAAGAACCCACCACCCATGATTTTACGGCTGTAAACTCATGGGGATATGGTCAATGGGCCGTAAACTCCTCAAGGAGTTTACTCTTGAAGAGTAAACTCTATATTTAGGCCCTATACACCCTTAGATGCTACCCGGATCACTCCTAACACTTGAATTGAAGTGTTTTCATGTCTTGGAGTGCATATTCATGTCTAATTAGTGATTCACAGTCTAATTAGATACATTTGTATATCATTTCATACTACATAGGAACCTCGCGTGTAATCAAGCCTCAAACTGACAACTAGCATCCTAACCAACACGTGTTCTCGTCTGGTGAGTTCATACCCTACCCTTTTTCAATGTTTTTCACTGTTTTCAGGGGGGGGGGGGAATACAAGAAAAGTACAAGGGATACTTGTACTCAAAACTTGTTTTACATGTGTTGTGTTTCATATTACATATGCTTTTAACATTGATAATCATAACAGATAACCGTTTGAACTTGCAGAACACTTAGTTAGATTATTTGTGAAATACGTTATAAAATGTTGTATTTTATATTTTCACAAATGGTTTTCCATATTATATCAGTTAAAAGCATGACATTTGAACCTTGAACATGAAACTTAGTACACTGTTTTGTCCTCGGTAACACTCCACAGAGATACGCGAGTGGAGGATCATTGTTTGTAATAGGATCTTTCTATATTATTACTAGTAAATTTGTTATTCCTATAAATTGGAGACACATCCTCGGTGAACACTCCACAGAGATACACGAGTGGAGGACTACACTCGTAACCAGAATCTCTTGGATAGGGAGCGTGACTTGAGTGTATAGATCTAAACGGGGCAGACTACCCCACATCTGGCTGCTAGCTACAACCGAACTGAAAGGTTCAAGGGTGATGAAAGTCATAAGGTGATGTGGACTACTTATTGCCATATCTAGTCTATTGTATGGTTATGGAAATCGCAATTTGGATAACAGAGATTTACTAAATAGTAATAATGAATAAAGTAACTATGTTTACTTTGTATATATTAGTTTTATATACGTGTTAAAACTAATACATTTCAAAAGGACAACCAGGTTTTCGGTATACATCTTTCACAATTGGTAACCAACATTCAGGAAAGTATGGGATTTTCATGGGGTAACATATGTTCATAACCAGATTCGTGTAACAAACCAGATAATTAAACCTTACAGTTCACAAGAGTAACCATGTTTTCAGTATATATCTTCTACATTACATCTTATGGATCAGTAACCAACATTCAGGAAAATATGAGATTTTCCTAGGGTAACATTTGTACATAACTAGAATCATGTAACAAATTCAGATAATTAAAATTTACAATTCACAAGGGTAAACATGTTTTCAGTGTACATCATTTACATTACACTTTGGATTTGATAACCAACTTTTAAGAAAATATAGGATTTTCTTGGTGTGTATCATTTCCAGAAACAGAAAGGAACTTGTACATTTTCAGAAAACAAACCGCTTATGAACTCACCAGCGTTATACTGATTTTCAAACTGCTTGTATTCTCAGGTCCGCATTAGACAGGTACCCGATGATTGCTTTTGGCAAAGACGGAATGCGTTGATGATTCGTCTTACTTTTGTTCATATATACTATGTATCACACCTATACTACTTTACTTTAAAACAAATGTAAACTTTTATATATGTAATGTAATGGTTGTTTACTTTAATTACTATGTGCATTGGATTTGATACTCAACGTGGAGTCAACCCCGGAAATGTTTCCGCCTTTGATTTTCGGGGTGTGACGCTGAACATTTCCCGAAACTAATCCCACGAAACCGCAGCCCTCTGCGCATCCGAATATGACCCCGTAGTCAACCTCCACCAATCCTTCGCCCCGAGCCTCAACAGGTTCAGAGCACACCTCACCCTCTGATCGGCAGGGCATGAACATGTGAATAAACATGCCTCCACATCTGACAACCATCGCATAGCAACAATCGGATCCTGAACCCCATCGAAGGTAGGGGCTTCGTATTATCGAAGTCCCGATACTGAAAACCTCGACAGGCTCCTCCCCCTGCCGCTGCTACAGCTGTTGTAGTTGCCGCGGAAGCCGTCTCTGTAAGAGCTGCATAGCGAGCATCAAAATACTCGACCATAGCGGTCTTGATCGACCCAAATAGTTCTGGCAACTCGGCCCGGAACATCGCAGCAACCTCATCGTGCAGGATCTCACGAATCCTAGCATCCAACTCGTCCATGCTCATCTAACCAATAATCTCGGGCAGTACGGACCCACCCTGACCGCCCTCTCCTGCTCCCGATCCCGATCCGGATCCGCTCCCAGCATGCCTCGTGACTACCATACTAAAAAAATATCGCAAGATCTCAGATACTTCCCACTAACCCGGGAACCAACCCCCAACCCAACCCTAGAGGTTGTGGCTTCTTTGATACGCGTATGGGTCCTGTGCTTTCAGTAGTACGGGCCCATACTACCTTCCACACCTACCCATATTTATATCAAGTATCACCACAACACCCTAGTGAAGAACATACATAACAAGCACTCAAACCTCACTCCTAGAGGAACACTGGAAATCTCCCACAGAGGAAACCCTAGGCTAGCAGGCATCATAAATCAGGCAACATTATCATGAAATCCTGAAGATCCCTAGCCTAGTATTAGCATGTTGTTCTATCATAGCTCAAAAACAAATATCATGTATGGTATTTTGGGGTTACTTACTTGCTCCGGCTGATCGTACCTCTGCGTCCTCCTTTACTCATTTTGGAAAACCATTTTAAAATCTCTTTTGAAAACGCCCCTTGGTTTGAGACTGGATTCACACGAATGTTCCTCCAATTCACTCAAACCAAGGCTCTGATACCAACTAGTAACGACCAAAAAATTCCAACCAATTTAAACTTTTCAAAAACAATCCAATTTCATAAAGTTACTACAAAAAGGTTTTCAATACAATTATTTATCAGAGTCTTCCCAGGACCACATGATAAAACATAATTATGAGGAGCGGTACGATCACGCCTTTGCCTTGCCACGGTCTCCTGAAGTTCCTGAAAAACATTAAACCACAATTGTAAGCCCGAAAGCTTAGTGAGATACCCCCAAAATACCAACCACATATACCATACACATAACATGTCATATCATATCAGAACACAGAACAGCCATGCACATTGGGTCTACTGTGTGACTGGTCCGCCGCATCGGGCCTTCAGTCCACCTGGTCCGCCCTCCGAGTCTAGCCATATACATTGAGTCTACAGTGTGATTGGTCCGCCTGCACCGGGCCTTCAATCCACCTGGTCCACTCTCTGAGTCTATAGTATGATTGGTCCGCCCGCACCGGGCCTTAAGTCGGCCTGGTCCACTCCCCGAGCCTCGGCACGTCTGGTCCGCCCTCTTGGGGCCTACAGCTTATCCGAACCGCTCGCTGGGCCTTCGGGATAACCGGTCCGCCCTGGGTATGTTGGCCTACAGCACAAAGCAGGTCCCCCCTCAACCCAACCCCAATCCAACAACCATGTGCACATAAACATATAATCATATAACAATCCACATCCAATCAAACAGATCTAGCAGATCACATAACATAACCTTATCCTAACAAGGATACCGACCTAACAAGTCACTAGCATAGCATCACCCTATATACCAGGATACCGACCTTAACCAGGTCTCTAGCATATACCATCCTAACTACCACGATGCAATCATGGCAAAGCAACAACATAACAACAGTACCCGGATTACAATCCGATACAGGGCCGGACTTGGTGCCTTAGACCCTGTTGATATAGTAAGGATAACTCACATCGCAATTGCCGAAACTCTAAAATGAAGAAGCTGATGCCCGAACCCCCGTCTCACCAAGAATCCCGAACTATCCAAAGTAGCAAAATAACCATTAGCCCAAGCACAATATCCTTCCAAGGGTAAATTCACCATTTTACCCTCAACCCAAACTGGTCCATGACTAAGGCCCACAACGCTCATCAAGTCCATCATCCTCTCATTGGGCCAACGCCCAAAGTCCAATTCTCATACAAAGCCCAATATTGGCCCAATTTACTAACTTGGGCCCACCTCACCAAATAGGACTAGATCCAAGGTCCATAATAATTAGTGAGTCCAAAATGCTCCATCCATAATGCCCAGCTACGGCCCAAGCTCTAATAGCCCAATAACAGCCCAATCTCTTAAGGCCCAAAAAGAAAACCCAACAGAGGGAGTACGCTGGGCATAGAACGATGCTTGCGAATTGGGATCGGGGCACAGACCCACTACGCTGGGCGTACTTCCCATTTATGCGGGGCGTAACTCCGCTGACTACAACTTCTCATAAGATCTTAATAGCTTAAGCTCTTAAGCCCAAACTTCAGATCCATAGACCAAATATGCCTAGGATTCATAAAGTCTCAAACTTTATTACCTGGGATGTCCATAAAGCTCTTAATCCAACGTCTTAATTCATTAAGACCTATCTATATCACCTATGAGACAACCAAAGCCCTTGGGACCTCATTTTTCTTACTCAATACCTCTCCTAAGGTCTAAAAGGACAGCTAATCTCAACCAACTCGGATCATGCATCCAGATGAGGTTTTTGGGACAAGAATGATGTCAAAACTTCACAACACATAGATCTACACATTATGATTGTCAAGCCAGAGACTTTTTACCTCAAAAGGGCCTCAGAAGATGATGTCTTCCCAGATCTACAAGCTCTAGCCACTCAACTCCTTCTTTGACAACTTCCTCTTTCTTCTTCTAGACTCTCCTTTGCCAAAACAAGCTTTCCAAGGTCAAACACACCCAACAATGGAGGTGGAACGGCTATCTAGAGCTTCTGAGGATGAGAGAGTGTTTATGGAGGCTAGGGTTGGGACCATTATGTTCCTTATATGGTGGATGGCCCTAAATTTAGGGTTTTTGAATGATAGACGTACACTGGACGTACATCCAGTACGTTGGGCGTACGTCAAAAGACCCCCACGTTCCTTTCCTTCGTAACGCTGGGCGTACGTCCAGCTTACGCTGGGCGTACCCAGCCAAACTCATGCATGCATGCTTGGCATGAATGGGACCCCTTTGCTAAACATCCCCCTTAGGGACCATTACTGCCAATATCTTTAATTTACAACATTTCCTCCATCATAAGTGCGTTCTCGTCAACTCTATCTCCACATAAGGACCGAAACACTGTTACTCTTGATCTCGGGAACCCATAAATAGATAATTCAAGAACAGGGTGTTACAAGGTACCAGCAAAGCGCAAGGCAAGAGCGCTACGAGATCATCACCAACATGATCACCGCTAAGATGGGAAGTGGAGAATCCCTAACCTCGCATTTGCAAAAGATGCAAAGGTATGTTGATCGTCTTTGCAAGTTAAATGTTAACTTTGGGGAAGACTTGGCTATCGACATCATTCTCCACTCCTTGCCCTCGTGCTACAATCAATTTAGGATGACCGACCACATTAACTAAGAAGAAAGTCACCCTAAGAAAACTCCAAAGACTCCTAAGGACTACTGAGAGAAACCTCAAGGACAAATCTATTGCACCAACTCCCACTCCACCCGCTGCTCTTGTTTTGGCCATTGGGAAAGGGAAGGGCAAAAAGAGGAAGGATCCTTCAAAGAGCCACCACAAGGGAAAGCCCCAAGATGGTTCCTCTACTAGTGGAACCAAAGTTGGTTCTGCTAAGCCCAACTCAAACCCTAAGGAGGTAGAGTCTCACCACTGCCACAAAATAGGACGCTGGAAGAGAAGCTACCCGGAATATCTGCAAGCCATCAAGGATGGGAAGATCAAGCCGTCTTTCGCAGGTATTTACACAATTAAATCTAATGATTCATCATGTACTATTTCTTGGGTTCTTGATAAAGGATGTGGTTTTCACATATGTTCTGAGTTTTGCAGGGACTAAGAAGAAATAGAGATGTGGAGCGTGGAAGAATAAATCTAGTCATGGGAAACAGAAGATTGTCGCCTGTCACAAAGATTGGAGTGTATTCTTTAGTGCTTAGTAATGGATTAGGTTTAGATTTAGATAATTGTTGCTATTCGCCAGATATGGCAAGAAATATCATTTCGTTTCATGGTTTGTTTAGACTAGGATTTAGATATTCGTTTGATAATGAGAAAGGTTCAATTTATGCTTAACTAAATGGTGTTTTATATATTGAAGCATTGCCTTGTAATGGAATTTATGAACTGTTATGGTTGTAGATAACTTAGGAAATGATGTGTTGTGTGTGGATTCTTCCAATGGTTTGGATAAAGCTTGCTTGTGGCATTGTCGTCTTGGACATGTCAATTAGAAACGCATAGCCCAACTCCAGAAGGATGGAGTGTTGGAGTCATTCGACCTTAGGGACGATGACATGTGCGAATCTTGTTTACTTGGAAAGATGACCAAGTCACCCTTCACTGGCACTTGTGAAAGGGGTGAGGGTTTATTGGATCTCATACATACCGATGTGTGTGGGCCCTTTAGATCCACCACAAGGGATGCGAACCGCTTCTATGTGACTTTCACTGATGATTATAGTAGATATGGGTATATTTACTTAATCAAGCACAAGTCAGAAACCTTTGAAAAGTTCAAAGAATTTAAACAAGAAATGGAGAATCAATTGGGCAGGAAAATCAAGAGGCTTCGATCTGATCGAGGAGGAGAGTACCTAAGTCTTGAATTCCACGACTATCTCAAGGAATACATAATAGTTTCGCAATTGACGCCACCTAGGACACCGCAATTGAATGGTGTGGCTGAGAGGCGTAATCGAGCCTTGTTGGACATGGTTCGTTTCCATGATGATTCGTGCTTCACTACCTATCTCATTCTAGGGGTGTGCCTTAAAGACCGCCGCCCATATCCTTAACTTAGTCCCTACAAAGAAGGTTACCAAAACACCTCACGAGATGTGGACAGGGAAAGCTCCCTTATTGGCACATATCAAGGTTTGGGGTTGCGAGGCTTTCGTAAGACGAGAGACTCACGACAAGCTCGAACCTCGTAGTGAGCGATGTATTTTCATCGGCTACCCACAGAAATCCTTTGGGTATCTCTTCTATAGACCAAGTGACAATGTTGTCTTCGTTGCAAGGAGAGGGGTTTTCCGAGAGCGAGAACTCATAAACCAAGGAGACAGTAATCAATCTTGAAGAGATTCAAGAGTCGAGCGATGAAGGAACCTCTAACGCTAGCGCTCAACCCGAGGAGGAAACTCTGGTTGAGCCAATTGACGAATCGTTACCTCTTAGACGTTCCGAAAGAGCTAGAGTTCAACCCTAGTTGTATGGTTTTCATATTACTATCGAAGGGGACACATATTACTAGTAAATCTAGATGAACCTAACAACTATAACGAAGCCACGACAGGCCTAGAGTCTGCAAAATGGAAAGAGGCGATGGACAGCGAGATTCAGTCCATGTATGACAACCAAGTTTGGAATTTGATTAACAATGTGCCCGGACGTAAGACGGTTGGGTGCAAGTGGATCTTCAAGGAGAAGAAGAACATGGATGGGAATGTGCACACGTATAAGGTGCGATTGGTTGCGAAGGGCTTTACTCAAACTCTCGGAGTTGACTATAATGAGACCTTCTCACTAGTTGCTAAAATTAAGTCTATTAGGGTGATGCTAGCCATTGCTGCATTTCATGATTATGAAATATGGCAAATGGATGTCAAAATCGCTTTCCTTAATGGGAAGTTGGCTGAGGATGTTTACATGGTTCAGCCAGAGGGTTTTGTCAATGCGAAGCATCCCAATAAAGTGTGCAAGCTTGAGAAGTCTATTTATGGACTTAAACAAGCATCTCGCAGATGGAATCTTTGCTTTGATGAGAAAGTCAAAGAGTTTGGATTTGTACGAAGCGAAGATGAATCATGTGTATATGTCAAAGCCAGTGGGAGTATAGTTAGCTTTCTCGTATTGTATGTCGATGACATATTACTCATAGGAAACGACATCCCGACACTGCAGGAAGTTAAGTCCTGGCTTGGGAAGTGTTTCGCTATGAAGGACCTCGGAGAGGCTTCCTATATTTTGGGAATAAGGATAGTGAGAGACCGAAGTAAGAGACTAATAAGAGTTAGTCAGAATACTTACTTGGACGAGGTACTAAAATGTTTTAGTATGGAGAACTCGAAGAAGGGAGAATTACCGATCCAATGTAATGCCAAGTTGAGTAAGACTCAAAGTCCGAATACCGAAGCCGAGATAATAGAGATGAGCCGAGTACCTTACGCTTCCGCAGTTGGCTCAATCACATATGCTATGACTTATACTCGCCCTAATGTGGCCTTCGCTTTGAGCATGGTCAGTAGATATCAAGGGAACCCCGACAAAGCACATCGGACCGCAGTCAAGAATATCCTTAAGTACCTTCGGAGGACCAAGGAATGGTTTCTAGTTCTCGGAGGTAGTGATGACTTAAAGGTGCGAGGGTATAGTGACGCCAATTTCCAGACCGACAGGGACAAGTACCGTTCACAGTCGGGTTGGGTCTTTACCGTTAATGGAGGAGCAATGACTTGGAAAAGTTCCAAGCAAGAAACCATAGTTGATTCAACGTGCGAATCAGAGTACATTGCAGCAAGAGAAGTGTCAAATGATGCAATATGGTTGAAGAACTTCATTAGAGACCTTCGAGTTGTACCTGCCATAACGGAGCCTATGGAAATTTTCTGTGACAATGAAGGAGCGGTTACCTTGACCAAGGAACCAAGGGATCATGGTAGATCTTGACATATCGACAAAAAATATCACTTTATTAGACATCGGGTAAAAGAAGGACTCCTTGTAGTTAAGAGGATATCATCGGAAGATAACCCATCAGATCCGCTTACGAAGGGACTAAGTAGGGTTAAGAATTTGCAGCACGTTAGGAGCATTGGGCTGAAGGATGATGTTAGTTTGGATTAGATAGTTTAGATATGAGTAATAGATAATTGTAATTGACATTTGATGATTAAATAAATAAGTGTTATTTATTAGTACAGTTACTGTCTTATGTTAATTGGTTGACTATTATTTTTCTTGGCATGTTTTGACTTCCTGAATAATTGAGTTAATTAAGAATAATCGAATTATTCAAATGGTCCACAGTCGTTCATATGTTGGAAGTAGGTATGAATGAAAACTGTCATGAATTGGTGTGTAGATTGTATGAAAGGTATTAGACATAACAAAGGTTTGTTACAACGTTCATGAGTGCTTATAAATAAGTTTTGAGCATTGAAATAAACTCGCGCTTGCTGGAATCACTTCATGGAATTTATCACGAGTGATCACAAGACGATAATATCATATGGTCTTAAAACCAAGATATATGGTTTATTTTTTGCTAATTCATTGTACATTGATAATGCGAAACCGCATTAGTAAATTGATTTCATAAAACGCATTGTTGTGTATATTTTGATTAGTGAGTAGTAAATGCATATAAGTCAAAGTTTATTTGTTTCTTTTACCATAAGAGGGTAAAAGCGATATTAGGGCTCCTCGATGATTTGATTTGACTTATGTGTCGGGCCCGATCATGACTGAATTGATGTGTTCGATTAAGTTGTATGTCAAATGAATCTGAGATCGAGAAACAAACTGCTGGACAATAAGTATGACTATGTTCCATGAGATTGTCCGCACGATATCTAAAACAGAGGACTATACGATCCCTTATCTAAAGGACAGGTTACTGATATGATCAGAGTTCGACAGCGTATTTGAGAGCTACGATTGCTAATCAAGTCATACTTACATTTGTGGTTACTAGACTTATCCAAGTGGGAGACTCTTGGATTAGTGTCTAAGCCCATAACGATATTTGGTAAGTACTTGACCCGGTTGTGCATGGTCCTTTTGGGTTGCCTTCACCAAAGCAACTTGACTGGAGAAATAATAGAGAAAGAGGTTATTATGATTTATTAATATATTATAGGAATAATATGTTAAAGGAGAAATCATATTTGTTTAATTAATATTGGTCAATAATTAAATTAAGAGTTAATTTTGTGATCAAATATAATTAATGTGATAGTTGCAAATTAGGGCAATGGATGCCCCAAGGAAGGGGTGGACGAATTCAAGGGGATAAGGCCCTAGAATCCGTCCAAGGATAAGGATATAGACTTATCTTATGGATTGCTTGGTGGGCAAGCAACTAGATAAGGATAAGGACTAAAACCCTAATCTCTACCCTATATAAAGACCCCTTGGCTAAGGGAAATCGGCCACTTGTTTCTAAGAAAGCCTAGAGCCAATTTCTAGCCCCTCCCCCCTCTCTCTCTTGCATCTTCATTTGATTGTGGTGTTTGGAAACATATCCATGATGTGTCTCAACAAGAGATTGAAGATTTGTGTTGTTATTGCAATATAACAACAAGAGGTATGCAATCCCTTCTAGCATATAAATTTCGAAATACATAGGTACATGCTAGGGTTATTCTTGTGTTCATAAAGTTGTGTATATAATAGAGAAAACATAGATCCAAATCTAGGGTTGCATGCACACATATGATTGTTTGTACAAAACCCATCAATCCAGCCACCTGCGCTGCCTCATGTTTAGGTTTGGCTGATCCATGATGTGTCTCAAACTCTTGTGATCCGTGTATATAGAGCAACGGACCCCGTACAGATAGTGCCTCCAAATCTTGAGAGCGAAAACCACTACTCCCAACTCAAGATTGTGTGTGGGGTACCTCGTCTCTTGCGGCTTCAGCTGCCGCAATGCGTACGCTACCACCCGTCCTCTCTACATGAGGACTGCCCCCATGCTGGTGATGGATGCATCACAAAATACCACAAAATCCTCCACTCCCTCGAGGAGTGTCAACACCGGCACCTCGCATAAACACTGTCGGAGGGTATCAAACGCCCTCTGCTACTCAGGGCCCTACCTGAAATCCACCCCCTTCCTCGTTAGACGAGTGAGGGGTACGACAATTTTGGAGAAATCACGAATGAATCTTCGATAATACCCTGCTAAACCCAAGAAACTCCTGATGTTTGAGGGAGATTTCGGAGTCTCCCACTGCATTACCGCCTCCACCTTGGCCGGATCGACCAAAATCCCCTCCCAGTTAAGAAGATGTCCGAGGAACTGGACCTCTCGTAACCAAAACTCGCATTTTGAGAACTTGGCATATAGCCATTCTTGCCATAGAACCCCCAACAGCTCCCTAAGATGCTCCTCATGCTACTCTCGAGTCGTGGAATACACCAAGATTTCATCTATGAACACGATGACCGAGCGATCGAGCATCGATCTGCAGACTCGGTTCATCAGATCCATGAACACCGCTGGCACATTGGTGAGCCAAAACGGCATCACCACGAAATCGTAATGACCATAACGAGTCTGAAATGCTATCTTCTCCATGTCCTCCTCCCTCACCCTGACCTGGTGATATCCTGATCTCAAATCAATCTTGGAAAACCAAGACGCACCCTGTAGCTGATCAAAAAGATCATCTTTCCTCGGGAGTGGATAACGGTTCTTCACTATTAACTTGTTCAGATCCCTATAGCCAATGCATATCCTGTGCGAACCGTCCTTCTTCCTGACGAAAAGGATCGGTGCTCCCCAGGGTGAACTACTCAGACGAATAAACTGCTTGCCCAGCAGCTCCTGCAACTGAGATGATAGCTCCTGCATCTCAGGCGGTGCCAGTCGGTACGGCGCCTTGGCGATAGGGGCCGCACCTGGCACTAAGTCGATCCTGAACTCAACCTGCCTCTCCAGAGGCACTCCGGGTAAATCCTCCGGAAACACATCAGCAAATTCCCTCACCACCAGGACCTAAGAAACTGAGAGCTGCTCTGTAACCCGCGTAGCTACCACATACGCCAAATAACCGGAATACCCGTGCTGAATATACTGTCGAGCCCTGGCTTCCGAACAAAACCCTGATCCTAACCTGGTGCCCTCACCATATACTACAAGCTCTCCGCCACTTTGGGTTCGAACCACCACCCGTTGTCCCTCACAGTCGATCATGGCGCCAAAAATGGCTAAGCCAATCCATACCTACAATCACGCATACATCCCCCATGGGGATAGGAATCAAATCTATCGAGAAGCACACCCCGAAAATCTCTAACTCGCATCCCCGATAGACCAAAGAAGCAGAAACCCCATGCTCATTGGCGATCGAAACTCGCAACGTACACTCAAGATCATCTATCGGCACACCAAACCCTCTAGAGAAGGACTGAGATACAAACGACCGACTCACCCGCGAGTCAAATAATACCAAGGCGAGCAAAGAATTTACTAAAAACGTACCTAATCATAGGTACAATTAATAAGCTTAACACAAATACAATAACTGAGACAGAGAATAGAAACGTACTAGAAACCACATCTGGTGCTGACTTGGCCTCCTCGGCCGTGAGCTGGAAGGCGCGAACCTGAGCCTTCGGAGGCTCCACCTTGACTGGCCTCCCATCTCCAATCCTCGCAGCAGCTGGCGCGGAACCCTGTGCTAGCTTGGCAGCGAGCTGCGGACAGTTGGTCTTCATATGACCAACCTGATGATAATGGTAACAAATCCTCATATCTGCGGGAGGGGCGGACTGACGGCAGTCCCTGGCATAGTTCCCCTCCTTGCCACATTTGTGGCACCCACCTCCTACTCTACAAACTCCTGAATGAACCCTGCCACACTTTCCACAAGTGCGGCTCTACTGAACCCCAGACCGTGTATCAGCGGTCTTAGACCGCTTAGGCGCCGGCTGAGATTGTGCCAGTGCCTGACGTTGCTCCTTCAGCTGCAGCTCTATCTCCAACTCATGCCTCCTCGTGACTTCCTGAAGGTTTATGAATGTATCACATCGCTATGTAGACACGAACTGTCGAATATCAGTTTTGAGCATACTCAGATAACGAGTCATTTGAGACTGCTCTGAAGCGAACTCCAGGCAAAACATAGCCCTCTCCGTGAACATATGGGTAATCTCCATCACAGACTCCCCATCCTGTCTCAAGGTTAAAAACTCCTGCGTAAGCCGATCCCGCTCAATTCGTGGAACGTAGCCAGTGCAGAACATATCTCTAAACTGCTCCCAAGTAACAGCAGCCCGCTGATCATCAGTATACAACCCAGTCGTTAGCCTCCACCAGTCCTTTGCCCCAAGCCTCAGCAGGTTCAGGGCACACCTAACCTTTTGGTCAGCTAGACATGAGCACGTGAAGAAACAATCCTCCACATCAGACAACCACCTCACATCCCTAATCACATCCTGTGTACCATCAAACGTCGGGGGCTTCGTATTATCGAAGTCCCGGTCCTGGAAAGCCCTGCCGGCTCCTCCTCCAATCCCTGCCGCAATTACAACCGAAGTGGTTGCAGCGGCAGGTGTCTCTGCTAGACCTGCATATCGCTCATCAAAATACTCAACCATTGTGGTCTTAATCAACCCAAACATCTCTGGCAGCTGCGCTCGAAACGCAGCAGCAATCTCGTCGTGCATGATATCCCAGATCCTGGCATCCAACTCCTCTGTCCCCAACTGAACCACGGGCTCAGGTGCTACCGACACCTCCAACCCTCCGTCTCCCGACCCCGATCCTGATCCGGATCCGGATCCCGAAGCAACACGTCTCGTCACCACCATACTAAAATATATATGCAGGTTATCAGATAAATAACATAATGTCGGGAGACCAAAACCGAAAAAGCCTAGGGGTTGTGATTTCCTTGCTACGTGTATGGGTCCTTAAGCGCCCATACTACCTTCCACACCTACCCATATTTGTCTCAAGTATCACCACAACACCCTAACAATATCATCAACATAGGAAATGCTCTCAACCTTCATTCTAGGGGAATACCAAATACCTCGCATCTAGACTCACCACTTATCACGACTCACACATCCATGAAACTTCCATCATCCCCTGCAGTGCTAATGCATGCTAGCTGCACATAACGCTGGACCCAATAGACTCTCGAATATCGGATCCTACCCGAAGGCTGTAAGGACTTTATTATGCACAACCGTGATGCACGAACTAAACATCTACAGTTATGATGTCAATTTCACATACAAGAAACCCTAGGCTAATAGGCATCATGTAATCAGGCAAATCTATCATGTGATTCCTGAGGATCCCTAGTCTAGCACTAGCATGCTCTTCTAACATATTAGAATATCAAATAACTGCATGGTATTTTGAGGTTTACTTATAGGCTCTGGCTAATCGTACCCTCTGCATCCTCCATCCTTTATTTTGAAAACCATTTTAAAACTTATTTCCGAAAAACTCCTTGATTTGAGACTGGATTCAAACGAGTGTTCCTCCAATTCACTGAAACCAAGGCTCTGATACCAACTTGTAACAACCATAGATTTTACGCCAAATTTAAACTTGTTCAATCATAAATAAAAACCATATAGCATTGTTTACAAAAAAATTTCAAATCATTTTCCATTAGAGTGTCTCGAAAATCATAACATAAGGATGAGGAGCAATACGGTCACGCCTTCGCCTTTCCACGATCTCCTGAAGTACGTGAAACAATAAACTAAAAACTATAAGTCTGAGGGCTTAGTGAGCTACCCCTAGAATACCAATACCGCACTGACAATACCACAACAGTAATAATCAATTCAATCAACATGCATATTAGGCCATCGATCTGACTGGACCGTCCTACCGGGCCTACAGTCTGGTTGTATCCATCCAGAGGCTTCGGTATGACTGGTCCACCATGTGGGCCTGCAGTATCCCGGGACTGCTCAAGGGTATATTGGCCTTCAGCACAAAACAGGACCGCCTCAACCCAACCACAAGCAAATAACCATGTGCACATACTATCATATACATGCATATATAAACATCAAACATATCTGTCACACTGATCATCAATCATAGAATTCTCATGTAACTAGAGTACCGACCTAGCAGGTCACTAACACACCAATCCCTACAGATCATAAGAGCATAACATACTGTCTACCTCGATTCCGAACTAGTAGATCATAACCACATGCAACATACCATAACAGTAACAACTAAAGGGGCCAGCCTTGGTGCCGTAGACCCTATCGATATAGTGAGGATAACTCACCTTGCAGATGTCGACTCGAAAGGAAGACTCCAACTCTCGGTTCACTTGACATAGGCCCCACCACCTATCGTCATAGCACAACATACTCATAAGTCCTTAACTGTATAAGGTACTCCATAACCCACTAGTCAACCCCTGGTCAAAGTCAAAGTCCTCAGTCAAGGTTAACAGTCCATGTTGACCTTAACTCGCCGAGTTCTCTGAAGTACATTTCAACTCGCCAAGTCATCGGAGTGACTCATTGAGTTCCTTTGATTCTCGATCAAACTTAAAGTCACCCGTCGAGTTCCCTACTTGTAACTCGACGGATACACACTTATACATATCCCAGAGAAAACTCATCCGACTCGTCGAGTTGTTCTTCAACTCGTCGAGTCTTATGGCGATCTTCATCGGACTCGCCGAGTTGTTCATCAACTCGTCGAGTTCACGGCCATCTTCATGTGACTTGCTGAGTTAACCTTGCAACTCGCCGAGTCCATTCAGTCCTTTTTCTATACAGACTTGTTATGAGCCATGCAATGGCTCTAACTCATAGATCCAAGCTTCTAGGGCATGATTATCACGTAAAGTTGCCAACTTTACGTGCATGCATGACCATAAAGGCTCTAAATGTTTATTCTAAGTTCTTAATCGAACTTTATGCTCAAGAGGGACCTTAATCACAACCAAGACTGTGACTTTATGCTTCTAGAATCCAAGGAGGGTCCAGATCTGAAGTTACAACTTTAGATCTAGCCCATAGCTCATCATACCAACTTCAAAATCCATAAAATCCCTAGAAACTCAACAAAAGGGAACGAGGGAAGTAAAAATGGCACTTTGATACCTCCAAAGGATGCTAGCTGAAGTAAATCCGACTTCCCACTCCTTCCTTGCTTCAATTTCCTTTGCACTCTGAGCTTTCTTCCTCCAAGATCCTCTTTTCCAAGCTTCAACACCACTCCAAGGCACACACACACGAATTAGGGTTTTAAGTGGGCTCTCAAAGACTGTAAAGAGGCCAAAGGAGGCTAAGGCTCCTTTAAATAGAGGTGCAAACCCTGGGATTTAGGGTTTCCACTGCCAGCTCCTACTCGCCGAGTCCCACCACGGACTCGTCGAGTAGGTCACTTAAAATGCGATCCCACCCCGCTGCTACTCGACGAGTAGGTCAACCAACTCATCGAGTAGATCTGAACCCAATAAATCATATTTAAGCAATACCTGAGAATCGGGGCGTTACATTAAGAACACCAAGGGATAGGTCGTTTTTTTTAGATGAATGCAAGGCTTTTTTTGGAATGATTTGTTGGGTTAATCGGTGTGTTCACATATCACGTGGGACATGGGTCGAAGTTGTCGACCAGTTCATGGATTTACAATAGTTTAGCATATTGTAATTCACTCGTTTATTCTTGTATTTTAGAAGTTTTATTAGGGTTTACCAGGTCATAGGCTTGTTCTTCCTAGCTTTTAGGAAGTTCATGTAGAAGTAGGATAGGTACCTTTTCTTTAGGATCAAGTTTGTTTGTTTCTTATTTAAATGTTAATTCTGAGATAAATGAAAAATGTCCAGGTAGTAAAACTCAAAATCTACATTACGTGTGTATAATTATGTGTGTTTTCAAGGGCATATACTAACAATTGGTATCGAAGCTAAGGTTGAATAGGGCCGGTTTGAGAGTCGACTGCCGAAGGGGAGGAGCCTTCGGGTGCGGGGCTGCCATGACAACAAAATTTGGGTAGTTGGCAGTGACCTTTTTGTTGAGGGGAGCTGAAAACTGAAGGTCTTTTCGCACAAGCAAGTTCTAGAAAGCAGAGGCTATGAAAGGTGCTGGTCTTTGTCAATGGTTAATGGCGGAGAAGGTGTTTAGTTGGTGGGTTTCTTTTTCGGTTGTCTTTAGTTTTGGTGGTGTCCGACAAGTTGGTGATTCCGACGGTAGGTTGTGGGTATGTCACCGGAAAATGGAGAGAGTTATCGGAGATGCATGAGAAAACAAACAGAAAATATCCGTCAAGCAGGTGGCTTTGGGTTTGTTTCCTTTTTGCAGGTGAAAGAAGATGGGAAAAGCGGGTTGCTTTGTTTTCTTGATCAGTGGAAGAAGGCTCTCGTTTGACAGAAGTGTTAGGTGAAAACGGATTATGTGTGGTGACAAACAATAGCCAGGTATGAAGGACTTTGGACGTGACCGAGGTGAAGGTCGGGTGTCCGGGAAAAGTCGTAGGTCAAACGTTGTTGTAAGTGAAATGGTGTGAACAACTGATTAAGGGGGTGATTGTTAGGTTAATCGGTGTGGTCATGGATCACTCGGGTCATGGGTCATAGTTGTGGATCAGTTCATGGGTTTACAATAGTTTAGCATATTGTAACTCACTCGTTTATTCTTGTATTTTAGAAGTTTTATTAGGGTTTACCAGGTCATAGGCTTGTTCTTCCTAGCTTTTAGGAAGTTCACGTAGAAGTAGGATAGGTACATTTTCTCTAGGATGAACTTTGTTTCTTTCTTATTTAAATGTTAATTCTGAGATCAATGAAAAATGTTCAGGTAGTAAAACTCAAAATCTACATTACGTGTGTGTGATTGTGTTTTTTCAAAGGCATGTACCAACATAATTGAGATTATTGCTTTTGGGATCGGAGTAAATTGATGATTTCTTCAATGATGATACAACAAATTGTAGAGATTTCATGAATTTACAACTGGAATATATAGAAAAATAATAATAATCAATAAACTGTTTCTTCATATCATGAAATTACAGAATAATGATGTTTGCCTTTTGCATATGTTCATAAACAAAAAACTACAAAAGTATTCATGATTCAAGAACTCAATAGATTATGCAGCCAATCAACTACCAAAAACCAAAGTATCGGAGACTTGAAGTTGTTCATCGGTAGGACTTAGATACAATCCATGGAAGTTACCGGATCTTGGTCTCGTCACATGCTTGTTTTTTCATTATTTTTTTAGTTTTAGATGCATATAAATAATTATTTGTGCTATTTATAGACATAATATTTTTTAAACTATAACTATAAAATATTTATAGTAACATTTTATTTTTATTTTTGTTATGAATATTCTTACTTCTAAACATATAAATAACTAAACGTGACAATTGATATCGTTTTTCATAAAGACGGATTATGACTATTGGCTAATATTTATCATGTTTTTATTGTAAAAGAGTGACGAATGTATGAAAATACTTTACAGTGATGACACATTTTAGCTGACTAAAACATTATTAGAATTTGATAAATGTTCTTTAGTGACACAATTAATTAAAACTGTGACAATATTGTTTTTAAAACCGCAACCGTATGACATTCTGTACTAGTGAAGCCATCTATGGTTTGGTGGAAAAAAATGAATATTTTTTATAGACATGATAATGATAATGATAATACCACATTTGAGTAGCGATGTAGCATGCAGGTTAATCTCAACTACGATTTTGGTATTTTTTTTATGGCTATTTGTTAATTTTTGGCTAATTATTATAAAATGATTAAGGAAAAAGAATATATTTGTAAATTTCTTTAAAAAAATATATAAATAAATCGCGACAACTTATTTAATTTCTAAAGATTACAACTTGATTTATTCAATATTTGTGAGATTAAGACACGGCCCATAAAGTAAGAAAGTTGAGATATTGACTACGATAGCAATTATATAAGTTACATAAATTTCCAACTCTCTAAGTTCAAATGTTTTGATTTTGTCAACTATTTTAAAAGTTTGACTCCTTGAAAATTAACTCTAGAACTAATTTATAACAGAAAAATTAAATATCTTTATATATTTTGTTCTTTATATATTTTGTTCTTGTCAATCTTTTTATTTATTTGATAAACATAAATGTTAAAATCAAGATAAGAGATTAAGAGTAAAATTAATGGATTCCACATGTCATTGGATGAGTAGAAAGATAAGTATAAACAAAAAATGAGAGGATATTATTGAGAAAATTGCAAAAAAAAAAAAAATGATAGGATATTATTGAGAAAATTGCAAAATTGCTCCTTGCTGTTATCCATTTTATGTAATTTTGGTATAAAATTTTTCTGAATTGTGTATTTGGTGCTTCGAGCATACTTCCATTGTGCAACTGGTTTATGTACTTGATAGACGTTTGTTTGGGCTGTTAGCCCACCTCACGTGCCCCTCATGCGAGGGAATTCTGTTAATTTTTAAAATCTGAATTTTTAAATTAATTTAATTTTACTTATAACGTAATTTTTTATAATAATTAAATTTATTTTGTCAGAATAACAGAATGCCAGCCATAAATTAGTAAAGATATTTCCGATTTTATTTTTACTATATATAGTTCCAATTCAGATATTTTTGATAATTAAATTGATTTAAGAATTTTAGATATTCTTCATAAACATCCAAGTCAATCTATGATTTTATTCTTCATACACATTCAAAATTAAATACAAATTCATACATATTTTTACAAACTAATAACCTTATATATTTTAATATAATTATACATATTCTAACAGAATATCATAAAAAATGAATAAAATTCTTTAAAAAAAATAGCATTCTTAAATATACAATTATTGAACAAATACATTTGATCTTCTTCAATGGTCCAAATAATACACTTAATTCCAACTATTTTTATGAAAATCTTATGTATTATCCTAAGATTTTTTTTTTGTAGATATACTTGTTGTTGAACTCGATTACAAGTATTTTACTTGTATGATCAATATTTGATTTATTCTTCAAGTCATTCTGAAAGAATAAATACATTAATTATTAGTATTACCAGTTAAGCAAATATAGTTGTTAACAAACACTCTAGAAGACATTCTGACATAATTCATTTATACAAATAAATTCTAACAGAATACGCTACAGAATGCACTTAAATCGTAGTCTTTTCTTCTATATGACAAAAAATAAAACAAACTTTAAATCATATCGGAATGTTTTTTTATTTTTCCTATCTTGACAAATAAGGAGATCAAAATCGAATTATGTCAGAATAATAGGCATCAAATCAATGAGTGTTACTAACCTCATTTAAATGAATATTGTGTTAGCTCATTCTGAAAAAATTTATATGTTTAAAATAAAATTTATATGTTTAAATTTATATCTTCAAAACATAAACCCATAAAAAACTATGTAATAATAAATTATAATTACATATGCTAGACTTGTAATAATAATAAAACTTGTAACAGTAAATAACAAATCCTCATTTCCATATTACTTGAAAATATTTTAATTTGTTTTTTATAAACCTAAGTTGGAGGGTGTACCTCTTTGAAAATTTTAAATGATGCTAGTTAATTTAGCCTTGTTCTATTATGTGGACAAAAGAATTATTCATAGTAGTTAGTTATGCTTGAATATGTTATTTCAAAAGTACCTTATCCAGTGATGATGAATGAAGGCTAATCTTAATTGAATCAAGAATGAAATCATATAATGTTTGAAGAGCAGATTTTTCTATCACACTAAAATCTAATTCCTCTGCTAACAAGACTTTTCGGAGTACCTGTAAATAACATATCAATGTGGTAATCAATTTGGACAACAGCGTGGAAACAAGAAAAAGGGTTTCAATGTCTATAGGGTTAGAATGTGACAGCCCGAAATTTCCATTCTGAACAAACCATATCAAGCCAATAGAAGTAGAACAGTTACAGTGAAAATTCAGACTTTGAGTATAAGTTTGGCAGATTTTCAGGATTTACACTTAAGGAGATATCAGGAGAGTGGATGCACTAGGGTTTTGTGCAACACTGTTATTCCAATACTATAGGATATTAGAGTTCATTCCGGGAATAGAAATATTTTCTACCAAAAATCCCAGGACTATATATAGAAAACTGAACCAAATAGTTCATTAGTTACATTTCCAATTAGAGAAAAGCCAAAATTCTCTCTCACGGATCTTCGGGTTTTTATCCCAAATTGTGAGTACTTCGATCTAGTTATGTTATATAGCTTAGATTGTGTTTAGAAACATCAATTTCATAACAAAACAACTAGATTCGGGATTTTACCGCCTAAGAACGTTCTTGGAGAGGAAACTCCAATATGTGGCTTAAATGCTACCTAGTCCTTTCCCCGTGAATTGTAACTACCTTAGACTTGTATGCTAGTGTGTATAGGACTAGAAACCATCAAAATCGGAACAAGACACCAAGATTTGAGAGTTTACCGCCCAAGAACACTTGGGGAGTAAACTCCATTTTAAGGGCCAAATGTGTCCCAATGACCCTCAAAGCTTTAGAACTCGAACTAGAACCCACCATTGCATGTTTAGGACACCAAAATCAATTAAAATCAATGATGAAAGTGAGTTCACGGCCAAGGAGGTTCTTGGGTCGTGAACTCCATTTTTAAGTGCCAAAATTCCCTTAAAACCTTCCTTAAGCCAAGATACTAATTTGGGCATGTACCTAAATGAGTTTTGTACTAGCTAACACACTTAAAACACCAAGAGTAAGGTGTTCACAGCCGAAAAGGTTCTAGGGCCGTGAACTCCATAAAATGGTGCCAAATGGGGCCATAAACTCTTCTAAAGCCAAGTACAAAAGCCTAGTTTAGTTCCTAGTTAATTTAGAGACTTGAAAACACCATAAACACCCTCCCAAGGGAGTTTACAGCCGTAATCTCCATGGGATATGGTCCCAGGGCCGTAAACTCCTCAAAGGAGTTAATAGGAAGCCCAAACACTTGATTTAGCCTGGAAACAATTCACCACTAGAGTTGTATTAATTCTAAGCTACATTTAGAAACCTTATTGAGAGTTTATGGCCAGGAGTTTACTCCCCTGGGCTGTAAACTCCAAAACATATGGTCATTTGACCATAAACTCCCATTAGAGGTCTTGCACTCCTTTGTTGCAACCCATTAGCCTCCTAGCACTTGACCAAATGTGTTTTCCTCGCGTTAAAATGTTTATACTTGTATAATTAGTGTTTTAATCACTAATTATTTATATACATATGTCTTCATATGTAATTAGGATCATTGTGTGTTTCTAAAGTCTTCACTTGACACCAAGCATTTGCCCGATCCTTCCTTACGATAACAGTCTGTTCAATTCCAGTCAATTACTGCAGGTGAGTTCATACCCCTTAATCAATGTTTTAAACTGTTTTTAAATGTTTTATGGGGGGATACAAGTAGAATTATGCTAATTATTATATCAATCACATGTGATTAATAAGCATCATTCAAATGATTGGCTACTCATTAGCCGTTTTACCAAACAGTTTCCTTCAAATGTTTTTCATAAAAACTTTATGTGTTTAAAAACTCCTTATTATACTGTACATTTTATTCTGTATATTACATTTCAAACTTATTTACAATTGTGTTTCAAACAAATGTTCTTTATACTAAACTGTTTTATCAAATCCATGCCTTCGAAACCATTTTATAGATCAACATCAAGTCGATCTTTTCTTAGAAAATATTTATGTTCAAAGGTTTTACAAATCTTATTTTATGCTTTTATATTATAAATTGCATGCCTCTATATGTATAGTTATATAAGAAATGTTTAAAAGACTTAGGAAGGCTATCCACCCTATTTCCTTTTCGCGCTTGAGATGTGGTCTGGTGGGATATCGGGTACTCGTCCGAAGGTCGTTTAAATATTAGTTATATATCATGTGTACATATATAGTCATAAAAGGTCCTTCCAGTTCATCCCATGCCCTTGGGTAGCAAGGGTATACATCCATGTCCATACGTACCAGTTAAATTACTAGCAAACTACCATATGGGTAGTTTAGGAAGATACTAGAATTATTACTAGAACACAATATCATACTATGAGTCAGTTCATTCATGAGTCAATACTTACTACTATGAGAACATATACAACTATACTAGAGAAGAACATATACAACTATACTAGGAAGAACATACACAACGATACTAGAACGATTACATTACTATACTTTCTCGGTAGAGAGCACGTACATTACAGCTAGTACAGTTCATTACATTACATATATATGAATACGCTAATTATTATGATATGTATCGGAGCATGCCTTAAATGTCATGGCCCGAGTTGTAGCCAAAGTCTCTTGAAGGGAGAGCGTGAGTTTACGTATATATCTATATTGGATTGACTATCCTACACCTTGCTGCTAGCTACAGCCGGACCTGCAGGTCTGCGGGTGCCAAGCGTCATTCTGTTTTACGACCATTCGTATGTCGTTGTTACCAGTCGATACTATGGTACAATTAATCACATGATGCCTTAATATAAATCCGGTTAAAGGTAGTTAGTACAGTAGTAGTTCCTATAATACAACACTACAGTACTACATTTATTTTTCCCTTTTCTTATATTTAGTGATCATTTCACTTAAACATTTAATGTAAAAACTATATTTTTATAATGATAGTTACACTTGGGAAAATCACACACTTTTACAAGAAACGAACATTTAGAATAGTTAAGTCCTGGTAGAAGACTACATTTAGAATAGTTAGGTCTTGGTAGAAGACACACTTGTTTAATAGTAGGAATCGTAGGGATTTCTAGGGTTTTTCAAACGTTTACAGTTCATTTACAAACATTTTCATACTTACAGTTCATTTACAAACATTTTTATACTTACAATTCATTTACATTTTCCATACTTATAGTTCATAAACTTACAAATTCTTACATACAAATTATGACACTAAAATACTTATGATCTCACCAGCTTCAAAGCTGATACTCGCTTTCAAAATTACTTATATCCTCAGGTCATCATAGACAGGTACCGATGCAAGGAGAAAGGAAGATGGAGCTTGTTCAAGACTCATCTTTCATTTTGATTTATGCTTTAGTGTTTATCAAAATTTGACAGAACACACTTGTATAATAATTATATTATTAATGCAATGGATGATGTTGTTGCTTGTTTACTACTTTTCATTGTTGTGATACTGTACATGACGTCCTCCGCCCCAGAACGTTTCCGCCGTTCTTGGTTTTGGGGTGTGACATAGAAATTGCAAACGTGGTAGAACTTATGATTCAAATTGCATCCTAATTTAGTATGTAACATCTTTTATGTAATTCTATATAATTAGACGAAGATTAATATTTTTATTAACGAGTTATATCTATTTCTATAAGATTATTAGCTTGAACGATGTAATATCAGGGAAAATAAAAGAGTAATTTATGGAGCAAGTGATTGCATGAAAAATCGGATATAAGGACCTGTCTGGCAGCAACAAAGCATCGAAGGAGGAGGTTGTTGTTGCAACTATTTTACTAAAGAAAGTGCCAATTTATAGTTGCCCTTGGCTAGCATCCTGTCCACCATTCTTAGTGCAGCACGACGGCGTCGTACACCACGAAATATTGATAAATCAATATTATATAATAGATGTAAGTGATATTTTTATTAAGAGATTAAATGTTAAATAAAAGAATAAGGAACTCTCTAACCTTTTATTTACAGCAAACATGGATTAGTTGATTAATGAAGCATCCTTCAATATTTAAATATCCCATACCTATAATTCTTGATAATGGAGAACCAGACATCTTCTTCAAATCAAGTGGTGATGATAATGGTTATCGGTGATTAGAGAAAAAGAGAGAAAGATAAATAGGGTTACAACAATGATCTTAGGATTGAATGGTGGTGGTAAGTTGAGGACTACCCGAAAGAGTTCTGTTGAGTTTTGTTGTTGCCGATTGAAGTTTTTGGGGATTGGGTGGAGGATGATGTTTTCTATGTTGATGGTGATGAAGGTGTGTATTGATGGTGATAACCAAGCATAGGGTTTTTCCATTATTATAGGGCTTTGACTATTATATCTCTTCTTTAAAGCAACTCCAATGGACCTGTATATATGTGTTTTGCTGGACTATTTTGTTTGGTTTTAGTTCGAAAATAGTTTGATAAACTAGAAATATTATTGAAATGAAAGACTTTAATTTTGAAATAACATAAACATTTTATACTCACCAAGTATCTTCTTGCAAGTTATAGAAAGATTAAAACACCAACCAAAGAAGAGGTGAAGAAATAACAACATTTTTAGTCCTTTGGGTCCTTTTGGGAGTCTTGGAAGTTGATGAAGAATGTGAAAACTTTGAGACACAAACGATGACTCAACTTGATGTAGATGCTAGTCCAAAACTCTTACACTCTTAAGCTTGAAGTTCATAACCAAAGTATGAACTTCAAGAGGGTATAAATGCTAGTAATCTCTAAGTCTTCACTGAGAGCGGGAGAAGAGATTTTGGCCTTTTGCATCAAGAAGAAGAATGAGCAACTAGCCAAGTGAAAGCCCTGTTATTTATATGCATAAAGTGAAGTTATTAGCCATTAGTTCCTTCAACTTTAGACAAACTTGTCTCCATGTCATAATAGTCTCTATGCATGCTTCTAAAGCATGATTTATTTTGAATAAAAAAATTAATAGCCCATGGTTTTCTTTCTTTCACCAATTTCCGAAAAAGATATTAAAAGAGAAGTAATAGGTTTAAATTTTATAAAACCAAGTTTTATAAAATATAAACTTTGTCTTTTGAGTAAAAGACAAAAGGTTTTGAACTAGTCCACAAAAAGTTGTACACAACTTATTAATTCATACCATATGAATTATGTAATGTTGCTTGCTAGTGAAAATTATTATTTCCATGAAATAAATAATTTCCCATTTAATTATAAGAGTTTTATTAAATATTTATTAAAATAAATTTCTAATAAATAATCAATTGTATCAAGTTGTTGTTAGTGTGACCCATTAGTATCATATGTTATTTAGCAATATCACTTTAATATGAGTCTTGAGCATACAAGACCTTTCAATCTCCTACTTGTGCAAGAGTCATATTAGACTAATATACACAGTGGTGAATGTCTAGCAACATTTCACTGCCCCTAATACCATATGACTATTTGCTCCATTCTACCAATGCCTAATTTCCCAAAAGCTCAAAGCTACAATTGTGTATAAGGTTAGTTTATCAGTTATGCCTTTGCTACAGATATAACGTCCCAATTTTTATGGCCAAAAATTTCATTTTTAATTAAGTAAGTTATAAAATAGTTTACCCAAAACATTGTCAATGTCATATCAATTTATAAACCGTAACAACATGTCTCAAAACCATATCATCAAAAGTAATAAAAATCAAAGTATAATTACAGAAAAGTCAATGCGGAAATCATGTGTGTGTGTGTGATGCACTGCTACACCGCCGGTTCCTTCCCCTTGGATGAAGAGGTACTTGAAACCAAAATTGAAACTGTAACACAAAGCTTAGTAAGTTCCCCCCATCATACCACATACCATACAATCATACATGCTGCCGGGCAAATTTTGGGTTGCCCGATCTACCCATGTCAAGCCATTCTGGGGTGCTGACTACCCGTGCAAGCCAATCTGGGGTGCTGACTACCCATGTTAGGCCATTCTAGGGTGCCTGCCTACCCTCCGGTCTATCTCATTCGGTCACGGCAATTACTTTACCCGTACTACTATCACATAATAACATATCATAAACATGTTGTCAGACATATCTAAGGTATCCGACCTACCCTTCGGTCCTAACAACCGATCGGGGGACTATTCCCCTCCTATTACCACTATCACATAGAACATAAGATACTGGCACATAGAACATATCAAGTAATAGCAAACCAGACAATTATCATAGAGACAATTATCTCAACTGTAATCAACTACTAGTGGGTTAGCCTTGGTACCCTATACCTACTTCTACTAGAAGGTAACTCACCTCAATGTTGTGTAGTATATGCACTATCCCTGGCGTGAAAATTGACTTTCCTCGACTCCTCAATCCCTACACGACAACTCTTCTAAGTCATCAATTCATACTCACAACCCCTACAAGGGTCAACTCAAATCCAGGTCAAAGTCAACTTTGGTCAAAATCAACCTCCAGTTGACTTGACTCGCCGAGTTGGTCTACCAACCCGTTCAGTCCCTATTCCTCCAAAATGATCCAACCCCCGACCCTACTCGTCGAGTCTAGCAACAACTCAACAGGTCCTCCTTCAACCATAATATCGGGACCATATTAAACCGACTCACCGAGTTCACCCTTCAACTCGTCGATTTCATCTCCCTCATAAGAATGTGATCAGTCTATGACTCGCCGTGTTGTATGAACAACTGATTGAGTCCATCTTCATGGGTTGGGAGACTGCCTTGGACTTGCCAAGTTTGTTCATACAATCGTCGAGTCCCATGATTTCCAGGTCTATAATCATGTCCATTGATAGGTTATTATTTAGTGGTTTGGGCTAGGCAATCATATACATATATATATATATATATATATATATATATATATATATATATATATATATATATATATATATATGTCTTAATAGATTCTTGGTGATGTATTGTTGATTTTGGTTAACTTTGCGGTTGTGTTGGTGTTCACGGCCGTGAACTTTATTCATGGCCAGCCCACCCCTATAAATAGTGTCAGTATCTGTCTGAATAGACTAACGTATTGTGTGAAGAGTCAATAGAGTTTACGGTCAGTTCTTCAAAGGTGTTCTAGATGTTTTGTGAATGAACGTGTGCATTGCTTGATTATATTCTTCTTATATTTATTCTTGTTATTGTTTGTTTTGTTCACTGGTTAGATTCAATCAATTGGGACCTTACAATTGGTATCAGAGCGAATCCAGTGACAAAACAGATTCAAGTTTCGTTTGAGGTTGAAGGAGTTTTTTGTGTTTTTCACTGTTCAAGCTCGTTTTTGCATCTAATCGTGTTTTCAAAGCTGAGGGAATCAAAAACAGATAAAAAACAATCACTGTCATCAAAATCTGGGAGTTTATGGTCTGCTGTATTGAAGGGTATACGACCGTGTAATCACTTAACTCAGTCGTAACCCATTCGAGTTCAAGAATTATAAACTATCATCTGACAGTAATCGATTATTTGACCGTAACCATTCATCAAGTTTTGACCGTAAACGCAAAAGCTTCACTTGGCCGTAATCTATTGACCGTGAATTGAGTGTACGGCCGTAAACACTTTCTAGCCGTGGACACTTATATTGTTCTAATTTTTTGTTTCTAAGTATCTTTTCATTTAATTTAGAAAATTAAAAAAAATGGATTCACAAACCTTGAGTGCTCATCAAGAATTGGACACTCTCATGGGAACCACTACTCGAATTCCTCGCTTACTGTCCGTTGAATGATTTCTAGAATGGAAGTATCGAATGGAAAAATACATTAAGATGCAAGACTTCAAAATATGGAGAAGCATTTTAAAAGGACCATTCCATATCACAACAAAACTCGAAAATGGAGTTGTCATTGACAAGGATATTGATAATTATACTGAAGCAGATTTTGAAAAGGTTAAACAACAAGAAAAGGCACTGGATACACTCATAATGGCCTTATCCCCAGAGATTGCACAAGGTTTTAGAGAATACACTTCAGCAAAGGCTCTGTGGAAAGCACTGATTGAAGTATATGAAGGAAAAGAGGACATGAAACAAAGTTTCCAGGATATGCTGATACAAAAGTTCAATATGTTCAACCACATTCTTGGAGAAACCCTGGAAGCTCAACTTCAATGATTCATCACATTGACCACTGAAATGAGTTCGGCTGGGATCTCAGTGCCAAGATCTGAAATTAACAAAAAACTATTGAATTCTCTTCCAAAGGCTTGGGACATTAATGTTGCTGTCATCAAGAAAACTAAATATCTTAACCGGCTTAGTCTGGCCGAAACCATGGCCATCATCAAAGCATTTGATCTTGATGAGAAACAGAGAGAGATTAATTATGTGAATTCGTACTTAACTGAAAATCTCGGAATTTCTACAAACAATGCTTTATCATCCTTTACCACTCCTCAAAGTCAAGCTTTCGCTATTCCAAACCCCTAAGGTCAAATGTTTGTCAACTCACAAGTTCAACCATCTGTTGCTTCTCAATCATCATCATATGCCATTCCATCCATGCAAAATGTTCAATCCTTAATATCTTATCCATAATTTGTTTCCTCTTCAAAAGCACTTGTTTCAGCTCATGCTCCCAAGGAAAATGAAGAAAATTTGGCTCATGCTACCGATCTTATCAACTGCTACAATGCCTTGGTAGCTGCTGAGCTTCATCCTCAACTATCTTTCGTTGATTTGGATCAAATTCATTCCGAAGATGTTGAGGAAATGGATATTACATGGCAAATTGCTATGGCGGTATTCAGGGCAAAACAGTTCTCCAAGAAGACAGGAAAAAAATAACTGGGAAGTGAATGCTGAAAAGAAGGTGGTGTTCAACAAAGGCAAACTTTGATGCTTTAACTGCCATGAACCTGGTCATTTTTCCAAAGCCTGCCCAAAGCCTAATAGGAGGGAAAATAATGAAAGAACAATGGTGTCAGTGGGTAACAGCAGGGGAGCTACCATCGATAACCAGACTGCAAATCTTGTTGTAGTGGCTCAGTCATTTGATTGGGACGATCAAATTTAGGCCCTAAACATCTCGGGACCTGAGAGTGTGCATCTTGCCCAAATCAACGACACTGCAGAAGGAGAAGCTGAGATGGACCCAGAGGCAAAGATGATGGATTTGCAATTCGTGTTTATGGTACAGACTACCCCCGAGTCTGCCAAGCCAGAGGTCAGTGAAAATTGTTGTTCTCAATCTTGTATTAAAAGTGTTAAATTTTTGCATGATCAAATCGAGTTACTAAAAAGAGTGAACGAGGACTTAAAATATGAAAGGTATGAACTAAAGAGAGATCAGAGACCACTAAAATAAAAATTAGAGGCCAAGACTAGCGATTTTAGGAAGTTGCATGAAGATTACAGCCACAAATGTGAAAATTACAATTACATAAAGAAACAACTTGCTGTTATCACTGAGGAGCTTAACAAATTGAAAATACGTTTTAAAAATGTTGATTTTAACTTTAAAAAATTCGATGTGTCAAGTGAAAAAATGGCAATAAGAATTGAGAAGCAAACGAAGTGGAAGGACCAAAAGCAAGTAGAAATAGGTTATGAGAGTGTCCCTTCCCCATTCAATCACAATTACTCTACTCAACCTATGACTCAGGAGGAGATAGACCGAGGACCATTTATGATATATGGTAAATCAGCTATTGAACAGGCCACAAAACATAGTGCTAGAGAGTTAGTTACTAACATTTCCACTTCCTGTTCAGATTCTTCTTTAAGTCGGGAAAAGCAAGAGGCTGTAAATAAAGTGTCTGAAATAATTTTGTGTCAAAATTTGGTGTTCCTATTTTGAACAATGTTGAATCCGTGTCTGATATTAAAACTGAGATTTTAGTTTGTGATGATTTGGTGTCAAATGTAAATGTTTCAGATAAATGTGGTGTTGGTTTTATGAAATCTACTAAATTTGAATATAACACTAACGCATCCGAATCTTCTACATCTGTCACACAATCTGACTCATGTACTTGCATGTGTAGGAAAATTAGAAAAGTCAATAAGATCACAGAACATGATAAAGGCGGTACCATGTTTAATGAGAATAAGCAAATATGTTTCAACTATGGTACTCCAGCCACCTTGGTCGATATTATCTCAATAGGGCATTTGTGCATTTTTCAACACCGAGGAAAGAAAACGAGTCCCAAGGAAGGTATTTAGCGGGAAAGTCCTCGAGATCTCATCTTTGTGATGATGATCGGAAAGTTCATGATAATCAGAAAAAGGCTAATCTTAAACCGAAAAAATAGGTGCATCTCGTCAAAGGGCATTTGTGCATTTTTCTCTAAACCAGCCACATGTACTTTGCCGAAATCGACTGTGGCTGAGCCAAAGTCCATCTCATCAAAGGGTGCATATGGATCTTTGACTAATTACAGCCGAAAATTTAAACGCTCAAATAAAAGGAAAAATGTTTCTAAATCAGGTGTGAATACCTTAAAACCTAACTACTAATGAGTGCCCAAGTCTACAACTTTCCAATCATCTTCATCCTCTGAAAGTGTTTCTGATATCAATATAAATTTGAAAAATCAAAAGGATAAATCAGTCAAAGTCAAGGGTACACCCAAGGCTGCAATGAAATGGGTTCCCAAATCTCAATAATCCCGCTCATTGTGTAGGGACAGCTGTGGAGGTGTAACGACCAAAAATTTCAACCAATTTAAAATTTTCGAAAACAACCCGATTCCATTAAAGTTATTACAAAAAGGTTTTCAATACAATTTATTTTAAGTATTGCCAGAATCTCATCACAATATAAACACGAGGAGCGGTATGATCACGCCTTCGCCTTGCCACGGTCTCCTGAAAAACCTGAAAAACATTAAACCACAACTGTAAGCCCGAAAGCTTAGTGAGATACCCCCATAATACCAACCACATATACCATACACGCATAACATCCCATAACATATCCTATCACAGAACAGCCATGCACTTCGGGTCTACTGTGTGACTGGTCCGCCGCACCGTCCAACAGTCCACCTGGTCCACCCTCCGAGTCTAGCCATATACCTCGAGTCTACAGTGTGATTGGTCCGCCCGCACCGGGCCTTCAATCTACCTGGTCCACTCTCCGAATCTAACCACATACATCGAGTCTGCAGTGTGATTGGTCCGCCCGCACCGGGCCTTTAATCTACCTGGTCCACTCTCCGAATCTAACCACATACATCTAGTCTGTAGTGTGATTGGTCCGCCCGCACCGAGCCTTCAATCCACCTGGTCCACTCTTTGAGTCTACAGTATGACTGGTCCGCCCACACCGGACCTTCAGTCAGCCTGGTCCACTCTCCGAGCCTCGGCACATCTGGTCCGCCCTCTTGTGGCCTACATCCTATCCGGACCGCTCGCTGGGCCTTCGGGACAACCGGTTCGCCCTGGGTATCTTGGCCTACATCACAAAGCAGGACCCGCCTCAACCCAACTCCAGTCCAAACAACCATGTGCACATAAACATACAATCATATAGAAATTCACAGTCAACAAGCCGATCAAACAGATCACATAACATCATCATCCTAACCAGGATACCGACCTAACTGGTCACTAGCATAGCATCACCCTACATCTCAGGATACCTATCTCAACCAGGTCTCTAACATATACCATCCTAGCTACCGGGATGCAGAAATATCAAAGCAATAACATAACAACAAATACCCAAATCTCAATCCGATAAGGGCCGGCCTTGGTGCCTTAGACCCTGTTGATATAATGAGGATAACTCACCTTGAAACTGCCGACTGAACAGATAACCCAAGCTGCTCCGATCACTGATACGATCTCCACCACTGGACAACCACCAAGGCACTGAACTCAAAACAATATCCAAAAATTACCAAAATGCCCCTGGAAACC
Organism: Lactuca sativa; assembly: GCF_002870075.4. Classification (NCBI taxonomy): domain Eukaryota; kingdom Viridiplantae; phylum Streptophyta; class Magnoliopsida; order Asterales; family Asteraceae; genus Lactuca; species Lactuca sativa. The sequence continues at coordinate 94,088,777 of NC_056629.2, forward strand.
ACTGGTCATCCCTTGGTCAAAGTCAACCCCTGACTGACTCTACTCGCCGAGTCAACCCGATGACTCGCCGAGTCCCCATGCTCAGAAATTCCCCAAACCGCGACTCAACTCGCCGAGTCACCCCGAGACTCGCCGAGTTCAACAAATATGAGTCCACTCACACGCAACTCACCGAGTCATCCCTTGACTCACCGATTCATGGCTCAACCAGAAAGATTGGGACTCTTCGACAAGACTCGCCGATTCCAAGAACAGACTCGTCGAGTCTAAGGCTATATTCAACCTACTCGCCGAGTTGTTCTTCCAACTCGCCGAGTTGTTCATCCAACTCGTCGAGTCCCAACCTATCTTCAAGCAACTCGCCGAGTCCACTCATGTGACTCGCCGAGTACCACCGGGTCTGAATCCATACAGAGGCTTTCCAAGCCATGCAGATGATCTAAACCATAGATCTACCCTTCCTAAGGCCATCCATCACGTAAAGTGGCAAACTTTACGTGAATCCAAGGAGATCTAGGCACTTTGCATTCTAGGGCTAGGGTTTGGGACAAAATAGCTCCTTCAAACACTCATCAACAGGGACTTTATGACATATAGGATGATCACAAGCTTAGATTTGAAGTAGCATCCTCAGATCCAAGCTTCTATTTCAATTTAGATGTCATACCAACCACCACCCATGAACCCATGAAGAAAATAGCTTAAGGAAATGGTTCCTTACCCGTAGAATGAGCCCAACCATCTATAGATTGTTGTTTCCCCCAAGCTTCCTCATACAAGCCTCCAATCTTCAATCTTAAAGCACCAAATATCCTTCTCCAAGATCTAATTCACTCAACAATGGGGTTTTCTCACGAAATCAGGGCTTCTGGAACTCAAGGGGTGATAAGGAGGCTGGGGAGGAGACATAATATTCTTTATATAGGGCTCAACCTCCGGATTTAGGGTTTTCTACACTCAGCACCAACTCACCGAGTCCACCCATGCTACTCGCCGAGTTGGTCACTTAACACGCGACTAGAGTCGCGACCCTACTCGCCGAGTCCACTCGTGGACTCGCCGAGTTGCTCTTTCCCATTTTACTCTTTTAGCCCTTCAACTTTACTCTTGCTATTCCGGGATGTTACAGGAGGAATGCCGCCAGACTATGGTATGTCGAAAATAGTTGTTCCTTTGCGGAGGAATGTTGCCAGACCATGGCACATGATAGGAGACATGTCCCAACTACACAACATTTAGAATTTTAATGGGGGATACGTTTCCTTTGTGGGAGGAGATGGTAGAAAAACCACTAAAAAAGGAATAGTTTCCAATGGAGTGCTGAGCTTCGAGAATGTTAACTACGTTCCCGATTTAAAGCATAGTTTGTTGAGTGTCTCTCATATTTGTGACAAGGGTTATTCGATGCATTTCACTAATAAAGAGTGTCTAGTTTTGAAGTCTGGCATTGTCATTCTAGATGAATGGATTCTTGTAAAATCAAAATGGGATGGCAATGCATATATCATTGATATAAATAACAATCTTCTGGAACAACTCACTTGCCTCTTCTCAAAAGTTTTTGAGCAAAATGCTATGATGTGACATTGAAGACTCAGACATGCTAACATAAAGAACCTGAATCGACTTGCAAAGAATGACATGGTGCGTGAACTTTCTATCGGAGATTTCATCACGTTCAAAAGGTGTGGGTCATGTGCCCAAGGAAAGCATCACAGAAAACCACACCTACTTAAATAGATCAATACAATCAACTAGGTACTCCAATTTTTACATACGGACTTATTTGGTGTAGTCAACGTCATGAACATCAACATAAATTCATATTGTCTGGTTGTGATCGATGACTTCTCATGGTTTACGTGGGTTTTCTTCTTGTCCAACAAAGCTGGGGTTACTGACTTGATTAAGAAGTTTATTGTGATGATAGAGAACCATACCAACCATCGGGAAAAGGCGCTCAGAATTGACAACGAGACGAAATTCATGAATGCCGTTCACGATCACTTTTGTGAAGAAAAGGGGATAGTGCGTCAATACAGTGTCGTTCGCACACCGCAACAAAATGGTGTTCCTGAGCGGAGAAACCAAACTCTACACTTCCGTATCTTTGGCTGTCCTTGCGCACTCCTTCATCTGGAATCCAATCCCAAATTCAATGCCAAAGCCGATGATTGTTACTTTGTAGGATATGCTACTTGCATGTCGTATGGACAATAAGAAGACAAAGCAAATCGTAAAATCCTTCGACGTGTGCTGGTTGGAGGAGAACAAGACGGATGCCAGAGTCAGTCCAGTTTGGTTGTTTGACTACACATCTTTATTCAAATCATTCAAAGTGTGTTTAGATGATTTGTATGGTTCTAGCTCCGGTTCAAAGGTTGTGATTGAAGATGAAGACGAAGAAGTTGTTTACAGTTCGCTGGTGGTGTCCTCTATGATTCCTTCAGTAGATGCATCTGTTCCAAGCGATTCGTTAGGGTCTCCGTGTCAACAAAACAATCCAGATGTTGATGCCACTCCTCTTACTCCTGATGAAAGAGAGTTCATGTCCAGAGATGCTTCCGCTGTTACTCAAACATTTATGGAACTACTCTTTCCTGAACCGATTGCAAATGAGTTCTTGTCAAGCCCTTCTCTCGATTCCAGACTGTCTGAGGTGGACCATTCAGCAGATGATGGAGTTGTCAATATCCACAAACTTCCTGTAACCCTTAATGACATCAGCCATGACCTTCCTTCTAGAATTCAACGCGATCACCCGATCGAAAACGTCATTAGTCAACTGAGCGATGGTGTACGAATGCGGAGTCAGAGTGGAGATGTAAATACATGTCTCTATTCCTGCTTCATCTCTCAAATAGAGCGAAGGAATGTTGAAATGGATTTGAATGAGCCTAGTTGGGTGGATGCTATGCATGAGGAGTTGAATTAGTTTGAAAAGCTGGGGGTTTGGAAGTTGGTTGAATTACCTAAAGGCAAGAAGCCACTCGACACACGCTGGGTTTATCAAAACATGAAAAATGATTCAGGTGTCATTGTGCGGAATAAGGCACAATTGGTTGTATGTGGATTTCGCCAAATTGAGGGTATTGACTACACTGAAGTTTATGCTCCGGTGGCTCGCTTGGAGGATATTTGCATTTTCCACATGTACGCTTCTTACATGAACTTCACGGTTTACCAAATGGATGTCAAGACTGCCTTCTTGTACGACGCTGTGAAGGAAGAAATCTATGTTGATCAACCTCATGTGTTTGTCTATTTGAAGTTTCCGAATCACATCTACAAGTTGGACAAGGCTTTATACGGGTTACATCAAGCTCCAAGGGCACACTAATGGCCAAGAGACCTCTGTTCACTCCAGATATTGAAGGCGAATCCGTAAATCAGACTGACTACAGATGAATGATCAGATCATTAATGTATCTAACCACAAGTAGGCCAGACATTATGTTCGTGGTTTGTCAATATGCATGATATCAGGCTAATGCTAAACTTTCACATCTTATTGTTGTCAAAAGAATTTTTCTGTACCTAAAAGGCAACCCAAAACTGGAACTTTGGTATCCGAAAAATTTTGAATTTGATTTATATGCTTTTGCTGACAGTAGTTACGGAGGCTGTGAGCTTGATAGGAAATCAACGTCCGGAGGATGCCAATTTCATGGTGTCATGGCAGTGCAAGAAACATAATACAACCTCTACCTCAACAGCAGATGCAGAATACATAGCTGCTTCTACCATTTGTTCTCAAGTTATCTGGATACAACATCAGCTCATCGATTATGGTTTGAATTTTCTAGAAACCCCTATTTTTTGCAACAATGAGGCTACAATTGAAATTGCCAAAAATCCATTCCAACACTCGAAAACCAAGAACATCGATACCAAAGTGCATTTTATCAGAGACTGTTATGAGCGTTCACTCATTCGGTTGGAATAAGTTCCCACTTCTAATAATGTGACAGATATGTTCACAAAACTGTTTAACAAAGCTCCATTCGATGTGCTTGTGGTATTTTTGAAAATGATATGCTTTGAGGACTAACTTTTATTTTTAGGTTAGTTTAAATTTGTGCATTTAGTTTTCATTCTCTTCCATGCACAAATTTAGGGGGAGAAATAAACAAAAACCAAACAAAAATAGAAAATCAAAAATCCAAAAATAATGTTCTTTCAATAGCTTTCTTTTGTAGATGTTGTGAAGGGAAGTGATATCAACCGAGTGATAACAGACAATTTTAGTCTTTGTAAGGTACCAACACTGGAATGTCTAGGCTCTGTGCTTGATGCGCTGGTACGCACAAAAGATTTAAATAGACCAGACTAGGTATAGTTAAACTATGAAAGGACTTGACAAATATGACTTTGATAGTTCTGTTTAGCCTGACAATACGACACTCGGGTAGATTGAGCAGGGAGATATACATGGGAATCTGCGGATACTCTTAAGTAATATGTATCTAGAACAGTGGCGTAACTTTTCCTTGATGTATGGACATATGTCCTTAATTCTGGTACTGATAGGGCAACTGGGGAATTCTGATAAACTAGGTCTGTAGAAGGTTATTTTCTTGCTTTCTTTCTGTTAGTCATATGTTGCCTCCTCTCCATGATCGGCAGATCCGACTTGGACTGCAACATATGCAACTCTACTTCTATGCATCTTCTTATCTCTGCAAATTCATTTTGTCTATTAGTCATGTGCTTTCTCTTTTGCGTGATAAGTCCCTATCTAACCTGGAACACAATATATGCATCATTTTATTTCTCAATCCCTCTATTCAGTTAGTCATATGTTTATCCCTCTCTATGATTGGAAAATCTGACCTGGGTATACAACATATGCATTCTAAATCTGACTTCCCTCTTAATAATTGTCTGCTCACTTAAAGTAAGGAGTATTCTGGAAGTTCTTGATTATTGGAGTATGTCAGCAAGCGGGAAACACATTCTAATACACCTAAAATTGAACATTTAATAGATTTTCTGTAGATCTCACTGCTAAATTTAGGTGGACAACAATATTTGTGGTCATTGTTAGCTAAATGGTCTTCTAGGAATATTATTTAGGATCATAGGATCAAATACCTTGTAACTTGTATTATGTCCTCATTTGTTAAAAAAATTCATGCTTAAGTGGACCACAATACCGACGATTGACCAGATCTAGTCACGAAGGTGAAGGTACTAAAAAATGGATTAAGATTGTCCTAAAACTTTGATCCCATCATCACAAAAGAAATAACTGCAAATGGTGAAGAAGAAGGTTTTGAAGATGATGATTCAATCTTTGGTGGTAATTTTTCCATGCATGATGATATGGAGTTTGACTTGAATTTTGTGGATAACTATTGCCCTTCAAACGAGGACCTTGAATCATTCTTTGACGGTTTCGATGATGATGTGCAACGCACAACGGAGACAAGGAGAGTTAATATTCCAGAAGCGACGCCTCCTTCAGTTGATCAGACTGCCGACACTTCAAATCTTATTGATTCGACTTCAAGGCTTCCTCCTCTGAAAGTTGAAATTCCAACATCTTTGGTGTCTGAGAGTGATTTAATAATGACACAAGCCTCCTAGCATCCTTTGAAAAAGAAGAAGAACTGATCCTAGGCCGGGAGTGCTTATACGGGAACAGGCTCCGCCAACACAGCCTGCAGCTTTAACCGCCACATCTTCAATACCACCAACCCAAGAAGAACCAAGTGTTGTTCGGTCGTCATTTGAAGTCGGGAGCTCTTCAGCTCCCAGGGGTTCCTCCCCTGCAAGGCCTGCACATGACGTTGTCTCAGTGAGGCTCGCCAGGGTCTTGGCAGAACATGAATCAGATCTTCCTGTTCGCAAAAAGGGTATATCTATTGGGGAAGGCAACTCAAAGGGAGCAAACCCATCAACTCCAGAGCTAAGGGAGGAGACCACAATCCTTAAACAGAAAATCATTAAAAAGGATCTTCAGATTGAGAACCTCAATTCTCGAATCTCTAAGCTTGAAGCTAAAAACTCTCTGAAGAATGATTAGATCTACGACCTTCAGCTAGAAAATGTTCAGAAAGCTAAACATCTTTTTGACCTCCAGCTTAATCTTGGTGCTCCATCAGCTAGATATTTTGATTTGAAGAATACGCTTATAGCTGAATTCAGAGATGAATTTCAAACAACAGCTGAATGCCCAAGTGCTACCCAGATTTCTGAACCTGCCCCAGTCACTACCTCAATTCTTGATTAGCCTGATAATGCAACAGTCAGAACCACTAAGATTATTGAGCACTTTGAAAAAGAACCTGAGCAAGCTCCGCCCCAAATTACAATCAAGCGAGGAGGGATGAAGGTAACATCACAGAAAAAAGGAGGTTTGCTTTTCATGAAGAATTTTGATCAAAATCTTCGTGGTGATCAGCCTCAACACACCGTGACCGAGCTAAATAAGAAAAGGTTCCAACATAAATATGGCGATCGGTCAGGAATTTGGATGTGGGGATTTCATGAAAAAATTAATTGTTGGTTGGTGAAAAGCAAAAGCAACACCGTGGCATATTATAAGCATCAAAATGACTTTTCTTCTCTCTCCAAGGTGGATCTTTCTGAACTATCTGCAACTCCTTTTTACAATCCCTCCAATGATCCCCATGCGACTAATTTCAAAACTTTCTTGGAAAACCAAGTGAGGAGAGGATTCGATGGGATGAAGACTATAGAGTCATTCTTGAAGACTGCTAAAGGAGTGTATGACCCGATCACCAACAAGTCTATCAAAAACGTTATGTGGCCTCCAACAAAGCAACTGACAAAGATTCCCATCACCAAGAACTTCTGTTATGGTACTTTGTGCAACATGCTATATTGGGTGTACGTTGACGCCACGACCTCTATAGTTACATCTGATCGATAAGAGGGACTTGCTTCAATTTGGTGAGAGGGTCATTCATACCTTAGCCGCTCATCATATTATATGTGAGCAAGAAGTTTTGGAACATGCTGCCAAAGAGTTCACATGCATGATTGTTGGGATCATTGACAAAGGAATGTAGTTGGGTGCTATGGGGAGATCGGATGTGCTGGTAGTTGAAAAAGATGGAGCTCATGCTAGCCACATAACAAGGGGGAGATTGATAGGTCATTATATAGTGGTTTGGGCTAGGCAATGATATGCATAGGTTTTAATACATTCTTGGTCATGTATTGTTGATTTTGGTATAGTTTGCGGTTGTGTTGGTGTTCACGGCCGTGAGCCGTGAACAGGTTTACGACTGTGAACATTTGTTCGGCCATGAACCCTGTTCACAGCCAGCCTACCCCTATAAATAGCGTCAATGTCTATCAGAATAGACTAACGTATTGTGTGAAGAGTCAATACAGTTTACGGTCAGTTCTTCAAAGGTGTACCAGACGTTTTGTGAATGAACGTGTCCATTGCTTGATTATCTTCTAATTCTATTTATTCTTGTTATTGTTTGTTTTGTTTAGTGGTTAGATTCAATCAATTAAGACCTTACATCCATCTTTGTTGAGTCTTCTTCTAGACTCAACCAGACTCCTCAAAACAGCAAAGGTTGAGGAACCATTACCTGACTCGCTGAGTCCCAAGAACAACTCGCTGAGTCCATTAAGTTCATGTCCATAAACTCGATTTCTATTGAGCTCATTTCATCCAAAGAGTAGATCTGACCTCTTAGGGTTGATATAACACGTAAGGTCATGAACTTTACGTCCATGCATGGGTCTTTAAGCTCAAAAGGACCAAAAATGAGACATATAAGATGCATGGGGCTCTCATGGCCATAGAGTTAGCATGTTTATGCCATGAGAGCCTTCCAAAGTCCAAGATCTGAAGTCATATCTCCACATTACACCCCACAACCCGAAAATGGCTTAGAAATGCCCTAAAGATACAAATATCCAAGCCCTAAAGTTGATTAAACACATGGAAAGTCAAGATTGAAGCTTTTTACCTTAAATGAGCTGGAGATGGAACACAATCTCTGGATCTTCTAGCTTCAACTGGAACTCCCAAGCTCCTTTCTTCATCTAAAGCTTCACAACCACCAAAAATGCACAAAATGGCATAAGAGCACTCAAACAAGGCTAGGGTTTCAGTTTAAGGTCTTCTGGAAGTGTGAGGGACGGTGGAGATTGATATGGGAGGAGTTAACTTATTTAAATAGGGTGCAAACCCTCAAATTTAGGGTTTCACTCAGACAGGTCCTACGCGTCGAGTCGTTCTCCCGTCTTGTCGAGTAGGTTACTTAAACCCCCGATAAAAGACGAGTCTACTCGACGAGTTGGGCCTCCAACTCGTCGAGTCCCAGAATAAAGCGTGAAGTTTTACTGAATTAAATACGTACCAGGAATCGGGTGTTACAAATCTTCCACACTTATTTTAGACTTCGTCCTTGAAGTCTACTTCTGAGTCCTGAAAAAGCTCGGGGTAGTGCTCCCTCATTTCATCCTCCGGTTCCCAGGTCTATTCTGTGCCCTTGCGGTGTTGCCACTGCACCTTTACCAACTCCACCCTCTTGTTCCTCAAATCCTTAAATTTCCGGTCGAGAATCGCCACAGACTGCTCGATGTAGTTCAGACTGTCATCTACCTGAATATCCTCCAAGGGCACCACTTCCGAGGTGTCCACCTGGCACTTCTGCAACTGGAAGACGTGGAACGTACTGTGATTCTGACTGAGTTTGGCCTGTAGGTCCAGCCGATATGCCACCTTACCCACCCAAGGTACAACCCTGAAAGGTCGAATATACATGGGGTTCAGTTTTCCCCGCTTCCTGAATCGTATGATGCCCTTCCAAGGTGACACTTTCAGGAGTACCATATCCCAGACCTGGAACTCCAGGTCTGATCGATGCTTGTCAGCATAACTTTTCTGCCGACTTTGAGTAGTCTAAAGCCTGCTCCGAACCTGCTGGATCCTCTCTGTAGTCTTGAGTACGACTTCGGTACTCCCCATGATCCTCTGACCAACCTCACCCCAGCAAATCGGGGTCCTGCACTTCCTCCCATACAACATCTCGAAAGGAGGACATTCAATACTCGCATGATAGTTGTTATTATAGGAGAACTCAGCCAAAGGAAGGTAAGTATCCCAACTACCTCTGAAGTCTAAAACACATGCCCGCAGCGTGTCCTCCAGAGTCTGGATGGTCCGCTCACTCTGACCATCTGTCTGCGAGTGAAAAGCAGTGCTGAACTGTAGACGAGTACTCAACTCTTCGTGAAAATTCTTCCAGAATCTGGAAGTAAACCACACGTCTCGATCTGAAATTACTGAGACTGGCACTCCATGCTGAGCTACTACCTCTTGAATGTAGATATCGGCCAACTTCGCGACCGAGATGCTCTCCTGGATCGGTATGAAATGGGCACTCTTGGTTAACCGATCCACAATGACCCAAATCGAATCCACTCCCCGTGCAGTCCTGGGAAGCTTTGTGATGAAATCGATAGTAATGTCTTCCCATTTCCACATTGGAATGTCCAAAGGCTGTGTCTTTCCGTGAGGCCTCTGGTGCTCGGCCTTGACCTTTCTACAGGTCAAGCACCTCTCGATGTACCAGACGACATTCCGCTTCATGTAGGGCCACCAGTAGTCGGGTCGAAGATCTCTGTACATCTTCGTCGCCCTAGGATGGATAGAAAACCTGGATTCGTGCACCTCCTCAATCAATACCTGGCGTACAGCTCCATGATATAGGACCCACACCCTACAGTGAAGAATGAACAATCCACGGTTGTCATAGTCGAAGTAGGAAACATGACCAACAATATGCTTGCTCTTACGATGTTCCTCCTTCATGGCCTTCTATTGGGCCTCCCGAATCCACTCCAACAGTGGAGTCATAACTGTCATCCTCATACTAATATCTCTGATCGGCGCTACCTTGCGGCTAAGCGCGTCGGCCACGACATTCGCCTTCGCTGGGTGGTAGAGGATCTCGCAATCATAATCCTTTACCACATCAAGCCACCGACGTTGTCTCATATTCAGATTTAGCTGATCCATGAGATACCTCAAGCTCTTGTGGCCCGTGTAAATGGTACAACGAACCCCATAGAGGTAATGACGCCAAATCTTGAGGGAAAAAACAACAGCTCTAAATCATGCATTGGATAGTTCGCCTCGTAAGGCTTCAGTTGCCTCGAAGTGTAAGCGATAACATGCCCTCTCTACATTAATACCGTGCCCAAACTCAAGATGGATGAATCACAATATACTACAAAATCCTTGATGCCCTCTAGCAGGGATAAGATTGGCGCCTCGCAATCTCTGTGTCAACGTCTCAAATGTGGCCTGCTACTCTGGCCCCCAGCGAAAGACCACGACTTTCCTCGTCAGCTGGGTCAAGGGCACGACTTTCTTGGAGAAGTCTTGAATGAATCTCCGATAATAGCCTGCCAGTCCCAGAAAGCTCTAAATCTTAGATGGAAACCTTGGAACCTCCGACCTCATCACGACCTCCACCTTGGCCGGGTCAATCGAAATCTCATTCTGGTTGACAAGGTGCCCAAGAAACTGCACCTCACACAACCAGAACTCGCACCTGGAGAACTTAGCATACAAGCTCTCCCTCCTCAAAGTATCCAAAACCTACCGCAAGTACTCCTCATGCTGCTCCTGCGTCTTTGAATAAACAAATATGTTGCCAATGAAAACAATCACAGACCTATCCAACATTGGCCTACACACGCGGTTTATGAGATCCATGAACGCGGCACGAGCATTACTCATAGTGACCGTATCACATCCGAAAAGTAGTCTTCTGCATATCCTCCTCTCTGACCCTCATCTGATGATAACCGGAATGCAAATCAATCTTGGAGAACCAAGATGCTCGATGAAGCTGGTTAAAGAGATCATCAATCCTCGGGAGTGGGTAATGGTTCTTCACTATTACCTTATTCAAATCTCGGTAATCTATACACATCCGATTCGACCCATCCTTCTGCTTCACAAATAAAATCGGGGATCCCTAAGGTGAACTGCTCGATCTAATGAGGAGCCGTCCTGCAGTTGTGTAGACACCTCCTGCATCTCATGAGGAGCCAACCGATACGGTGCATTGGCTATCGGAGCCGCACCAGGGACTAGGTCGATCCTGAACTCTACTTGCCTCTCCGGAGGTATTCCAGGAAACTCCTCTGTAAATACATCTGTGAACTCTCGTACCACTGGCACATCACTCACCGTTGCCTTACCCACCTCCTGGGTATCCAAGACATAGGCGACATACCTTGCGCACCCCTGCTGGAGATAGCGCCTAGCTCTCGCTGCTGAACATAAAGCTGGTTCTTGTTGTGGCCTCTCACCCTGAATTACCCGCTCTCCCCCACTTGGGGTCCTGATCCGTACCAACTGATGTGCGTTGTCGATCACCACCCCATTGGGGCTTAGCCAATCCATGCCTATAATAACATTGTTCCCCCACAAACGTATGGGAACCCAGTCTACCATGTAGCGCTCCTCGAAAAATCTCAAAACACAATCCATGAAAATCTCTGATGCTCGCACTGACCGGTAGTCCACAATCTGGACCTCTAGAGGGCAATCCAACATGCCCGAGGACTTAGTAAACCTCTTGCTAAGTGCAAGAGACACAAATGATCGGGTAGCAGCCGAATCAAACAACACCTGAAATGGAATACCATTCACATGGAACGATCCTAAACGGAGCACATAACATAACATATCAAAATCATAGCGACATAATATAAAAGTTTAGAGAGAAGAAAGCATACCTGTCACCACATTGGGTGCGGCGCATGGCTCATCAGCGGTCAAATGAAATGCTTTGCTCCGCACCACTAGAGCCTCTGTCTGGACCTTCCGGCCATCCGCAACTCGTGCTGTCGCCGGAGTCGACACCACCACCGATGTTGCTGCTGTTGTTGCTGACAACCTAGGGAAGTTTGCTTTTTAATGGCCCCTATGATTGCAATGGATACAAATCAAGTCTGATGTCTGAACTGTGGGGGCGGGGGCAGTACAATCCCTACCAAAGTTCCCCGTCTTGCCGCACTTGTAACAGCCTGACGATCCCGCTCAACATGCTCCCTCATGCAGCCTGCCACGTTCCCAGCAACGGCTCAGGCCCGGCTGGCCCTTCGACGTAGTGTCGGATCCTTTTGGTTTCTTCCACGAAACCCCTGTAACCTGCTCAGTCTCTGCCTTCCTCTTCTTGAGGTGCTCCAAATCAATCTCCCTCTCCAGCGCTCTAGAAATCATGGACTCCAGGGTCGGGAAAGCTGAATAGCTGACATGCTCCTGGATATCAGCCCTCAACATATCATGGTAGCGGGTCTTCCGCATTTCCTCATCCCCTGCATATTGAGGTACCAACAAGGCCCTCTCCCTAAGCATGGCAGTGATCTCTGCCACTGTCTCGGTCATTTGTCTCATGTTAAGAAACTCCTTAGCTAGCTGCTGAAGCTCTATAGCTGGTGTAAACTCAGCCCTGAAGCTGGTCACGAAATCTGACCAAGGCATAGCCTCAATGGTTGGGGCTCCCAGTGATTCACTGAATGACTCCTACTAATCCCTAGATCTATCCCTCAAACACCCTGCCACAAAGCGGACCTTCGAACCTTCCAGGCAGAAGCTCGTAAACTATGCAAACTCAATGTCTGCGATCCATCTCCTAGCAGCAATGGGGTCCTTCACTCCATGAAAGTCCGACACACCACTCCCCCGGAAGTCCTTGAAGGATAGTGTACACGTACTTGACTGGCTAGACACCAAATCACTCCTGAATAACCAGAGGTGATCCTCCATTAGCTCAATAATCCCCTCCTTGATCATCTCGAAAATTACCGGGGTCGCCTCAAGGACACCTCTTGTGATCTCAGACTCAATGAACTCGCGCATCCTGTCATCAACATTCTCGAATCCCGCACCCGAGCCTGATCCTGATCCTGATCTTGACCGATATCCAGAACCTCCTATTCAATCTCGCGTAATCGCCATACTAAAAATTAACACATAAACGTCAAGATCATACATATTCTTGAAAGGTCTCGTATACTCTCCAAGTTTCCTGATTCAATCTTGGCCTTCCTTGGCTCGAATACGGATCCCCTATTTCCAGTAGTATGGGCCCATACTACCTTCCACATATATCCGTACTTTCCTCAAGGATTGCTTCAACTTCACAAAGTCCCTTGACCATCACTGTTTTCCAACTAATCTCATCCTAGGATTTCCTAGGACACCCTCTGACCTACTCTCCGCCATCAGTTGCACTAGGAGTCCCTACCACCTTTCGCTAACTAGCTTGCGAATATCGTTACATATTTGCTTACTAGTTAGTTAAAACTAACAGCCCTAGCATACAGCTGAATAAGCTCATACAAAAGGCATATAAGGCATCCTTCCTAGATCCTTAGTTCTATTTTAGCATGCAGTTCTCAGAATCATATAACAGACATACAAGGCATCTTCCTAGATCCTTAGCCCTAATCTAGCATGCAATTTTCATAATCATATCATATAACATAACGTTACAAGTATGGGTATCTTGGGGAAAACTTACATGAGCCCGATCGATCGCTCGCATCACACACCTCATTCTTTCTCAAAATTCTTTAACATAGATTTTAGAAAACTATTTTCTTGTAAAAATCCTTCAAGCCCTCGATTTGAGTTCAGACACCCCCGAAGGTGTGTCTGAATCCCTCAAACCAAGGCTCTGATACCAACTTGTAACGTCCCAATTTTCAAGGCCAAAAAATTCATTTTCAATTAACTAACTTATGAAATAGTTTCCCCAAACATTGTCAATGTCATATCAATTTATAAACCGTAACAACGTGTCTCAAAACCATATCATCAATAGTAATAAAAATCAGAGTATAATCCCAGAAAACTCAATGCGGAAATCATGTGTGTGTGTGATGCGTTGCTACACCACTAGCTCCTTCCCCTTGGATGAAGAGGCACCTGAAACAAAAATTGGAGCTGTAATCACAAAGCTTAGTGAGTTCCCCCATCATACGACATACCATAAAATCATACATGTTGCCAGGCAAATTCTGGGATGCCCGAACTACCCACGTCAAGCCATTCTAGGGTGATGACTACCCGTGTCAAACCATTATGGGGGTGACAACTACCCATGTCAGGCCATTCTAGGGTGCCTGCCTACCCTCCGGTCTATCTCACCCAGACACAGGGACTATTTCACCCCTACTAATATCACATAATAGCATATCATAAACATGCTATCAGACATATCTGGAGTGTCCGACCTACCATTCGGTCCTAACAACCGATACAGGGACTATTCCCCTCCTACTACCACTATCACATGGAACATAACATACTGGCACATAGAACATATCAAGTAATACCAAACCAGACAATTATCATAGAGATAATCATCTCAATTGTAATCAACTACTAGTGGGTCGGCCTTGGTGCTTTAGACCTACTTTTAGTGGAAGGTAACTCACCTCAATGTCGTGTAGTGTCTGTACTATCCCCGGCATGAAAATCGACTTTCATCGACCCCTTAATCCCTACACAACAACTCTTCTATGTCATCAATTCTTACTCAAAACCCTACAAGGTTCAACTCAAATCCTTGTCAAAGTCAATTTTGGTCAAAGTCAAACCTCCAGTTGACATGACTTGTCGAGTTGGTCTACGAACTCGTCGAGTCCCTATTCCTCCAAAATGATCCAACCCCCAATTATGTTCATCGAGTCTAGTAACAACTCGATGGGTCCTCCTTCAACCATAATATTGGTACCATCTTCAACCGACTCGCCGAGTTCACCCTTGAACTCATCGAGTTCATCACCCTCATAAGAATGTGTTCAGTCTATGTCTCGCTGAGTTGTATGAACAACACGTCGAGTCCATCTTCATGGTTGGGAGATTACCTTAGACTCGCCATGTTTGTTCATACACTCATCGAGTCCCATGATTTTTAGGTCTATAATCACATCCATCTTTGTTGAGCCCTCTTCTAGACTCAACCAAACTCCTCAAAATAGCAAAGGTTGGGGAACCATTACCCGACTCGCCGAGTCCCAAGAATACCTCGCCGATTCCACTAAGTCCTTGTCCATAAACTTGATTTCTATTAAGATCATCTCATCCAAAGGGTAGATCTAACCTCTTAGGGTCGATATAACACGTAAAGGCACGAACTTTACGTCCATGCATGGGCGTTATGCTCAAAATAACCAAAAATGAGACCTACAAGATGCATGGGGCTCTCATGGCCATATAGTTGGCACCTTTATACCATGATACCCTTCCAAAGTCCAACATCTGAAGTCATATCTCCACATTACACCCCACAACCTGAAAATGGCTTAAAAATGCCCTAAGATACCAAAATCCAAGCCCTAAAGTTGATTAAACACATGGAAAGTCAAGATTAAATCTTTTTACCTTAAATGAGATAGAGATGGAACATAATCTCTGGATCATCTAGCTTCAACTGGAACTCCCAAGCTCCTTTCTTCTTCTCAAGCTTCACAACCACCAAAAATGCACAAAAATAGATTAAGAGCACTCAAACAAGGGTAGGGTTTGGGTTTAAGGTCTTCTGGAAGTGTAAGGGACGATGGAGGCTGATATGGGAGGAGTTAAGTTGTTTAAATAGGGTGAAAACCCTCAAATTTAGGGTTTCACTCAGACAACTCCTACTGGCCGAGTCAGTCTCCCGACTCATCGAGTAGGATACTTAAACCCCCGATAAAAGACGAGTCTACTCGGCGAGTTGGGCCTCCGAATCGTCGAGTCCTAGAATAGAGCATGGAATTTTCTTGAATTAAATACGTACCAGGAATCGGGTGTTACAACAGAAATCATGTTAAACATGAGATTCATATTACGATCAATCTCATTAGTTGTTCAACTTTTGGTAAGGCGCCTTATATGTCTAACTCTGAACACATAAAAGGAACAAATCTCATCTTGACTACATAAACCTATTGTATAGTTCACACCATACCTGAAAAATGGCTTTTATAACTGCTCATTTATGGAACAACATTTGACCATATCAATCATATTAATCCCTACAATTAAGGCCCACTATGTATCTCGGGTGTTAAAGATACAAAGATAGTACCTTTTTTTTATCAAGTATCATTCATGATAGCGATCCATGACATGATCTTGATGCGGGTCAGTTCAATACTAGTTCTCTGATAAGTACCTATGAAACTTGGTTACAACCACTTTCCTACTTTCATCTAGTGAGAGTCAACCAATTCAATTAATATTAATCTTACTTCATAATTGCTTCTACAATTATAACCGACTATGAACTTTTAGAATTATAACATTATTCATGGATTACGCATGTTAATATAGAACACAACAAGTATTGATATGATGACTATATCCCAATATATCATAACATTTTATAATAGTTGCTGTTATAATGTTTCAATATCCAAATACTAAATCAAAATAAAAAATCCCATTTCTAGAATAATAAAGTCTTATAGTTGAAGATTGACTATTCATACTTAGCTCAAAAGAATGACTTTATCAATGGATATGTCAAAATTTAATTTGTATGAAATCTGTTAATACTATTAACTGCATATTTAACTTTAATCTAAGTATAGTTAAATATCTTGGAGATATGATTTGTGTTCTTTCGTGACATAGAGTCTCTCCAATCATATCTTGGCAATATGATTGGTGTTCTTTCCTGTCAATATGTTTTTATTGGATTTCATTCCAACAAGACTTACCCTTCATTCCATAATGAAGTCAAAATCCAATTATAATTCATAATTATTTATATCTGTGTAGAAATTAACATATTGTGTAGCTCTTTCCATAAAGATCCTTTCTAAACTAATTGTCTCTAATACATTCTCTTAGTCATCCAATGACTTAACCATGTATTCAATTAGTATCCCATGACATGCTTATAACATGATCAAATACCATGTCCCATGCATAATATGAAATAAATGATGAAATCATTCGCCAAGCAAATAGAATATAAATCATTTCATTTAGTTCAAGCCTATGAGCTATATACTTTTGAGGCCAACTCAAAATGGTGTCATATGACAATGCCAAGAATCTTCCAAAAGAATCTTGTGTCATGATCTCTTTCAAGATATTGCCAATATATGTATAAGGACATGAAACTTTTAACATTCAATTTATCTATCCCTTATAGATTCTACATTCCAAGAATGTGTCTTCTCCTTCCTAAGTCTTTCATTTTAGAAACAATTTCCGAGTCAAGGCGAAAATGACTTTGCTTAATCAGAATATGATTTCAAATGATTAAATATGTCTCATTCATACAATATTAGGAATTTCATTATGCTCCACTAGTTCTTAGTAAACACACATGTTCTATTCATTTTAATATAAAAAACATACCTTGTGGTTCTACGTAAAATGATGACTGTAACATTGAGATGCTTTGTTTATATCCACAAGTGGATCTTAAGCTCTACATATTTTGTTAGGATAACATGGATTAAGAAAACCTCCAGTCTAATCTATATAGATATCTTCTAGTAGATGTCCATTAAGAAAAAAAGTCATCTTTCTTCAAACCTATTTACTATATCTCATATTAAGAATATGAATTCATAGTAAATAATATCCTTGTTGATCTAATCATAACTACTTGTGAAAAAGGTCTAATCACAGTCAATGTCATGAGTATGATGATGACCATAGTCAATGACATGAGTATGAGAGAATCCTTTTTACTACAAGTCTTGCTTTAAATGTGTATGGTTATCCATGTAGTTTATTCTTTCTAGAAGAATTATTTACTCCTTCTAGCCTTGCTATAGGGATAAATTTTAATCAAGCTCGTACTTGAATCTCATACATGGATTACATCTCATGTTCATGACTCTAAGTCATTTATCAGAGTCGAGATCTGACATAACATCTTGGTATTTATTGGATTTTCCAGAAACTATCAATAAATGCTCATCAATGAGAGATTCGAAATTTCTCAAGTCATAGATGATTTCCATGTACCTCCCATTTCTTTGTCATTAGAAGCATGCTTTCTACTAACTTAGCTTTCATAGGAATATGAGAACTTACTATTGGTGGGTTTGCATATGATGATCTAAGCCACATTGACAAATATGTATTTAGTAGATTTTGGGTTTAAAAGCTTTAGTCCAACATTAGCTTGAAATCCATAAAACATTTAGTAAGATGTGGATGGAGCCTTTCCATCCTAAGTCTTATAAAATGTTTAATCTACTTATTAGTTGGTATTTGTATTCAGGATACATTTAATAGTGATTGAAGTATTATCCCAAAAAATGATTAAAGGAACATATTTCCACCGATTATAAAGTAATCATACCAAGTAAGATTTAATTCCTCCTTTATATCATTTAGGTCTTAGATGGTTCTTACTGCTTTGTATCTCAACTTTTGAAACCCTCAAAAAATATTTGAAAATTATGCTTTACTAAGTAAATTATAATTAAAACTACTTAGTTATTAATGAAGTTGATTTGGTATCTTGTGGTTAATATCAAACATTCATTAGAAAGGAAATCATACACCAAAGTGTATAGTTCCTTAATTATTTTCTCTACACTTTAGTGAAAATATCATTAAAAATCCCTTTTCATATAAATAAGGTTCACATATGTCAAATAAACTATATTATTTGGCTTTAAAGATCCCTTTCTTGAAGTTGGAATATGTGAATTTCATTTATATAATAACGATAACAGTGTCAAAGATGAGTTTGACTAAAAACAAGTTTATGTCAAAACATGCTTACATATAGAACTTAATTTTATTTATAAAAATATTGATATTTACCTTACAATTCTATTAAGAGATCCAATATCATAGATAGAAGTTAATCATTTTAGAATATGAATATTATCGTTATGAAAAACGATTAAGTAAATTATAAAACATTTGAATAAAATAACTGATACATAAATTTAGACATGCTAAATTAAAACATACTTTGTTCCAAAACAAATATTGTTTTAATTACAAGTAATTTATGTTCTAAGCATAAATAATAAACTAAAATCCTAGAGTGTAGTTCCTACTTGATTGTGCTCAGCTTGGTTACTCTTTAGTATTTATTTGTAAACCATTTACAAATATTAGATTAACATTAAAGTACCAAGTACTTAAGTGTTATATGAAAAGTATGAGTTATATCTGGTAGATACAAAAAGAACTAGTCTCTTCCAAACTTTCTTTCCAAATAAGAGGAGCAAATTCTCTTCCAGTCTCCAGTTTCTTCACAAAAGAAACAAGATCCATCTATGTGGGCTTTAGTATATTTCTTGGGCTTAAAGGTGTTTAATCCATAAAACAAGGGCCTCCTGGATCGTACAAGATGATTATTTTAGCCTTGCATTATTCCAATGTTTAAATAAGCTTTAAATAAAATATCATTGTGTTTATTAGAATATTGTTTGAACTGTTATATCATCAGATACATGTTTAAATTATCCATGACTTCCTAGACGTCATGAATAACTATTCCTAGCTTGATGTTAGAAACATCTTTAGCATCACATTGATGCCTTTACTAGGTATCATGTTTCAGGCTTATTGTTCAAAGCAAATAGTTTAGGACTTGGACCCTTAAGTGTATACAATTTCATCTCTTATGAGATTGTCTCTTAAGACATGAACACATTCATTGAAGTTGTATATATTGAATGTTATTGTTTCATTAAGTCATTAAAGAAAATGACAATACATGATAATGAGAATGGATTACTTAACTACAAAATTTTAACAAAATTCATTTATTATTTTCAATATTTAATCTTTAATAATTAATACCCTTTTAGTTTCTAAAAACATTAATTATCAAAGCCTAGGATCCAAGTTGCAAAACAAATAAATTGTTAGGTATCCTTTATCTCATCCATTTGAATTCAATTCGGTAGATATATCGATTATCAATTATATATGACTATATAATTCTTAGAGTTATGGGATCGCTAATTACAAATTTAATTAGACATTTTTGATCCCATCTATGCCTCAGAACTCTCTTGCTTAGGCATCCTTTATCACAAAAGATTTCCGATTAAATCTTCCAATTTGAAAAACTTGTGTAATCGGCCTATAACTTGGTTATGGAAATCGCGAATACATCTCGGCCATCAAAAGATAACACTAAGAGGTTAGGTATCCTTTATCCCACTAGTACATACAAAAGGTGTGCGAGTGTTCTTCAAAATGATTGCATAGATTTGAGGTTTGTAAAAAGGGTCTTTATATGTTTTATAAATCTAGTTTAAAAACATATGATATCATGATTATTACATGCATATAATAAACCATGGTATCAATTTTCAAAAGTAAATCATTTTTAAAGGTTCTATATAAAAAAACTAGTTTTTATAAAATTTGATGCAATTCAATTTTAATAATTGATATTAAGTTTGAATGCATTTGAACATTTTAGATCTTTAATAAAACTTCATGTTATTACTTATATATTTGGAGTTTGTATAAGTTATAAAAACCACTATTTTAAAACTTATAATGAAGTATTTCAAAATTTGTCGTTATTAACAATTTTATAAAACCGGGTTTTATTTTAAAATAATAATTTGTTATAGCTTATGTCCAATTTTGAAAACCTAAACTTCATGTGATGTTTATTTTGTCCAAAATTATTTTAGCATGTGAAAAACTAATTTATCAACCACACATAACAATTGCATAAAATAAACAACACAAATATGCATAAAAAGATATGTGCATAAACGTAACCAGGTAATGACATTTTTGTGAGCCAACACAAAAATGTCAAGTCCATTCCTAAAGGGACATTTAACGGGACCAAAAAACTTTTTGTAATGTCGTTGAACAAGCTCCCACTTGAGTAAACATCAATTGCTTGCAAAAGATTGGAAAAACTTTTTGAAGACTAAAATTCAGCAGCTGTCGCTAAAAGCCAATAGCCCTTTGCGAACAACATTAGTGCCATTTTTCAGAAAATGTCACTGAAAATCCTGCACACCTTTTAGATTTGACAATAGCTCTTCTGTCTTCCAAAAATGGTTAACTTGATTTCTTGTTACATTTTTGTACAAATAAATCAATGAAATAAATAATTTCCAATTTAATTATAAGACGTTTATTGAATATTTGCTAAAATCAACTTCTAATAAATAATCAATTGTATCAAGTTGTTGTTAGTGTGACCCATTAATATTATATGTTATTTAGCAATATCACTTTAATATGATTCTTGAACATACTAGATCTTTCACGTTTTACTCTAATGGAACATTATATTGGCCGACAATCTAGTGTATTGCTAGAGGAATACACCAGATTGGTGTTGAACTATTCATCCCCGCCAAACATTTATAATATATATATATATATATATATATCCTTTTTCGTAATAACAATAAATCATTAGTTCATTTATTTAGTTGTTTTGGAAGTAATCTAATTACCAGTGAATTCTCGTTTATTTATTTTATAATTTCAATAATTTAGCAAAATAAAATAATAAATATAATGTGAGTTCATTATATAACAAACTTAAATATATATTGTTTGCTGAGCTTTGGCTCTTCCAAAAAAAACATAACTATATATATTTAAAATTCAAACATAACATATATAGTGAATGAAAAACATAAACTAAAATACAAATTTATAGATTTTGAAAATCGTTGGTCTTATTTATCCTGTTAAATTATTTAATCAATTAATACTAATGTTATTACTAATTTATATATTATCATAATTAAGTAAAATGATATCATATAATATTAAAAGATGTTTTTAGTGTTGAATTTTTAGTGTGTGATTGGAGTTGAAAATAAAATTTGTGGGATTTTTATACAAAAATCGTTTAATTTTTTGTGTTAGCCTTGTAGTTCGTCTTAAAGGGATAATAAATATTTTAATTATCAACCATAATTAAATATAGAAAATATTACTATTTTACCCTTAAATAAATTATTTAATTATTTATAATTTCTTTAATTCTTATTGGTCATTACAAACACACAATAATTGTCAAAATACATTGAAACCTCTTTCTCTCTCTCTCTCTCTCTCTCTCTCTCTCTCTCTCTCTTTCTTTATATATATATATATATATATATATATATATATATATATATATATATATATATATATATATATATATATATAGTAATTTGATTATAGGATATTAGGACAGAGTAACACTAAGTATAATATTTATCATAGAGTTTGGTCAGCATTACTTCTAGATACTAAGTTATCTTAGGGAATCGAGCAACATACTATCTAGGTATAATCTTCTCCTATATCAGGTAGTATAACGACTAGACATAATATCATTGCTTAAAACTAGGCAGAGTATCTACGGGGCATAATATGAATCCTATGATTGTGGAAAGGTAACGATAGAGTATAATATCTAATATTTTGGGTGAAATGAGTAGCGATATAAAATACGTTATATGAAAATAATATTTATATAATAATGATATATAACGATTTGTAATAAAATAAAATATACTCCTGTACCCCCGATATTTTATAAAATGATGGAAAAAGGGATCGTGAAACTCACTTTTGAAGCGTGATACTTCTGATGTAAGGTAGAATACTTCTGATGTAAGGTAGATTCAGGACTCAGGATCCACAATTAGCCTCGTGATTGACCAGACTTGAGATAAAAGGCTAACTAATAATTTAATATATAAATTATATAGGTTTCTATGCTTTTAAGAGGATTTTCGTGAGCAAAATGAGAGAAAGAGAGAACTGAAGTATGAGGTTGAGTGAGGAAGTGAGGGGCAATAACTCTATTTATAGTAGGAATGCACACTGTGCAAGGGAGGTGTGCGTCACGCTTAAGCGACATAGATCCATCCAACTGCTGACACGTATCTGAATGTCGTTGGTGCATCGTATGCCTTTCTAGAACTTGGTGCACGCCATGCTTAGAGCACCTCGCGCTAAAAGACGCTTATTCTTATAAAATATGTAACTCCTTTATACGAGCTTCCTTTTCGAAATTTTTTAATATCTATGATTAACACAACAGGTACTATAACATTCCTTTAGGTTGCATTAACTGTATCTGACTTTATTTCTAGCCCCTATTTTTATATAATTTAATGATTTTACAAAAATCATACCTATCTCGTACAGACTATGATTTAGGCATTCTTTTTCTCAAACTTCATTTTTCAAGGAGTACTACGATTTTCATTTTGGCGACTTTAGCTAAAAATCAACCACTCTCTTAGTAGCTTTCTACGTCGCACATTCTTTGAGTGGCTGCATTTTATATTTTATAAAATTCATATCTCTTTTATATGAACTCGGATTTCTACGAAATTTATATTTTTTGGATCGAGAAGATGCATACTTTTAAAAGTATGAGGCCAATACAAGGGATTAGTCTGCATAAGGATAGTATGAAGATATTGATACTAACATGATAATAAAGCCCTTAATTTATGCCTTATTCGCACATTTTGTACCCCTCTTTCTTTTTTCTTACACATGTCACTATTTTTTTGTGATTATGAAAAAAATTAACCAATTATAACATTGAATTTCCGATTTTTTATTTAAAAAATACTCAAGTATAGTATTCCACTTTCTGTTGGACATGGAACGAATGAATGACGTATGAATCAAAAAAAAAAAATCCAATTATAACATATTTGCATGTATTTTATGTAAGGCATCCCATTATAGGCTTACACTTTTAGTTTTCTTGAAAACCCACTAATTATAACAGTGCACTTCCTGTTGGACCTTGAATGAAGTGTCATTGTAGGAATTCACTAATTTTTTCTTAAATGGGTTTAGGTGGTTGTTGAAATGAAGGGGCAAGAAGTCATAGCGTTCATGACCGAATAATGACAAATTTCTCTTCGAGTGGGAACAAAGAATGAAATAATTCTGTTAGAAAAGCTTTTTGTGTTTATGCTAATTGAGTTTAAAAATTTTAATATTTTATCATGATTTGCTTAGGAATATGTTCCATTGTAGGACAAGCTGGCACTGTTTTCTACTTATTGTTTATGTTTATTGGTTCTCAATTTTGTATAGTGTATGCTATAATTGGGTATATTTTTAAAAAATACAATGCCTTAATAGCTAAAACATTGATAGTACATTGTAATAGTATCATACTTTCATTTCTTCTTACTACAACACCCTCCTTTGAAAAACCTACCTAACTGTAGCATTATTTTGCCACACATTATACCATAACCCAAATGTTATGTCACATGTTTTTTTGCTTAAACTCCCACCACAACGCGCGCGGGCTTATAACCTGGTTAAAAACCACTGACCATGAAGGGACGTCACGGCTATCCATTATGGTAATACTGAGATTTATATTTCAAAGGAAATGCTTTATTATAATTACTGTATTTTTTGGTTTTTTTCTTGTTGCCATGTGTGTGAATAGAAGGAATATGGTAACAGAAAAATCTCTAAAAGAACTACTTATATATTGTTTATAAATACAAATTCAATTTGGCTACTAAAACTTCTGTTGACTGACAGTTACATAATATAATGACATTAATTTTTAATGCAAAGCTTACGGAAGACTTTTCAGAAATATATAATACTATGAGATAAACGAGATCAAATCACAAACATGTTAAAAACAGAGATAACCTAACTTTTATATTGCCAAGAAGCTTCCTTCAGGATGGAAAAACGTCCATTTAGCATCAATTTTAGTGTGCTCCAAATTTCACCATATTTTGTTTTATTCCAACAAAATCTTTGTTTTCTTTAATATATTTATTTTCCTTATTTATTTATCAGTTTAATTAGAGAAATATGATGAGAGTTTTGAGTTTCATAAATTTGGCAATAATTGAATAATTTAACCACCTTTATATAATGGCATTTTATAAGGATTTATAAGATCTTGAAATCATTAATTAATACTATTAATGAATGGAAATCAATAAAGCATATACAAGGCACATGATGAGGCGATTACAAAAGGGCTAACTATCGGCTAAATATGTACATTTTTATTTTATTTATTTATATTTCGAAATACTTAATTTATTCTTTATATATTTTTGTCTTTATGTTAAATTAATATTATAAAAAACATGTAATGTTTAACAAAATATATTAATTTTTAAAAAAAAAACCAGTGTATTACACGGGTCTCACACCTAGTACAATATATAGTAACAAATACAAATTCATTTGAAAACTTTTTGTTTGTGCTTTAACAAAAATTTCTACCCTTATAACTGTTTTAAATAACATTATCTAGAACGACCCTACAATATTCAAGTCAACTATCGTGCAAATGTGCAATCGACAATATATTATCTAATATATATTCAGCTTGAGAAACAATAAAGTCAAATCACGCAATTACAAATTTACAAATCAAACTTTCTGCACTCCAACATTTGTAGTTGCAACTTTTGATTTTCTTCACAACATATTATTAACCTATTGCTATGGAAGATACCCACGACCAAACTTTGCAAACACAACCATGTCACCAGTTTTCCCTTTCAGAGATTCAGATAGCCACCCATGGATTTGATGAGGAATCCGTCGTAGGTCAAGGTGGATATGGGAAGGTTTACAAAGGTTCCATCAAGATCGGAGAAACATATGTCCTTGTAGCCATGAAACGGTTGCATTCCAATTCAAATCAAGGGGCCATGGAATTCTGGGCAGAAGTTGAGATGCTTTCTAAATTGAGACATTGTAACTTAGCTTCTTTGATTGGTTATTGTAAAGATGCAAACGAGATGATTCTTGTCTACGAGTATATGCCCAAGGGAACACTTGAAGGTTGTCTTCGTAAAGGTGCTACTCCTCTTTCATGGTTATTGCGGCTCAATATATGTATAGGTGCTGCTCGTGGATTAGATTACCTCCACACAGGCACCGGAACTAAACAAGTAGTCATACATCGTGATGTGAAGACATCCAATATCTTGTTAGATGACAATTACGCTGCAAAAATCGCAGACTTTGGGTTGGCGAAAGTGGGCCCCACCAATACTTCTGTTACCACAGGAGTCAAAGGGACATTCGGGTATCTAGATCCAACATATTTCCTTACGAAAAAGCTAACAAGTAAATCTGATGTTTATGCTTTTGGTGTTGTACTCTTAGAGGTGTTATGTGGGAGGCCTGCTGTGGACACAACTCTTAAAGAAGAGCAATGGGGTCTAGCAAAATGGGCTCAAGATCGTATTGGAAAAGGAAAATTATCCAAGATTATTGATTCTAGATTGAGGAGGCGAATATCGAGTAAATGTTTGAAGGAGTTTGCAAACATTGCAGTTAGATGCTTGCATACTGATGCAAATAAACGGCCAACAATGGCGGAAGTTGTAGCAAAGCTTGAGTTGGCGTTGTCTTTACAAAAAAAGGTGGATCCTTCTGCTGCAAAAGGTAAACTGCGCATGAAAGCATTGTCTTTCTTAAAAGCGGATGTTCCGAAATTGATCAATTCAATGACTTCTTATTTGGCAATAAGTAAACCTGTTGTGTTAGCGACTTCTATAGTTGATGCAGACTATGAATCTGGTGGACATATGGTTCATTTCGATGGTGGGTTTGAGTTAAGTCTAATCGAGTTGCTTACTGCATCTGCCAAGATTCTAAATGAAAAACCTTACTGTAGAACATATGTAGCATATCTTTCAGATGGTTCTCAAGTTGTTGTGAAACGCATACTGACTCAATTAAGCCAAAATAATTTTGCTACTGCTGTTTCTTCCCTTGGAAAGATTCGCCACATGAACGTATTGGATGTTAAGGCCTATTACTGGGGTAGAGGAGAGACATTGTGTGTCTTTAAATTTATGATTAATGGGAGTGTTGCGTCTCTCTTAAAATGTAAGTTTATACATAAATATTTCTTATATTTTTTTAAGATCAATAACAGGGGTTTGCTTATTAGTTAACTTTCTATATGCAGCTTCCCGGAATAAGCGTGGATCTATAACTCCTTTTGAGTGGCGAAGGCGGTTAAATATAATTATGGGAATCACAAGAGGCCTCCTCTACCTTCACACTCAAGAGAAGATAATTCATGGAGACCTTAAGTTGAGCATGATATTGCTCGATGAGGATTATAATCCAATGATTGCTAATGTTGGTCTCTCACAGCTTATGCCAGCTACAAGACAAAGGGTTAAAAAAAATTGTGCACCCGAGTTCAGTGGATCAGTGAATGCCACAGAAGAGGTTGATATATATAGCCTTGGAATTATAATGTTACAACTTTTGTGTAGAGAGTCTGCTAAGAGAAGAAAACGTTCAGTTGATTTGCCGACCTGGGTGAGGTCAGTATCAAAAGAAAATTGGTCTGCTAAAGTGTTTGACGCCAAATTCATTCAGGAAACATGCTTCAACGGCAATTCATTGGTGAAGATAATGGAATTAGCTCTGCAGTGTGTTGAGTATGACCCTAAGGCCAGGCCTACAGCTAATGATGTCCTTCGGGCACTGGAACAGATTGAGGTGTAGATGATGATCTTGCTAGCCATGGTGGCAAAAGATAATTACAAGTATGTACATGTGGATATTTGTTTCCAATTGTACTCCTAGGTTAGCAAGATTGTATTATATTACTGTACCTATGTATTATATGGAAGAATACCAATGATTAAGTTTTTAATGATGAAAATAATGACCAATCCCAAGTGAACTATGTAGTTCTACATCTCTTGTAACACATTCCTATAGTTGTAACTGTTTTATACGACATTGTTGTTAATTGTTGATGGGCGTAGGAAGAACGACGAGAGTAGGAGCGGATGGACCAAGGTTGTCACCACACAGCACACAATTGAAGGACATAGGTGACGGACCCAAGTTGCAGACCAGGAAGACATATCCATGTTACATGTTACAAGCCCCAACCCAGTTCGCATGACCCATTTGGGCCCAACTAGATGATTGGGTCTTGGTGTCTTGCTTTGCTTTCTATTCTAATACATGGAGGGCGTACTTGTAAGACATGGACTAGACTTTGCTTGGCATGCTTACTTTGCACTCTTACAGTCATATATATATATATATATATATATATATATATATATATATATATATATATATATATATATATATATATATATATATATATATATATATATATATATAGGAAGTGGTTCAAATGAAAACAATAAAAGATTAAGAACCTAAGAACCTCATTAGTTAATAAATATTTACATGATATGCTTGTTAAACATGTGAAAATCCTTTTTATTTTCTCTTTTCGATACAAAAAGGGCAAAATTGTAATTTTTGCAGTATAATATTTTCATTCTTATATGCTCTCATATTTGAACACAAAACTTATATAAATTACAAGCTTATACAGTCCATTCGTAATTTAATTCACAAAATTCACAATTTAATACAAACCATTTTATACTAATTCACAAACTTAAAGAAATCAAAATTTCAAACCGTACTACTACCACCACCACACGCTGCCACCAACCACCTATACCAGCATCGCAACCATTATTTTCTTCTAAATTAGATCTGTAAACAAAGTCATGCATTAATAACATAAATACTGCATTCATAGTCTAATAAAACCATTTATTTTACTCATTTTGAATTTAATGCAAAATTATTATTAAAACTAATGTAATCTTATATACTTATATAACACAACAGATAAATATATTCAGAAAAAAATTAACAAAAAAATTTATACATAAATCATTCATATTTTAAATTGTGAATTTAATATATTAAGTCGTGAATAAAATTTACATTATTTCAAAAGCAAATAAAAAAATTATAAAATAATAACAGCTTAATGTCAATTCATTCACAACTTTATACAATCAACTAATAATTTAATACACAAAATTTACAACTTAATATAGTTAATTCATAGTCTAGGAAGAAAATATACAGTTTAATGCAGTCAATTCACAGTTTAAAACACAAAAGTCATAGTTTAATACACAAAATTCAAAGTTTAATACACAAAAAATATGCATCCATAACCATATTGTCAGCTTAACACTCTTTATATAGTCAATACAAAGTTTATACACAAAATTCATAGCTTAATACAAGTAACTTCATAGTTTCATACACATAATTCACAACTTAATCTAGTCAATTTACAGTTCAAACAGAAAATTCACAGCTTAATACAGTCCATTTATAGTTTAAAAAGAAAATTCAAAGCTTAATGTAATCAATTCACAGTTTATAACACAAAAATGACAGCTTAGTAGACTAAATTCACATTTTAATACACAAAAAGTAGTATTCACATCCATATTATCAACTTAAAACACTTATTACAATTAATACACAATTTAATATAGAAATTTCACAAACTAGTATAATAAATTTAAAGTTTAATTCAAAAAAAATTATACATTCACAAGTTAATAGCAGTTAAAACTAAAATTAACAAAATTATATGACAAATGAGAGATTAAAATATCAAATTCACACATTAACAAAAAAAAAACAACATAAAAAAAACCAAAATATAATAGAGATCTACAACAAATGCAAGTAGAAAAACATAATATCAACTTAAAACTTTTAATTCATAGTTAAATACAGAAAATTCACTGTTTAATACCCAAAAAATATGCATTCAAAAGCATATTTTCAACTAAAAAATTTTATACAATCAATTCACAGTTTAATACAATTAATTCATAGTTAAATATACAAAATTCACAGCTTAATATAGTCAATTTACAGTCTAAATAACAAATTCACAGCTTAATGCATTCAATTCGCAATTTTAAACACAAATATCACAGCTAAATACACAAACTTCATAGTTTAATATACAAAATATATGCATTCACAACTTAATTCACAACTTAATAACTTACCAAATTTCATTGAGGCATTTCATAAAACACCTTATGTGCATCTTTTTTTCAGAACTTCCTTTCTTAAACACCATCAATGTAAACAACATACACACACCAGATCTAACCTGAAATGGACAAAAACATCAGATCAGATGTCGATTTGGTGGTGTTTTGACCAAAAATAAGAGAGCCAAAAACGAAAATGATTTATACATGGGAAAGAGGTGACACATAACAGATCTGGTACAAATTTGACAAACATTTTCGCCGGTGATAGAACATTTTAGAGAAAAAAATAAGTTCAAGAGTTCTGAAGGAGGATGTTCTAAATCTGAAGGTGGCGACTCTAGATCTGAAGGTTGGCGGATGGTGGTGGTGAGATCGACGTCGGTAGCAAGAAGTAATGGTGAGGGAGATGAGGGCAGATCTGAAGGCAAATGTTGTAGATCTGAAGCCGGAGGTTCTAGATCTGACCAGATCTGAACAGATTTGAACTACGAAGACCACCAGAAATGAGACAAGACCATAAGAATCCTTCAACTAGTATTTTGGAAGTCGCCAGAAAAGCACGTAACGGCGGTGGTAACGAGTTTTGTCGGCGGCATGAGGCAGCGACATGGTGAAGACACTAGGTGGCGGTGGTGGATAGTCGTCGGAGGTAGGTGACGACGATGTTGTACATTTGCTGGAGGTAGGTGGCCACGGGGTTGTACAGTCACTGGAGGTAGGTGGTGGTTGTAGATAGTAAACCTTTACAACTTCTATTTCGTGAGAATTACAGCTTATCTCATTCCGTGTTTTGACAAGAATTTCCCTTAATTAGTTGGTTCTTAGGTTCTTAATCTTTTTTGGTTCTCATTTGAACCTTTACATATATATATATATATATATATATATATATATATATATATATATATATATATATATATATATATATATATATATATATATGTTACATTAGGGTTTCATCCAAGAGGATATCATGTCCTTGATTCTTCTAGCTTGGCCGCTCTCTGGTCACTCTTTTTTTGCTTAGTGGCCGCAGAGTCATCAATGTGATCCTCAGACATGGAGTCGGTGTTTTTGTTGGAGGAGTGTGAGTTTTTGTTTTTGGAGGAGACCTAGGGTTTTCTTCGGTCGACGTTTCTTCGGTGAAGCTTTCTTCCTCATCTTCAATGTTGTTTTTTTGTAGATGAACCTCTTAATTAAGATTTAGAGGGATATTTGGATGGATAAGCCTTTTCGAGAATTCGTCTTTGGAGGAGATTGAGGAATCTCCATGTCATCCTTATCTTCGGTAGCCTTTCCCCGTTTTACGGAAGAAGGCTAAGTGTAACGACCCACATTATTCATAAATATTTTGTAGTTATTTTAGTTCTCTCTAGAATAGTTACTTCTAGAAAGATTCTAGAAGATCTCTAGAAACTCCATGGAAGAATCATGAATAGACGTCTTCTATAAACATTCTGGAAGATGCCCCTTAGTTCCTAGTAATGCTCGCCTCTTGTATATATAGGGCTCTCCTATTTCATTTCTCCCTTACCTTGTAATTAAGTTTCATTTCTCTAGAGCAATAAAGAGTTTCCAAGTGTTGAGCTACTTTCTCCTTTCCTTTGAGTTTGTGTTGTGATTCGAGTTAGGCTGACTTAGTTTGAGGACTAAGTGTCTTACGATGAGATTCAAGAGTCATATCCGTGCCAAGTTGTATAAGAGCGAATCAACTAAATGTAGGTATGGTAGGTGAAATGGAGAAGATTGGTGTTGGTGATGCCTAGTGTCGTGGAGAACGAAGAAAATCGAGGATGAGAGGAGACTCGTCATGGTGAAAGCAAGGGACCAGGTAAGTCTAAGGATATATGGGTATCCTTAGAAAAGAGAGTCGGCGAAGTTAAGACGATTATGGAGACGTTGCGTGCTCAAGTTGAGGATGTACATCAATAAATGGGCATGATCGAATTAGACAATGAAGAAATGCAAGACAGCATGAAAGGAACGATCAATCAACTTGGTGGAGACTTATGCAAAGAGATATGCAACTTACAAGAGTTGTTCCTACACGAGGTGGCTAAATTGCATGAGCAAGTGCAAGGTAAGCTCTGTATTTTGACTCAAAGAGTAGAGGATGTGCGTACAGAGTGGACACTTTACAAACGTACACTGGTTAGCGGATTAGGTTGCTCCAACATCTATGCTAAAAAAAATTGAAGTCCCAAAACTATCAACATTCATGGAGAAAAGGGAAGTAAGAGTATTTGATGGCTTTTATCGGAGATGGAGCAATACTTTGAAGGAATAGGCATATTGGACGATGATACAAAGATCAAGACTGCTACAAGGTACTTGAAGGACACCACCATATTATAGTGGTGGCATTGTTATACAGATATCTAACGAGGTACATGTGTTATGAACACTTAGAATGATTTTGTTCGTGAACTCAATTGGCAATTTTATTCGGAGAACACCATGATGGAAGTGAAACAAGTTGATCGTGTTAGCAACATTAAATGCAGAAACAACTTCAAATTCAAAATTCTACTCAACTATAAAAAGGGGTTTGGACGATCAGTTTCACTTTTATGCATTCTTAAAGTTCACAAGAGATTTGTTTCCTCATTCTCTCTGATTTCTTCAAAGAACTTCAAAACCCTAACCATGGCGGCTCATAATGTCAACGTTGATCCATCCTAAACAACAGATGATGTACCGTCTCACCCTTTAATGAAGATTCAGAGCACCAATTTAAAAGTTTAAAGTGATGAAAGTATTTATCCGGAGGAATTGCAAATGCTCATTGTCGCTCTCAAAAGTGTGGTATTTTCAACTGCTATGTTCAATTCTTTTGATGTTCCTATGTCTTGGTTGTCTTTGGCTGGATCTACTGCAACATACAACAAGAAAATGTTGATTGTTACCTTTCAATTAACAAATGATAAGAAGTTCAGATTGTCCAAGAAGTTGTTTGCCAAAATTCTGAACATCCCTAATACCGAGCCGTTTATCAAAGTTATGAATGAACAAGTGATTCACATGTTTAATGAAATGGGTTATCAACCAAATCTTTCCAAGATTAGTGAATTCATGAAATCAGGGTTGCCATGTATTTGGAACTTTCTCTTTGGAATATATCTTTGATGCTTGACTGGTCGAAGTGTGGGATTGGACAAAGCATGTTTGGAAGTTTTATGCTATGGTGGCTGGAATTTATTATGATCTTCAAGTTGATTATGCTTATTAACTATGGGAAGAATTTTTTAAAAGTATTGGGAATAAAAATTCCAAGGTGGGAATTTTATGTGCTAGGTATTGGGTTCTTATTCTTTAATATGTTTATGATAAAGAGGGTATTCAAGTCCCTGCAAACGAAGAAATTGCTGCATTTGCATTGTATCAGTTTCCAAAAACTGTGGAAGATGATACAAAAATATTTCCGAGTGTGGCAAGAATTCCAAATGGAATGCTGAAAAAGGTTGATCTGTTGAATCCAGTGTTGGTGCAATATCTAACAACAATAAATCCGTCTATCGAGACAGGGAAGTTATTGGATGTGTCAGCAGAGGGTTCTTCGAACCTATTATTCACGAAGAGGAACATGTTGTTCATCAGAAGGAAGTGGTTGCAACGAAAACTGGTGTTCTCAAGCATTTGACGAAAATGACTTACAGTCCTTCTCAAACTTTTCAATATAAACAACAAGTGACTCGGAAATGGGTTGGTTTTCAAGAAATTCCAACACCGGTTTCTCCTCAATTAAAGAAACAGTGTGTTAAAGACATGGCCAAACATATCTTGAAGAAACAATAGAAGCACAAGAAGCAGAGGAAGTTAGTATTGCATGAACATTCAATTGATGAAGAACTGGTGCCTAAAACGCCAGTTACTAAGAAAACGAGTCATATTTCACCTGTGAGGGATACTCCAGTTCAATCGAATTTTGAGAAGTCTGGGAATCCAGGTGGCAATGTGGAAACTTCGACAATGGACACAACCATCAATCATGGTGAACAATCAACGAAATCAACTCCTAAGCAGACAACGACCATACCACCCGAAGTTTCGACTACTGAGTCATTTCATGAGGAGGTACTAACTTCAAACATCACTGCGCACATATCTGATACGGATGCAAATGTTAATATTGGTGAAGGAGTTTTACATACTTAAGCTCAAGGTACTACTTTCATTTTATCTTCATCAATTCCTACTTCGGTTCTTGAAACCATCGTTTCTTTACCAGCTTATATTGTGCCCAATACATCTCGTTCTACTTCCTTTTCACATTCCCCTACCTTTGACACCATTATTCACCAACCTATCACCTCTTTATTTCCTTCTTCATCCCCGAAGGAACGACAATCAGTTAATGATGATGACATGGATGATGGTGGTTTAATGGGTTCCTTTGCTAAAATACAATTCAAATCTGAGGAAGAAAATATTCCTGATCATATGCTAATGTCAGGAAAGCGGTTTAAAATTCTCAATAGGAAGCTCAACTCTACTTCAAATGCAAGCTGATGGTGGTAGAAAGAATTCGATATATGCTCTTGATATGGATATTATGTTACAAGGCCAAGAGCATCGAATATTGAATAAGCTTCACAATATGGAAGAGTCTGCTGATTTACGAGTACAATCTCTATTTGATTATTCCAAAAATGAAATTCGTGAGTTGAAAGAAACTGCCAAGTCTCGTCATATTCTATTCCTTCAAGACGTGAAGACAGTTTATGAGCATGTCAACCTTAAAATTCAAGAATTGAGGGAAGACATGACGGAAGAAGTTGCTACTATAGGTCACAATTATTCTACGCTTCACAATAAGGTAGATATAATTGCTGGTGCTATAGCTAAAGCAATTGAGTTATACACTTCTTTGGGGATGAAAATGGATTCCAATGCAGAGGTTGATGTTAAGAGCTTTAGGAATGTCGAACACATACTGCAAGAGTTGAAGGATATTGTTTCAAGGTCTGATTTTTCGAAGTCATCCGTAGTTTCTCCTGAAGCATTCACTGAAATTTTTTGCATGCTAGAGTCAACCATTCAGAAAGAATTGGCTCAACTTGCGAAATTCGTAAATTTTATGCCAACGAATGCCCCGCTTGTGAGCACAGGGGTGCAAGGGGGAGAAAGATGAAGTGTTGGCAGTGGGACTGGCAACAAAGTCGAAGGGGGTTCAGGGAATGTTGTTGGTGATGTGAGAGTGGTTGGCAGAATCTTGACTACATTAACAATAACAACACGACCAATCACAAAGGGCATTGTTATTGGAACTGCTGGTGGAGATTCGAGTTCATCAAAGCCAAATCCAAGTGAACAAGACAAAGACGAAGGAAAAGGCATATGTCAGGAGTTGTCGAAAGAAGAAAAGAAGGCTGCTCAGGAAGCTGAAATGGCAAAACAAAGACAAATCCAAAGTATTCTTCATCAAAGTGCAAATGATCCTCCTAGTCTTGACAAAGGTGATCCTGTTGGATAAGGTGTCTAAGTCCATAAGTATATTTGGTATGTAGTTGACTCGACTTGGGATGGTCCATTTGGGTTCATGGCATTAAAACGATTGGATAGATATAATGAGAAAAGGACACGTATGGTTTATTAATATATTATAAGTTCTAAAATATTAATAGTATTATTTAATTAGTATTGATCAACAATTAATTTGGAATTAATTTTGTGATAAAAAATAGACTAAGTAAATATATGGGGTTTGATTTGTAAATCATTCATTCTTATATAGTGGACTTATGGTTCATGATTCACTAGATTGGGCAAGCACCCATTGGGTGCTCCATGGATGCTCCACGGAGGTTAAAACCCATGGATCATGGGGGAAATGAAAAGACATGCACATTAGGGTTTACATGGTGTAACCCTACATGTGGCAAATTATATAAAGAGCTCCATAGCTAGCAAAATCGGCCACTATTGCAAGAAAAGGAAGGCTAGCTGATTTTGAGTGAAAGTGTTCTCTTCTCAAGTTATTCCAAGAGTTATGGTGTTGTGTGAAACATTTGAGGCATCATACTTGGGGTGCTAGGCTCATAAGGTCTTAAGGAATCCACTCAACAAGAAAAGGTATGTCATTCTACTAGTTTTTGCCTTACAAGATCCCCATGCCTTGCTAGTTAGGATGTAAACCTTGGAAAAATCAAGTTTGCATGAATATTAGAGAAAACATAGATTCAAGGTTTCTAGGGTTGCATGTACACCATAGGAATGTTAGAATGCTCAAAACCCATCAGTGGTATCAGAGCCTAGGCTCACTTTCTTGATATTTGATGCAAAACGCTTGAAAAAAAAATTGTTTTTTTGCCCACAGACCAGTGGACTCGCCGACTCCATGGGGGGACTCGACGAGTCCAAGTGTTTTATCATCCTACTCATCGAGTAGGTTCGTGCAGTCGACGAGTATAAGCCCCTGTGTGCAGTTTTTCGAGTTTTGCTGCCGGAAATAGACTAGAATCATTTCCCTAACCTGTTTTGGTCTTATAAAACCTGTTTTTGATGGTGTAATGGTCATGCTAATCCATTTTGAATGGCTATTATCAAAATTTCAAGTTTTGTATGTGTTTATATGATTCTTGAAATTATTGATATGAATATTCATGCTTATGAGTTTTAGTAAGATCATAGGAATTATGTGCAATTTTTTTAATGATATGATTCTTGATCTAAATGTTATTGATGAAGTCCATAATTTGTCCTCAAGTTATGGATTACCAAAAGTCATTTCTTTAAAAGTTGTTAAAGAACCATAGGTTACTTAAAAATGAAGAGTCTTCTTTTTAATTAACCATTAAACTCATAAGTTATGAATATGAAAGGTTTTGAATAGTTTCAAATTTTGCCCTCAAGTTTTGGAATTTGTAAAGTCACTTTAGAAAACTTTAATTCCATACCCTAGAGTTTTAAAAGTTAAAATTTAAACCTTACACTTTATAATATTATAAGTTAATAATATAAATATGTATAAGAGCAAGTTAGTTTTACCGTTAGTAGGTCTCATTCACGAAGCCGGTCTATAAGGGGGGGGGGTGTATAAGGTTGTTGCCTATAAAATGTCAGTTTATGGGTGTCTACTCTCACCCACCGCTTCGTTGACTAGTGTAGGGTCGTTAGCCGAACGGGTAGGACAGAGACTATAATTCTCATTAAAAGTATAAAGAAAAATATAAAGTAACTAAATCTTTTATAAATTCCCAATCTTAGTTACTTTAGGAAAATGTGAAATTGGTGCTATCCCATGAAATTACACTTTGTACCTTACCAAGTCGTTGGAGGAGCATGTGTGGGTAACCGACACGCTAACATGGACTAGTAAGAGTGGCAAAGGGTGACTTAATATTTATCATAGATCTATGGAGCTTGTATGGGTAACCGACACATCGATTAGGTGATAAAGATTAAGGGTACGAAGTTAATTTGCATGGTTATTCACACCTTGTTTATGATCCTCAGCATCCTAGTCACAAACTTGAGAGGGAACAATCGAGATTTAAACATGCCATTGAAAAGTTCAATGAATCTCAAAAGATCTAGGAGTTTCAATCCAATTAAAACCTAATAATTTATTTCATTTTTCATGGTGGAAATTGGTGAATCGTCATTCACCTACCATCAAATATTTTATAGCTTGGATTACGACATCCCTCTTCCAAGTTATAAAGTATTGTGATGGATCCTGGCCTTAATATTACATTTGGGTGTCTTATTAAGGATCCTATATCTAATCTAAACTTGTCTTTCTTCTTTTCAGATGTCTTCCAACAGTGTTGCTTCTGGCTCGAACCCTAATGACTCCTTCTTTCTCATGAACCTTTGTGGGAGAGTCGTCTTCTATGGTTCCAACTTTATGGATTGGATCCAGAAAATCAGGATGATCACTCGTTACGAGGACAAGGAATATGTTCCCGACAAGGAGCTAAAGGAAAATGATGTGTCCACTGCTACTCTAGAGGAGATCGCTGACTTTAGGGCACATGAGAGAGATGCTACCAAAGTGGCATGTATCATGTTGACCATAATGACCGTTGAACTCTAAAAGTCCTATGAGGACTTTTATCCTTTTGAGATGCACATGGATTTGATGGACCACTACCATCAAAGTGCTAATCAAGAGGGGTATGATATCATCTCTTTCATGATAACAAATCGAATGAAGGATGGTGAATGCATCACGGACGACCTCTAGAAAATGTAAAGGTATGTGGACCATTTGCTGAAATTGAATATGAACTTCCCCGAGGAGTTGGCTATTGACATCATACTACACTCCTCACCTACTTGTTATGATCAATTCTGAATGACATATCACATGAACAAGGAGGAAGTTACACTCAGCAAGCTTCAAGGACTTTTGAAGACCTCCAAAAGTGGTCTCAAAGGTAAATCGATTGTTACCACTCCCTACTCCTAACACCGCCCCTGTCTTAGCAATCGAGCAAAGTAGAGGGAAGAAGAGGAAGACCCCTTTGAAGGGTACCAAGGGAAAGTCCCTTGATGGCTCATCTTTAAGTGGAACCAAAGGTGGTTCTATCACTCCTTCTTCCAACCTAAAGGAAGCTCAATGTTTCTATTGTCAGGATAAAGGGCACTAGAAACGAAACTGCCCCAAGTACCTGCAAGATGTTACGGATGGGAAGGTAAAGCCTACCCATGCAGGTATTTACACTATATTGTCTAATAAATCATTAGATTCTACTTCTTGGGTTCTTGATACAGGTTGAGGTATTCATATATGTTCTGATTTGTAGGGCCTAAGAAAAAGTGAGGATGTGGAGCATGGAAAGATAAACTTGATCATGGGGAATAGGAAAGATTCACCTATCACCAAGATTGGAGTTTATTCTTTGTTGCCAAGTAGTGGGTTAGTGTTAGATTTAAATAAGTGTTGTTACTCATCTAAAATGGCGAGAAATATTATTTCCTTTCTTAGTTTGTACAAACAAGGATTTACTTTTTCATTTGATAATGAAGTTGGTGGTATTAATGCCATTTATAATAATGTTCTTTATTTTAAAGCATTACCTTGTGATGGTGTATATGAAACTGTGTCAGTTGTAGACAACTTAGGAATAAATGTATTACATATCGATTCTTCCACTAGTTTGGATAAAGCATCCTTGTGGCATTGTCCTCTTGAACATGTTAATAAGAGGCGCATAGGCCAACTCTAGAAGGCTGGAGTCTTAGAGTCGTTTGACATAAGGTCAGATGATAGTTGCGAGTCTTGTTTGCTTGGAAAAATGACAAAGTCACCCTTTACTGGTACTTGTGTTAGGGGTGAAGGTTTGCTGGACCTTGTACACACAGATGCGTGTGAACCCTTCAAAACCACCACAAGGGATCCTAACCGCTTCTATGCGACTTTTACTGATGATTATAGTAGATATGGTTATGTCTACTTAATCAAGCATAAGTCAGAAACCTTTGAAAAGTTCAAAGAGTTTAAACAGGAAGTGGATAATCAATTGGACAGGAACATTAAGATGCTCCAATCCGATCGAGGAGGAGAGTATCTAGCACAAAGTTCCTTGACTATCTTAAGGAATGTGGAATCGTTTCACAATTCTCCTAGGACACCACAGCTTAATGGTGTGTCTGAGAGGCACAATCGAACATTGTTAGACATGGTTCGTTCCATGATGAGTCCAGCTACATTACCAATCTCATTATGGGGGTATGCCTTAGAGACTGTCGTCCATATCCTTAATCTAGTCCCTACCAAGAAGGTTGCCAAAACACCTCACAAGATGTGGACTAGGAAAGTTCCCAATTTGGACCACATCAAGATTTAGGGTTGCAAAGCTTTCGTGAGGCGTGAGACTCAGGATAAGCTTGAACCTTGTAGTGAGTGGTGTATTTTCATCGGCTACCCACAAAATTCTTTTGGTTACCTCTTCTACAAACCCAGTGAGAATGTGGTCTTTGTGGCAAGGAGAGGGGTCTTTCGTGCGCGCGCGCGCGAGAGAGAGAGAGAGAGAGAGAGAGAGAGAGAGAGAGAGAGAGAGAGAGAGAGAGAGAGAGTTTATAAGCCAAGGAAACAGTGGGAGGGAAATTGACCTTGAAGAACTTCAAGAGTCAAGTGGTGAAGGAACCTCACACACTAGCAATCAACTTGAGCAGGAAACTCCTGTTGAGCCGATAGATGAGTCCGTACCTCTGAGTCATTCCACAAGAGTTAGGAACATACCTGAGAATTACTGTGGTTTTCATATTACTGCAGAAGGTGATGCATTTATCAGTGATAGTACATTGGTAAATTTGGATGAGCCTAACAGCTTTAAGGAAGCCATGGCAGGCCCCGAGTCCACCAATTGGAAAGAGGCCATAGACAGTGAGATTCAGTCCATGTATGACAATCAAGTTTGGAACTTGGTTGACAATGTACCGGGTGGTAAGATGGTCGGGTGCAAATGGATCTTCAAGAAGAAGACCGACATGGATGTGAATGTACACACTTATAAAGCACGACTGGTTGCGAAGTGCTTTACTCAAAACTGGGAGTTGACTATGATGAGACCTTCTCACTAGTAGCAAATATTAAGCTATTAGGGTTTTGCTGTCCATAACTACATTTCATGATTATGAAATATGGCAAATGGATGTCAAAACCACTTTCCTTAATGAGAAGTTGGATGAGGATGTTTACATGAGTTATCCAGAGGGTTTTGTCGATGCAAAACACCCTAATAGAGTGTGTAAGCTTGAGAAATCCATATATGGATTGAAACAAGCATCTCGTAGATGGAATCTTTGTTTCGTTGAGAAAGTCAAAGAATTTGGTTTTTTGAGGAGCGAAGATGAGTCTTGTGTATATGTTAAGGCTTGTGGGAGTATAGTTAGCTTTTTGGTATTGTATGTGGATGCCATACTACTCATAGGAAATGACATCCCAACCTTGCAGGAGGTTAAATCTTGGCTTGGGAAGTGTTTCACTTTGAAGGACCTTGGAGAAGCTACTTATATCCTAGGGATAAGGATATTGAGAGACAGGAGTAAAAGGCTAATTGGACTTAGTCAAAGTACCTACTTAGATAAGGTACTGAAGAGGTTCAGGATACAGGATTCCATGAAAAATGACTTACCAACTAGTGTAACGCCAAACTGAGTAAGACTTAGAGCCCGAGTACAGAGGCTGAGATAGCTGAGATGAGTCAAGTACCATATGCTTCTATTGTAGGCTCTATCATGTATGCTATGACTTGTACTCGCCCTAATGTGGCCTTTACTTTGAGCATGGTCAGAAGATACCTAGGGAATCCGGGCAAGGCTCACTAGACTGCGGTGAAGAATATTCTCAAGTACCTAAGAAGGACTAGTGACTGGGTCCTTACCCTTGTTGGGAGTACTGACTTGAGAGTTGTGGGGTGTAGTGATGTTGGCTTCCAGACTGATAGGGATAATTTCTACTCTTAGTCGGGCTAGGTCTTTACCATAAATGGAGGAGCAATTACTTGGAAAAGTTCCAAGCAAGAAACAGTAGCTGATTCAACTTGCGAATCAGAGTATATAGCAGCAAGCGAGTGGGAAAAGTGGGCTATATGGCTAAAGAACTTCATTGGAGACCTTGGAGTTGTACCATCTATTAAGAAGCCTATGGAGTTTTTCTGTGACAATGAGGGTGCAGTTGCCTTAGCTAAGGAACCAAGGGGTCACGACAGATCTAGGCACATCAACAGAAAATACCACTTCATTAGACATTGGATAGAAGAATGACTCCTCGTGGTAAATAGGGTATCATCGGATGAGAACCCAACAGATCGTCTCACAAAGGGACTATGTAGGGTTAATCATTTGCAGCATGCAAGGCATATCAGGCTGAAAGATGATATTAGTTTTACAGATTAGATAGTTATTTATGAAACTTGTATAATGTAAATTGACATTTGATGAATAAATAAAAGTTGTTGTTTATTTATAAGTAAAGTGTTGCTATCTTGTGTCAATTATTTACTATTGTTTCAATTTTGCATGTTTTGACTTCCAGAGTAATTACTATATTCAAACTCTCTATAGTCAGTCATATGTTGGAAGTAGATATGAATCAAGACTGTCATGAAGTTGGCTTGTAGATGTCTAAGATGTTGGACATATTAAAAGTTACTACAACATTCATGAGTACTCATAAGTTCTTAGTATTGGATTTAACCCACGCTCACTTGTATCACTTCATGGAATTTATCTCGAGTGATCGTGAGACAGTAATATCATATAAGTCTTCAAACCTAGAGATATGATTTGTTGATTATGAGTTGGTTGTGCATTGATTGTATGAAAACGCATCGGTAACTCGATGATATAAAACGTGCTTTTGTGAATGATTCAACTAGTAGTAGAACAAGGAATATGAGTCGAAGTTTATTTGTTCCTTTTGGTCCTTAGAGGATTAGAATTGATATCTGGGTCCCTCGATGATTTTTTTTTGACCTATGTATCGGGCCTGGTCAGAACCAAATTGATGTGTTCAGTTTAGTTCTATGTCAAACAAATCGGAAATCTGGAAACAAACTGCTAGACAATAAGTACGACATTATTCCATGTATTTATCTAGCTAATATCTAGAACAAAGGATTATATGATCACTTATCTTAAATGACGTATCATCATCATCTCAGTTCCGCGAGACTTTGAAAGAGCTACGATTGTTGGTCGTTTCCTGAAGTCATACCTGTAACTATAGTTATTAGACTTATCCAAGTGGGAGACTATTAGATAAGGTGTCCATGTCCATAACTATATTTGGTATGTACCTGACCCGACTTCGCATGGTCCTTTTGGGTTGCATGGCATTACAATGCTTTGATAGTCATAATGAGAAAAGGATACTTATGGTTTATTAATATATTATAGGTTCTAATATATTAATAGTATTATTTAATTAGTATTGACCAATAATTAATTTGGAATTAATTTTGTGATAAAAAAAGTGAGTAATTAAATATATAGGGTTTGATTTGTAAATCATTCATTCTTATATAGTGCGCTTATGGTTCATGACTCGCTAGATTAGGCTAGGACCCATTGGGTGCTCCACGGATGCTCCACGGAGGTTAAAACCCATGGATCATGGGGGAAATGAAAATCCATGCATATTAGGGTTTACATGGTGTAATACATTATATTATTATAAAAACCATAAGTGTCTTGAATCTCATCATAATCCATTAATAAAA
The DNA here is from genome assembly GCF_002870075.4 of Lactuca sativa. NCBI lineage: Eukaryota > Viridiplantae > Streptophyta > Magnoliopsida > Asterales > Asteraceae > Lactuca > Lactuca sativa. The sequence goes on from NC_056629.2 coordinate 94,131,769, forward strand.
TCTAAATCCCAAAATCCTTATTATGGTCCCGAACAAGTGTGTACAATCAAGCTGGAGCCTTCCCGCAATCCTTATAAGTACCTGAAACAAATAACACATAACACGGTAAGCACGAAGCTTAGTGAGTTCCCCAAAATACCATACATAGCTCATTAGTCACTCATGGCCATAACACAATAAGACCCTCCGGTCAACGTGTCTCAGTGGAACCCTCTGGTCCTAACTCAGTAAACTCATAGCAACAATAATCAACATAAATCCCAAAGACATAATGCAGATTAATACAATACATAGATAGCACATAAACAACTTAATCACATAAAGATACCACTCATGGTAAGTATAGTGAGAAAACTCAGCTCGTAGTCAGCAAGTAATAGACATGTACTCGTAGATCCCGAACTAGCCTCCGCCTAACACATTTTATAAACATCTCTAATGAAAACCTCATTCTTACATCACAAGTTTCTCTAACTCTTTTCTAACCATTGAAATGGGTAAAAGTCCATTTTACCCTTCCACAATTTCTATTACTAATGTTGGCCAAGCCCTAAAGTCAATAATAGACAATTTAGGTCAACAAGAGTCACACCCCCAAACTGAATTGGCAGAAACATTCGGGGGTGGAGGAAGTCATGTATAGTGTCATAACAATGCATAATAGTAAACAAATAACAAAATCATCCATTGTATTAATGGTATAATTTTAGATAAGTGCGTTCTGTGCAATAATAATATGACACCAAAAGTGAAAAATCAAAATAAGACGAGTCTGAAAAGTGCTCCGTCTTCCCAAAACCTGTCATCTATACTTGTCTACTGTTGACCTGAGAATACAAGTTCTTTTGAAAGAGAGGATCAGTATTTAAGCTGGAGTTCATAAGTATTTAGTGTCAAATGTTTGTATATGTTTGAAGAAAGTGTTTGCAAATGTTTGTAGTAAAAGTTTGTTATACGCATTTGTATGACCTAGAAAATCCTATATTTCCTACTAGAAATGTAGTCTTCTACCAAGACCCGAATGTTCTCTATATTGTTAGTTTGTAAAAGTGAGTGTTTTTCCCAAGTATGACTATAATTACCAAAATATAGTTTACATTACCGTTTATGCAAGAAGATCACAATGTGAATGTAGTGGGAAAAATAATGATGTACTGTAGTATTGTATATATTAACTACTGTTGTACTTACTACCTTAAACCAATTGTTAATTAAGGTATAATGTGATATAGTTGTAACCATGCTTGATCGACTAGAGAAAAACGCAACGCTCGAAGACATCGAAATGGTACAACATTTTGTCACCCATAGACCTGCAGGTCACACTGTAGCTAGTAGCAAGGTGTAGGATGGTCAATCCAGTATAGATCTATACACAAACTCATGCTCTCCCTCCAGGAGACTCTGGTTATAAAACATGACACAGCAGATACTGCCATGCCATGAAGTAGTGGCTCAGATTAATGTTATAGTATTCTTGTAGTTATATAGTATGCGCTATCTGTTCTAGTGTATTGTATGTTCTCTTTGTATAGTGTATAGTATGTTCCTCCTTGTTTCTCATTATATGTTCTTTCTGTTTCTCGTTATAGTATGTTCTTTCCATTTCTCGTTATAGTATGTTTGAACTGACTCATGTATGAACTGACTCTTGTATGTTTCATTGTACTAGAAATAGTGAATAGTAATCTCCTAAACTATACCTATTATAGTTTACTAGTGATGTTGTTTGAATGACTGAGTATGTTTGTACACATTTGATACTCAAAGGTATTGAACTGATGTAAGAAACTTTTATATCTATACAGATATACATAATATATAACTAAAATTCAAACGACCTTCGGACAAACAACCAATATATCTATACAAATATACATAATATATAACTAAGATTCAAATGACCTTCGGACAAACAACCAATACCCTAAGTCCACAACCAAACAAGGAACATGAAATAAAGTGAGTTATCGGTCCTAAGTGCTTTCAGTCTCATTTATATAACTATATCTGAATAGACATGATTTTTAACAATATATAAGTTTAAAAGAGTTTAGCATCTAAAAGAGTTTGATAAAAGGGTTTTGAAATAGTTTGTTTGATAACACAGTCTTGAAGTATAAGAAATCCACTTGTTTGATAGTTATTAATCACATGCGATTGATATAACAATTATAATGTTTTAACTTGTATTCGCCCCTCCCCCCCCCCCCCCCCATAAAAGCATTTAAAATCATTTAAAAGGTAAGTTAGGGGTATGAACTCACCTGTAGTGAGTGGTTCCAATGTAAGATTGGAAAAGGATGCTAAGTGCTAAGTGAAATCTCGGTCACAAACGGATCATTTTTGAAGCTTGAAAGGGGGTTCATGGTCCAAGAACTAGTAGGTGTTTTTGGTGGTCTTGGTGAAAGTGATGAAGACTTGAAGATTTATCCAAAAAGATATTTTATGGATGAAAACATGGATCTTCACTAGATAATGCAGTGTATCAACTAATAAATGGAAGGAATACTTACATTTTTGGAAGATCAAGGTGAAAAGATTGATGATAGTTGAGAGAGAAGTGAGTTTCTTGAGTTGGAAGTGTGAAAAGGTGGTGAAAAATGAAGGAATATCATATATGAAGGAGGAGTTCATGGCCAGCCAAGGGTTTATGGCCGTAAATTCTAATTTACGGCTGTAACTCCAATACTTGGAGTTTTCCGGCTTAGATGCTACATAGTGAACTCTAGATTATACTTCATAACACCCCTTCTTTGATTAAACGAAGCTTAGAATACTCAAATATACCCTAAAAAATACTAAAGCTAGCAGAAACGATTCTGGCTTTGATTAAATTGAATAAAAATTCCGGGTTGTCACATCGTTCCACCGGTAGAGAGAATTTCATCCCGAAATCAGAGTTTAAGAAATTAAAAATATTTAAGTAAAAAGATGAGGATATTTCATTTTCATTTGATCCTCGCACTCCCAAGTGAATTCAGGTCCCTGCTTGGCACTCCAGCGAACCTTCACTATCGGGATACGACTTTGTTTCGTTTGCTTGACCTCTCGGTCCATAAACTATACTAGTTCTTCCACGAAGTTGAAGCTCTCGTTGATTTCGATTTCGTCGAGTAGGATTACAAGAGTCTACTCGAATAGATACTTTTTCAAGTTCGAGACGTGGAAGGTAGGGTGTATGTTACTAAGTTCATGAGGTAGTTTGAGTTTGTAAGCTACAGGTCCGATTCTAGCGATAATCTCGAAAGGCCCTACGTATCTTGGATTTAGCTTTCCATGCTTTCTGAAGCATATCAAGCTCTTTTAAGGTGAGATCTTCAAAAGGACATGGTCACTGACCAGGAATTCCAATGGTTTCCTTCTCTTGTCTGCGTAGCTTTTCTGTCGGTCTCTAGAGGCTTTCAATCATTCATGAATTTGAATGATCTTCTCTGTCATTTCCCGAATGATCTCTGGACCTGTGAGAGTGCTGTCAGCAACTCGTCCTTTAGCTAACTACTTGTCACCCACCTCAGCCCAACACAAAGGGGATCTACACTTTTGGTCGTAGAGCGCTTCAGAAGGAGCAGCCTTTATGCTTGTGTGATAAATGTTATTGTAGGAAAACTCGACCAGGGGTAGATGAGTATCCCTTGCTTTTCCGAAGTCTATCACACAGGTTCTCAACCTGTCTTCCAAAGTTTGGATAGTCCTCTCACTTTTTCCGTCGGTCTGCTGATGGTAGGCTGAACTCATGTCCAGCCTAGTTCCTAGGGAACTTTGTAGCAACTACCAGAACCTTGAAGTGAATCTACTATCTCTATCAGATATAATGGATATAGGAACACCATGCAGTGCTATGATCTCCCTAATGTATGTTATCGTTAGCTTCTCTATCTTGTCAGTTTCTTTGATAGGTAGGAAGTGTGTGGACTTTGTTAACATGTCTACGATCGCCCAAATGGTAACGAGACTACCCGTTGTCTTGGGCAACTTGGTTATGAAGTCCATCGTGATCCGCTCTCACTTCCATTCCGGTATCGCTTGTTGATGTAGTAATCTTTAGGGTTTCTAGTATTCGACCTTAACCTTGGTGCAAGTAAGACACTTACTCACGAAGGTAGCGATCTCCGCTTTCATGTTAGGGCACCAGTATAACTTCTTAAGGTCAAGATACATTTTATTTGAACCTGGGTGGACGAAATATAGAGTGTTCTGCACTTCAATCATGACCAATTCTCTGAAACCACCGTGCTTCGGTTTCCAGATCCGGTCCATGAGATATAAGGCTCCACCGCCCTTGACTTCCAAGTTCTTATCCATCCCTCTCAAGGATTCACCCGCCACATTTTCAGGTTTTAAGGCTTCTAGCTGAGTCTCCTTGATTTATGTGGATAGGTGTGAGTGGATAGATATAGTCAATGATTTGACTCTATGACCAGAGTATTTTTCCGACTTAGGGCGTCAGCTACTACGTTGGCTTTACCAGGGTGATAATGAATTTCGCATTCGTATTCATTGAGTAGCTCAACTCACCGTCTTTGTCTCATATTGAGCTCCTTCTGGCTGAATATATGTTGTAGGCTTTTGTGGTCTGTAAAGATAGTGCTCTTTGTACCATACAGGTAGTGTATCCAGATCTTCAGAGCAAATACCACTGCTCCTAACTCAAGATCGTGTGTGGTGTAGTGGACTTCGTGTGTCTTCAATTGCCTTGAGGCATAGATGATAACCTTAACTCCTTTCGTAAGGACACAACCGAGCCCTTGGTTGGAAGCATCACAATAAGCTACGAAGTCTTCTATCCTTTCTGGGAGGGATAGTATCAGTGTGCTGCATAAGGCTCGCTTTAGCGTTTCGAATGATTTTTCTTGTTTATCTTCCCAATAAAAGGCCATGCCCTTCTGGGTGAATGTAGTAAACGGTTTCGCGATCCTAGAGAATTTCTAAATGAACCTGCGATAGTAACCAGTGAGGCCTAGAAATTGACGAATTTCTGTAGGCATCTTCGGTGCTGACCAATTTTCAATGGCTTTAATATTGGAAGGGTCCACATGAATTCCTTCTTTGCTAACCATGTGGCCCAACAATTCGACTCTTTGGATCCAAAATACACACTTTGAGAACTTCGTGTAGAGTTTCTCTGACCGTAGTGTTTCTAAGATCAACTGTAGGTGTTTACTATGCTCCTCCCTACTACGAGAGTAGATAAGTATGCCATCGATGAATACAGTGACGAACTAATATAAGTAAGGACGGCACACCCTATTCATTAAGTCCATGAATACTGCGGGCACATTAGTTAATCTGAATGGTATCACTATGAACTCATAGTGTCCATAACGAGTTCGGAAGGTTGTCTTTAGAACATCCTTCTCTAGCACTCGTAACTGGTGATACCCGGATCTCAGATCAATCTTTGAAAAGTAATTTGCCCCTGCATTTGGTCGAACAAATCGTCTATGTGAGGCAAAGGGTAACGATTCTTGACGGTAAGCTTGTTTAGCTCCCTATAGTCAATACTCATACGGAACGATCTGTCTTTCTTCTTTATGAATAACACTGGTGCTCCCCAAGGTGAGAAGCTTGGTCTAATAAAGCCCTTGCTAAGCATTTCGTTAAGTTGACCGGATAGCTCCTGCATCTTAGCTGGTGCTAGATGGTAGGGCGATTTGGATACTGGGGTAGCCCCTGGAAGTAAGTCAATTCTGAATTCGACTTGACGTTGTTGGGGAAATCCCGGTAGTTATTCTGGAAAGATATCAGGAAAGTCGGCGTACTTCTGGGATGTTCTTTATGCCTTTTAACTCTTGGCTCGTATCAACAACATGAGCAAGGAATGCGTGACATTCCTTTCGCAAGAATTACTGGGCTTGAATACTCGAGATTATACGAAGGTTCGTGCCGAGTTTGTCGCTGTAGATAACTAGGGTTTCGCTAGACAATAGATTAAGACGAACGGCTTTTTGCCACACATGATGTCGACGCGATGAAGACTTAACCAATCCATTTCGATTATGACGTCAAAAATTTTAATTGAGACTGGAATGAGGTCGATTGGAAAGGAATGGATATCTAAAGTTAGAGTACATCCTATGTAATATTGCTAGTGCTCTTAGTCTTTCCGTTAGCCATTTCCACAATGAATGGTTCTTTAAGGCGCATGATTGTTGTTTAAGTAAGTGAGTAAATTTCTGGTTCACGAAACTCCTCTCCGCTCCACTATCAAATAGTATGCATGCATAAGAGTTATCAAGGAGGAACGTACTAGTGACCACTATAGGGTCTACTACCGCTTCCTGTTGGCCTATAGCCAAAAATCTTCCTATGTCGCCCACGCTCCCTGCCTTCGGGCAGTTCCATTGTAATGGCCTACCTTGCCACATCCGTAGCAAGCCTGGCCCACACTAACCATGGGGATTTGGTTGATTGGTCTTGCCAGAGATTTGCAGAAACAGACAGTGTGCCCTTCTTGTTGCAGTTAGAGCACTGCATTTCCCAGCAGGGTCCATTATGGTGGAAATTGCACTTGGCGCACTTGGGCAAGCTCCCAGCATACTACTTTGTTGGTGCGGTGGTAGTAGGTGTTAACGCAGCATGAACCACCACGACCCGCTGCTTTTTGGCCGAGTTCTATGTCACTTTGTTCTTCTTGTTACCCCAGAACTTCCGCTTGCTGTTAGCGGCTTTGGACGGTTCAAGGATGGCCAAGGTTGCTGTTGTTGTCGGGATGTGGACTCCATGATCTACAGGCCGCTGTGCCAGTCCTTGGCACTATCGAAGGTTGTGGGGTTTAAAGCTAAGACATTCCCCTGAAATGGAGGCATCAACCCCTAAATATAACTTTCAACTTTCTTTCCCTCGGTAGGGACCATTCCTGGATATAGAGCCACCAGATCGCTGAATATGGCGGTGTAGGAAACTATGTTGGAGCCTTTCATGGTTAGGCTCCAGAGTTCTTGTTCAAGTTTCTGAACCCCACCCCTCAGGCAATACTCTTCAATCATGAATTCCTTCAAAGCTTCCCAGCCGATAGCATTATCCACTACTAGAGTTAGTGACTTGACATGGCTATTCCACCACATCAGAGCTCTATCTGTGAAGGTGCAGCCAACAAATTTAACCTTGCTTGCTCCCTTCCGGACAGGAGCAGATCTAAAAGATCGACTCCGTCTTCTCGAACCATTGCGAGAGGGAAATAATTCCGCTAGTCCCATTAAAGGACCTGGGCTTGCAATTGGTGACGTCCTTATGAACACTCCCTAGCGCACGGGAGCATCACCTTGAGTACATTGTGTAGCAGCACCATTCCTACTAGTACCGCTAGCACTGAATTGAGCTAAAGCTGCCACAACAGCCGCAGATACCACCACTTGGAGAGTTGTATGATTGTATTGTGTAGGAGGTGGTTGAGTTGGAGTTATCAAAGGATTACGCCTTGTCACTCTTCATGGAGGCATTCTTAACTGAAAGTTTACAAAGATGACACTAATAGTAAGCACGAAGCTTAGTGAGTACCCCAAAATACCATACATAGCTCATCAGCCACTCTAGGCCATAACACAATAAGACCCTCCGGTCAACGTGTCTCAGTGGAACCATCCGGTCCCAACTCAGTAAACTCATAGCAACAATAATCAACATAAATCCCAAAGAGATAATGCAGATTAGTGCAATACATATATAGCACATAAACAACTCAATCACATAAAGATACCACTCCTGGTAAGTATAGTGAGAAAACTCACCTTGTAGTCAGCAAGTAATAGACACGTACTCGTAGATCCCAAACTAGTCTCCGCCTAACACATTTTATAAACATCTCTAATCAAAACCTCATTCTTACATCACAAGTTTCTCTAACTCTTTTCTAACCCCATTTTACCCTTCCACAATTTCTATTACTATTGTTGGCCAAGCCCTAAAGTGAACAGTAGACAATTTAGGTCAACAACCCTAATTCGACATGACTTGCCGAGTGTACTTGAGTGACTCGCCGAGTCCAGTAGATTCTCAGAGTTCCTTGAAGTGGTTCTGCTCGTCGAGTTATCCTAACTCACCTAGTAACAGCATCGACAGCTCAAACGGGAAAACCCTATCCGACTCGTCAAGTCAGCCCCTTGACTCAGAGAGACCATTCGATTCTTATCTCATTCAGACAATTCCAAGGAAAGGAACCTACCCAAACTCTAGATGTATACTCCTAAGGCTCATTTATCACGTAAAGTCACATGCTCTACGTTCATCCATGGCATTAAGAGCTTAAAATGCCAAATCACACCTCAACAAGGGTTTCTCACCCAATATCACCTACTATGGTTGGATAAAGCAGGGACATCTGGACTCTAGGGACTTTACATGATCTAGATCTGAAGGCCAAACGTTCTCAATGAACATGATCCACTCAAGGTCCACATATTTGGGGAGAAGAAACCCTAGATCCCCACAAACAAAGAAATGAGAATGGAGAAACTTGATACCTTCCTTTGACGTTCTGGAGTGAAACAATCTCAGATCTTGCAACACCCTCTTGATCCTTGGCTTGTAATCCTTCATTTCTCTTCACAAAATGCACCAAAAACTCATAATTAGCTAAGCACACTCTTTTACAGCTCAATGGTCGTTTAGGGTTTTCTCTCAGGGAAACGTATCCGTAAATGAGGCTATGATTGCCTTTAATAGGCCACAGGCCCAAGAATTTAGGGTTTCCACCAGCAGCGGTGACTCGGCGAGTCGCCTCACTGACTCGTCGAATCGGCTCACTAATCCATGTCACTAGCCATGACCCTACTCGACGAGTTGAGGCACCAAATGGTCGAGTCACTCAACCAATCTCAAAATAAATATGTAAAATATTATACCTGGGAATCTGGATATTACAAGATTTGATTCTGATTACCATGGGGGAAGTATGCATGATTGTGGGGATGGACTGGCTTAGTCGATTTGGTGCCATGATAGATTGCAAGGGCCAGCGAGCGGTAGTTCGAACCCCAAGTGGGGGGAGAACTGATTAGATATAGCGATGGCACCAGAGTGGGATCAGGGTTTTGTTCAGCTGCCAGGGCTCGACAGTATATTCAGTACGGGTGTGCGGGTTATCTAGCGTATGTTGTGGATATGCGAACCAGGGATCAGATTTTAGTGTATGAGGTTCCAGTAGTCAGGGAGTTTGCTGATTTTTTTTGGAGGAGTTTCTAGGGATACCTCCGGAAAGTCAGGTCGAGTTTCGAATCGACTTGGTGCTTGGTGCGGCCCCTATCGCCAAGGTGCGTATCTGTTGGTGCCACCGGAGATGCAGGAGCTGTCATCACAATTGTAGGAACGACTAGGAAAGCAGTTCATTCGAACTAGCAGTTCTCCATGGGGAGCATCGATCCTCTTCATCAGGAAGAAGGATGGTTCGCACCGGATGTGCATTGATTATAGGGAGTTGAACAAGTTGATGGTGAAGAACCGTTATCCACTCCCGAGGATAGATGATCTCTTTGATCAGTTACATGGTGCATCTGGGTTCTCCAACATATATTTGAGGTTAAGGTATCATCAGGTGTGGGTTAGAGTGGAGGACTTGGAGAAGACCGCGTTTCAGAGTTGTTATGGTCATTACGAGTTCGTGGTGATGCCATTTGGGCTCACCAATGCGCCAACAATATTTATGGACTTGATGAATCAGGAATGCAGACCGATGCTTGATCTTTCAGTCATAGTGTTTATTGATGATATCTTGGTATATTCCAAGACCAGGGAGCAGCACGACGAGCACCTCAGGGAACTATTGGGAGTTCTGAGGCAAAGACGGTTGTATGATAAGTTCTTGAAGTGTGAGTTTTGGTTACGAGAGGTCCAGTTCCTCGGACATCTCGTTAACCAGGATGGATTCTGGTTAATTCGACCAAAATTGAGGCAGTCATGCAGTAGGAGGCGGCGAGATCTCCCTCAGATATCAGGAGTTTTGTAGGATTAGCAGGGTACTACCGGAGATTCATTCGGGATTTCTCCAAAATTGTAGTACCCTTCACTCGTCTAACGAGGAAGGGGGCAGATTTCCGGTGGGACCCTGAGCAGCAGAGGGCATTTGAGACCCTTCGTCAGCGTTTGTGCGAGGCTCCAGTTTTTACCCTCCTGGAGGGAGTTGAGAATTTTGTGGTGTACTATGATGCATCCATCACATGCCTGGGGGCGGTCCTCGTGCCGAGGGGACTAGTGATATCCTACGCATCACGGCAGCTGAAGCCGCATGAGACTAGATACCCTACACATGATTTAGAGCATGGAACGGTGATGTTCGCTCTCAATATATGGAGACATTACCTATATGGGGTCCGTTGTACCGTATACACGGATCACCAGAGCTTGAGACATATCATGGATCAGCTGAACCTGAAAATGAGGCAACACAGGTGGCTGGATGTAGTCAAGGACTACGATTGCGAGATCCTTTACCATGCTGGTAAAGCGAATGTGGTGGCGGATGCTTTGAGCCGCAAGTCAGCTGGGTCTTCCAGCCCAATGATATGTATAAGGATAGTGGTAGATTCTCCGCTTGTGACTTTGATTAGAGATGCTCAGGTTGAGGGCATGCGACCAGAGAAATTGAAGCTGAAGAGGATCAAGGGTGAGAACACCCGGTTTATGCAGGATAGCCGAGGATTATTGACCCGATGCTGTGGGGTATGGGTTCTGATGTCTAGAGAGGTCAGACAGACAGTAATAGAGGAGGCTCATAAGTCTCATTTCTCTATTCACCCAAGGGCTGCCATGATGTACAAAGACCTGAGTTTGAGTTATTGGTGGCCATGTATGAAGCGAAAAATCGCTTGGTTCGTCAAGAGGTGCTTAACCTATAGGATGGTCAAAGCCGAGCATCAAAAGCCGCAGGGTATGCTGCAGTCCCTAGAGATTCCCATGTGGAAATGGGAACAGATCACGATGGATTTCATTACCAAGCTACCGAGGATGGTGATGGGATTTGATACTATATGGGTTATCGTAGATCGATTGACCAAGAGTGCCCATTTCTTGGCTATACGAGAGAGTTCTTCGGCAGAGAAGTTGGCCGACGTGTATGTTAGCGAGATAGTCGCTTGCCATGGGGTTCCGGTGTCCATTGTTTCTGACCGGGATGCTAGATTTACCTCCTGTTTCTAGCAGAAGTTCCATGAGGAACTGGGCATGTGACTACACTTTAGCATAACATTTCATCCACAGAACGACGATCAGAGTGAGCGGACCATTCAGACCCTCAAGGATATGTTGAGGGTGTGTGTCAAAAACTTCAGTGGGAGCTGGGATTCCCAACTATCCCTTGCAGAGTTTTCATATAAAAACTATCATTCCAACATTGGTGTGACGCCTTTTGAGATGTTGTATGGGTGGAGATGTCGCACCCCGGTTTATTGGGGTGAGTTCGGACGTAGGTTGATGGGAAGGATGGAGATAGTCTTGCAAACTACCGAGAAGATTCAGCAGATTAGTAAGCGAATGCAGACCCCTCAGAGTCGGTAGAAGAGTTACACCGACAAATGCCAATCTGAGTTAGAGTTTCGGGTCGGTGACATGGTACTCCTAAAGGTCTTGCCCTGGAAGGGTGTGATCCGCTTCAGGAAGAGGGGAAAATTATGTACCTGACTCATTGGACCGTTCAGGATTGTTGCCAGGGTTAGCAAGGGTTCATACAGGCTGGAGCTACTAGAGGAGCTCAGCCGGATCCACATCACTTGCCACATTTCGCAATTGCGAAAGTGGATTATGGATCAGGAGGTAGTGGTGTAATTGGATGACATTTAGGTCGATGAACGCCTAAATTATGTTGACAGGCCCGTGGCCATTTTGGAGAGGAAAGTGAAGGTTCTATGGAACGAGGTACCATTGGTAAAGGTATAGTAGGAGTACCGAATAGGGTCCGAGTGTACATGGGAGCCGGAGGCAGAGATGCGGGAGCACCATCCGGAGGTACCTTTGGTAAAGCTACAGTAAGAGCACCAAAGAGGGTCTGAGTGGACGTAGGAGCCCGAGGCAGAGATGCGGGAGCACTATCCGAAGTTGTTCACCACAACAAACTTCGTGGACGAAGTCTAGTTCTAGTAGGGGAGAATTATAACCTCCTGATGCTCGGGTATTGACTTATGGATATAAAATTTCATGATTTCAAGGTCTACTCAGCGAGTTGATTGCCCCGACTCGTTGAGTAGCAGTGGGTTGGTCCACATATTTAAGTGATCTACTCGCCGAGTCCAAGAAGGGACTCGACGAGTAGGAGCTGGAGGGTGAAATCCTAATTTCTGCGGTTTTGCACCCTATTTAAGGGATCATTAGCCTCCTTTGGCCTCCTTGCAATCCCTTGTGAGCTCATCAAAACCCTAATACATGACTGTGTGCTCAACTTGTGTTTTTTAAGCTTTGGAAGAGAGTTCTTCGTGAGAAGAGCTTAGAGATCAAGTGTCTAAAAGCAAGGAAAGTGTGGAAACTAGAAGTCTACCTTAATTAGTATCAGTTGAAGGTATCAAGTCGTTATATTGACTTCATTTCCTTTTGGATCTCATTTGGGTGAAGTTTAGAGCTTTTCTAGCATGTTAGGAAGCTTTCTTGTGTAAGAGCTAAGATCTAAAGTTTCAACTTTAGATCTAAGCTCTCTTAGGTCTCTAAGTCTATAAACCTTCCATCTTTTGCAAGTACGAGACTCTCCTTAGGAGTAAAATTCCATCACAAGCTTGGATTTGTCATTTTGAGTCTTTAGATCCTTGGAAGCACATAAAGCTTACAACTTTATGTGTTAAACATGCCATGGGAGTTGGCTTTGCGGTATGGAACCTTAGCATGGCTTAAAAAGCATCTGAGTGGATGAAGGACTGAAGGCACTCAGTGAGTTGCATGGTCAACTCGGCGAGTCCGATGAATATTGGTGTGGGCTCCGCAAGTCGGTAGAGTGACTCGACGAGTAAGCAAGGGTTTTCCTGACTTTTGGACACACATGAAATCAGTGGGTTGCAGGGAAACTCGACGGGTTGGATAAGAGGTTCACGGTCGTAAACGTGAGGAACTCGACGAGTCCCTTAAGTGACTCAACAAGTTGACGAGTCATGAAAGGAACTCGGCGGGTGGCCGGTTATACTCGACGTGTTGTGGTCAATATGGATTGTTGACCTTGACCGTTGACTTTGACTTTGACCAAGGGTTGACTAATTGGCTTCTGGGGCATTTTGAGAAATTGGAAATTTACAAGTATGGTTCTATGGTGAATGTAGGTGGTGGAGTTTGTACCGGTGATTCGAGATTTTGAGCTTATATTTCGAGTCGACAGTTACGAGGTGAGTTCTCCTCACTATATCAATAGGGTCCAAGGCACTAATGCCGGCCCTTTATGGATTGTATTCGGTTATGGCATGATATATTTATTGATTATATTCTGGTATTTAGGATTATGTTATGCTTATGCTTAGCGACCTGGTTAGGTTAGTGTCGTGGTTATAGGATGATGCTATGTTAATGACCGGTTAGGTCTGTTTCCCAGTTATTGGGATGTTGCTATGATTAGTGATCTGGTAGATCGGTTTGATTGTTATATGATATGAGCTAGCGTATGATATTTATGTGCACCTGTTTGTTTGTTGGGGGTTGGGTTGAGGCGGTCTTGCTTTGTGTTGAAGGCCAACATACCTTGCGAGCGGTCCGGATAGGCTGTAGGCCCTGCGAGGCGGTCGAGTCATGCCGAAGGCTCGGGAGCGGTCCAAATAGGCTGTAGGCCCTGCGAGGCGGTCCAGTCAGGCTGAAGGCTCATTATGCATCTTGTTCTATATTTGTTGATATGATATGTTTATGGTTATGTGAGGATGGTATTTTGGGGTGGCGCACTAAGCTTTCGGGCTTACAGTTTCAGTGTGTTATTTCAGGTACTTCCAGTTTTTGTGGGAAGGCGAAGGCATGATCGTACCGCTCCTCCTATTGTTATGATTTTATCTTTTGATACTGGGATACTCTGATATTGATTATTTTGAAAACAAATTATGTAATGTTAAATTGCTTTAAGTTTTTTAAAAAAGTTTAAATTTAGCATAATTTTTTATAGGTGTTACAACTTTTCAACTAGAATGTACAGACAGCGGCCAAACATAAAACAATGGAGGGCGGGACCATTTTGGCATATAGCACTTCTGAAATCCAACAACCCTATGCGACCGTTTAAAACAGATTCCCCGTACCGCGAGCGGTTAAAAGATATTATAATAACACTTTTTTAACATATTTTAATATATATATATATATATATATATATATATATATTTATATATATATATATATATATATATATATATATATATATATTGTTTATGAGTTCAAAATAAGGATAATAAAATTAAACATAAGCTATACTTCAAGTAGGTTAAGCATAACTTACTTAGAAAGGGGTTTTAGCTAGGAGCCAGGCTCTGTAGTGGCAGAACTTCTTCGCTGAATCTTTCTAATAAAGATTCTTGCACCGTTTCAGCTCTCAGCTTACTATACTAAAAACTATAAAAAAAGAAGTCGAATCACAAGGGACCGAAATCCTAGGGGGGATAAGAAAAGAAACAGTCTTGAATCAAGAGAATGGTGCATGAAATATGAGAGCCTAGAGGCTCTTATTTATAGTATTTGGATTTTCAAAAACTACCCTATATAGTTACTTAATGACTTTATAGTTATATAAATGACTAAACACCCCTTTATAATACTATTTTAAATAGATTTAACAATATTTGTACTAAACTAATGTCGAAAGTACTCAACACTACTCTTATAACGGCCACATCGTCGATACCTTTCTAATGATATATACGTATGTATATATATGTATACGTATATATGATTTATACTTGATTTTAATGCATAAATATGCTATTATACTTTATAACTCATTCTTATGAACTCTGTTTTTGATGCTATCTATATCCATGCGTAGCTATCGATAAGATCTACAACTTTCGTTTTGACTCCGCCAGCTAATTTTGACTTTAATTTTTGTCCATATTTTTATAAAATTAAACGATTTTGCTAAAGTCACAACTCTCTCATATGGAATCCATTTTTGTCATTCTTTTTTATAAAATTCCTATTTTAAGGACTACTACGATTTTTGTGTTGGTGACATTAACTAAAAGTCAACCATTCTCTTTATAGCTTTTTACGTAATACATTTGTCTTTGTGTGCTGCGGGTGTTACATCGGGAAACAATCTTTGACTACACAACCTATTACGACGGTTGCCCTGCCTCCGGTCTCCGATCTTGGTCATGCTGAGATGGTCGAGGATAGCAAAGACAACATCATCTTGGACGTTCAACAAGCCATAGTTAAGAGGAAAGTTGGCTTGGACATGGGGGAGACCTCCTCTGATTTTTTCAACATCTGGAGGCAAGTTCAATCGAGATGTAATTTTATTCGTCTAGCTTGACTTCCTCCATGCTGGAGGCCATTGTAGTGATCCTTGATGATGACGTTCAACAGTCTGATGGGGATCATCGTGAGTTTTAAGCATAACTACAACCTATGTGTTCATGCAACCTTAATTGCTTTGGAACTAAGTTTTTCACTAGTTGAAGATGCAATTTGAATACCAAAGCAAAACCCTAGATCTAGCATACATAAATCGAAAATTACATAATAAAAGGGTTTTGATGTATACCTTACTTGTTATATAGAAATAACAAGAAACCTTGTAGATCATTGACTCTTAAAAGCTTAGTGCCTCAAATGTTGCATCTCTAATGGCATACAAATGCCACTAGCAAGAGGATGAGATGAGAAAGGATGGAATCCTTTAGAATTTCAACTAGGGTTTGTAGTAACAATGAATTGGCCGAAATCCCTAAGTGGTGGGGTCTTTATATAGTTGTGGGCTACTAGGGTTTGCCTAATTTCCTGTTTAAGGCTTAAGCAGCCCATGGACCATTATTAAGGATCCCTGGATGAAATCTGTAGGGCCTCCCTATATTTTTCATCCACTCCTAACTAAGGAGTCTAGTAGCCCAGTTTCACAACTATCAATGATTTGCAAAACAACCCCTATTCCTTTAATCAGTTCCTAAAATCCCAAAATTAATTCCAAATTAATTTCTGATTGAATACTAATGATTTTTAATTAATAATATTTTTTTGATAATACATTAATAAATTATTTATTATTCCAAATAATAAATTCAACATCTCTCTCCAAAAGTCATCTTGTCAAATTTCTAGGGTGAAGGCAACCTAAAATAACCATGCTACTATCAAATCAAGTACATACTAATTATAGTTATGGGCTTAGACACCTAATCCAACAGTCTCCCACTTAGATAAGTCTAATAACTGTAATTGCAAATATGGCTTGAAAAAAATTGACTAACAATCCTAGCTCTCAAAAGCCGCTATCAAACTTTGACCTAGTCAGTTGTGTGTCCTTAGATAAGGGATCATATAATCCTCCATTTTGCAAGATATCATGTGGACAAAGACATGTAACATAATCATTCTTATTGTCCAATAGTTTGTTTCCCGATTTCTGATTTGTATGATGAAGAACTTAATTGAACACATTAATTCAGCCCTGACTGGGCCCGACACATATGTCAACACAAAATCACCGAGGGGCCAAAGATATTGCTTTTACCCCCTTGGGATAAAAGGAATAGAGAAACTTTGACTTATATGCTTGTACTATTTACTCGTCAAATCTTACACAACAATACTTTTTTATAACATCAAGTTACTGATGTGTTTACGTATTATCAATGCACAACCAACTCATAAACAACAACTCAATATCTCAGTTTAAAGATTATACGATATTATCGTCTCATAATTATTCGTGATAAATTCCATGATGTAATTCTATGAGTTTAGGTTTAATCCAATACTCAAATCCCCATCTCAAGAATACACATGAACGTTGCAGAAAACATTTTCTATCTCTAAACACTTACAAAATCTACAAGCCAATTCATGACAGTCTTAATTCACTACTTACTTCCAAAGTATGATCGACTGCGAATAATTTAAACAATCCATTTATTCTGGAAGTAAAACATGCAAAGTTGAAACACAAAATAAACAATTGACAAAAGATAGTAAACAATACTCATCATAAATCTCCATTACTTAATCATCAAAGTATGATCGACTGCGGATAAGGTAGTTCGTCTTTGGTCCTTGTAAGGCTCAACTAACAAAATAGACCTACGTCTACCTTCCCTCCCATTCTACTACCAGCACTGAGGAGATGGCTTCTTTTGAAGCTGAGGGGTATACCTATAGTGTCTTGCCTGGGAGGGGGCTAGCCAGCATGGGTAATTTGCATAGGGCTTCTTTGATCCATTGGAATGTTGTTTCTGTTGCTATTGTCTATTGGAAGTTGCTCTTCTCGATGCATCCCTTGAGGTATGGAAGACTGGCATGGCTTTCTCTGCCGACTTGGAAATAAAATGGCTTGGAGCGGCCAGTTTACCATTCAGCCCTTGAGCATCCCTTAGAGTGTATGGGGATGGTACTTCCATCAACTTGTCCATATTGGTTGGGTTGTGTTGGATTCCTTGTTTGATGACATAGTATCCTAATAATTGTCCTTCTTCGACACTATAGGTGCACTTCCCCGAGTTCAATTTCCTATTAACCTTTTCCAATGTTCTGAAGGTCTCTTCCATGTCTTCCAATAATATCCTTTCACGTGAGCGTTTTATGACCATGTCGTCGATGTATACCTCAATGTTTCTTCCGATTTGTTTGGCAAAGATGGAGTCAACGAGGCGCTGTTAGGTCGTACCTGCGTTCTTTAGGATGAATGACATTTTGGTGTAGCAGAAAACCTGATGGTCTGTGTGAAAGGTTGTCCTCTCTTCGTCTTCCTTGCTCATAAATATCTAGTGGTACCTTTTGTATAAATCTAGGAAACATTTTAGTCTGCATCCTTACATGAATTCGGGTTTTTGATCGATTTCTAGTAGGGGTAGCAATCTTTATGGCAAGCTTTGTTTACATCGGAATAGTCAATGCACATATACAACCTACCGTCATGCTTTTTAACCATGATAGGGTTTGCGTTCCAATTCAGGAAGACTACCTCCAGGAGTATTCCTTCTTTAGTTAGCTTGGCGATCTCGACATTGATTTCCATGTTCTTGTCTCACCCCTAAACTCATTTTTTTCTTTTTATTCTCCTTGGCACCAAGTTTAATCATGAGTTTGTGTTCTATGACTTCTCTATCTACTCCTACCATATCAGTAGGAGTCCAAGGGAATACATGCTTGTCTTTCTTTAAGAGATTGATCAACGCTTGTCTTGTCGCCGAAGGAAGGCTGCAACGTACGCTGACTGGCCGGTTCATGTATTCTCTGTTGACGATTTCACTTCCATTTGTTGGCTCCGTCAGTGATCTTTTGCTTTCCTGTGTGATCTTTCTCCGATGCATGATCTTGTAACATGGTAATTCTCTTGGTGGCATTGCCAAGACCGTCCCCTCCCTTCCGTAGTAATGAATTTTATAATGTCATGCATTGTTGATGTGATTGCTCCGAATTTGAGTAGGGTCGTTCACCCGAGAATGATGATGTACTCCACCAGGTGCCGGATTACTAAAAAATCTATGAGGGTTGTCTTCCTCTTTTCCTTTACGTAACTGGTAAGTGTGAATGGCAGGTGAATCATGCCTAGGGGCCACAAGCTATGTCCTATGAAGCCTGTCAGCCACCCTGTTACAGGTTTGAAGATCTCCTTCCACCTGTCAAGGAAGAGATGGAAATAGTGCACGTAAATGATATCTGTTGAACTGTCGGTATCAATTTAACCCGATGGATAGTGATGTCTTTGATGGGCCCCTGTATTATGAGCAGGTCATCTCCTCGTGAGCCTGCCGACCGGGGGTCTTTCATTGAGAATGTTAAGCCTTGCATGGATGTGGTGAGGTTGTCTACCCCACCGTGTTCTTACTTCCTTCTTCATTTTGAACTAATCATCAGGATCTCATGGGTTTGGTCACACTCTTTTGTTGTATCCTTAGCATTTGCAGCATCGAATTTGGCATGCAGACTCCGTGATACCTCTTTGAGGTTCTCCTTTATTTTTTTCTCCTCTATTTCCCTTTTTAATATCGAACAGTTGATAGTGTCGTGTGTTTTGATCTTGTTGTACTCGCAGTACCGTCCCTTTCTTCCTTTCACCGGTTTCTTATTATTGACTGCATAAACATCTGGTCGCCTACCTCTTCTTTCATCCCTTTGGAATGGCCTGAAACGTCCTTGAGGGCGCTTCCCTCATCCAAAGTGTTTGCTACTGCCCGGGGTTTCAAGTACGCTTGCTTGATTTCCTCCCCTTCCTCTTGTCTTAGGTAACGCTCTACCTTCCCCTTTAGTTAAGTACATGTCTAGGGTTTCTTCCCTATGAGCTTTTAGGATAGCGGTCTCGGGGGAAGGCCCCACGTGAAGCCGCCTGCTACTAACCATTCGTCGTGCCCTAGGACGTCTAATGTGGCATTAGTGAACTTGGTGAAGTACTCTCACACAGTCTCTCCTTCCTTCTATTTTCAACCGTTGATTGAGTGTGAATCTCCTTTGCCTTTACGCAATTGCATAAAATTCATCAAGAACAGGTACTTTAATTGGCCAAAATTGTACATGTTCCCATGCCGTAATGTTTTGAACCACGTTCCTGCATTGTCATCTAAGGTTGTCGGAAATACGTACACCAGAATCACTAGTCCATCTTTAACGAGGTCATCATCCATTCATAAATATCAATGTGGCTATTTGGGTTGTGGTGCCATTGTAGGTCTTAAGGTGTGTTAGTTTTGTGTATTTGGGATTTCATAGTCTAGAAGCTCCTTGGCAAACAGAGATGTTACGCTTCACGATGAACAATCTTGGTTTAGGATGAAGTTAATGCCTTGTGGGTTATATTGTTGGGACGTGAGTTATGGTTACATTAGTATGCTATTGTATGCTGAGAGGTTACCCGGGGTTAGGCCGTAGAATCTTTGCTATTGAAATGACAAGGTTAATAGTTGGGTTGATAATAGGGGTAGGTTTTATGTGAGCAAGTTGTTTGACACGAATGGCAGATGCTGTGGGATTGTGGTATTGAAAGGCATGTTTGTCACAAATGGAGGTGTTTGGAAGGCCTTTGATTTTTCTCTCGCCACCTTGTTTAGTGGTGGTGTTTGTGAGATAGTCGGCATGTTGATGACATTATCCACCATCGGTGGTGCTGTGCAGCCTGGGATCACCATCAGCTATAGCGTGTGTGCATAGGAGTTTTATGCAAACACGGTGGTGGAGGATGCTGGTCCTTCAGTGGTTGGTCTCCATAATTAATTCGTTGGAGCAGTGGTCATCATTGAGTAGCCTTGTTATGGAGTTTCACAGGTAACTAGTGTGAAAATGGGGGCGATAGCTGGTTCCAATGACATTATAGGCCCGATGGGGCTCGTCGGTGTCCCGCCAGTCCCACCAGTGTCGTTGGATGCCATATTCAAGTGTTGAGAGGTGTGATTTTGGTTTGTTGTTCGTCATACTATGCATGACACCAAAAGATGTGACCTGGTCACCGGACGATTGTGCCTGTTGCTTTTAGTGTTCTGATGAACCCGCAAGGCCACAACATGACTGTAACGCCCTGTTTCAAATCGTTTTTCCATTGTGGGGTGATGATCAAGGATTTGGTATTTGTAGACTTAGAACCCTTGAAGAATAGATTTTAGGATCATTTGGAGATGGATGATGTAGTTTGCATGATCCGGGTATTCGGTTTGTGTTTTGGAGCCCAATAGTATCGGTAAAGGCATTGGTCCGTGCCTTTTATGAAGTTTGGATTTACCGTCGGTTGGTTTTCAGGATAAATAAATTTTATAGACGATTAGGTATTCTCGTTACCTTTCCGTAGATATAAATAACGTCGAAAACGGATAAGGGTTGCAAAATTTATGGTCATTTGAGTTTAGAAGGGTTTGGACCAAACCAGGTACGCATGGCGTAAAAGGGACGTATGCATGGCGTTCATATGAATTTGGATGCATGAGCATTTGGGAACGCCCTGTATTCCCCAACAGAACACCATGCTTTCATCATGCCAGATTAAAACCCCAATTTACGGTCATGGACCCTATTTAAAGACCTTAACTCACCTCCAACCCTCATTTCCTTCAGCCTCCAGCCCCCTCTAACCCTAAGATCGAAAACCTATTCCCCATTTTTGTGTATTTCTTGAACTTCATGTGATTTTTGTGTGTTTTGGTGCCTGAAAACAAAGAATGAACTTCCTGAAGAGTCAATGCTTGACTTAGAGCTTTTGGATCCAAGCTTTGCTCGCCTAGATCTAACTTCTGGAGATATAAAGTCTCAACCTTGACAACTCTTTCATGTAGATATAGCTAGTTTGTTTTGGTTATGGTTTTGATCCTTTTATTATGGTTCTTGTGAGTAGAAGTTACTCCAGAACCTTTGAGCTTCATATTTGGTCCTTGTTGGGGTTAGGAAGTCTTAAAGTTAGGATCTTGTTGAGTATAAACCTTTCATGCACGTTTTTGTGGTATTTTGGTAAAGTTTGGGACTTAGTGTTTTGATTTGGGTCCCATTCAATCTTGCTATGTCATAAAATCATGAACTTTATGAATTAGGAAGTCCCTTTGAATCAATTTTGGAAGTTTGTACTAAGGTCTTAAGGTAAAAGTTTGCATCTTGGCCTCTTTATGGAGTTAGAATGCTTGAAATCATGATTGGGTCCTTTTGGACCATGCAAAGGTGCCAAGTTGACAACTTTATGGGATAAGTCGATAATATGAAGCTATTTTGAGCATTTGGACATTGGACTTGACGTATTAAGTCACTAGTGCAATTTTTGGACATTGGTCGGGAACATCGTGGGTTCGTCTCGGGAACGCCACGCATTCGGGTCATCAATGGACTCTTTGGTATTTTTGATTTGGACTTGATTTTGGGGTTGGAATTTCTGTTTTGAGCCATGTTCGAACTTATCTAGTTGGATAGCCCAGTTTGGGCCTAAACAGTTTGGGTTGGGCCTTAGTGGGCCTAACTTGGAATATGGGCCTTAGTACGCCTAATTGGTTTGGGTCATTAGTGGGTTGAGTTAGATTAGGCCATCATTGGGCCTATATTTTGGGTTTATCCCTGGATATTAATTTAGATCAGTTTGGCTTGGCTCAGTGTGTGGAGCCGGTTCGCAGAAGAAGCTAGTGAAAGATTATGTTATCAGTCGATCAATGTGAGTCTTCTCACTATATCCATGGGCCGAATGCACCAATGTTGGCCCATTACATGTTACATGGTATGCTAGTTGTCTCTGTGATGCTTGCATGGAAGACCATGGGGGAGCCCATGACACATTGATATCAGACCATGTGGGGAGCACATGGCATTCCAGGTAACGACCATGGGGGGAGCCCATGGCATTCCAGGTAAAGACGACTAGGGGGGACATGGCAACTATATGTATATCGCATGATATTATGTGGTATTTTGGGGAACTCAGTAAGCTATGGGCTTACAGTTTTCAGTTTATGTTTCAGGTACTCTGGTTTTCAAATGGGAGGTCTCGAGATGATTGCAAAGCACACACCACATGTTTCTGCATTTTGTGAATTACTCTGATTTAACATGTTTAGCTAAAGCTTATTTACTTGGTCTTATGGGAAGGATATTTATTAATGAGTTATTATCCTAAAAACAAAAAAAAAATATGTCTTGATTTTGGGATGTTACAAGGACGAAGCCGCTAGCCGTTCTCCGGAAGGAGGCTTCCGGGAAAACGCCCGATAGTCAACTCAGTGGGTAGAATTGGATATGTTGGTGAGTGAACTGGGAGAGAGCGACTTACTCCCTAGGTACATGAGGAGGCCTTTTATACTAAGGCCTTGTGCTAGTCCATACGGGACAAGGGGATCACATACGGCAGGATTGGGGGCACTGATTGGGTAATCGTTGTCCTTATTCTATCTGAGCTAATGATTGGTTCAAGTGATAATGTAATGAGCATCTCCCTTATCTCCTGGAGCTGTTATACTTTGTCGCAGGTCATAAGGCGCCCTTGGCGGGATCGAGCCTTATTTATGGGTGCCTTGCTCTTAAGGGGGTCCACGGGCGCGAGGTTTCGTTGGGCTTGCTTTGCTAGGCGTGACTTGCCTTGGGGAGTTCCTTGGTGCGGCTGAGCGCAACTCTTCATTCGTACTAAGCACATGTCATCATTAGGCATATAAAGGCATCTCCTACCATTCTATCATGCAAATCCTAAGCAGATCCTTATCCCTAACTAGCATATGATTCACAGATTCGTAAATCAAATCATATGATAAAACATGTATGGGTATCCTTAGAAAACTTACTTACGGTCGGTCGATTGCATGCACCACACCCTTTTCTTTTATTAGAATACCCTTTTAATAAATCATTTTGCTTTTTGAAAAAAATTCTACCAAATCCTCAGTTTGAGTTCAGACAAACCCGAGAGCATGCCTGAATCCCTCAAACTAAGGCTCTGATAGCAACTTGTAACATCCCAAAAATAAGACCAAAATTTTCAATTTTAAATTAATAAAACTATTATCCTAAAAACATTATCATAACCATGGTGGAACAAATTGTATCCTATACATCATATCACATCAGAGTAATTATAAAATATGGAATGAGGTGGTGTATGCACCACAATCATCTCGGGCTCTTCCCATTCGAAATAGAAGTACCTGAAACATAAACTGCAAAATCGTAAGTACAAAGCTTAGTGAGTTCCCCGAAATACTACATACCATATATATCAGACATATAATGGGCCCCACCCGACATCGATCCCATCCGACATTGAGCCCCGCTCGGTATACAAATTTGACAGTCATCTGGACTCGCCCGACATCGTATGCTTAGCATACTCCTTCTGGGGCCAGTATGCGCAGTGTACATGCTGGGTACGCCCAAAGTTCTCCCCAGTTTGCCACCCTACATCATTAAGCAGTTAATCGGTTGAGACCTCAAGACAAACTCTCATATCTGATCCTAAAGGGGGACTTATCACATAAAGTTGGCAACTTTACGCACATACATGGCTTAGTGGGACTCAAAATCTCAAAAAGAGCTTAATAATGTTCTTAACGATTGCATGGGCCAATAACTTCTATAAAGATGACATTTTTATGAACATGGGGACCAAATGGAGCTAAGATATAGCACCCATTACTTTTAGAGTGGATCAAAAACTCATATTTACTTCAAAAGACTCAAAATTGTCCATGAAACACAATAAAGAAGATATAGCATGAGAGATCATAAAGGTGTGAGCTTTTCACCTGAATAAGCATGGAAATAAGAATGTGATCCTAGAGCCACAAGCTCAATCATCTTCTCGAAGGGCTTCTCTTTTTCTTCTTCACCTTAAACACCAAAAATCTCTCTATCAATCTCAAAAACTCACCAACACACTAAGGGTTTCGTTTTCTGGGACAAGAAGGATGGAGGATGGTCTAAAATGTCCATGAGGTGTTATAAAGAGGTTTAAATAGGGTGCAAACCCTAAAAATTAGGGTTTTCCTCTGCACTACGTATGCCATGCATACTTAATGTATTCCCCAAGTACGTGGGAAGAACCCACAATCCGAATTAGGCTAGTACGCCAAGTGTACCCTAGAGTATGCCCTGCGTACTAGCTAAGGGACCAAAATGCTACAATTTTTCAATAAAAGGGCTAATCACAAACTTACCAAACAAGAATGTTACAAAAAGTACCTTTAAAAATATATTTGAACCTTCAAAAACATATTCAAAGATTATATATGTGCATATATAAAAATATAATAATAATAATAATAATAATAATAATAATAATAATAATAATAATAATATTAGTAACAATAAAAATAATTTAAAGTGTTCATGTACTATATACATTATATATCATTCAACAATGTATACATAAATGTGCTTCTACCTTAGTGGTAAGATGGTGTGCTTAATTATTAGAGATCACCTTTCGAAACCCCCACCCCTTTCTTTGCCCACACACTACGTTTTTTTTATGTAAATGAGATCTGATGATATGACATGTTACGTCAGCTGCATGTTAGCACGACAACCACCTCCACTTAAGGTGAAATTGACCTACTCTAGAGATGAAACTGACTTAAGGGCACATATGAAAAAAAAAAGTATGCTAATATTAGACATTAACACACCAAAAATCGTTACAAAGACAAGACCAGCAAAACATGCTAAACTTAACGATTTTTTTGTCAAAAGCTCTTCCAGAGGCACTACAAAGTTTGAATTGTCTTCATTAGGACAAGGGTAGTTGTCCTATTGCATGACAAGGGCAATTTACACGACGTGATAAAGGTCATTTGTAAATCATAGTTGAAGCAGTTGCATCACAAGATCTTTGGACTTGGCATTCATACTTTGGTGCTCTCGGATCAAACCATGATATAAATGTATTGAACATTTCGCGTATATTGAACAAGTTTTATGACGGGTCCACTCTTTACTCACCATTTGAAGTAAATAAAACGACATATTACTACATGTATTATCTTGTTGTTGATACCTGAATTTGTTGTGTTTGTGTATACATTATCATGCTCAGTTGATCCAAAATGCATAAAGCATAAAACATTTCAGGAAAGAGCATGAAAGGATGTCGAATGGGTATTTGTAGTCTTCTAGAAGCATTGGTGCATAATACAAAATCCAACTCTTTTATTATTATTATTATTATTTTAAGTATGAGCAACAAATAGCATCATTTCCTACTTATAGGCAAAAAAAAATTTTTTGACAAGAATGACAAAATCATATGTGTCACCTATATGACACCAAATGTTTGATGAAATGGATGACAACTTTTTGATGACATAGATAACAACACACCCTTTAGACATTTAGCTTATGATGTATATAAGAACACCCTAAGTAAGGCCAAATAACAGAAACACTTAAGTTTGTAAAAAAAAATGTACATATTACCATTTTGTGTACTGTAGGTTCATTAAAGTTGAAAGTTTGAAATAAATATCTTTCAATTTTATTTTTTTGCGTATTATTGTTGATTAAAGCTCTTAAGTGTGGCAAAAATGTTCGATTTGAATGGTTTTTCAGTAAAAAGAAACAAGAAAAAACAAACGAATTACATATAATGTTTTAAAAACCGGTTTTTTAGTTGAACCGATATGGTTATCGGTTTCCGGTTCAACCGACTTAACCGGTTCGACCATTAAGTAAGCCGGTTTCTATAATTTGCATTTTTTTTTGCATTTTCATACACATAGATACATACACACACAAATCAAGAATTTGATGTCCACAATTTCAAATATTAAAATACACATGAAACCAAGTTGTAAATCAATATAAATACATTAAAATAACCGATAACCATAAGTTTTACATCAATCCATGTGCATTAAAAAAAATGTCCTAGATAAATTTAAATGCGTCACAAAACTTAATAACATTTATCATGTTTTTATTCAGAAATTTTTTAATAAATGTGAAAAACTATCAAAGTTTATTATACGAAAGCTATCAATTCCATATGTTTTTATTCAATTTAACGGGTTCAACCGGTTTAATTGAACCTATTCAAGCGGATTTTTGTAAAACTCGGCGGGTGGCCGGTTATACTCGACGTGTTGTGGTCAATATGGATTGTTGACCTTGACTGTTGACTTTGACTTTGACCAAGGGTTGACTAATTGGCTTCTGGGGCATTTTGAGAAATTGGAAATTTACAAGTATGGTTCTATGGTGAATGTAGGTGGTGGAGTTTGTACCGGTGATTCGAGATTTTGAGCTTATATTTCGAGTCGACAGTTACGAGGTGAGTTCTCCTCACTATATCAATAGGGTCCAAGGCACTAATGCCGGCCCTTTATGGATTGTATTCGGTTATGGCATGATATATTTATTGATTATATTCTGGTATTTAGGATTATGTTATGCTTATGCTTAGCGACCTGGTTAGGTTAATGTCGTGGTTATAGGATGATGCTATGTTAATGACCGGTTAGGTCTGTTTCCCAGTTATTGGGATGTTGCTATGATTAGTGATCTGGTAGATCGGTTTGATTGTTATATGATATGAGCTAGCGTATGATATTTATGTGCACCTGTTTGTTTGTTGGGGGTTGGGTTGAGGCGGTCTTGCTTTGTGTTGAAGGCCAACATACCTTGCGAGCGGTCCGGATAGGCTGTAGGCCCTGCGAGGCGGTCGAGTCATGCCGAAGGCTCGGGAGCGGTCCAAATAGGCTGTAGGCCCTGCGAGGCGGTCCAGTCAGGCTGAAGGCTCATTATGCATCTTGTTCTATATTTGTTGATATGATATGTTTATGGTTATGTGAGGATGGTATTTTGGGGTGGCGCACTAAGCTTTCGGGCTTACAGTTTCAGTGTGTTATTTCAGGTACTTCCAGTTTTTGTGGGAAGGCGAAGGCATGATCGTACCGCTCCTCATATTGTTATGATTTTATCTTTTGATACTGGGATACTCTGATATTGATTATTTTGAAAACAAATTATGTAATGTTAAATTGCTTTAAGTTTTTTAAAAAAGTTTAAATTTAGCATAATTTTTTATAGGTGTTACAACTTTTCAACTAGAATGTACAGACAGCGGCCAAACATAAAACAATGGAGGGCGGGACCATTTTGGCATATAGCACTTCTGAAATCCAACAACCCTATGCGACCGTTTAAAACAGATTCCCCGTACCGCGAGCGGTTAAAAGATATTATAATAACACTTTTTTAACATATTTTAATATATATATATATATATATATATATATATATATATATATATTTATATATATATATATATATATATATATATATATATATATATATATATATATATGTATTGTTTATGAGTTCAAAATAAGGATAATAAAATTAAACATAAGCTATACTTCAAGTAGGTTAAGCATAACTTACTTAGAAAGGGGTTT
The DNA here is from genome assembly GCF_002870075.4 of Lactuca sativa. Classification (NCBI taxonomy): domain Eukaryota; kingdom Viridiplantae; phylum Streptophyta; class Magnoliopsida; order Asterales; family Asteraceae; genus Lactuca; species Lactuca sativa. Next base: position 94,159,701 of record NC_056629.2, read on the forward strand.
TAGCTAGGAGCCAGGCTCTGTAGTGGCAGAACTTCTTCGCTGAATCTTTCTAATAAAGATTCTTGCAGCGCTTCAGCTCTCAGCTTACTATACTAAAAACTATAAAAAAAGAAGTCAAATCACAAGGGACCGAAATCCTAGGGGGGATAAGAAAAGAAACAGTCTTGAATCAAGAGAATGGTGCATGAAATATGAGAGCCTAGAGGCTCTTATTTATAGTAATTGGATTTTCAAAAACTACCCTATATAGTTACTTAATGACTTTATAGTTATATAAATGACTAAACACCCCTTTATAATACTATTTTAAATAGATTTAACAATATTTGTACTAAACTAATGTCGAAAGTACTCAACACTACTCTTATAACGGCCACATCGTCGATACCTTTCTAATGATATATACGTATGTATATATATGTATACGTATATATGATTTATACTTGATTTTAATGCATAAATATGCTATTATACTTTATAACTCATTCTTATGAACTCTGTTTTTGATGCTATCTATATCCATGCGTAGCTATCGATAAGATCTACAACTTTCGTTTTGACTCCGCCAGCTAATTTTGACTTTAATTTTCGTCCATATTTTTATAAAATTAAACGATTTTGCTGAAGTCACAACTCTCTCATATGGAATCCATTTTTGTCATTCTTTTTTACAAAATTCCTATTTTAAGGACTACTACGATTTTTGTGTTGGTGACATTAACTAAAAGTCAACCATTCTCTTTATAGCTTTTTACGTAATACATTTGTCTTTGTGTGCTGCGGGTGTTACATCGGGAAACAATCTTTGACTACACAACCTATTACGACGGTTGCCCCGCCTCCGGTCTCCGATCTTGGTCATGCTGAGATGGTCGAGGATAGCAAAGACAACATCATCTTGGACGTTCAACAAGCCATAGTTAAGAGGAAAGTTGGCTTGGACATGGGGGAGACCTCCTCTGATTTTTTCAACATCTGGAGGCAAGTTCAATCGAGATGTAATTTTATTCGTCTAGCTTGACTTCCTCCATGCTGGAGGCCATTGTAGTGATCCTTGATGATGACGTTCAACAGTCTGATGGGGATCATCGTGAGTTTTAAGCATAACTACAACCTATGTGTTCATGCAACCTTAATTGCTTTGGAACTAAGTTTTTCACTAGTTGAAGATGCAATTTGAATACCAAAGCAAAACCCTAGATCTAGCATATATAAATCGAAAATTACATAATAAAAGGGTTTTGATGTATACCTTACTTGTTATATAGAAATAACAAGAAACCTTGTAGATCATTGACTCTTAAAAGCTTAGTGCCTCAAATGTTGCATCTCTAATGGCATACAAATGCCACTAGCAAGAGGATGAGATGAGAAAGGATGGAATCCTTTAGAATTTCAACTAGGGTTTGTAGTAACAATGAATTGGCCGAAATCCCTAAGTGGTGGGGTCTTTATATAGTTGTGGGCTACTAGGGTTTGCCTAATTTCCTGTTTAAGGCTTAAGCAGCCCATGGACCATTATTAAGGATCCCTGGATGAAATCTGTAGGGCCTCCCTATATTTTTCATCCACTCCTAACTAAGGAGTCTAGTAGCCCAGTTTCACAACTATCAATGATTTGCAAAACAACCCCTATTCCTTTAATCAGTTCCTAAAATCCCAAAATTAATTCCAAATTAATTTCTGATTGAATACTAATGATTTTTAATTAATAATATTTTTTTGATAATACATTAATAAATTATTTATTATTCCAAATAATAAATTCAACATCTCTCTCCAAAAGTCATCTTGTCAAATTTCTAGGGTGAAGGCAACCTAAAAGAACCATGCTACTATCAAATCAAGTACATACTAATTATAGTTATGGGCTTAGACACCTAATCCAACAGTCTCCCACTTAGATAAGTCTAATAACTGTAATTGCAAATATGGCTTGAAAAAAATTGACTAACAATCCTAGCTCTCAAAAGCCGCTATCAAACTTTGACCTAGTCAGTTGTGTGTCCTTAGATAAGGGATCATATAATCCTCCATTTTGCAAGATATCATGTGGACAAAGACATGTAACATAATCATTCTTATTGTCCAATAGTTTGTTTCCCGATTTCTGATTTGTATGATGAAGAACTTAATTGAACACATTAATTCAGCCCTGACTGGGCCCGACACATATGTCAACACAAAATCACCGAGGGGCCAAAGATATTGCTTTTACCCCCTTGGGATAAAAGGAATAGAGAAACTTTGACTTATATGCTTGTACTATTTACTCGTCAAATCTTACACAACAATACTTTTTTATAACATCAAGTTACTGATGTGTTTACGTATTATCAATGCACAACCAACTCATAAACAACAACTCAATATCTCAGTTTAAAGATTATACGATATTATCGTCTCATAATTATTCGTGATAAATTCCATGATGTAATTCTATGAGTTTAGGTTTAATCCAATACTCAAATCCCCATCTCAAGAATACACATGAACGTTGCAGAAAACATTTTCTATCTCTAAACACTTACAAAATCTACAAGCCAATTCATGACAGTCTTAATTCACTACTTACTTCCAAAGTATGATCGACTGCGAATAATTTAAACAATCCATTTATTCTGGAAGTAAAACATGCAAAGTTGAAACACAAAATAAACAATTGACAAAAGATAGTAAACAATACTCATCATAAATCTCCATTACTTAATCATCAAAGTATGATCGACTGCGGATAAGGTAGTTCGTCTTTGGTCCTTGTAAGGCTCAACTAACAAAATAGACCTACGTCTACCTTCCCTCCCATTCTACTACCAGCACTGAGGAGATGGCTTCTTTTGAAGCTGAGGGGTATACCTATAGTGTCTTGCCTGGGAGGGGGCTAGCCAGCATGGGTAATTTGCATAGGGCTTCTTTGATCCATTGGAATGTTGTTTCTGTTGCTATTGTCTATTGGAAGTTGCTCTTCTCGATGCATCCCTTGAGGTATGGAAGACTGGCATGGCTTTCTCTGCCGACTTGGAAATAAAATGGCTTGGAGCGGCCAGTTTACCATTCAGCCCTTGAGCATCCCTTAGAGTGTATGGGGATGGTACTTCCATCAACTTGTCCATATTGGTTGGGTTGTGTTGGATTCCTTGTTTGATGACATAGTATCCTAATAATTGTCCTTCTTCGACACTATAGGTGCACTTCCCCGAGTTCAATTTCCTATTAACCTTTTCCAATGTTCTGAAGGTCTCTTCCATGTCTTCCAATAATATCCTTTCACGTGAGCGTTTTATGACCATGTCGTCGACGTATACCTCAATGTTTCTTCCGATTTGTTTGGCAAAGATGGAGTCAACGAGGCGCTGTTAGGTCGTACCTGCGTTCTTTAGGATGAATGACATTTTGGTGTAGCAGAAAACCTGATGGTCTGTGTGAAAGGTTGTCCTCTCTTCGTCTTCCTTGCTCATAAATATCTAGTGGTACCTTTTGTATAAATCTAGGAAACATTTTAGTCTGCATCCTTACATGAATTCGGGTTTTTGATCGATTTCTAGTAGGGGTAGCAATCTTTATGGCAAGCTTTGTTTACATCGGAATAGTCAATGCACATATACAACCTACCGTCATGCTTTTTAACCATGATAGGGTTTGCGTTCCAATTCAGGAAGACTACCTCCAGGAGTATTCCTTCTTTAGTTAGCTTGGCGATCTCGACATTGATTTCCATGTTCTTGTCTCACCCCTAAACTCATTTTTTTCTTTTTATTCTCCTTGGCACCAAGTTTAATCATGAGTTTGTGTTCTATGACTTCTCTATCTACTCCTACCATATCAGTAGGAGTCCAAGGGAATACATGCTTGTCTTTCTTTAAGAGATTGATCAACGCTTGTCTTGTCGCCGAAGGAAGGCTGCAACGTACGCTGACTGGCCGGTTCATGTATTCTCTGTTGACGATTTCACTTCCATTTGTTGGCTCCGTCAGTGATCTTTTGCTTTCCTGTGTGATCTTTCTCCGATGCATGATCTTGTAACATGGTAATTCTCTTGGTGGCATTGCCAAGACCGTCCCCTCCCTTCCGTAGTAATGAATTTTATAATGTCATGCATTGTTGATGTGATTGCTCCGAATTTGAGTAGGGTCGTTCACCCGAGAATGATGATGTACTCCACCAGGTGCCGGATTACTAAAAAATCTATGAGGGTTGTCTTCCTCTTTTCCTTTACGTAACTGGTAAGTGTGAATGGCAGGTGAATCATGCCTAGGGGCCACAAGCTATGTCCTATGAAGCCTGTCAGCCACCCTGTTACAGGTTTGAAGATCTCCTTCCACCTGTCAAGGAAGAGATGGAAATAGTGCACGTAAATGATATCTGTTGAACTGTCGGTATCAATTTAACCCGATGGATAGTGATGTCTTTGATGGGCCCCTGTATTATGAGCAGGTCATCTCCTCGTGAGCCTGCCGACCGGGGGTCTTTCATTGAGAATGTTAAGCCTTGCATGGATGTGGTGAGGTTGTCTACCCCACCGTGTTCTTCCTTCCTTCTTCATTTTGAACTAATCATCAGGATCTCATGGGTTTGGTCACACTCTTTTGTTGTATCCTTAGCATTTGCAGCATCGAATTTGGCATGCAGACTCCGTGATACCTCTTTGAGGTTCTCCTTTATTTTTTTCTCCTCTATTTCCCTTTTTAATATCGAACAGTTGATAGTGTCGTGTGTTTTGATCTTGTTGTACTCGCAGTACCGTCCCTTTCTTCCTTTCACCGGTTTCTTATTATTGACTGCATAAACATCTGGTCGCCTACCTCTTCTTTCATCCCTTTGGAATGGCCTGAAACGTCCTTGAGGGCGCTTCCCTCATCCAAAGTGTTTGCTACTGCCCGGGGTTTCAAGTACGCTTGCTTGATTTCCTCCCCTTCCTCTTGTCTTAGGTAACGCTCTACCTTCCCCTTTAGTTAAGTACATGTCTAGGGTTTCTTCCCTATGAGCTTTTAGGATAGCGGTCTCGGGGGAAGGCCCCACGTGAAGCCGCCTGCTACTAACCATTCGTCGTGCCCTAGGACGTCTAATGTGGCATTAGTGAACTTGGTGAAGTACTCTCACACAGTCTCTCCTTCCTTCTATTTTCAACCGTTGATTGAGTGTGAATCTCCTTTGCCTTTACGCAATTGCATAAAATTCATCAAGAACAGGTACTTTAATTGGCCAAAATTGTACATGTTCCCATGCCGTAATGTTTTGAACCACGTTCCTGCATTGTCATCTAAGGTTGTCGGAAATACGTACACCAGAATCACTAGTCCATCTTTAACGAGGTCATCATCCATTCATAAATATCAATGTGGCTATTTGGGTTGTGGTGCCATTGTAGGTCTTAAGGTGTGTTAGTTTTGTGTATTTGGGATTTCATAGTCTAGAAGCTCCTTGGCAAACAGAGATGTTACGCTTCACGATGAACAATCTTGGTTTAGGATGAAGTTAATGCCTTGTGGGTTATATTGTTGGGACGTGAGTTATGGTTACATTAGTATGCTATTGTATGCTGAGAGGTTACCCGGGGTTAGGCCGTAGAATCTTTGCTATTGAAATGACAAGGTTAATAGTTGGGTTGATAATAGGGGTAGGTTTTATGTGAGCAAGTTGTTTGACACGAATGGCAGATGCTGTGGGATTGTGGTATTGAAAGGCATGTTTGTCACAAATGGAGGTGTTTGGAAGGCCTTTGATTTTTCTCTCGCCACCTTGTTTAGTGGTGGTGTTTGTGAGATAGTCGGCATGTTGATGACATTATCCACCATCGGTGGTGCTGTGCAGCCTGGGATCACCATCAGCTATAGCGTGTGTGCATAGGAGTTTTATGCAAACACGGTGGTGGAGGATGCTGGTCCTTCAGTGGTTGGTCTCCATAATTAATTCGTTGGAGCAGTGGTCATCATTGAGTAGCCTTGTTATGGAGTTTCACAGGTAACTAGTGTGAAAATGGGGGCGATAGCTGGTTCCAATGACATTATAGGCCCGATGGGGCTCGTCGGTGTCCCGCCAGTCCCACCAGTGTCGTTGGATGCCATATTCAAGTGTTGAGAGGTGTGATTTTGGTTTGTTGTTCGTCATACTATGCATGACACCAAAAGATGTGACCTGGTCACCGGACGATTGTGCCTGTTGCTTTTAGTGTTCTGATGAACCCGCAAGGCCACAACATGACTGTAACGCCCTGTTTCAAATCGTTTTTCCATTGTGGGGTGATGATCAAGGATTTGGTATTTGTAGACTTAGAACCCTTGAAGAATAGATTTTAGGATCATTTGGAGATGGATGATGTAGTTTGCATGATCCGGGTATTCGGTTTGTGTTTTGGAGCCCAATAGTATCGGTAAAGGCATTGGTCCGTGCCTTTTATGAAGTTTGGATTTACCGTCGGTTGGTTTTCAGGATAAATAAATTTTATAGACGATTAGGTATTCTCGTTACCTTTCCGTAGATATAAATAACGTCGAAAACGGATAAGGGTTGCAAAATTTATGGTCATTTGAGTTTAGAAGGGTTTGGACCAAACCAGGTACGCATGGCGTAAAAGGGACGTATGCATGGCGTTCATATGAATTTGGATGCATGAGCATTTGGGAACGCCCTGTATTCCCCAACAGAACACCATGCTTTCATCATGCCAGATTAAAACCCCAATTTACGGTCATGGACCCTATTTAAAGACCTTAACTCACCTCCAACCCTCATTTCCTTCAGCCTCCAGCCCCCTCTAACCCTAAGATCGAAAACCTATTCCCCATTTTTGTGTATTTCTTGAACTTCATGTGATTTTTGTGTGTTTTGGTGCCTGAAAACAAAGAATGAACTTCCTGAAGAGTCAATGCTTGACTTAGAGCTTTTGGATCCAAGCTTTGCTCGCCTAGATCTAACTTCTGGAGATATAAAGTCTCAACCTTGACAACTCTTTCATGTAGATATAGCTAGTTTGTTTTGGTTATGGTTTTGATCCTTTTATTATGGTTCTTGTGAGTAGAAGTTACTCCAGAACCTTTGAGCTTCATATTTGGTCCTTGTTGGGGTTAGGAAGTCTTAAAGTTAGGATCTTGTTGAGTATAAACCTTTCATGCACGTTTTTGTGGTATTTTGGTAAAGTTTGGGACTTAGCGTTTTGATTTGGGTCCCATTCAATCTTGCTATGTCATAAAGTCATGAACTTTATGAATTAGGAAGTCCCTTTGAATCAATTTTGGAAGTTTGTACTAAGGTCTTAAGGTAAAAGTTTGCATCTTGGCCTCTTTATGGAGTTAGAATGCTTGAAATCATGATTGGGTCCTTTTGGACCATGCAAAGGTGCCAAGTTGACAACTTTATGGGATAAGTCGATAATATGAAGCTATTTTGAGCATTTGGACATTGGACTTGACGTATTAAGTCACTAGTGCAATTTTTGGACATTGGTCGGGAACGTCGTGGGTTCGTCTCAGGAACGCCACGCATTCGGGTCATCAATGGACTCTTTGGTATTTTTGATTTGGACTTGATTTTGGGGTTGGAATTTCTGTTTTGAGCCATGATCGAACTTATCTAGTTGGATAGCCCAGTTTGGGCCTAAACAGTTTGGGTTGGGCCTTAGTGGGCCTAACTTGGAATATGGGCCTTAGTACGCCTAATTGGTTTGGGTCATTAGTGGGTTGAGTTAGATTAGGCCATCGTTGGGCCTCTATTTTGGGTTTATCCCTGGATATTAATTTAGATCAGTTTGGCTTGGCTCAGTGTGTGGAGCCGGTTCGCAGAAGAAGCTAGTGAAAGATTATGTTATCAGTCGATCAATGTGAGTCTTCTCACTATATCCATGGGCCGAATGCACCAATGTTGGCCCATTACATGTTACATGGTATGCTAGTTGTCTCTGTAATGCTTGCATGGAAGACCATGGGGGAGCCCATGACACATTGATATCAGACCATGTGGGGAGCACATGGCATTCCAGGTAACGACCATGGGGGGAGCCCATGGCATTCCAGGTAAAGACGACTAGGGGGGACATGGCAACTATATGTATATCGCATGATATTATGTGGTATTTTGGGGAACTCAGTAAGCTATGGGCTTACAGTTTTCAGTTTATGTTTCAGGTACTCTGGTTTTCAAATGGGAGGTCTCGAGATGATTGCAAAGCACACACCACATGTTTCTGCATTTTGTGAATTACTCTGATTTAACATGTTTAGCTAAAGCTTATTTACTTGGTCTTATGGGAAGGATATTTATTAATGAGTTATTATCCTAAAAACAAAAAAAAAAATATGTCTTGATTTTGGGATGTTACAAGGACGAAGCCGCTAGCCGTTCTCCGGAAGGAGGCTTCCGGGAAAACGTCTGATAGTCAACTCAGTGGGTAGAATTGGATATGTTTGTGAGTGAACTGGGAGAGAGCGACTTACTCCCTAGGTACATGAGGAGGCCTTTTATACTAAGGCCTTGTGCTAGTCCATACGGGACAAGGGGATCACATACGGCAGGATTGGGGGCACTGATTGGGTAATCGTTGTCCTTATTCTATCTGAGCTAATGATTGGTTCAAGTGATAATGTAATGAGCATCTCCCTTATCTCCTGGAGCTGTTATACTTTGTCGCAGGTCATAAGGCACCCTTGGCGGGATCGAGCCTTATTTATGGGTGCCTTGCTCTTAAGGGGGTCCACGGGCGCGAGGTTTCGTTGGGCTTGCTTTGCTAGGCGTGACTTGCCTTGGGGAGTTCCTTGGTGCGGCTGAGCGCAACTCTTCATTCGTACTAAGCGCATGTCATCATTAGGCATATAAAGGCATCTCCTACCATTCTATCATGCAAATCCTAAGCAGATCCTTATCCCTAACTAGCATATGATTCACAGATTCGTAAATCAAATCATATGATAAAACATGTATGGGTATCCTTAGAAAACTTACTTACGGTCGGTCGATTGCATGCACCACACCCTTTTCTTTTATTAGAATACCCTTTTAATAAATCATTTTGCTTTTTGAAAAAAATTCTACCAAATCCTCAGTTTGAGTTCAGACAAACCCGAGAGCATGCCTGAATCCCTCAAACTAAGGCTCTGATAGCAACTTGTAACATCCCAAAAATAAGACCAAAATTTTCAATTTTAAATTAATAAAACTATTATCCTAAAAACATTATCATAACCATGGTGGAACAAATTGTATCCTATACATCTTATCACATCAGAGTAATTATAAAATATGGAATGAGGTGGTGTATGCACCACAATCATCTCGGGCTCTTCCCATTCGAAATAGAAGTACCTGAAACATAAACTGCAAAATCGTAAGTACAAAGCTTAGTGAGTTCCCCGAAATACTACATACCATATATATCAGACATATAATGGGCCCCACCCGACATCGATCCCATCCGACATTGAGCCCCGCTCGGTATACAAATTTGACAGTCATCTGGACTTGCCCGACATCGTATGCTTAGCATACTCCTTCTGGGGCCAGTATGCGCAGTGTACATGCTGGGTACGCCCAAAGTTCTCCCCAGTTTGCCACCCTACATCATTAAGCAGTTAATCGGTTGAGACCTCAAGACAAACTCTCATATCTGATCCTAAAGGGGGACTTATCACATAAAGTTGGCAACTTTACGCACATACATGGCTTAGTGGGACTCAAAATCTCAAAAAGAGCTTAATAATGTTCTTAACGATTGCATGGGCCAATAACTTCTATAAAGATGACATTTTTATGAACATGGGGACCAAATGGAGCTAAGATATAGCACCCATTACTTTTAGAGTGGATCAAAAACTCATATTTACTTCAAAAGACTCAAAATTGTCCATGAAACACAATAAAGAAGATATAGCATGAGAGATCATAAAGGTGTGAGCTTTTCACCTCAATAAGCATGGAAATAAGAATGTGATCCTAGAGCCACAAGCTCAATCATCTTCTCGAAGGGCTTCTCTTCTTCTTCTTCACCTTAAACACCAAAAATCTCTCTATCAATCTCAAAAACTCACCAACACACTAAGGGTTTCGTTTTCTGGGACAAGAAGGATGGAGGATGGTCTAAAATGTCCATGAGGTGTTATAAAGAGGTTTAAATAGGGTGCAAACCCTAAAAATTAGGGTTTTCCTCTGCACTACGTATGCCATGCGTACTTAATGTATTCCCCAAGTACGTGGGAAGAACCCACAATCCGAATTAGGCTAGTACGCCAAGTGTACCCTAGAGTATGCCCTGCGTACTAGCTAAGGGACCAAAATGCTACAATTTTTCAATAAAAGGGCTAATCACAAACTTACCAAACAAGAATGTTACAAAAAGTACCTTTAAAAATATATTTGAACCTTCAAAAACATATTCAAAGATTATATATGTGCATATATAAAAAATATAATACTAATAATAATAATAATAATAATAATAATAATAATAATATTAGTAACAATAAAAATAATTTAAAGTGTTCATGTACTATATACATTATATATCATTCAACAATGTATACATAAATGTGCTTCTACCTTAGTGGTAAGATGGTGTGCTTAATTATTAGAGATCACCTTTCGAAACCCCCACCCCTTTCTTTGCCCACACACTACGATTTTTTTATGTAAATGAGATCTGATGATATGACATGTTACGTCAGCTGCATGTTAGCACGACAACCACCTCCACTTAAGGTGAAATTGACCTACTCTGGAGATGAAACTGACTTAAGGGCACATATGAAAAAAAAAAGTATGCTAATATTAGACATTAACACACCAAAAATCGTTACAAAGACAAGACCAGCAAAACATGCTAAACTTAACGATTTTGTTGTCAAAAGCTCTTCCAGAGGCACTACAAAGTTTGAATTGTCTTCATTAGGACAAGGGTAGTTGTCCTATTGCATGACAAGGGCAATTTACACGACGTGATAAAGGTCATTTGTAAATCATAGTTGAAGCAGTTGCATCACAAGATCTTTGGACTTGGCATTCATACTTTGGTGCTCTCGGATCAAACCATGATATAAATGTATTGAACATTTCGCGTATATTGAACAAGTTTTATGATGGGTCCACTCTTTACTCACCATTTGAAGTAAATAAAACGACATATTACTACATGTATTATCTTGTTGTTGATACCTGAATTTGTTGTGTTTGTGTATACATTATCATGCTCAGTTGATCCAAAATGCATAAAGCAGAAAACATTTCAGGAAAGAGCATGAAAGGATGTCGAATGGGTATTTGTAGTCTTCTAGAAGCATTGGTGCATAATACAAAATCCAACTCTTTTATTATTATTATTATTATTTTAAGTATGAGCAACAAATAGCATCATTTCCTACTTATAGGCAAAAAAAATTTTTTTGACAAGAATGACAAAATCATGTGTCACCTATATGACACCAAATGTTTGATGAAATGGATGACAACTTTTTGATGACATAGATAACAACACACCCTTTAGACATTTAGCTTATGATGTATATAAGAACACCCTAAGTAAGGCCAAATAACAGAAACACTTAAGTTTGTAAAAAAAAATGTACATATTACCATTTTGTGTATTGTAGGTTCATTAAAGTTGAAAGTTTGAAATAAATATCTTTCAATTTTATTTTTTTGCGTATTATTGTTGATTAAAGCTCTTAAGTGTGGCAAAAATGTTCGATTTGAATGGTTTTTCATTAAAAAGAAACAAGAAAAAACAAACGAATTACATATAATGTTTTAAAAACCGGTTTTTTAGTTGAACCGATATGGTTATCGGTTTCCGGTTCAACCGACTTAACCGGTTCGACCACTAAGTAAGTCGGTTTCTATAATTTGCATTTTTTTTGCATTTTCATACACATAGATACATACACACACAAATCAAGAATTTGATGTCCACAATTTCAAATATTAAAATACACATGAAACCAAGTTGTAAATCAATATAAATACATTAAAATAACCGATAACCATAAGTTTTACATCAATCCATGTGCATTAAAAAAAATGTCCTAGATAAATTTAAATGCGTCACAAAACTTAATAACATTTATCATGTTTTTATTCAGAAATTTTTTAATAAATGTGAAAAACTATCAAAGTTTATTATACGAAAGCTATCAATTCCATATGTTTTTATTCAATTTAACGGGTTCAACCGGTTTAATTGAACCTATTCAAGCGGATTTTTGTAAAACTCGGCCGGTTCGATCCGATTTAGAAATAGATATAAACCAGTGATAATTGAATCTCTCCCTTCTCCGATTCCCGGTCCAACCGGTTCGACTGGTCGGTTCAATCAGGTTTTTAAAACATTCATTACATAATGATCCAAAAATACGTTAAAAAAAAGTAAATATGTATAATTTTGTCAAACTCAAACTTAACAAGCCAAAGTAATATACACTCACCTTCTATATTTCATTTTTTTTTAGAACGGCATAATGTTGATTTAATGACCGATTAAAATTTTTGGACCTCTTCCCTCTTTTCATGATGCCCCTATTACTTAAGTCGCCTCTCAGTCCACTCGTCAATGTGAAGGCATGAAGAAGATGTCTACTAGCGACCTTTGACCCGAACTTTGAGCTTGTTTTCTCAATTCCTCCATTCTCTCTGCCCATTTGTTCTGCATATGCCTTTATCGCATTTGATACAGGCGGAAACATATGGAACACCAGGCCGCGGGGAAACCACGATGTTTTTTTTCAGTTAAGTTTTTATCAAGTTTAATCAGTAGGGCTTAAAGTATACGTTTTTTTAACTATGTTCAATTCATTCACCTCCCCAATCCCCTCTTCCACCATGTTCTCCTCTCTTGTTTGTTATCACACTTGATAGAGGCAAAAACAAATGGAACAGCGAGCCATCAGGAAAACCACAGGTTTCGGTTGAGATCGATTCAGAAGCACTGAATCGGTAGAAGGGTTTTTAACATATCACGGATATCAAGAGGTGTTTGCGAATCAAATTGGAATTGTTTTGTTATTGTTCTGATTTTGTTGAGAATACAGTATAAAGTCAATGGTCATCCTCTAATCAGACGCAACCTTCCTTTGCCTACCACACGTTTGAAAATCTTTTTTTGGATAGAGGAGATTTGAAGAAATTAAATCGTCCCAAGGGAAGCTACCCAGAAGACGTTAGGTACATCTTTAATGGATACTGACTCTTTATTCACACTACCAGATCAGACATGTCAACGGTTTACTCTGTCAGAGATTCAATTGGCAACCAACAACTTTGACGAGACTTTAGTCATTGGGCGTGGTGGATTCGGCAACGTGTATAAATGTGATCTCAGCAAGATCGGGTCTGTAAGCCAAGTTGCAGTTAAACGGTTGCATGCCATGTCCAACCAAGGAGGCCATGAATTTGAGGCCGAAGTTAAGCTCCTCTCCAAGCTGCGACATGCCAATCTTGTATCTCTTGTTGGTTATTGTATTGAAGGGAAAGAGATGGCCCTTGTATACGAGTTCATGCCCAATGGTACACTTAAAGATCATCTTTGCAAAGCTGATTGTACCTTATCTTGGTCACAACGACTCAAGATATGCATAGGTGCAGCTCGGGGATTAGACTACCTTCACACAGGCACATCAACCCAAAATGGAGTTATACATCGTGATGTGAAGACGTCCAATATTTTATTGGATGCAAACTTTGCTGCTAAAATTTCAGATTTTGGATTGGCCAAAGTTGGTCGAATAGATCAGACACAAACTTATGTCAGCACCAATGTCAAAGGGACATTTGGGTATATGGACCCATGCTACTTCTATACTGGAAATTTGACTAGAAAATCCGATGTTTACGCCTTTGGAGTTGTTCTGTTTGAGGTGTTGTCTGGGAGGCAAGCGGTGGATTCAACCCTAGATGAAGAGCAATGGGGTTTGGCAGCTTGGGCTCAAGACCAAATAAAAGAGGGAAAATACAATCAAATTATTGACAGAAGACTGATGGGCCAAATCTCAAAAAAAATGCTTGAAGGAGTTTGCAAGCTTAGCAAGTCGTTGTTTACATACCCAACCAAAAAAGCGCCCTACAATGGCAGAGGTTGTTGTCAAGCTCGAGTCAATTCGGTCACAAAAAAGAGAAAATGTGAATTCTGTCATTGATGAAGGAAGATTCATTTACAAGGTAATGTCTTTTTTCACAGGAAGAGTTGACATGATTTTGGATAATGCAGTAGGAAGGAAATCTGTGATGCCGGATGAGGTAGTAGGAAAACAATCTTCTACACCTGATCATGCAGAAAGCAGAAAATCTATGATGTTGGATGGTGAAGTAGCAGGAACATATGAGATGCCCGATGGAACAGTAGGAAGAAGATCTGATTTCAGTGGTCTGAATCTTCAGTTATCTAATAATCGAAGTGTAAGACATTTTACATACACTGAAGTGGTACGTGCAACAAATAATTTCAAACACACGGAGCATTCCTCAAGTTTAAATGAACTCATTTACAAAGGCTGGGTTGATGAAAGAACATATGCACCAACAAAATATGGGGTTGGTTTGACGATTTATGTTAGGAAGAAATATATTGAAACGTGGAAGGTATTTCAGTATGTGATATGATGAAGTGGAACTTATTTGAGCTAGCATAATGATTACACCTCATGTACTGTATAGTCATGGTTTCTAGTCTATTCTATATTATTAAGTTACTGATGTACATTTGACAATTTAGCTGTGCAGCTCGAACTTGAACTAGAAGATTTCAATCATCCAAACCTTGTCAAACTCTTGGGATATTGCTCTCAATGGGGAGAATTTTATTGCTTGTACGAGCTTGTTCGTGACACTACATGTTTAGATAAATATCTTTTCATAGGTAAACATGTCTTCCAATTATAATTTTGCAGAACTCTTCAGACTTACATCTCACAAAGTTGGTACATGTTGATAAACATCCCCTAAAATCAACACTAATTAATAAGACCCTGCTTTTCGGTTGTTCACGACATAGTGCAAAAGTAGACTGGCTTTGTTTTCTTCAAGACATAAATTATATGTTATATATGCAGAGCCAGGTAGCACATCACTTCCTTGGGTTTTAAGACTGAAAATAGCAGTAGGAGCAGCTAAAGGCTTGGCTTTCTTACATCGAAGGAAACATCCAGCATATAGCCAATTTAAAACGAATCATATATTGGTGGATATGGTAAATTAGACTGCATGTGATGCCCTTGGATTTTTCATCTTAGCATAGCATAGGTTTTAATTTCTTTCTCAAGTTTTTTTTTTCAGGATTTTAATGCTCGACTATCGGATTTTGAAGTGGAAAATTTATACGCCACAAAAGAACGGTTTGGTTATGTACTCGATGGATTGGCTGGTATTTTCAGTTCACTACCTGAAGACGGTATCTTCTTTTTTAAAAGTGAATTCCTTTGCATATTCTTTACACCACACCAGAACATAGAGACATCCACTTGTCTGAGAAATCATTTACTCAACGGCTAAAAAGCTTGACTTAGATGAGAAGAGTGACCAATCAAACCCCATTTTGGCAGGTGCTGGAGTGAAGAGTGAGATCTCTGCTTTTGGAGTGGTACTACTCGAAATACTAACTGGGATGAAGTTGTATGATGAGAAGAGTCCCTCAGGAAAGCAAAATTTGGTGGAATGGGCTACTATATTTCTAGCAAATGAGTTTAAATTGGGATTGATTTTGGACCCACAACTTCTACATAATGGTTATCCTCCAAATGGAGCATTCAAGTTGGCTCAACTTGTTATAAATTGTCTTCAATCAACACAAACCGGTTGTCCTTCAATGAAAGAAATCGTGCAGGTCTTGTGTGGGTGCTATGAAGAAGAAATCAGATCATTGTGTAGTCAAACATTATAGTGTTTTCTTTTGGCATAAATAGATGTAAAAAAAAGTAAGCTATATCATCTTGGAAGTTGTAGAAGTGTGAAGTCTTGATCAGCTCTCACTATTTCAACAGCCTTAGACTATTCCATTCAAATCTAGGGCAGGCTTCACCAAACGGACACAGTAATACTATTTGATTGGCCAATCATCTTAAGAGATTAGGTTGATTCCCTAAGATATAGGAGTCATAAATATCACATATACCTTCATCTCTTTCACTCGACTCTTGTCCACAATTGTTACCAAACCTTCAATACTTGACCAGCATAAGCCACACATCTGGTATTCGCAATAATGAGCATTATATCTTTGTGTTCATTAGCCATTTTTCATTTATAGGTAGACTGTGCTTCTGTGAAACTCCAGATAGGAAGTTTGGTACGTTTAAGCCCTTCAAGTCTTCAACAAATGATAGAATATTTCACATTGGGTAATAACGCAAAACGAAAACAAAGACACAATCAATTTACGTATGTTGCTCACAGGATCAAGAATACCGGTTATGCCAATGGCTAACACACGAGAAAGACTATTATTTTGTCGAATGGCTTTCTAATAATACATTAGGTTACATGAATTCAATGAATATAAACAGGGTAAATGGCAGAAAAAGTCATTAACTTTTCACATTTTTTTGATTTTGACAATTCATTTTTTCTGTTACAATTAAGGCACTATGTTTTCAACTTGTTGCAATTTTGACTAATTGACCGGTTTACTTTAGGTCATTCGGTTGCCACTACTGACGTGATATGATGACGTGTCGGAAGGAAAAAAAAAAAGTGGCACAAAAGATACCATGTTTTCATTTTTTTTTCTTTTTTGCAATTTGACACTAAGTTTTCAATATTTTCCATTTTTGACACTAAGTTTCCATTTTCTCCAATTTGCAACATAAATATATGCAAAGTCATAATTGCTCTATTTACCCTATAATATAATAAAATATATGTACAATAGATTAAAAATGCATATTGAATTTAATTCCCATACATGGAACTCCGTGAAATGTCATTTAAAGATTTGTGTCTAAACAGTTCTGATTCGACAGTTTCCGTGCATTTGATTTCGCTTTGTGTTAAAAAGATATTATAGAAAGGAAATCAAATATTAGGCCCATGCCTGAGTTAGGAATTGAGTAATCCGCAAGTAATTAAGGATAATAGAACCTTAATTGCTTATAAAAATATAGATCAACATACAATATGTCCTATTATAGTGGGGTTGCAATGGTTTGACTAAGGAAATTTGACCTATTTTTACCAATTGTTACAGTGTGACATCTCGTGTTTAGATGTGTCACCTAGGAAGCAAGTGTGTTACTCATGAAGTTGGATGTACCACTATGGTGAGAGTATGCCACTTTGGTGTATATGTAACACCTGATTCCTGGTATGCCTATGATTCCTCGTCGAGTAGAGTCATGACCCGCGGACAATTTAAGTAACCTACTCGACGAGTCGGGGGACTGACTCGGCGAGTAGGTGCTGGTTGAGTGAAACCCTAAATCTGAGGGTTTGCACCCTATTTAAACACCTTATCTCATCCTCCATCGCCTTTATTTCTCTAAGAAAACTGTGTATCGAAACTCTAGTTGTTTTTGTGTGTTCTAAGGCAATTTTGGTACATTTGGTGGGTTGTGAAGCTTGAATAAGAAGAGAGAAGCTTGAGAGTTCGAGTTGGGGCTTAGAGATTCAGAGATCCAGTTCCATTTTTAGCACAATCAAGGTAAAATGCCCCTGTCTTGGTCTTCTATGTGTTTATTCATCTTTAGACTTGGGCTTTGGGCACATTTAGGGCTTTCCAAGCCATATTCGGATTTGTGGAGTGTTATATGGGGTCTTAACTTCAGATCTGAGTCATTGGAAGGGTCTCATGGCATAAATGTGCCAACTTTATGGCCATGAGAGCCCCATGCATCTTGTAGAGCACCTTTTATGGCTTTTTGAGCGAAAGCCCCCATGTATGTGCACCAAGTTTCGAGCTTTACGTATGAAATGGACATTAGGGGGCCAGATCTATGGTTTTGAGGTGTAAAGGCTCATCTAAATTGACTGTATAGTGTTGTTCAAGGATGGACTCAATGAGTTGTTCTTGGGACTCGACGAGTTGCGGTGTAATGACCACCAAATCCTTTCTGTGGATGGACCAGTTATTAGGGAGGAAAGTCCCATAGATGTTTAGATGCAAAAAGGGACCTGGGAATCATGGGACTCGACGAGTGTATGAAAAGACTCGGCGAGTCCAAGGAAATCTCCTAATCTTTGAAGATGGACTCGACGAGTTGTTCATACAACTCGGCGAGTCGTAGACTGGGCACATTCTTATGAGGGAGATGAACTTACCGATTTCAAGGAAGAACTCGGCGAGTCGGATGAAGATGGTCCTGGTGGTTTGAATGAAGGAGAACTCATCGAGTTCTTGCTAGACTCGACGAGTTGGGGTTGGATCGGGTTAGTGGAGTATGGATTCGACGAGTTGGTAGACTAAATCGGCGAGTAAGGTCAACTAGGAGTTGACTTTGACCAATGTTGACTCTGCCTGGTTTTGGTATTGACCCTGCTTAGGGTTGTATGTTATATTTGATGACTTCAGGGTTGTCGTGTAGGGATTGAGGAGTCGAGGTGAGCCAACCTTCACGCCGAGGACAGTTCAGACACTACACAACATCGAGGTGAGTTACCTTCCAGTAGGAGTGGGTCTAAGGCACCAACGCTGGCCCACTGGTAATTGTTAGTTGGGATGGTTATCTTTGTGATAATTGTCTGGTTTGTTATTATTGGATATGTGAGTATACTAGAATACTAGATATGTGAGTATGCTAGTATGCTAGTTGCCATGTTATATGAGATAGTATCAGTAGAAGGGGACTAGTCCCCGATTCGGTCGTTAGGACCAATGGGTAGGTCGGACACCCTAGATATATCGGACAACATGATTATGATATGATTTTACGTGTTAGTAGTAAGGGTGAAATAGTCCCCGTATTCGGTTGAGATAGACCGGAGGGTAGGTCAGCACCCCATAATAGCTTGACATGTGTAGGTCAGCACCCCAGAATAACTTGATATGGGTAGGTCAGCACCCCAGAATGGCTTGACATGGGTAGGTCAGCACCCCAGAATGGCTTGACATGGGTAGGACGGGCACCCCAGAATCGCCTGGTAGTATGTATGCTATGTGATTGTATGGTATGTGGTATAATGGGGGAACTCACTAAGCTTTGTGCTTACAGTTTCAGTTTTGTTTCAAGTACCTCTTTGTCCAAGGGGAAGGAGTCGGCGGTGTAGGAGCGCATCACACACGCACACATATGATTTCCGCTTATAGTTTTCTGGGATTATACTCTGATATTTTGTTATTTCAGATGATTTGGTTTTGAGACATGATATTATGGTTTTATGTATTAACATGATTTTGTCAATGTTTTGATGAACCATTTTATAAATCACCTAATCAAAAGTGAAATTTTTGGCCTCTAATTTTGGGATGTTACAAGTTGGTATCAAAGCCCTGGTTTGAGGGATTTAGACACACCCTCAGGGGTGTCTAGACTCAAACTGAGGGACTAAAAGATTTTTCACAAAGAAAATAGTTTCTAAAATTTTAAGTTAAAGAATTTTGAGAAAGGACAAGGTGTGTGATGCGTGCGACCGGACGAGCTCAAGTAGGTTTTCCCCAAGATACCCATACTTGTTATGTTATGTGTATGATTTATGATTCTGAGAACTGCATGCTAGATTAGGGCTAAGGATCTCGGAGGATGCCTTGTATGCCTGATATATGATTCTGAGAACTGCATGCTAGAGTAAGTCTAAGGATATAGGAGGATGCCTTGAATGCTTGTTGTATGAGCTGTATGCTAGGACTGTTTAGCCAACGGTAGGATAGCCTGATTAGGCTATGCCTGGTGTGGTTACTCATTGCACGAATGCTGCTTGCTTTGTGCTAAATGGGTCCTGACTAACTTTAACTAACTAGTGAGCGGATATGTAACAGTATTCGCAAGCTAGTTAGGGAAGGGAAGTAAGGACTCCTACTGTAGCTGATGACGGAGAGTAGGTCGGAGGGCGCCCTAGGAGAGCCTAGGACAAGATTAGTGGAAAAAGGTATCGGTAAAGGGACTTGGTGAAGTTGAAGCAATCCTTGAGGAAAGTACGTATAGATGTGGAAGGTAGTATGGGCCGGTACTACTGGAAGCAGAGGATCTGTACTCAAGTCAAGGAGGGTCGAGATGGAACCAGGGAACTTGGAGAGTGTGTGAGACCTCTCGAGAGCATGTATGATCCTAACGTTTATGTGTTTATTTGCAGTATGGTGACAACACGACATGGAGCAGGAGGCTCAGGATCAGGATCGGGCTCGGGTGCATGATTCGAGCAGGTTGATGATAGCTACACGAGTTCATCGCGTCTGAGATCACGAGAGGTATCCTTGACTCGACCCCGATTATTTTTGGGTCGATCAAGGAAGGGATTGTTGAGCTAATGGAGGATCACCTTTGTGCATTCAGGAGTGACTTGGTGTCCAGCCAGTCGGGTACGCACACACTATCCATTAAGGACTTCAAAGGGAGTGGTATGCCGGATTTTCACGGGGTGAAGGACCCCATTGCTGCTAGGAGATGGATCATAAACATTGAGTCTGCGCAGTCGACGAGCTTCTGCCCAGAAGGGTCGAAGGTCTGCTTTGTTGCGGGCTGTCTGAGGGATAAAGCTAGAGATTGGTGGGATTCGGTTGGTGACTCATTGGGAGCCCCAGCCGTCAAGGCTATGGCTTGGTCAGATTTTGTGACCAGATTCAGGGCTGAGTTTGCGCCGGCTGTAGAGCTTCAGTAGCTGGCCATGGAGTTTTTGGATATGAGGCAGACGACTGAGACAGTGGCGGAGATCACCGCCAAGTTCAGGGAGAGGGACCTGTTGGTACCCCAGTATGCGAGGGATAAAAAGATGCGGAAGACCCGTTGCCATAATATGTTGAGGGCTAATATTCGGGAGCATGTCAACTATTATGTCTACCCGACCCTGGAGTTCATGATTTCCAGGGCGCGGGAGAGGGAGCTTGATTTGGAGCACGTCAGGAAGAGGAAAGCAGAGACTAAGTAGGTGACAGGGGTTTCAGGGAAGAAACCCAAGGGATCCGACGTTAGGTCGAAGGGCCAGCCGGGCCAAAGCCGTTGTAGGAAATGCGGCAGGCCACATGAGGGAGCTTGTAGAGCGGGATCATCGGACTACTACAAGTGCGGCAATATGGGGCACTTTGGCAGGGATTGTACTACCCCCGCCCCTACAGTGCAGATGTCAGGCCTGATTTGCTTCCATTGTAATCAAAGGGGCCATAAGAAGGCCAACTGCCCTAGATTGACAACAGCAGGGCCAGCGGCGGCGCCGAACCAGTGTCAGCACAGGTTATAGATGACCAGAAGGCCAAGGTAGAGGCTCCAGTGGTGCGGAGCCAAGCATTTCAGTTGACAGCCGATGAGGCACGCGCTGCACCCGATGTGGTGACAGGTATGATTTCTTTCTTATGATTTTATGTTATGTTGTTGTGATTTTGATATGTTATGTATGTGCTCTTTTTAGGATCGTTCCATGCGAACGGTATCCCAGTTCAGGTATTGTTCGATTCGGGTGCTACCCGATCGTTTGTCTCTCTTGCGCTTAGCAAGAAGTTTCCTAAGTCTTCGGGCATGTTGGATTGCCCTCTAGAGGTCGAGATTGCGGACAACCGGTCAGTGCGAGCATCAGAGGTCTACCGAGATTGTGTTTAGGATGTTCGAGGAGTGTTACCTGGTAGATCTGATTCTTATACCTTTGTAGGGGCACAAAGTTATTATTGGTATGGATTGGCTAAGCCCCAATGGGGCAGTGATTGACTGCGCGCAACAGTTGGTGCGGATCAGGACCCCAAGTGGGGAGAGGTGGTGATTCAGGGCGAGAGGCCATAGCGAGGACCAACTTTATGTTCAACAGCGAGAGCTAGGCGCTACCTTTAATAGGGTTGCGCATGATTTTTTGCCGGCGGGTAAGGCGATAGTGGGTGATGTGCCCGTGGTACGAGAGTTTGCGGATGTATTCCCCGAGGAATTTCTTGGGATACCTCCGGAGAGGCAGGTAGAGTTCAAGATCGACCTAGTCCCTAGTACGGCCCCGATAGCCAAGGCACCGTATCGGTTGGCTCCTCCTGAGATGCAGGAGTTGTCTACATAGCTTCAGGAACTGTTAGAAGAAGGACGGGTCGCATCGGATGTGTATAGACTATCGGGAGCTGAATAAGGTAACGGTGAAGAATCGTGACCCACTTCCGAGGATCGATGACTTCTTTGACCAGCTACAAGGAGCATCTCGGTTCTCCAGGATCGATTTGGGTTTAGGGTATCACCAGATGAGGGTCAGAGAGGACGATGTGCAGAAGACTGCTTTTCGGACGCGTTATGGCCTCTATGAGTTCGTCGTGATGCCTTTCAGGCTCACCAATGCTCCTGTCACGCTCATGGATCTCATGAGCCGCATATGTAGACCGATGTTGGATCGGTCTGTGATAGTTTTCATCGATGACATCTTGGTTTATTCCAAGACGCGAGAGCAACATGAGGAGCACTTGCGAGAGGTTTTGGATACTTTGAGGACAGAGAGGTTGTATGCTAAGTTCTCCAAGTGTGAGTTCTGGTTGCGCGATGTGCAATTTCTTAGGCACCTTGTCAACCAGGACGGGATTTCAGTTGATCCAGCCAAGGTGGAGGCTGTGATGAGGTGGGAGGTTCCGAGGTCTCCATCTGAGTTTCGGAGCTTCCTGGGACTGGCAGGCTACTATCAGAGGTTCATTCAGGACTTCTCCAAGATAGCCGTTCCCCTGACCCGATTGACGAGGAAAGCCATGGTCTTCCACTGGGAGCCAGAGCAGCAAGCCGCATTTGAGACGTTGAGACAGAGATTGTGCGAGGCACCAATCTTAGTCCTGCAAGAGGGCCTAGAGGATTTTGTGGTATACTGCGATGCGTCTATCTCGGGTTTGGGCACGGTATTGATTTAGAGGGGGCATGTTATAGCTTATGCTTTGAGGCAGCTGAAGCCTCACGAGGCGAATTACCAGACGCATGATTTGGAGCAGGGGGCTGTTGTTTTCCCCCTCAAGATTTGACGCCATTACCTCTATGGGGTTCATTGTACCATTTACACGGACCACAAGATCCTGAGGTATCTCATGGATCTGGCAAATCTGAATATGAGGCAGCGTCGGTGGCTTGATGTGGTGAAAGATTATAATTTCGAGATCCTCTACCACCCGGGGAAGGCTAATTTAGTGGTCGATGCACGTAGACGCAAGGCAACACCAATTAGGGACATTTGTCTAAGGATGACAGTTGTGACACTGTTGTTGGAGCAGATTCGGGAGGCCCAACAGGTGGCCATGAAGGAGGAACATCGGAAGCGTGAGCGAATTGTGGGTCAGGTTTCCTCCTTCGATTATAATAGTCGGGGATTGTTGACTTTTCACCGTAGGGTGTAGGTCCCTTATCATGGGTGGTGTGCGCCAAGTATTAATGGCAGAGGTGCACAAATTCAGGTTCTCTATCCATCCCGGGGTGACAAAGATGTACAGGGATCTTCGTCTCGATTATTGGTGGCCTTGTATGAAGAGGGGCATAGCTTGGTTTGTGGAAAGGTGTCTGGCCTACAGGAAGGTCAAGGCTGAGCACCAGATACCTCACAAAAAGGTCCAGCCATTGGATACCCCACTGTAGAAGTGAGAGGATATTACTATGGACTTCATTACGAAGCTTACCAGGACCGCACGAGGGGTGGATTCGATTTGGGTCATCGTTGATCGATTGACCAAGAGCGCCGATTTTATTCCAATTCAGGAGAGTATTTCGGCCGAAAAGTTGGTCGACATCTATATCCGTGAGGTAGTGGCGTGGCACGGGGTGCCAGTTTCAGTGATTTTAGACAGGGACGTGCGGTTCACTTCCAGGTTTTGGAAGAAGTTTCATGACGAGCTGGGTACTCGACTGCATTTTAGCACCGCCTTTCCCCTACAGACGGATGGTCAGAGCGAGCAGACCATCCAGACTCTGGAGGATATGTTGCGGGCCTGTGTTTTAGACTTCGAAGGTAGTTGGGATACTTACCTTCGGGATGTTGTATGGATGAGTTCTCCTATAACAATAGTTATCATGCGAGTATCGACAGTCCTCCTTTCGGGATGTTGTATGGGAGTAAGTGCAGGACCCCGATATGTTGGGCAGAGGTTGCGCAGAGGGTCATGGGGAGTAATGAAGTGGTACTCAAGACTGTGGAGAAGATCCAGTAGGTTCGGAGCAGGCTTCAGACTGCTCAGAGTCTGCAGAAAAGTTATGTCGACAAGCGGCGGTCAGACTTGGAGTTTCAGGTCAGGGATATGGTGCTCCTGAATGTGTCACCATCGAAAGGCGTCTTTCGGTTCAGAAAGCGGGGCAAGTTGGGCCCTAGGTATATTGGACCTTTCAGGGTTATGGCCCGGGTGGGCAAGGTAGCATATAGGCTGGATCTGCCAGCCGAACTCAGTTAGACTCATAGCACTTTTCACGTCTCCCAGTTACAGATATGTCTGGTGTACGATTCGGCAGTGGTGCCTTTAGAGGATATTCAGGTTGATGACAGCCTGAACTACATTGAGCGGCCATTGGAAATCCTTGACAAGAAATCAAGGGATCTGATGAACAAGAGGGTGGAGCTGGTAAAGTTGTAGTGGCAGCACCGCAAGGGCTCAGAAAGGACCTGGGAGTCGGAGGACGAGACGAGGGAGCATTACCCCTATCTTTTTCAGGATCGAGCAGCAGACTTCGGGGACGAATTCTAAGATAAGTGGGGGAGATTTGTAAAATGCCCCTCCTCTTTCAAAAAAAAAAAGGTAAAATGCCCCTGTCTTGGTCTTCTATGTGTTCATTCATCTTTAGACTTGGGTTTTGGGCACATTTAGGGCTTTCCAAGCCATATTCGGATTTGTGGAGTGTTATATGGGGTCTTAACTTCAGATCGGAGTCATTGGAAGGGTCTCATGGCATAAATGTGCCAACTTTATGGCCATGAGAGCCCCATGCATCTTGTAGAGCACTTTTTATGGCTTTTTGAGCCAAAGCCCCCATGCATGTGCACCAAGTTTCGAGCTTTACGTATGAAATGGACATTAGGGGGCCATATCTATGGTTTTGAGGTGTAAAGTCTCATCTAAATCGATTGTATAGTGTTGGTCAAGGATGAACTCACTAAGTTGTTCTTGGGACTCGGCGAGTCGCAGTGTAATGACCACGAAATCCTTTATGTGGATGGACCAGTTGTTAGGGAGGAAAGTCCCATAGATGTGTTTAGATGCAAAAAGGGACCTGGGAATCATGGGAATCGACGAGTGTATGAAAAGACTCGGCGAGTCCAAGGCAATCTCCTAATCTTTGAAGATGGACTCGACGAGTTGTTCATACAACTCGGCGAGTCGTAGACCGGGCACGTTCTTATGAGGGAGATGAACTTACCGATTTCAAGGAAGAACTCGGCGAGTCGGATGAAGATGGTCCTGATGGATTGAATGAAGGAGAACTCATCAAGTTCTTGCTAAACTCGATGAGTGGAGTCGGGGTTGGATCGGGTTAGTGGAGTATAGACTCGACGAGTTGGTAGACCAAATCGGCGAGTAAGGTCAACTAGGTGTTGACTTTGACCAATGTTGACTCTGCCTGGTTTTGGTATTGACCCTGCTTAGGGTTGTATGTTATATTTGATGACTTGAGGATTGTCGTGTAGGGATTGAGGAGTCGAGGTGAGCCGACCTTCACGCCGAGGACAGTTCAGACACTAGACGACATCGAGGAGAGTTACCTTCCAGTAGGAGTGGGTCTAAGGCACCAAGGCCAGCCCACTAGTAATTGTTAGTTGGGATGGTTATTTTTGTGATAATTGACCGGTTTATTATTGTTGGATATGTGAGTATGCTAGAATACTAGATATGTGAGTATGCTTGTTTTCTAGTTGCCATGTTACATGAGATAGTATCAGTAGAAGGGGACTAGTCCCCGAGTCGGTTGTTAGGACCAATGGGTAGGTCGGACACCCCAGATATGTATGACAGCATGATTATGATATGATGTTATGTGTTAGTAGTAGGGGTGAAATGGTCCCCGTGTTCGGTTGAGATAGACCGGAGGGTAGGTCAGCACACATAATAGCTTGACATGGGTAGGGCAGCACCCCAGAATAGCTTGGCATGGGCTTGTCAGCACCCTATAATGGCTTGACATTGGTAGGCCAGCATCCCAAAATGGCTTGACATGGGTAGGACGGGCGCCCCATAATTGCCCAATAGTATTTATGTTATGTGATTGTATGGTATGTGGTATGATGGGGGAAATCACTAAGCTTCGTGCTTACAGTTTCAGTTTTGGTTCCAGGTACCTCTTCATCCAAAGGGAAGGAGCCGACAGTGTAGCAGCGCATCACACACGCACACATATGATTTCCGCTTAGAGTTTTCTGGGATTGTACTCTAATATTTATTTATATCAGATGATTTGGTTTTGAGACCTGATATTATGGTTTTATGTATTGACCTGATTTTGACAACGTTTTGATGAACCATTTTATAAATCACCTAATCAAAAGTGAAATTTTTGGCCTCGAATTTAGGGATGTTACAGTCTAGATGTGCCATTTGTGAAGGAGGTGTGCCAACTAGAAGGAATATGTATCAACTTGAAGGAAGGTGTGCCATTTGTTGAGTAGGAATGCCATCTTGGAGGAAGATGTGCCACCCTTGGAAAAGGTGTGGCATTCCTTGTAGAAGATGTGACATCTTAGTGCAAGGTGTGCCACATGTGTTTCTTGAAGTGCCATGGTATCTTTAATGTGACACATATTTTTATGTTCACTATAATACTGAAGATCGTCTAAGGATGCTCAAGGATTATTGTATAATGTGCCACCTTGACAATTGATGTGCCATGGTGATCTTGATGAGCTGCTTGTTGAATCATGAAGTGACCCTCAATAGCTAAAAGGATTCTTAAAAGGATGCAAAGAGTTAGAGCTTCATTGATGCAAAGTTTTTCTTTCGTTTTTTATGCCAAATAGTTTATGAAGACCTGAGATGATGGAGACTTCGTAAATACCTACTGGAAATTTGCCATTTTGTGTTTCTGAGGAGATACTACATGGATCAGCTTTTACCGACATTGAATGGTTGGTTGTATGTGTCAATTTAGGCATGGCAAGCATGGCCGCCTATCCTTATCTTACTTTTTGTAATGACCCGGTCAATACATGTACTTTTTGCTTCTATAAATAGATGGCCATGGTGAATGACAAAAAGCATGTCTGGATCTCACTTTCCTTGTAATATTTACAATATTAATATACAAGTCTCCTTATCTCCATTATCTTATCATACTTTGTTGTTCATCATTTAGTAACTTGTGTTTGCATGCAAACCATGTTACGATTTAACAGTATCTTGGAACTTGCTTATATTTGTTGTTGTATTTTGTTGCTATGTTTCCTTTTTAAATCTGCAATCTTATTATTGTTAATCTATCTAAAGATCCATGAGATTAACTTAATATTCTGTACCATAATCTTCTAAGCATAGGTTCTTCTCTCAACAACTTAGAATGGTTGCTTTCTAACTTTTCTAAAAACTTCTATAATCTTATAGAAAGACTCTAATTTAAAAGTTATTATATACCACTCAGCTCACTTTTTTTAAAAAGCTTAAAGAAAATAGCACACCTTTACTCTTTAAATGTATCTAATAATGTTGGAGGTTTAAATCGAGCTTAAGTACTTGTTTCAAGTGAGTATCATCATTTCTCTCAAAGAATGGAGAGATATTTAAGAAGAATTAGTAAGGAGGTATGGAGATCAGTAGAAAAAGGACCACATGTACCCATCCTGTCACACATTGTGACTGATAGAACACAAGCTAGACTTGGGGGTGGTTAAGGTTTCATGACCAGACCTACCAACGATGACTTAGATAAGATGCAGAAAGATGAAATTGCTTTCTATGAAATCTCTTGTGGTATTCCTCCTAATAACTTTGATCTTATCATCAACTACAATCCTGCTAATGAAATCTGGGATGTTCTCAAGAATATACATAAAGGAACTGAAAAAGCTCAAGACAAGAAGTTAACCACAACCCTGAATGTTTTCAACAACTTCAAAGCTATCCCTGGAGAAATTCTTGTTGATTCTATGAAAAGATTAAAGGTCATCAACATGAAACTCGCAAACGTGAGTATCACTTGAAGTGATCATGAAACAAACCTATAGTTCATAAATGCTTTGGGAAGACAGTGGACTACGAGGATGACAGTAGTTCAAGGAGACAACAAGATAAAAAAATATGCTGCTACAAAAAATCTATGGTGAACTACAGGCTCAAGAGTCTATGTGATGAAAGATTGTATGGATCTAGGTGGACCACTCGCCTTGTTCGCCCACTCACTATAGTATGCCAACTGATCACCTCAATATCCTCATACTAGAGAATCCTTATATCAAATCCCATATGACGACACATTGCAGCCATATGAACCGGAGATGGTCATTAATGATGAATCATCCATATTACAACACATTACAGTTAGTTCAAACCCCATAAGTGAGCTAAATAAGTTGGATTAGGTGTCTAAGTCAACAACTGAACTAGTATATACTTGAACTATTAGCAAAGTACTGGGTTGCCCTCAAACCTACGAATTGAATAGGATGACTTTTGGAGAGAGAGAGAGAGAGAGAGAGAGAGAGAGAGAGAGAGAAAGAGAGATAGAGATAGAGAGATAGAGAGAGAGAGTTAGAAAGAAAGATAGAGAGACAAAGAGAGAAAGAGAGAGAAAGAGAGAGAGAGAGAGAGAGAGAGAGAGAGAGACTGATTTGTTGATTTATTATATGATTAATAAATAGCAGTAAACGAATCTGTTAATAAACTAATAATATATTAATTAGAAATAGTAATATTTAATTAAGAATTAATCAGAAATTAATTAGAATTAATTTTAAGATTATTTGTATCAATTAAAAGTGGAGGGGTCTAATTATAATTGTTCAATATTTGAGCAAGAGGTTCCAAAATCTTCCTTGGAAGGGATGTATGGTTTCTAAGGATATTCCAGGGCATCTGGAATATTCTTTGCAGATAAATAGGAAGCTGGATAATTACCAATTTGAATTAATACTACTTTATTCAAATTAGGGTTATCTAGGGTTTCTTAATTCAAGTATAAATAAACCCTATGATCTAAAATTTTCGAACACTTTTTTTCTAAGAGCCAAGGCCGAAAATTTGATCTTCTCTATCCTCTTTCTTCAAGTCTCCTAGTGGCTAGGGTTGGGTGTGAACCATCAGAGGCACGAGATTTCTGGAGCTTGCTTCCAAAAGCTTTGAAGAATGATATTATGTTCATTTACTATAACAAATAAAGAGGTATGTAATCTTGCTTTACGAATTCTAATTTCATTAGGATTATTGTAGTTTGATAGTTCATAGTATGTTACCTTTATATGAAAGACATAGATCCTCTTGAGTTGCATGTGATTTAATCATTTAATTGCTAAATATTTTTCTGCTTA